>NC_077231.1:83026313-84226313 GCF_027887165.1 Monodelphis domestica
ATCCTGGAACATTTACTCAATTCTACTTGCCTCAGTTTCCACAACTGTAAAATGGGAATAATAACAGCATCTACCTCTCAGGGTTGTCTTGAGCATCCAATGAAATATACATAGGATGCTTAGTTCAGCCTCTGGCACACAGTGAATACATAATAAATGCTTTTTTTCTTCCTTTTTCCTTCCTCCCCTCAAGGCAGAAATAGTTTCCCTTGGAGAGAGATAGGGCAGATTCCAGAGATAGCTATCTATGTGGTCCATCTATGAACCACATTTAAACAACCCAGGTGCCACATATTGATATACATCATACCTGGTCTCATACATATAACTTAGAATTCCCTTTCCTACTCTCCACAATGGTTTTTCCAAACTTCTCATTTCTCCTCAAACCATCTATGGCTCCCTCTTCTCCAGCTTCTCAGCTGAGAACCTTACCTTATATTTCACAAAGTGGAGTCATTTGCCAAGAACTTCCTCTTCCCTCCTCAGTTTACATCACTCAGATGCCTTCTCCCCCTATTTCCTGCTTTACCCTATTTACACAAAAGAGGTGCAAGGCAAACCCCTCCATCTGCATGTAATTTCATTCATCTCCCTCTTCTCCAGCAAATTGCCCTCATTGTGATCCCTAATCTCTCATTAATCTTCAATCTCTTCCTGTCTACTGTTTGCTTCTCTATGTCCTAAAAATAGCCTCAGTCCACCTTGAAAAACACAAAACTAGGGGGCAGCTGGTAGCTCAGTGGATTGAGAGTCAGGCCTAGAGACAGGAAGGAGGTCCTGGGTTCAAATCCAGCCTCAGACACTTCCCAGCTGTGTGACCCTGGGCAAGTCATTCGACCCCCATTGCCTAGCCCTTACCACTCTTCTACCTTGGAACCCAATATACAGTATTGACTCCAAGATGGAAGGTCAGGGTTTTTCATTAATTAATTAAAACAAAAATTGATTAATTAATTAAAAATTAATTAATTAATAAAAATAATAAAAGAAATAAGAAAGAAAAGAAAAACACAAAACTACCAAAGGAGTTAGGAAGAACAAGGGATTAATCAGGACAAGGAAGACAAAGATCTGATCCACCACTACATAGAGTCAAGCGCTGGATACAACACAGAGCCAAAGCTCTGGGACTCTGGAAACACTGTCTGGGAAAAAGCACCTGGAAGGGAGATTTTCCAATGAGCTAAAGAACTTGGGGGTCTTATATACACTTTTGGGGAATATAAGACCAGAAGGTTCAATGGGTGCGCTTTATAATGGACACAAGGGAAGGATGATTCTAGCCTCGGGCAGGACTTCCTGGGAGAGGCCTCTGATACAATAGGAGAGACTTCCAAGACAAAAGGGAATTTAAGATTTGATTATATCTACAAATTCTATCTAAGCTGAGATCATTGGGTACTTTAGGGTTGGTTGTTCAGTTTCTAAGACAAGGTCAGTCTAGGACTTCCCTTAAGGCAAGTTCCCAAGGGACAGGGGCAAACTTGGGGGGGGGTCCATAAACAAAGTTGGCACCCCACATATCTATGTCTCCTTTCCCCCCCAGAAGCCCTATTGTGCTCATCCCCCACTCACTATTATTCCATATCTTTCTTCCCTTTTGTGGCTAAACTTATTGAGATGGTCATCCTCTAGTAGATGCCTCCATTTTCCTTCCTCTCTGTTAATTCATCTTCTGACCTCATAATTCAATCAAAGCTGCTCTCTCCAAAGTCACTAAGGATTTCATGATGATCAATAATGTTCTTTTCTCAATCCTCATTCTTTTTAGCCCCCTCTTCAGCCTTTGACATTTCCTCACTCTCTTCTAGACCCTATTAGAGAATGGAAGCCTCCTTCCAGTTTCAAAATAAGACCTCAAAGACATTCTATTATTGCCACAGGCCCGGGGAGTTGAGAGGCCTCTTATCTCAAGAAAGAAAGCCATTATGCTATCCTGCCTCCTCATCTCCGCTGACCTTTAGGAGACAAAGGAGCCCCTCCTAAGGGCATGGCTATCTCTCCATACCCTCTCCCACCTCTGATGGAAGATCTGATAAAGCTGGTGCTATGTAACTTGTTTTCTAATTGGGTAGACTTTCATGCCTAGATTGTAAGTTTGGCCCCCAGACCATGGGGTATGGAACAAGGTAGATGGGAGTCTTGTGCCAGGAATCTATAACATGCTTGGGTCTGCACCCATTTATTGGGTGTTGCCATTAGGGCGTTGTCCCCTTACTCATGTGTAAGAATAAAGACTTCTTCTATCCATTCTCTGACTCCAGATTTGTAATTATAATTTGGGTGGGTGTTCCTTTTATTTCATCCCACACAGTTTCAGAGCACTGCTCTGTCCTGGTGTTGATATACATCATACCTGGGCTCATACCTTTAACTTAGAATTAATTCACTTTCCTACTTTCCACCATGGTTTTTCCAAACCTCTTATTTCTCCTGAAACCATCTCAGCTGAGAACCCTTCCTTATATTTCACAAAGTGGAGTCATTTGCCAAGAACTTCCTCTTCTTGGGCTGGCCATCTCCAGGAGATGCCTCCATTTTCCTTCCTCTCTGTTAATTCATCTTCTGACCTCATAATTCAATCAAAGCTGCTCTCTCCAAAGTCACCAAGGATTTCATGATGATCAATAATGTTCTTTTCTCAATCGTCATTCTTACCTCTTTGCTTCTTCGCACACTCCATTGCTGGATCCATAAATAGGACATGCCTGCTAACAGTCTTGGCCCCTCTTCTCTTCTTCCTTTAGTCATCTCTTCAGCTCCCATCCATTCAAATATCTCCATGGTGATGATTCTCAGATCTCCTCATTCAGCCTTAATCTAAAGACTCATATCTTCAACTGACTATTGGACATTTTGAATTGGATGACCTAAAACTCAACGTGTCCAAAACTGCGCTCATTATCTTCTCCCTCACCCAACCTCCCCCTTTTAAAACTTCCCTATTCCTGCCTAAAGGACTACCATTTTCCCAGGCTTGCAAACTAGGCATCACAGACCTTCCCGTTCCCTCTTCCATACCCAGTATAAGCCACTTCTGCAACATCTCTCAAAATTGCTCCCTTCTCCCCTCTGACTCAATCACAGCTTTAGTAAAGTCCCCGGAATCTCTTCACCCATGACCTACTGCAATAGCTCCTTATTCTTTGGTCTATCTATCTTAAGTACCTTCTCACTGCAGTCCATCCTCCATTCAGTTACCAAAGCAATTTTCCCAAAGTGTTGGACTGACCATGACCATCCCCATCTCTGTTCCCCTCTGCCATTGTCAATAAACACTACTCATTCCCTATCACCTTCAGGACGAATATAAATTCCACTGTTGGGATCTTCTAAAAAACTCAATATAAATGGGCTATGCAAATAGGGTTAAATGACTTGCCCAGGGTCACACTGGTATCTGTGTAGGAGGTATCTGAGGCCAGACTGGAACACAGATCTTTCTAAGGCTGGTGCTCTATTCACTGTACCACCCAGCTTCCCCTTCTGTTGGGCTTTCAAAGACCTTTATAACCTGGTCCTTGCCTTTCTTTGTAGCCTTATTATGCCTTACCATTCCTTCAGTCCTATATATCCTGTGATTCAGTGACATTGACATTGGTCTTGTCTCCATGATTTTCACCAGCTCCTCAACTGTTCATCAGTCTCTTCCTTGCAAATAAAAGAGAGGATAAAATAATCACCCTAGTGTAAACGTCAATAATATGGAAATAGGTTTTGATCAAGGACACATGTAAAACCCAGTGGAATTGTGCACCAGCTATGGGAGGGGGTGGAGGAAGGTGAGGGAAAGAAGATGATTCTTGTAACCAGGGGAAATTATTCTAAATTGACTAATTAAATAAAATTTTCAAAAACAAAAAAAGATAAATAAATAAAAGAAAGGGTAAACAGGAGGGAAAAAACTCCAGGGGGAGACATGACAAAGTGTCTTGTGGGAAAATGTATTTATTATACCATTAATTATTTATTTGTTTGTTTGTTTTTAAACCCTCACCTTCCATCTTAGAATCAGTACTGTGTATTGGTTCTAAGGCAGAAGAGTGGTAAAATTTAGGCAATGTGACCTGTCCAGGGTCACACAGCTAGGAAGTGTATGAAGTCATATTTGAACCCAGGACTTCCTGTCTTTGGGTCTGGCTCTCAATCCACTGAGCCACCCAATTATCCTTCTATACCATTTTTCATTATATTGTTTTAATGCAACTTTGTATTTTCCATATCCAGAATGTTGCTTGACCCAGTAACTCTTGGAATACAAAAAATAATTACAAATTATAGCCAATTTCTCCAGACCCCTGATCCACCCAAAGTATTCTTGTTTGGGATCACCACACTCCTGAGCCATTCACCCCCTAAGCTTCTGGTCTGAATTACAATTACTCAGACCTATCTCAATACACATTGCTTTTTGGCTGCCCTCTCAATAAAACTGCTTAACTTCATACCTGGGGTTCTTATGTGAGAAACCCTTGTCAAAAACCCTTTTCAAAATGCTATTTAACAGAATCTGGGGAGAGGGAGGCACCTATCCTTTCTGGCTCATTCTGTCCTACCAGATAACCTACTACATTTTTCTAAAATTAATTCAAATTTTGGGTTCTATTCTTAAAAGCCAGTCCTCTGATTCAATTCCTTATTTTTGCTTTTGAAATGGCAGTTTTTGTATTTTTTCAAATTCAGCATTTTTCAGAGACCTCGATTCCATTCCTGACGCTGTCACTTACTGTCTGTGACCTTGAGTAAATAACAACATATATGAGACACAATTTCCTTATATGTAAGTCTTGATAATATATGTATGTGTGTATAATAATTAAACCACTAGTAGTGGATATTTTAAAAGAAATACAATTTTATTTGACCCATAGAATTTTAGAGCTGAAGAAGATTGTAGAGCTCATCTAAGCCCTTAAGGAGCTTATATTCTAAAAGGAGTGAGTAGGTTTAACACTTACACAAATAAGTGACAACACCAGGAAAATTGAGGAAAAAGCATTAACTTTCTGTATCTGGGAAGTCTTCATGGAGAAGATTGTATACTGGTTGAACCTTAAAGGAAGAGAAGGAGTCTAAGATGTGACTGTTATAAGGGTTAAGAGTAGGGTTTTTGACAAAATAAGAGAGCAGCTTTTGATAATTTAAGTTTTAATGAGAATATAGTACAGTTGTAAATTAATATTCTCCCTTTAAGCCAGAGAAAAGAAATCTTCTAACAGCTTTTAACAATTAATCATTTAGTTTAATTAAAATAGAGATAGTAAAAGAATATAGTAAAATGAATATGTAAAGGAGAGAAAAATAGGAAAGAGGTAGAGAAAGAAAATTTCCTAATGTCTATACTAGTTATCTTATAACTACCTATAATTATTATTGAAACAACCTATATCTACCTATAATAACAACCACCCTATAAAGTTCCAATAGAAAGATAGACAAGAGGAAAGAGAGATTACTAACCTTATGCCCAATAAATATACCTAAAATTCCTAATAACTATCTCTAACTGTCTTCTGAGGTTCTTCTTGCCTGGCAGACACCAGCCCTATATAACCTACACTCTCTATAAATAATTTACTAACTACCTAACTCCCTAAAATAATATCTACCACTCACTTACTCCTTCAATCAGTTTTCTATGGCAGTCCAAACTGTCAGTAGCCAACTGACAGCAGATCCTTGCCTATGAGACAGACCTCTTGCTCTCTAGAGATTCCAGATGCAAAAAGCACTCTAAAGGCTAAAGTCCAAAATCCTCTCATTAAGCTCAGGCCTGCCTTTATATTTCAGCAACTAAACATCAACTCACACTACCAGCAACCAACCCCCAAAGACCAACTCATGCCCAGCAGCCAACTTCCCTGAAAGGGCCAGGCCTGTTAGCAACTGACAGCCTGTAATTGATGCTGGCCTGGTTGGTTCCTACTTCCTGTTACTGTGGGCTGGTTAATCTACACATCCCTATGGTAAGAGGACCTCTAGGTCCCCCGTTAAATTAAAAAAGGAATAAAAAATTCCTTTTTACACTACAAAATGAGTTTGCATTCAAGGCATGGAGAATGACTTACAAAAAATACAGAACAGCTAGAGCTGGATTGTCATATCCTGGGACTGGAATATAACCTGGTCTTTCTGGAAAGCAGAATCCATACTATCATAGATTTAGAGGTAGAAGGGAACTAGTCAGCTAGCTTAGAGGTTAGCTAGTCATATTTCACAGAGGAGGAAACTAAACTCCAAAGAGGGTAAAGAAAATTGCTCAAAGTCACATTGGTGACTTTGTTGTCAGAGATAAGATTTGAACTTTACATCCTTAGATTCCAAATCAAGCCAACAACAAGCATCTTTGTGCCAGCTTCTGGGGTTAAAAATATCTCAATAATCATTACCATAACTGGGTGAAGTAAGAGACTATTATTATTCCCTTCTTTCTCCCTTATAATTCTTACCTTCTGTCATAGAATTGATATTAAGATTGAAGAGAAGGGCTAGGCCATTCAGTTAAGTGACTTGCTCAGGATCACAGAGCTAGGCAGTATCTCTAGTCACATTTGAACAGGATCTCTCCTCTCCCCATCTAACTCTCTATGCCCTGAGCCACCTAGCTGCCTCTATTATCTACTTTCTACAGATGAAAGAGTTGGGGACTTGGCCAGACTCACATAGCTAGAGTGCCTAAGGAAGAGAATTGAACGCAGGATCAAATTCCAGATTCCAAAAGTAGTCAGTCAGTAAGTAGAATTTATTAAGAGCCTACCCTACTAAGTGTCTGGGACTGTGCAGTTCAACATTCCAAAAAATCACTTCACTTTTTCATATATACAATGAACAAGAGTGAAACAATCCTTACTCATATTTTCTATTCCGAATACAGCTCCCTTTCCAGTGTAAATAATAATAGTATTTAGGTAATGGTTTATGGTTTAGAAAGCGCTTTACAAGTATTTCATTTTATTCTCACAGAAACCTTGGGAGGTAGGTGATATTTGCTCCATTTTGCAGATGAGCAAACTGAGGCAGACTAGAAGTTGTGACTTGCCTAAGGGTGACCCAACTATTATTGGTCAGACATTCTCTCCACAGTGCCCCGTAGCTAGCAGAGCCCTGAGCCCTGGTGGAGAATTGTAAAGAAAGGTTGGGAGGGTCAGTGGAAGTCAGATAGTGACAGGTCTTGATTGCCAGGCTGAAAAGTTTGGACTTTTTATCCTACAGGCAAATAGTAGGGAGCCCCTGAAGGTTTTGGAAGAGGAGGACATATCTGTCAGACCATGCATGCCTTAGGAAGAATGGTAGGGCAGCAGAGTGGCTGAAACATGGGACTGGGGGAGAAGTGACCCCTTGGTGGGGCTGGGCGGGTGGAAGCTGCGAAGTTGAGGAAGGACAGGGACAAGGAGGTGGAACTTTGGTCAGTTACACAACAATCGAGGTAACTGACCAGCTCGGTAAGGGCCTCTAGTGAGTCGAAAAGTGAAAGGGATATCTAAGAAAGAGTGAGGACAGAGCTCTGAAAGGGCAGGAGAACCCCTCCCCCATGGGCTAAATCGTATGACGTCACGGGACGGACGTCCGGCCCTCCACCTAGCTTTCGTGTTCTAGGACGTGAGGGAGAAGGCAAAAACTAGCCCGGGGTTCTCCACGTTACGCGAGACTTGGAGACGGTTGAGAACGCACCTGCGCACAAGCAAGTCCTCTTGCTTAGGGGGCGGTCACTTCAGAAGGCGAGGCGGAGCCACGCGGTGACGTAAAGACTGCGGAGCTGTCTTCTCCAACCGGCGGGCTCGAGGCGCGGTGACGTTCAGGGCTGCGTCAGAGTGACGCCGGACGAAGGGCACAGACTTTAGGGCGGGGAGGACATTCAGTCTCTGTGAGCTGCTGCCTGCCGGAGCGGACGTTCCGTCTTGTCTCCGCCATCTTAGGTGAGCGGGAAATGCCGGAGGAGAGACCTGGGCTGCTGGCCCTGGGCCCAGGAGTCGGTCCGGGGGCGGTGGGGAGGATTGGCCTTGGCCAGCCGTGGGTGACCATTGAAGGTGCGCGGGCCGCGGCCGCAACGGGGGACATTGATGGCCGCGCCGGGTGACATTGGCGCCCGCGGCCCTCCGCTGATTACGGCCTTGCCGCCTTCTTTTCCTCAGGAGGATGTTCTCGTCCGTGGCGCACTTGGCGCGCGCCAACCCTTTCCAAGCACCCCACCTGCAGCTCCTGCTGCAGCCTGAAGCCGATGCCAGCCCCGCAGGGCCCCCGGGCGCACCTAGCCGGCTCCGCCCGCGCAGCCTGGCTGCCGCCGCCGTGGAAGGTGAGATGCTCTGCCTGGCCCGGTGACCTTGGGCAGGTCGTCGAGGCCCGCTCGCTCGTGACTCTCGTTTTACAGATTAGCAAATTGAGCGTTAGGGATGTGGATGGGAGAGGGGCCCAACCCCACTGAATGACAGAAAAGGGAACTGGCGGGGGAGGGTCATAGGGGTCACAGCCGTAGAGTGGGGAGAAGCCTTAGGCCTTTGGTCTGGCCTCCTTATTCTTGAGGCCGGGAATAAGCTTTCTTAAGTGTTGGGCATGCACACAAATCCTATCCTCAAGAATCTCTCCTTCTAAGGGGTAAAGACTACGTGGAAAGACCCAGGCTTTCGGGGTTGGGAGTGGGGTGGGACCTCTAGAGGAGGTAAGAGACTTCCCCAAGGTCACCCAGTTACCCTTTGGGATTCTCTGACATGAATCTCTGCTTTTAGATTTATTTTCTTTTCCCTTTTTTCAAACCTTTATTTTCTTAGTATTAATTCTAATAATAATGGTAAAGGTTAGGCCAATGGGGTTGAGTGACTTGCTCACTCAGCCAGGAAGTGCCTGATGTCAGAATTGAACCCTGGCCTCATCTCCTATTCTGCCTTTAGGTTTATTTCTTAAGTTTTTGTACTTCCTCCCATCCACAAACTGCACTAAATAAAAACCTTTTACACCTGATAGTCTTGAAAATGTGTTTGAAGTCCCAGATAGAAAACTCAGCAGTAAGGAAGACTTGAGTTCAGATCCAACTTCAGATAACTGGCTTTGTGACCTTGGGCAAGTCACCTCATCTCTGCCTCAGTTTTCTCTTGTAATATGGGGATAATAACACCAACCTCCCAGAGTTGTCAGGAGAACAGGAGATAACATTGAGTGGCAAACAGGTACATTTTGTAAGTTATCATTAGATTACACATAACTGGGGGCTGAGTAATAGCCAGGAATGATTCTTCTCCTCCCTCCCCCCCCACCTTAATTTCCTAGTAATCTCTTCACTCTACTAGAATTGTTAATCTTAAATGTAATAAATGAAGGAAGCTTTATACCAGGCATTGTTTAATAGTCATAGTGGCTCTTGAGCTGTCCCTTGGTGCCAGGAAGACCCAGTGGTAGAGAAAACACCAGCCTGCCTTTGTCTAGGAAGGTTCTCCACCTGGTAGTTCCTATATCAAGGATATCATAGTTAAGTCCTAGTCCCTATTTAAGATTCTTTAGTAGTTTTTAGTCAAGGCATTTATTTAAGCATCTTCTGGTACATGCTAAACTGGATGTACAATTAAGACAACCATAGACATTCCCTGCCATCTATGAGCTTCTTAATAGGGGAGACAACAAGCAAACATGTACAAACAAGGTAAGGTACAGACAGGATAAATTGGGGATAGTCTCAGAAAACTAGAGATTGGGGGCTAGAGAGGGTTTCTTGCAGAACATAGTTCTTAAGACAGAAGATTTATGAAAATCATCTGCTCTCAAAGAGCATTTGTTGAAACAAATCTATAGGGGGTCAGGCAGCTGGGTAGCTCAGTGGATTGAGATCCAGGCCTGGAGATTAGAGGGTCTGGGTTCAAATATGACCTCAAGACAACTTTCTGTGTGATTCTGGGCAAGTCACTTAATCTCCATTGCCTAACCTTTACCACAATTGTGCCTTGGAACCAACACACAGTATTGATTCTAAGATGGGGGGTATTCATTAAAAAAATGAATAAATAAAGGAAGGCCTGACCTGAGGAGGAAACCAGATTTTAGGCTTAATATAGAATCATTTAATTTGAGGGTAGTTGTCTTGTAGAAAAAAGAAAGTTGATCTTTGCCCTTTGTTGAAATGGATGCTGGACTTTTGATCTTTTAAAATTCCTGTAGAGTTTCTGTGATAATAAACCAGCAGGGAGAAATTAGCCTTTGGGGTGAATCCTTAACTATTGGACTCCTACTTTATATCTGTTCCTTTTTTCTTTTTTTTCCCCCAAATGGATCTATCTAGATTTTTTTGCCCATATCTTTCTAGATTTCTTTTGTTGTTGAAAGCTAATATAAAGCCTTTGTGTATTTACTTCAAGAATAGGTGAATTAATGGTCTTATAAACAAATTATTAGAATTTGGGGCATTGGTAAACTAACTGTAGGATCTTTTGTGCAAGTTGCCTCTTTGGAAATTGATGTACCTATTAAAGCTCCCTTAGGTTTTTTTTTAATATATATTTTAAGAGTAGTAAAGCTGGCTTTGTCAGTATTTAAAATTGATATCTGGTATTTGTATTACAAAGTCTTTATTGCTAACTTTAGATGTCATGCCTAATCTTTGTCATCGAATTGCAAGTCGAGGAAGAGGCTTTTCAGTTTTTCTTAGTGTAGCAATATCAGTCACATGGGGGGGTTATGAGTCAGCATAGAAATATTTTCTATCATTTGAAATGTTGTGGTGTCTGGAGAAAAAAATTAATTTTTTTTCTTTAAATGAAAACAGAGCAATATAGCTGCGAATATGGATCTGGCAGATTCTTTGTCCTTTGTGGCCTCGGAGGAATTATTAGCTGTGGCACAACTCACACAGCAGTGGTTCCCCTAGATCTGGTTAAGTGCAGAATGCAGGTTGGTTTGGCATGTTGGACTCCAGTCCACCCTTGCTCTGCATGTCTGAGAGTGGCGAGTGTGGGCCTCTACTAACAAGCTGTGTGCAAATCCTAATTGACCAGAAGGTAAGTTACTCTCTAGTAACATGAGTTTTTCTATTAAAAAGCATGGTGTGTCTTGTTTCTGCTACAGAATACAGTTGTGAATATGGCTCCATGAAGTTTTATGCACTCTGTGGCGTTGGTGGGGTCTTAAGTTGTGGCCTGACACACACTGCTGTTGTACCCCTCGACTTAGTGAAATGCAGAATGCAGGTTTGTACCGAGTTGGCACTCCAAAAGGCTTTGAGATTATGGCAAGATTCTCAATACCATAAAATGCTTAAAATAAGCAAGGAAGAAAATGGAAACCAAGACAAATTCTGCTATTAATTTGAATAGTTATGATGCAAGTTGAGATCATTCAAGACTACTGTTATTGTTTTTTTTTTCACAATTGATAATAAAATAAGTTTTACAGGGGCAAATAGTGCCTCAGGTTGAGAGCCAGGCCTAGAGACAAGAGGTCCTGGGTTCAAATGTGGCCTTAGACACTTTAGGCAACAATGTGTAAATCATTTAATAACCCTATTGCTGAGCCCTTACCCTACTCTTCTGCCTCAGAATCAGTACACTGTATGGATTCTTAAGCTGGAAGGTTAAAGTTTAAAAAATACATGTTTTTAACTGACTTATACAAGTCAGGTGTTAATTTTCTTATGTAATTAATGTTTGAAACTCAAGGACAATCTGGCCCTATTGTAGGAACAATCTGGGGATGTGCCTTTTCTTTCTTGCCTCATCCATTTGCTACCATTTTCAACACAGCTGAAATCTCTTTAATTTGGTTATCCCTAACTCTTAGTTACTTATTTCTATATTAGCCTTCTAGTTTTAGCTGTATATGAAGTGTTACTTGGGAAGCCCAAGTTTTACTATGTGAGATTTGCTTGTTTTTATGTTTTTGGTAAAAGAACTGGATTTTAATATATTTTTCTAACGATTTTTTGAGCCTAATTTTAAAAAATTAAAATGTTAAAATTTATTCCAAACAGGATTATGAGTTCACTTACCTATAAGGGGGAGAGAAAGAAAGGTGAAGTATTAGGAATAAGAGGAAGATGAAGTATCACTGAACTGACCCTAATAGAGATAAGAGCTTTTTGCATTAGGTAAATAGTAGGGGTTCTAAAGGAATGTGAACAATCCTCTTTGATGGCAATTGTCTATTGATGTGTGTTTTATGGTGTATCTAATAGTTGAAGCACATTCTTAGTTTGAGATGAATCTTTTTATTCATTAATTTGGAGTTCACAGAATTTTCGGCCCCTGGCATGTGTTAAAGAAACCTAGCATACTTTTACTGGCATGTATTTGAGAGTACTTAGGGGGTAGCTTAGTTTATTCATATTTTGGTCTGTATTATCAAAAAGGGATTTTATTTGATAATTCTATGTTGTGTAAGTTATAGGTTATATAATAAATCGTTGTGCTTTTGAGTCTGTTAAAAACAGTGCTGACTAATATTAGGCTATGTGTCATGACCTACTCAATGCTTGAATTCAAGCATTATCCTTTATAGTAAATTGCTATTACAGTACCAGTGTAACATGTCTATATATTTCAATGAAATACTAGTAAAAGTAAACTTTTAGAAGCATTGGGTAGTTCAAGTTGGAGGTTTTTGGAGATGTTACATCTAACTTTATTTTGTGTTAATTTTTAAGGTGGACCCACAAAAATACAAGGGTATCTTTAATGGATTCTCCATCACACTTAGAGAAGATGGTGTTCGTGGTCTGGCCAGAGGATGGGCTCCAACATTCATCGGCTACTCTATGCAGGGACTCTGCAAGTTTGGTTTTTATGAAGCCTTCAAAGTCTTGTATAGCAACATTCTTGGTGAGGTAAATTATATTTCCAACATACATCCATAAAACTAAAGGTTTGAAACAATCGACACTTTTACAAAATCAGAAACTGAAGTTTAAAAATGTAGTTTGCCCAAGATCATAAACCTAGTTGGTGACTCAATACAAGGTTATCTTTACTATACTGGTTGCATCTGCCTCCTACAATAAACTTGGGCCCTTTGGCCTGGATAACTAGAACAAACATATGCCATGAATAAGATGTCAGAATGTAGCCCAAATTGTCTTCAACATTGAGAAGTATGGTAAAGTAAAATTAAAAATGGAATTGCATCTTTTAGTGTCTTATGTCAGAGTTGTGATGAGTGTAGCTCTTCTTGTATTTGTTTTTGAAGTGATAATTTAGAGGGAATATGAAGACAAATGAGGCAGGAATTAAAGGATAGCTTTGTTTCAATTTATTCTCTCATTTTGATGTTTCAGGAAAACAGTTATCTCTGGCGTACATCCCTATATTTAGCTGCTTCGGCCAGTGCTGAATTCTTTGCTGATATTGCCTTGGCTCCTATGGAAGCTGCCAAGGTCAGAATTCAGACCCAGCCAGGCTATGCCAACACCCTAAGGGAGGCTGCTCCAAAAATGTTTAAAGAAGAGGGCCTGTTTGCGTAAGTGATTGGTCTAAACTCTTTATACTTGTAATTTTGTTTGCCTATTTTTTTAGTCCTTTTGATCATTTTGTAAATTTTGGTGATTGAAAGACTTAGCCCTATCTGAGTCTTAGTGTGAATAATCAGCTCAAATTAGAGGCTAAGAAGCAGGAATGGTTCAGGATTTAAGTTCCATGGTTTCTGTGCCTCACAGGCTTTCTTGCAACCTAAAAACTTGAGTTACTAAGGGATTTTGTTGGCATTAACTTAATGCATAGTGCCTGGTACATAGTAGGCAATTAATACTTGTTGACTGCTTTGTATGTTGGCTTTCTGATTTTATTTTTTTTGGTGCCAGAAGCTGATGCTTTGTTTTAGGGGTTTGTGCATTAGACCTAGTTGGCAACATGCTTCCTTAGATCCACCTTTGTGGATGCCAACTCTTGTTCTGAGTTCTACTTGCTAACGTTTGTTTCTTGTAGTTCCAGTCAAGAGGCATCCAGCAACTTTACCGGTTGTACTGTCAAAGGTGCTTGAGTCATTGGCATGTGAGATGAATATACCTGCATATTAGTCATGCGTTCTGATAGAAATGGCAGTGTGTCGTTTCTTACTATCAGGACTTGATTGGTATGCGGACAGACTTTTAAAAACAAAACAACTTTGGTATTTAAAATGTAGTTTTCTGTTACATTAACCACTTGGGTCTTGTAGATTCTACAAGGGAGTTGCTCCTTTATGGATGAGACAGATACCGTACACCATGATGAAGTTTGCTTGCTTTGAGCGCACTGTTGAGGCCCTGTACAAGTATGTTGTTCCGAAGCCTAGAAGTGAGTGCTCAAAGGGAGAACAGCTGGTTGTGACATTTGTGGCGGGTTACATAGGTAAGAAACAATTACAAATCTTTAATTATTGAATCCTAGTGTCATTGGCATTTTGTATAGTTTAATTCATTTGTTCTAGTGAAATTAGTTATCTTCTGTGACTTCAAGACCCCCAGGCAGCTGGTCTGAAACCTCTATTACTTTGTGATCTTGAGACAAGTTGTGTCACCTTGCTTTTAGCTTTAAGGAGGTTGGGCTAGACCTGATTCCTTTCCATTTTCTCGGATGAGCCCTAACGAACAAATATTTTTAAAAGGTTGTCTTTTGAGTGTTAAATTCTTGAAAATCATCGACACTCAGATAACTCAGGGTTGGTATCTTGTGAATTAGATTCATGGGTCTCTGCAGAGAAATAAAAAATTATATCCTTTCTAAAATACAGAATACCTGGAGGTGAACAGTAAGTTTTACATCTTCATAATTGGTCAGTTTTTTACTGCAATATTAGCCAGCTGAACCCCTGCCCTAGGTATAGTTTTTTTGTTTGTTTTTTTCTATGAGATGATTTAGAATATTTTTCCATGGTTACAAGACTCGTGTTCTTTCCTGGATATAGTTATTAACTGTCCTCATCTTTCAGCTGGAGTCTTCTGTGCCATCGTATCTCACCCTGCTGACTCAGTGGTGTCTGTGCTGAACAAGGAAAAGGGCAGCTCAGCTTCACAAGTCCTCCAAAGGCTTGGATTCAGAGGTAGAATTTTGTTTCTTAAACAAAATTTTCCCACAGGGGATTGCCTTTTTTCTCCTCCCTTGTCATTGTGCTTTGTATTATTTTCATTAGGTGTATGGAAGGGGCTCTTTGCCCGTATCATCATGATTGGTACTCTGACTGCACTACAGTGGTTTATCTATGACTCCGTGAAAGTCTATTTTAGACTTCCCCGTCCTCCTCCTCCTGAGATGCCAGAGTCTCTGAAGAAGAAGCTTGGGTTGAAATAACAGACAAATCAAGACTTTAACTATGGACTGAATCTGCTTGCTGACCAGTGTTGAGCAAATATAAAAGAAACTTTTATATATTTGACTGTGTAGATTGTCTCTTCCTGATGTAATTATTGGTTGTACCCTTGCCTAATGCAGGGGTTTCAAAATTTAACTGTTGCAATAAAACAACTATTCGTGTTTCTTCTTGCCTTTTTGTTAATTTGATTTCACTTTGTTTAAAGAGATGACAGATTTAATTTGAATTTTTCCTGAATTTCAACATTGACAAAACGAGAAATAAGATTGCTTTATGAAACTTTTCTACACGGATTATTACATTTCTTCACGTTTTGGCGTCAACGCTATATTTCCATCTTGGTAAATATTTTTTAATGCTATGATGACCTCATTTTTTTGCATCTTCACCCCCAAATAGGACCCTTATAAGAAGTACAATGAACGTGGCTTGTTCTCCTTGAGTCCCCTATCTCTGTTAGGCTATGGGTAGCATACTTCATTATTAGGTATCATGCAGAGTTCTTAAATGTTACATGAAATGCTCTGCTTTATCTTACTAGGTTTTCTCAGTCCTAATCCCCTTGTCATTTCTTGTGTAATGTTTCATTTATAGTCTTTATCTTGCCATGGATATTCAGGCATGTCCCAGTTGATGGGATTTGAGAACAATGATGTATCTTGTGTATGTGGTTCCTTTCTCTTTCTATTACGCCTTTTAGGGATAATAAAATGAAGTGGTATTGTTGGGTCAAAGGGTACAATTGAGTGAGTAGACTTGCTTTCCAGAGTGGCTGGACCTGTTAGCTTATGACTACATCATCTGCATTGATGTGCCTGCTTGTCCTTTCCCTGACCCTCCACTATTGTTATTTCCTTGGTTATCCTTGCCAAACTAATGGAGTTCATGATGTAAACCTCAGTTATTTTACTTTTCATTTTTCTTGGGTCAATATTACTAGAGAAATGACAGGATTTAATTTGGTAATTTTGCAAGTTCAGACCCTTTTTGGCTCTGAGAAACATTGATTCTTGGTTCAGATCTGTGACTTCAATGTGAGGGAAATCCTGGTAAGGATGCAGATCAGCAGCCATTCTACAATTTCTTATTTTCTGTCTCAGGAACAATACAGAAAGGCAAGGCTTAGGCAATTGGGTTTACATGAGTTACCCAGGGTAACAGCTAATGGGGGCCAGTGGAGTCCATGGTCCTCCCAACGCCACACCTGGTTATCTATCTACTTTGCTACCCAGCTGCCCCTTTGCATCTTAGAATTTCTAGAGCACTTATTCAGTGCTCTATGGACAGTCAGCCAGTATGCATCAATTAAAATTCATAACTTTTCTCAATGAAGCTGGGCCAGCCCTCTTAACCACAGCCTGCTGCTTACTGTGTGATTCTTGGTGTCATAAGGTCCAATATTTGCTCCAAGGCAGAAGAGTGGTCAGGGCTAGGCAATGGGGGTCAAGTGACTTGCCCAGGGTCTCACAGCTGGGAAGTGTCTGAGGCCAGATTTGAACCTAGGACCTCTGGTCTCTAGGCCTGGCTCTCAAACCAGTGAGCTACCCAGCTGTCCCCCATAAGATCCAATTTTGAATAAACCCTCAAAGGAAAATTATTCTGAGAACATCTTTGTATCTTTCTGCCTGCCTTTCCTATCCAAGCAAACCAAATCAAATGAACAATACTGGTCCTGACATTTGGCTTTACAGTCTTCTGTACTTTACAGTGCTTCTTGTAGTCTGGTAAATAGGGCCACTTTTGTGGAATTTAATGCTTACCTAAAGGCAAGGAGTAGAGTGAATTACAGAAATAATTGATAAGCGTGAGCATGTCTGAAAAATTCACATTCTTGGCTAGATTAATAAAAGTTGTCTTTATGGGTAATTAGGATTATAGAGTGGAGTTGATCTGTAGAGGCAGAAGTAATGAGAGAAAACCTGGATGTCTTGCCCAGAGAACATGACTCCTTGGCCCCCCTATTTTTACCAGTGACTTTGGGCAAGTCTTTTCCATCTATAAATGTAGTTTTTTGTGCTTAGATGCTTTCTAAGATGTCTTCCAGGCTCTTCTCTTAATTTAGAACAAGATAGGGTTGAAGCAACCACATTTGTTCCTTTATTAGTAAGATTTCATTAGATAGCTCAGTTGAATTACTTATTAGAACATCCTTAGATTATAAGCTGTAACAGTCTAGAAATGCAAAATGAATTTTCCCCATTAAATTGATTAGGATTCCAGCTGATTTTGAAGGTGAGACTACTCTTGGTATAGCACTTAAATTAATGGTAGTCTGAGCTAAATTTTTTTGCCCCATAAAAATGCTTCTGAGGTTTGTAGGTTATGAAGTTATAACTTGTTAGCATTTTGATATTGGTGCAAAAAGATGATCAGAATTTAAAGAGTATTTTGAGATGCTCACAATGTTAGCCTTTTTTTTTTTTAACAACCCTTACCTTCTTAGAAGCAAATACTGAATGTTGGTTCTAAGGCAGATCAATAAAGACTAGACATTTGGGTTTAGGTGACTTATCTAGGGTCACACAGTTAAGGGTCTGAGGTTATCTCCAGGCATGGGGCTCAATCCACTGAGCCACCAAGCTGCCCCCAATGTTGGTTGCTTAGTGAATATTTAAGTAATGAGCACTGGTAGCACATGGCAAAATGGGATACGTGGGACGATGCAAGAATGATAGAAGATTCTGGCTTGGGCACCTTTTAAAATGATCTTCCTTGAACATTAGGTGGCTTCCCTGGGGCAGAGACTCCTCCAGCCTTAACAGATTTTTGTTGTGGCTCCTAAATAGGCCTTTCCAGATCTCTGGCAGGGGAGAAGCAGCAACAAGTCAGACCTCTGGGGTGCCTCGCCTGTTGCTGTAGTGAGACTCAATTTTCCTTCTTTGAAGGCGAGGACCATCACTTTTGTCTGTAGAGCAAGTGCTTTGCTCCCAGCAGCCGCTGCTTACTGTCATGTAGCTCGTGTCTTTGGACACCTGAAGTCTTTCTGGATTTGTTTTTTTTAATCCAAAACAAATCTGGGGGAATTTCAAAGTAAATAAAAGGTTTGTGAGCTGCCAAAATAAGGAGCTGATTGATAGTCCCTGCACCAACTCAAAGGAGCCCAGCCGCACTGGTAGAGGGGCTTCTTGTTTGTGTCACCTTAGAAAACTGCAGGAGCGGCGACGCCTTCCCTGGCTGGGAGGACCACCAGTCCTGCTTCCAGCACTCGGGACGTGGGGTGTCATGTTGAGAGAGGGCTGGCCCTCCCTACGACCTGCAAGACAGCTGCTAGCCAGGGAGGGCTGGGGAGGCAGTAAGGCCCCGGGGGGGGGGGGGGGAGTGCTTAAGGGGGAGATGAGCATCATTAGACTCCAGACCCCGACACAGACAGCCTGGGCACTTCTCCTTGCAGCTCCCGAACACCCAGAAATCAAAGCTGTTGCCACCAAAGACTGGCACTCCCAAATAGTCACCGCCTGAGGCGGAGACGATTTTATCAGTGACAAGGACTTGAAAGGAGATGTATTAGTGTGGGCTCTGCATTTGCACCCTAGCCCTTCCAGAGCAGGACCTGCCTTTTCTATGGATGCCCAGGGGTTGGCCCAGGACATGGCCCAGAGGAAGAGTTTAGCCAGTGATGCCTTCATTGGGACAAAAGCCTGAGAGACAAAAAGTGGGGGCCGGTTTAGTGGTGGGGCAAAAGGCCAGGAGATCACGGACACTTGGTCTCATTCGACTACAAAATGCTGAGCCTGTTTCATCAGAAAAGGTGAAGTTCTGTTAGAGAATACTTTCTCAAGTGGGGACGTGTGTGAGATTTTAGAAAGATTTCCAACCCAACATAAGTGTGCTCTCAGCTACCGTGCTCCGGACAAGCTCCAAAAGGTGCCCTGAACGAGGTGGGCACAATTGATTTTGTTTTGTGCATCGAAGGACCTGCTGCTGAGCCGGGGCCACAGAGTTCGGCAGCCGCCCAGGGAGCTCCATGACCCAGGAAGGTGAAGCGTTGCTGGCCCGCATGGCTACCCGGCCTGCACCCCAAAGTCAGTGTCTGGGGCGGGGTGTGCCCTGAGCCTTCTACGCAGAGAGCGCATCCTGGCTGTGGGCCTCGGCAGGCTCAAGAGGAAGGCGGTTTGGGAGGCCGAGGCTTTGGGTGGCCCTCAAAGGCCTGTCTCAAACCATGTGGGATTTCTGGGGAGCCCGGAGGCAGCTGAGGCTGGGGAATCTCTGGGTGGGGGGTGGGGGAGGACCTCCACTCCGGGGTAACTCAGGGCACAAGCGTACCCTGCCGCCTTGGGAGATGTCCCTGGGACGTCCAGGAGCTCCGAGGGAGCCTTCCATTGTGCTCTCTAGGCGTGGGCCAGCATCTCTGGTGATTTCTGGTCGCATCCGACTCCCATTCTGTCCGCACCAGGCCCGGCTGAGAGCCCTGCTGGCCAGCGCACTGGTGAATCAGAACACCGCTCCCCCCACCCTGCGTTGGCCCAAAGCGCTGAGGAGACATGCCTAGCGGTGCAAAGTGGGGGTCTAAGCCTGCCCGACTAGGCGTCAGCCCCACATTGGGAGCAAGGGACACTCATCAGCAGAGCATTCGAGGGCCCGCCTCCCTTTCTCCTCAGACACTCCCGCTTTCCTGTACTGTCTCCCCGCTCCCCCTGCCCCCCCTTCCCATCTCCTCAAGCTTCTTGTAAAGGGGCCCATTTCCTGGGCCTCCACTTCGGCACCCCCAGCCCTCGCAATCTAGCCCTCATGTTCTACCGGCATTATCTCCCGTGCGGGGCTGAGATCTGGCCCACAGAATTTCCCCTCTACCAGTGATGGTGAGCCTATGGGCCGGGTGTCAGAGTGCTTTGACATTTTTCCGCATCATCCACCCCTCTGCCCAGCAGCCCAGTGGGAGTGCTTCCTCCGGCCCTGTGTGTGGGTGTGTGCAGCGCAGCCTGCACTGGGTCTAAGGGGTGAGGTGGGGGCATTACTGCCCTCTACAGCCGGCTGCAATCCTAGCAGAGCTGGCAGGGTTCTCCTCTTCCCTTTCTACTGGTAGTAATTTTCTGTCAGATCACGTAAACCAACACAATCTAAAAAAGTTCTCTGCATATTTTTACATTAGGTTTGACTTTATTTTTGAACAAAGATCAGCCTTCTCTCCTTCTCACCTCGAAGGCCAAGAAAACAAAACTCATTACAAACACAGACAGTCAAGCAAAACAAATTCTCACATATAACAGTAAGATCTGAGGAGTTCAAAAACCCAAAATCCTTTGGAGATCAGTTTGACACAGTATTCACGCCTTTGCATTTCACACTGTTTTAAATATGACATCCCAAAACTTCTTGAAAAGTTGTCAATGAGCTCAAAATGCTTCCATGACATTTTGCCTATCTTTCCCAAGAGGGGCCAGAACTTGTTAGAATCCCCTTCTTTTTTGCACAGCATGCCCACAGGGGAGCCGCAGGGGTGATCAGGAAATTGGGGATGATCCTCGCTGGGCAGGCCTGGGCTGGCCCTCATGGAGCTGGCCATGTGCTCTAGGGCCTTGTTGAGAAGAGTCTCCCGACGGCCAGGGACCAGAGGAGGGGGCGGGGCTGCACAAATATCCGATTTTAAGTCTACAAGACAGTTTAAGGAGACTTGGACCTGCCTGTCTCTTTTGTGACTTTCTAAAGTACTCTCTTGTAGATGTAGAGCAAAGGGTGCTCTGAGGAGTCTGACCTGCCCCGCGATCAAGGGTTAAAGGGCTGGGCGCTTGCTCGCCTCATCTATTCTGTAGTCCGTGTGGGGCCGGGGCAAGGGCGTGCTCAAGCAGACCAAGCTCCCCGAAGGAGGCTGAAATGACTCGCGCCAGGCTCGGCCCCAGAGACGTCCTGATCTCCTCCGTCTAACCACTTGCTCTACCCAAGATGCCGGCTCTCTAGGACCTGGGTCCAGAAATGGAGGTGTGACTGAAAGGAGCAGAAAGGCCTTTTGGCGGTGGGATGCGCTGCGGGTTAAAGGCGTGAAGAATAATTCCGGTTTTACAGACCAGCCAAGGGACTTAAGAGTTCACATGGACAACTATCACGTTTCACAACAAACAGACTACTTCAATCAAGATATCTAAATCTTCAGGAGGAGGTAAAACGCGGGGCCCCGTTTGACATCTTGTACTCATGAATAAATCATAGTTTTCTGTTAGTCTTCTACTTGAAATCTTTCATCATCATCCACCTTCCCATTTTCTGCATAGCCACAAGCCAACCAGATGATAAGCTCACCAAGGGCTCACTGACTGATAAACTGAAACCGTCTTCTAGTTATGACCAGGTAGCTCAAGCTAATACATAGACACTGCTCTGGCTCCGAGAACAAAGTGAGATGCTGGGTTGGAAGGTGGCAGTCATGTAATGAGGCCGAGGCATTCCACAGCTCTCCAGCCAGCAATGGCGAGGAGGAGAGTCATGCCAGGGACTCAATTCTATCAGTAGTTACTAAAGTCTCCCAATAGCATTCTGACCCCTGGATATAAGCATGAAAGTACATGCTTACTTGCTGAAAAACTTAAGTAATCAATAGTTACACAGCTCACTAAAAAATATTTTTTATTTTATGACACATTTTATCCAACACAAGAAAGTCCAGAAGCTTCCAATATTTTAAATATTAAATTTAAATTACTTTTTATCAGTGTGTAATGTGACTAAGGCTCCATTTTTCAGGATTTTTCAATTTAGGTAACTTAATTTAAAAACAATTCAGGGGTTCTGAATATAGCATACACAAATTCAAAATTTTTTGGCAGGGGATAAATTTCAATATAAATTAGTTTGCTTTGTAATCCTATGTATGTTTATGGATTTAAAAACATGACACAAAAAAGGTTAAAAACCCCTGACTTAATTTATATCTGAAATTTTAGTTATTTCTTCTTTCACATCCTTAATTTCAGTTTGAACTATAGTTATGTTAGATATTTTTTCATTTAAGAAAGCAATTTCTTTTTCTCTTTGTAGTAGGTCAGCAACCAATCTCCCAATTCGTAGAGTTAAATCATTTATCATTGGTTCCAAACGGGAAAAATCCTTTTTGAGGTTATAAACCTTAGGCTTTAAATCATTTGCAAAATTCACTGTCTTCAGAATTTTAGCCCTGTCACTTTCCAAGTTTAAAAGCCTATCTGAATGCTTACTGAAATCACTGTCTAGTTCAGAAAGCATCTTGTTAGCAACCTGAATTCTTTCAGAATTTTCAGATGCTAAACTCCTTAGTTTTGCTGTTCGATCAATGCTACTGGAAAGAAGGTCACCTATGCTTTTAACTGTATTTTGTTCTGCTTTTTCTAATTTGCTTTCCAGGTCTTGTACAGATTCTGTCAATGATGTTACATCAGTTACTAACCCTGAAATGCGCCTTATATCAGTTTTGACAGCTGAAATCTTGAGGGAAACCTCTTTTGCCAGGAAAGATGTACTCTGGTCTGTGTTTGTAACTGCTTGATACAGAGCTGTCATGTTGTTGTTCAATTTATCTCTTTTTTCAGTTATCCTGTTGGACCAAGTTTTCAAGTTATAAACATCCTCCTGAAGACGTTTTAGATGAGCAATGATCTGAAAATCCTTCAACTGTTTTATCATAGCTTCAGACTTCTGACACTATAGGAAAATAAAATACAACAATGATTAAAAATAATAAACCCAACATTTTAATTTAATTTAAAATGGTAATTTAAATTTAATTTAAATCAGCTTAATTTTAAATGTTATATTTTTACTGCAACTGTACGCTCTGCCAACCTGGAAACTGACAGGAGAAGACATGAATTATATGAGTATTTTAAGAGTAAATGGATTTATTATGTGAAGCTGCCCCTTTCTGCACGGCAGTGCCAATAAGTTATAAGAATAAGAAAATTCACAGAAACTTATAACACTATTTTCAACAACTTTGATTAAAAGATGCTTACTGATTGAATCCTTGAAAGAAATCATAACAAATACATACAAATGCTCAAAACATTAGGAACTGAATTCTAAGAAGCATTAATGTAGTAGTTTCTGATTATCACAGGCTCTTTTCAGATATGGAAAAGGTTGTAAAGTATTATTTCACTTAGATAATGAGGCTTAACCTTTTTTCCCTTCGTAGTCAGTTACAGTACATTTAAAGATTAAAACATACAATTTTCAATTTCTCAAAATCCACTAAGTAGATTATGTGTATGTAGTGGCAAGAAAGATGTTTTCTAATAATTTACTAGAAAAAGGAGGAGGAAGTATTTCTCTAGCATCAGGATGGATTTAGGGATAAACACAAACCTAAGGGAATTTATAATACTTTGTATGGAATGAAGAATTTTTAAAAGTGTTTACTATGTCCAAGTACTGTGCTATGAACTAGAGATATGAATAAAAAAGTGAGTCCCTGATCTCTAGGAGCTCACATTCTTTTTTTTTTTTAAACCCTTACCTTTTGTCTTGGAGTCAATACTGTGTATTGATTGGCTCCAAGGCAGAAGAGTGGTAAGGGCTAGGCAATGTGACTTGCCCAGGGTCACACAGCTAGAAAGTGTCTGAGGTCAGATTCAAACCTAGGACCTCCCATCTCTAGGCCTGACTCTCAATCCACTGAGCTACCCAGCTACCCCCTTCACATTCTAATAAGGGAAGCAACACATGGAAAATTTCTTCTGAAGCCAGAGATATCTGTTAATGTCTTGTGGTTCTTAGGATGTGGCAGTGGAAAAGCAGATCGTAATGTCTCTAATGTATTTAATGTGTATGATCAAATCATCTAATGAATACACATGCTTCAGTTTCCTATCACATTCATTCTTACTGAACTTGTGTGACAGTGATCAAACCATAATTTCTCAGAGCATCTCAAATGTTTCTCCTTACTCTTAACTTTTAAAAAAAATTTCTATGCAATTTCTTGTCAGTACAAATAAAAATACTATAGATTTGTATTTCCTTGAAAATCTAGAAGCTAGAATTGGATTAATAAAGTACCCTAAACTTGTGGGACGTGTCTATCATTTATTCAGTTATCATCTACTGAACCTACATTTATTTTTTAAAAACCCTTTCTGTTAGTATCCATTCTTTAAAAAAAAATTATTACTCTTAATTTTAAAAACTAAAGCCCTTCTCTTTTCTTAGGCTCCTGTTTTGAGGCTTAGCACTCTATTCACTGTGCTACCTGGATAAACCTACATTTATTTATTCATTTAAAAAAACCCTTACCTTCCATTTTAGAATTAATAGAATGTATTGGTTCCAAGATAGAAGAGTGGTAAGGGCTAGGCAATGGGGGTTTATGGGACTTGCCCAGGGTCACACAGCTAAGAAGTATCTGAGGCCAAATTTGAACCCAGGACTTCCCATCTCTAGGCTTGGCTTTCTATCCGTTGAGTCACCCAGCTGCCTATATTTGTTTTTAAAATGAATTTAATTTTCAATTCTGAATTCTCTCACTTATGCCTTCTATCCACAATTGAGAAAGGAAGAAAAACAAAACCTTTTATAAATATATATCAAGCTAAATGAATTTCCAATGTGGAAAAAAATAAAAAGCTTCCATTTGAACTCTGAGTGCAACAGTTATCTGGGGTAGACAACATGTTTCATCATGAGTCTTCAGGAAATGGGCATTCAGCCTATATGAAAATACCTACTATGCAAAGGTTGTTTATCTTGAGAGCCACTCGGTAGACTAAAAAATTTGACCATAGCACTTGTCTCCCAGAATGGATTTACAAGCATGGCAGAACTCATTCAACTGAATGACCCTGATGAATTTAATTTGTCACCACAAATCTATCTACTAGGCTCAGTGAACTGTGGGCAACCTTGAAGTCTGGATTTCTGATACTCAAAGAGGATCACAGAATTTTGTACTGTAATTAAAACAGACGTTAGCAATTAGCTAAGTTCAATTCCCTTACTTTATGGATAAGAAGCAAAATCTTGAAAAGGTTACGTAACTTGTGGAGTTAAACAACTAGTGAATGGCTCAGCCTGGACCCAGATCTTTTGACTTGTAAAGTCAAGGTTTTTAAACAACAACCCCCACTATTTCTGCCAATATTTAGCAGTTTTTATAAGCTGGCATGGAGTTTTTAGGATCAATTATTTCTACTTCTTTTGAAAACTGTCAGGAGATTAAATAATATATTTGTATAATTTGGTTTTCTTCATGTGCAGCATCACAGTAGAATAAAGGGTGGTTGAAGAAAGTTAAAAGATCATTGATAAGCTGGCTAAATTTCTGTTAAAACCAAGTTTAAGCTTCTCAACGATGTTGGTGGGTGGAAGTGTTTCTCTGTGCACAGGTAGCACTAACCCACACCCACCTTAAAAAGCAGTGGCATGTAAGAGCTCCAGGCTAGCACTGCACAAGGGGTTACCGTTTGGTTCTTATCTAATACTAAAATAAAGGGTAGGTAGTGAGGTGGCTCAGTGGATAGAGCATTGGGCCCAGAGTCAGGAACATCGGAGTTCAAATATAGCTTCAGATATTTCCTAATTGTATGATCCTGCGCAAGTCACTTAACCCTATTTGCCTCAGTTTTCTCATCTAAAAAATTAGCTAAAAAAGGAAATGGCAAACCACTCCACTATCTTTACCAAGAAAACCCCAAATAGGGTCACAAAGAGTTAGACATGCCTAAAAAGCCCTAAACAACAACAAAAATAAAGGCTGAATTTCTGAATTTCATGTGCCTTGAAATGCAAGAACATTTCTATGTTCAAAAGTGACTGCCAATGAACATGGAAATGTTTTGTATGACAGCACACTTATAACCTGTATTAAGTGTCAAATTGCTTATGATCTTGGGAAGAAGGGTAGGGAGGGAGAGAGGGAGAGAATTTAGAACTCATAATATTAGAAAACAAAACATTAAAAATTATTTTTACATGTAATTGGGGAAAAAAATTACTGAACTTAAAGAAAACCCAAAGGGATTGCCAACTGATTAGTGATTATTTCTAAACTGGATATCCTAGGAATGGGTCCCTTCTGATGTTCTATTAATATATTTGAAAGCTAAAAAGTTTAAATGTGTTTAGAGAAAGAAGGATGCTCTCCAGGACTTGGTGTATGCAGCCTCTTCACAGGCAATGAGCTTTGGTGCTAGATGTAAGAAGTACTCACATATTAAGTAAAAAAATCGGTAAAAGTATAAGTATTATGGTTTGCTTCAATTTGAAAGCTCAGAGGTAGATGTCAGATGGTGTAATGCAGAGGAGTTAAACTTACTGTCACAGCAAAACTCCAGTGTTATCAGAACCTGATTAAAATGTAACTGGGACATATTTAATAAATAAAAATATACAACACAGATGCTAATTTGTGGTTTTCTAAATCAACAGTTTCTATTTGAGTTTGACACCCCTGGTGTAAAGGACTTGGAAGTGAAGAAGCCTGAATGTAAACCAGAGCCTGGTGTTGACACCTGTGTAGTGGGATCCAAGGTGAGTCACTAACCTCTAGGTATCATTCTCTACAATTATAAAGTAGACTGTGTCTAAGAATTAGGAAAACCTCAAGAGAAGTCATCATCTTAACGACTTTCCTAATTCTACTGAGGGAATCCCCATTCTCCCAGTCATCCAAGTCCACAAGCTAGGACCATCTTGGATTTTTTCCTCTCCCTCCATATCCAACTGGTCACCAAGTCTCAAAGATCTTGCTTTCAATTGTTGCTTGCATCTGGTTCCTTCTCTAGTCCCATGTCCACCCTTCAGTTTAGGGCTTTATCACCTCTGGCATGAACTATTATAATGGCCTCCTATTAAGTTTGTTTTCAGTTTCCCCTCTCTAATCCTTCCTCCACTTAGCTCCCCAAATAATCTTATTAAGAAAACATTTGAGCATGTCACTCCCATGTAAAACAATCTCATGTCATTCTATCACCATACGTGTAAAATACAAAAAAATTCACCCAATATTTAAAGATTGGCTACAGCTCCACGTTTCCAGGCTTATCTCATGACCTCACTTAATGTATTCTGTAATTCTCCAGCCTAAACTATCATGCCATTTCCCATCACCAGGCTTTTGTATAGTCTGTCCCTGAAGCTGGAATACCCTCCCTCATCTCTGCCTCTTAGAATTTTAAACTATCTCCCAGGCTCAGCTTGCTCTTCAGTGGAAAGCCTTTCTGGATCCCTTCAATTGTTGGTGGTAAGGGTTTTCTCCCTTCTTATTTTGCTCTTAATTGTTTATGTGTAGGCTCTTGCATATAAAATGAACTTGGTAAATGTTTGTGGAATTGAATTTAATTCTATCTCTAATCAATATGATTACAAACACTGGCTTAAAACATATAGACCTTCTGTAAACAGCAACATAAAAGTTGGAAAAAATGGGAATCAGAAGAATGAGATTAAGTTTTAGCTTTGATGATGTGCCATGTGACCATGTGCCATTGCTCCTTTGAGCATCAATTTCCTGATTGGAAAAAGGAAGGGATTATTATGCCCTCTAATGTCTTTTTGAGAGCTAATATTTTATAAAGGTTATGCGACAGACATTTTCACATGTGGTTTAGGTTAAAAGTTTCATTTTTTGAAGGAGTTTGGCAAGCTTTCCCTCCCAAGGTTCCATAATCTGTCTTGTAATGCAGATAGGATTAAGCCTTAATCAGAATTGTGGATAAAATTAGTTTTATAATTACAGGTTAGGGGATAGAATAATGCTATTAGCTCTAAATTTTTCAGTTTTCTTCTAAGTGATGAAATATGCAAATACTTAATAAATAAAGTATCTAACCTGGTCAGCTGTATTAGACCATAGTCTTTAAAAATCTCCATTTGTAAAATTCACAGCAAAAGTACTTAGGGAATTTTTTTATTATAACAAAAGTTCCCCTTTCCATACTGTTTTGTATAACATTAAAGATGAAAAAAAAAACCATGGCAAACAAAAGTCTTTAATGAACTTTTAAAATAAATACAAAAAGTCATTACTATCTACTTGAATATTTCAAAGATCCACAATTCGATCACTATGGACACCAACCAAATGAATGTAAGATTGCAAATCCTCTCTAACTTAGTTCTCATCAGTTACTGTGGCTGAACAGATTCGCCACCTGAGGAAAAGCCTTCTGGTAATAAAGTACTGCAAATTTGGCTGTGGGCTCTTCTTTGGTTGAGACATGGCCAGTCTGTTGCTAGGCCTTTGACTCAACAGAGCCTGTCTTCTGCTTGCTCAAAAATCAAGAATGCCTTGATTGCTTTCTGCATCATCATGCTGCAAGAGACACCAGGGTGGGACTTTAAAGGAAGCATTATTGTAGGTGAAAGGACTTCTGTAAAGCATATCTTGATGGAGATGGGAGGTCTTGGGTTCAAATGTGGCCTCAGACACTTCTTAACTGTGTGTCTCTGGGCAAGTTACTTAATCCCCACTGCCTCGTCTTGACTGCTCTTTTGCCTTGGAACCCATACTGATTCTAAGACAGAAGGTAAAGAAGGGTTTAAATAATAATAATTTTAAAAAGTATGTCTTGAGGGGGCAGCTGGGTAGCTTAGTGGATTGGGAGTCAGGCCTAGAGACTGGAGGTCCTAGGTTCAAATCTGGCCTCAGACACTTCCCAGCTGTGTGACCCTGGGCAAGTCACTTCACCCCCATTGTCTAGCCCTTACCACTCTTCTGCCTTGGAGCCAATACACAGTATTGACTCCAAGACGGAAGGTAAGGGTTAAAAAAAAAAGTATGTCTTGAAATATAGGTGAATTCTTTTCTTAAAAGGATGAGAAATATAATAATTCCATATTTGTTATAGTATGTTGATATTTTAATAGCTGTATGAGAAGGGGGAGGAGAATTCTGTGTATACAATTCAGATCAATACTTTTTAAGAACCAAATTTTCAAATCCTCAATGGGAAGCATATACTGAGCCCCATGTTCTAAGAATGGTGTCCTTATTTATTAATTATATGAACCATAATTTTACCTACTTGATACGTTCATGATGTTGTCTTTAAATTCCTTAACAGTTCCTATGAAGCATGGTGGGGCCCTTTGCTTCTAAATACTCAAAGTAAAATATACTTAAACTATGTCCAAGTTTGTTAACTGAAGTTGTACTATATTTGGTAACATGAAAAAAATAAGTAATTAAAAAGATGCCCACTAACAAAGATTATGTTTGCCAGCAGTTTCTACTAAGGCACTAAGGAGTCTATGATGATAAATGGAGATGGCAGAATAGGGGCTGAAAAAAATATAATAATTTCCACTGATATTCTAATCTGTTGTGCTTTAAAAAAAATCCAGACTGTCGCAGCTCATAAATTATTACATTAAATTTAATGATATGATATAAACAAAGAATACAATTTTGTCAGCACATAGTTACAGGTAAGAACTAGCATTCAGAAGCCAAGAAATTTAAAGATAAAATTCTAGGAATTAAATCTATGTCTTGTAAAGTCAGCTCATTTCTCTCAGTGTATTCAGAACCTGCTTTCTGTGACAACCCTAAATAATTAAGGGGAAAAACAACAAATAATGAAAATAATTCTTTTGGGTTATTTGAAGAATGCTTGGAATAAGAATTTTAGTTGAGATATTTGAAAAAGGCAGAAAGTCTCTAAATTTTATTTTACTGTTTTTATTACTTAACATTATCCCCCCCCCCATACAATCCATGGGTTTAGTTTAGTTTGTCTGAATAATAAATATGACATTACTTCATTTATCTGATAACCTTAAGAATATAGAACACAGATAAGAACCAAGACATGAACAAACAAGATATCTGTGTGACCAGAATGGATGACACAAAATTGTCCATGCACTAATGCTCATGCACTGAATTGCTAGGTGAGTCCCTCAAAGCTCACCCTCTAAGCCTATTTATTTTGTCTTCCAGCTCACACCAAGTGTGTTTGTCTCATTTTCCTAGCCCAAAGAGGCTTAAGACAGTATGAGAGATGGAGTGTGGGGGCGCTGCTGGCTGGCACGGTGACAGCGAGAAGCGGGTGCTACCACTGTGTTTGAGAGGCACATCCTCACAAGGGCCCTGGTGTGAGTCGGTGGGGACAGGTACCCTCATTCCCATTTTACAAAGAGGCTTAGTGGGAGAGCTGGCTCTGGTCTCCCAAGTCTAGGGCTCTTTCCACTATACCACATTGTCTATCACCACATAATAATATACACAAAGACTCAAAGCATAGCAATCTGTGGCCACCTGAGACCACAAGTGTATGTTAGCCCAGTAAAATAGCTCATGCTAAATTATGTTACCTATACTCTACTTAAGAAGGTAGGGAAATATGTCCTATATTTTGAAAACAGATATATTTTCTTTATCTGGAAAACTCTCTTATGTGGATGAAACCCCTTTGCTTTGCCATCATGCTGCATGAGTGAGGCATTCTATCACAGAACAAAAGAAATATGAAACATGATAGAAATGTCTACAATAACATTTCCTCATAACATGAATTGGCTAAGTTTACTGTTCACCAATTCCTTTATTTTCTAGGTCATATTCTAAAATCCCCTTTTCCCTAAGACTTGAGGATGCTATGAACTCTTGAACTTTGCCCTTTAGGAAGTGCAGTTCATTCTGCATTTTGAGCATGCTATTATCATACTGCATTCCTTCAAGGGTTTTCTGCACATCCATAATATCTGACACAGCTTTCAGCATATCATCTTCCAGATTAAACATCTTCATGGTCAATTCTTCCATTTTCTTTTCTGTCCCTATTAGATCTTGAGAGACCTTCAGAACCGAGTGTACGGCACTCTCAATGGCTGGCAAGTGTGTCTTGCACTCTTCCACTTTAGGCTCATAGTCGGCAAGCTGATTGCCCAGGTTGATTTCTCTCTCAAAGAGATTTCTTTGTTCCTCTTCTAACTTTTCGACTGCTTTGGAATCAGACACTAGTTGCTCTTCTACTTGTAAAAGGTCTTCTTCTTCCTGACTCTTGATGGTTCTAATATTTCTGATGGTGCTATCTTCCAAATCTCTGAGCCTTTCAGTGAGCAATTTTACACCCTGTTCAGCCAAGTTAATTTGGGCAGTAACATGAGAATGCACACGTTTGGCTTCGGATTTTAAACCGCCAGTATGAGCATTCATGTCATCTAGGTTTCTTTTCCAGGAATCTGTAACATTCTTAAATTTCACATTAATGGTCTGCAGCCTTTGCATGAGAGTCTGCTCACTGTTCTTAATGTCACTCAAGATGTTATGCAGACTGGACACCTCTTGCTCAAATTGGGTCATCAAAGATATGGCTGATGTAGTTTCCTGCAGGACACTTTCAGAAGAATCAAGCTGCATTTATAACACAAAACAATTCCCAAGTCTACTTAATAGCAGTTAATGGTGGAGAAACACACACATTAACAATCAGGAACATAAGAGAGATGTGCAAAGATCAAGTTCTGAAGATACCCTAAAATAGTCTATGTCCATCAGTATCAGAACATTACTCACAAAGGGGAGTTTATTCACTAGTTGTTTAATTTTATGAATTCTGCCAAAATTAACAGATTATATTCCAAGTTAGAAAATATACACCTGCACCCCACATAAGGTTTTAGAGATTTATACCTTCATAAATATTAAAATCAAAAGAGAATTTCATCTTAATTCCTTTTTATCTTTTTTTTGGGGGGGGGTATGTGAAAGAAAATCTAGACAAACTATATAGTTTACTTGCTTGTCTTTAACTTACAATTTGGGTATTCATTCAAAAAGCATTTGGATAAGAACTATTTTTTTTTTCATAAAAGTAGTTTTCTTTGTGGATTTCCTAATTGCTTAAAGAGAAATTACCTGAAAGTTACATTTTGTAGAAATTACAAACAACTGCTAAAATGAATACAGAAAAGTGACATTGACAACCCCAATCATTCTTGGCCTAGATCTGTGATTTTGTTAGTATAGTGATAATCGCAAGTTGTCCCTTGTTCTTTAACAAGGAGGGCTGCATGGGGGCACTAGGAGCTTAAATGACTTGCCCAGGGTTAAACAGTCAGCATAGGGCAACTTTCTGACTGAGCCTGGCCCTCCATTGACTATGCTGATGATATTTAAAATACTAATACTCTATAATGCTAATCTAATAAAAAAGTGTTTTTTAAGGCTTTACCTTCTGTTTTAGAATCTGTACTAAGGTTCAATTCCAAGGCAGAAGAGCAGTAAGGGCTAGGAAATTGGGGTTAAGTGACTTGCCCAGGATCACATAGCTAGGGAAGTGTCACATTTGAACCCAGGATCTCCAATCTCCAGATCTGGTGCTGTAGCTACCGACTCACTAGCTTTCCCTAGTATTTTTATATTTTATATTCTGACCTGCCCTTAGGAACACTGGGAAACTTCCTAGATTGATAAATCATAGTATCTGGAACTTATAGGTCAAAGAAGTGCCTTTTATTAATGAGGCCTTGGGGGCATAAAGAACTTCTCATACACAAAGAGATGGTAGTGGCAGCTGCCAGTTCAGTTCTGACTCGGATTTAGCCAGTGGGATCCTGGAGTGGATCATGGCCACTCTCCTGGGGCCTCTAATTGCTTAAGGTCAGCCTTTGGGCAAAGGTATCTCTTGTAGAGGTTACCCACTGTCATGGCTTAGAATATCATCTTTGTATATAACTCCAAAATCATCAAGTTCTCTTTTAAGAATCTCTAACTGGATGCTAGACATCCATGTAGACATTTTGTCATCACCTCCAACCTGACATGTTGAAAACCAAACCCTCAGGGAATTGTGGCAATCTTTTTAGTTCATTCCCTAATACATTCACCATAAAAGCTATTTCAGATATTTTGTACACTCCTTCCCTCCCAAATCTCCTCAGTCTCAGATGTTGCATCCTACTTTAATGAGACTAAGGCCTTCTGACCACAATTTCTTCATCCATAAAATTATCTGTAATGTCAGTTATTTTTTTCTCCTTTCCTTTTGCATCAGAGGAACCTATTGATAAACTTGTCCACAGATGGCCATGATGCTAATACCATCCATCTTTCTTGTAAACTGTTCCTTATCTGAGATCCTCAGTCTCTCTCTCTCTCTCTCTCTTTAATAGCAATTTTACTTCAAGCTACTTGTTATCCCTCCTAGAGATAGTGCCCCATATTTCCTTTCTTGAATGAATACTTTACATTCAGCCCTTCCACTTTAAGATCTCCCACTTTTAAATTTCTTGGCAATCTGGCTTTCACATTTTACCAGAAAGATTCTCTGGAGGCTCATCAATGAATTCTCAGTTGTCCCACTCAGTGGCCTTGTCTGTTTCTGCTCTCCTTTGTCTCTCTGTAGCATTTGGCCTTGTTGAGCCCTCCTTGCCCTTCTTGACACTCTCCTCCCTTAGGTTTCTGTGGCCCTGAACTCTGGTGAGTCAGTCTCCTATTAACTTTCTGTCCCTACTTGGTATCTGTCTCCCTGCTCCTTAATCTTAGGTATTCCCCAATACTTGAAGCCTTTTCTTTTTTCATTATCTCTCTTCCTTAAAGAGCTTATCTATTCTTATAACCTCAACTAACACTGGTGTGGATCAATACCATATCTGGATCTCTAGTTCCAGTTTTTCCCCTCATACTACATTTCCAACTTCCTCTTGGTCAGCTTTATGTGAATGTTCCACTAGAACCCCAAATTCAACATATCCAAAGCTACCCTCTTAAACCCTTCCCACTTCCTTTCTCTTCCGAAAGTCTAATGACCTTTTACATTTTTTGAGTCTAATACTCAAATGAAAAATAAAACCTTATGTAAAACTCTTCAGGTATGCCTTTTGTGTAAAATACCTTCATGTTTTTTAAGCACAATAATTTTCCTCAAAGTTTCCTACTTTGAAATTATTACCTTTTCAGAAATTAAAGTGACTTGACTTTGAAGGCTATGGAATTCAGCGGCTTCCAATTTCAGGAGCTGGTATTTATTTTCCACATTATCAAACTTTTCTGACTGCTGAAATACAAACCTGTAAAAGATAAGAAAACAATAATATGCTTTATATAATTCAAATAGGGGCTATTTTGTATTACAATTGTAAAACACATTCCAAATGCACAAAATCATAAATTTAGTTCTGGGAAGAAATCTAAAAGTCATCTAGTATAACTCCTCCTTTTTTACTGTTGAGGAAATTGAAGGCCATAGAGCTTTGATTTGACTTGCCTAAGGTTGCTCAAGTTGCAGTAAGTAGTTGAGGTGGGATTAAAATTCTGTTACCCTGACACTTTCCCCCAAGGCTCTTTACATAGTACCACACTAGCTCTAGGATTTAAAATAAAATATCTATTATATAAAGCTGCAAGGGAATCTTAGCAAATTTCACATAATTATAAAACAAAAACTGCTCACAACTGATAATTGAATATTATCTTAAAGGATATATCTACTTATGAAATGAATAAAATACCTTCTAAGACCGAGTTATTAAAACTGGTCCCAATATTTATAATTTTTAAACAATGAAGATTAGTTATTTGATTCAATTAAGATGAATAAACACCTGATTGCATTGTGCTAAATGCTTAGGGAGTACTTAGTTTAGATAAAAAAATAGTCTTACTGAGTTGAGGGTCTAGGAAGCAGGGATAACACATTCACAAATAGCTACATGAGAAGCACATGTTACATGTGTGAACAAAGTGCTAGGTGAGGTGAAACCAAAGTGGGGATAGTGTTAGCTGTTTGGGGGAGATGGAAGGTAGTAGCTGTGGGTATGGCAGAGGGCTTTAGTAGCCAGAGCTGAATTGCAGTCTGAGAGCCTTAGTTCAAATCTTGAGGGTACTATCTATGTGACTTTGGGCAAGTCCTTTAAGCTCTCTGGACCTCAATTTCCTCCTCTGTACCATGAGAGGTTGGCCCCTTCAGCCACCAAGAATATACACATCCACCACAGAAAGGCAAAGGTAGGAGAAGAGGGAGGCCTGGAAATGGAAGTCATAGAGAAGGCCAATAAAAAGCATTCCCAGGACAGTTGAGCAGTTCAGCTGGCCTAAGTATGTAGAAGGGTAGGAGGTAAGATGATGCAGGAAAAGGTGGGAAGAGCTAAACTGTGGAGGGTTTGAATGCTGGGAAAAGGATTAGGAAATCATTTCAGGTTCTGAGCAGAGAAATAATGGCATGACTGAATAGGAAGGAGATATTAGGCAGTAGGTGAGGGATGTTGAGAGAACTGAAGTAGGAATATAAATTTGGAAGCCACGTAAGAAGCTCGGTTTGTAGTGGGGGTAGCCATGGGAACGCAGGACAGGGGACAAATGTGAGACATGCTGGAGAGGTAAAATTAATAAGGTACTAGTGACCTCCAGGAGTGTTTCCTTGAAGACTTAAATTCAATGATGTATGAAATAAGATAGTCTTTAAATGATTTCTTTTTTTTTTTTGCCAGAAAGACTGTTTTCTTTATTACAAGACAAAGTTGGAGAGAGACCTGACCAAATCTTTAAAAAAGACATTAGTGAAAGCGTTTCCATTTTATTTTGCAATTATACAAATAAGGTGACTGAAAGGACATGTGCATGTCCTCTGATCCAGAGATTCTACTCTGAAGCAAATAGGTCTGAACACAGTCAAATATTTACAGCAGGACTTTTGGTGCTGGCAAAGAAGATGCCCAGTGATGGAGGAATGGGCAAACAGATGGTGGCACACAACTGTAACAGAATTGTATGGTGAGTGAAGACACAATTAGGCTATGAACAGGAAGAGAAGAATGGAAAGATCATCTTGAACTGATGCAGGGAAGTTGGCAGAACCAAGAACACAATGTATACAGTGATTACAGCCATGCAAATAGAACAATCTACAAAACGGATCAAGCAGCAGTGGTAGAATACCAGGCCAGGAATTGAGTAGACCCACATTCAAATCCAGCCTCAGACAATTATTAGCTGTGTGACCCTTGCAAATTATTTAGCCTTGTTTGCCTCAGTTTCCTCATCTGTAAAAGGAGCTACAGAAAGAAATGGCAAGCCACTGCACTCTCTGCCAAAAAAAACCCCAAACGGGATCATGAGGAATCAGCACAATTGAAATAACTAGGCGACCACAAACGGAAAAGATCCAGGAAGCCTCCAAGGAAGAGAGATGAGAAGATAGTCCCACTCCATTCTTCAGAAGAGGCCGGGAGCCCACTTCGGCAAAGCTTTGGAATGATGCACAGACCTCCGGGATCTGGGGCCATGTTAATTGGTTTTGCTGTTCCTTTTCCTTAAATGATATTATTTGTTATGCTGTGTGGCTCTTGAAAGAAGAAGGGAGCTAGAGGGGCAACTTTAAGCCCTGGCGGGTGGAGGCGGTCCACGCTGGGGCCATCACCCTTCTGCTCCTCCCCTGGAGGCGGGGCCATCCCGAGGCCGAGCTGCGAGGGAGAAGGGGCCACGAGCCTTGGGGACCCCACGCTGCTCCCTGCCGGGAATGAACCTTCCGTACCCGAGAAGGAACCGAGCCCAGAAGGAAGAGTTTCTACTTTACCCTCTGGCCACTGAGCAGCCCCGGTCTTTAAATGATTTCTATAAAATCTGCTTAGTTCACTTAGATGGTATACTTTTTTCAAGCCAAAATTTTATTAATACCTCCCTTAGGATTATAATTTCTTGACTTTTCTCACCTACTCAAGTTACCATACCCAAACTACAGTGAAGACATGACAAGAGGGCCAAGACACAGCGTGTGTATATGTATATAGGGCTATTTGAAGGTAAAAGCCAAGATCACCAGTTATCTGCCAATCCAAAGTTTAGAGGTTAGACAATACTAATTTTAGTCAACTAAATTCTAGAGATAGTGAATCCTCAGCTATTTAGATACTAAGTTTTTAGGGCCCTTTGGTTTCTAAAGTAATTAGGTTGAGGGGAAACAGGATAGAAGAATTGACAGGTATAAGGCAGCCTTACAATCTATCAACAATTCAACTTTTGAAATGAAATTTAATTTTTTTGTCACTATTTTTTGTCTTTACATCACCCTTGGGGAGTGGGTGGGTAGAGGAGACTGGATCATCTCAGTTCCACCAGGCTAGAAATGTAGGGGCTACTCATGGGCCTGATCCCATAACTATTTCTAACCTGGGTTGGTTCACTCATCCTTAAACAACCTGGTGGCTTTCCCATTCCCAGTTGCTCACCATAGCGATCCTAGAAGTAGTGTAGATGGCAGACTGGCCTAACCCAGTGTGGCTCAGAAATCCTGGGCTTAGGAGATATCCAACTTTGGACTCCTTCAGAAACTGGGCATCTTCATTTCTAATATATCCCTTTCCATACATTTAATGAGCCATTTTTTGCAACAAAGAAGAAAAAAAATCAGTTCAGCAATAGCAACATATTAGCCCAATCTGACAGAAGGTATAATAGACCATAGTGATTGTTTACTACCTATGCCCAAAAGGGAGGTGAGTCCATTTTCTCCACTCTTCCCTGAGGCTTTAAACAAAGCCAAGGAGGTAAAGACCAGAAAAGGAGATTTGACTTCTTGGGGCTGGTTTGCTGTAAAGGTTGCCAGAAGTCCTCTACTGTGGATAACATCCATACAGAGGCCGACTGTTTGTGTCAAAGTTCAGAATTAAGAGGAGACGAAGAAAAGAGAGAAAAGCCAATAAGACAGGAGGGCTGGTGACAAAGATCTGGCACAGAACAGATCTGAATATGGGGGCTGGAACATCATTGGCACTTGCCCTTCTGATTCACGATTTGTGCCCATCCCTTGACCATGGGGATGTCCCAAGGCTCAGTGACTTCATCAGCTCATGGGCTTAATGATATTGACGCAGATGATGTCTCCAGTGCCCCCTCGGTGAGCAGTATGACCCCAAGGCTCAGTGGAGGCCTCTGGGATGCAGGAGTCTAAAAAAGAACTCATCGTCCTTCTCCCCACATTTCCCCACCACTCCTGTGGCCTCCAGGTTCTCCACCTTAGCTACCCACTACTCTTCACCCCTCTTTTGTTCCACACTCGGTTGCCAAATGTCAGCATTTCTACCTCCATGTTGTGTCTCATTACAGTTCTTTTTCTATTCCCACAGCTACTGTCTTTTGGTGAGATTTCTGCATGGGCCTCCTAACTGGTTTCCAAATCTCTCCCCTCTCCAGTCTGTCCTTCACTCAGCTGCCAGGGGTAGGCAAACAGGGTTAAGTGACTTAGTCAGGTTCAGGCAACTAGGAAGGATTTGAGGTCAAATTTGAACCTAGAACCTCCCAACTCTAGGCCTGGTACTTTATTCACTGTGGCACTGAGCTCACCCTCCCTTCCCTTTCAATGTCAAACACAGCTCCCCTGACACTACAAAAATGATCAAATATAGTAACATGATATGCTATCCTATGTTATTGTTCAGGAGCACAACTTTCTAGTTGAACAACTGAGACCTGCCAATTTCTGCAAAATAAAGAAGCCACAAAGTGGAGAAAAGTCAGCTTTAGGAATTTTGGGATAGGTTTGGCATTGAGGTACAGGTTCTGCAATAATAAAGTGAAATGACTGTGTCCAGATTTCTCTTCTCTTCACTCTCTCAATGATATAATTAGTTCTCTAAGATTCATCTATTATGTCTCTGCAGATGATTCCTGAATCTATCCATTCAATCTCATCTACTACACTGTGGTACCAAATGTCTGTGTACCAATTCAAGCATGCCCCACAAATGAAAGTTATTTTAGACTTGATGGCCTCAAAGGTCCTGTCTTATTCTAAATTTTCCAAGCCTCTAAGCATTGGGAAATATAAAACCAGGGCATAATGAAGTCATGTAAGAGCATTAGAACTGTGTACAAATTGTCTTTCTATAGAATATGTATGTATACTTGGATGCCCTATGGTCATCTCAAACTCAACATTTCCTTTTTTTTCTCTCTTCTAAACTAAGCTCATCTTAGCTCTTTCTTATTTCTATTTTTCCCCTTTTTGTTAATGCTTTTATTTCAGTTCCGAATTTTCTTCTCCTCTCTCCTCAATCCACTGAGAAGGCAAGAAAAAAAATGGATGCCCATTATATATGTGAAGTTAAGCAAAATATATTTCCACATTAGACAGGTTGTGGGAAAGAAAGCAAGAAAAATAAAGAGAAAGCCAATATACTGTAGTGTACACTGAGTACATTACTGGAAGTGGATAACAATTTTCATCCTAAATCCTTTTGAATTGTGGATTATTGTACTGATCAGCATTGTTAAGTCTTTTATAGTCGATTTCTTGGTACAATATTACACTTACTGTGTACAGCATTCTCTTGGTTCTGCTCATTTCACTTTCTATCAGTTCTACAAGTCTTTCCAGGTTTTTTGGATCCTACTCTACCTTTGTCATTTCTTAACAGCTCAATAGAATTCAATCACAGTCATATACTGTAACTTGTTCAGTCATTCCCTAATTGATGAACATCCCCATAGGTTTCTAATTCTTGCCACAACAAAAAGAGCTGCTATATTTTTAAATATATGGGTCTTTTTTTTCTTTGATTTCTTTGGGATATGGAGCTAGTATAGGTATTGCTGAGTCAAAGGGTATGAATAGTTTTATAGCCCTTTGGGCCTAGTTCTAAATTTTTCTCCAGAATGGTTGGGTCAATTCACAACTGCACCAACAGTGCATTAATGTCCCTATTCTTATTTCTGTTGAGGACACATTTTTGCAGTCATCCAAATTCACAACCTTGGAGTCATTCTCATTTCATCCAAATCAGTTGTACTTCAACATTAGTCAAATCAATTCTTTTCTCTCCAATAATATCCATAGGTATTGTGAGGGCTTGTGGTCTTAATATAATGGTCACATATGACTGAGGTTCTATGCCTTCCTTCCTGGAACCATACAGCTAGGTGGCACCATAGTACACAGAGTGCTGGGAAGCAGGGAGAACCAAGTTCAAACCCTGTCTCAGTCACTTAGCAGTGTGACCCTGGGCAAGTCATTTAACCTTTGTCTACCTGAGTTTCCTAATCTCTAACCTATCAAGGTTATTGTGATGGTAAAATGAGATATTTTTAAAGTGCTTTACAAATCTTAATGGACTATAAATGCATACTTTGGTGATATTACAGGTTCAGTTCCAGACCACCACAATAACATGAATATTGTAATCCAATGAGTCACATGAATTTTTTGGTTTCCCAGTGCATATAAAAATTTTGTCTATGTTATACTGTAGTCTATTAAATATGCAATAGCATATGCCTAAAAAAAAGATGTGTATATCTTAATTTAAAAATGTTTTATTGGGGCAGCTAGGTAGCACAGTGGATGGAGTGCCAGGCCTGGAATCAGGAAAACCTGAGTTCAAATATGGTCTCGACACTTCCTAGCTATGTGGCCTGGGCAAGTCACTTAATTTTGATTGCCTAGCCCTTATGGATCTTCTGCCTTGGAACTGACACTTAGTATTGTTTCTAAGACAGAAAAGCAAGATTTATACCTTATTACTAAATACATATATATATTCATTCATTTGCCTTTCTGTCTTAGAATCAATACTGTGTATTGGCTCCTACGCAGAAGAACAGAAGAGCTAGGCAATGAGAGTTAAGTGACTTGCCCAGGGTCACACAGCTAGGAAGTATCTGAGGCCAAATTTGACCCTAGGACCTCCCATCTCTAGACCTGCTCTCAATCTACTGAGTCACCCAGCTTGCCCCTGTGGTAATTTCTTAAAATAAGATGACAAAGAAGTTTACCATGCTGATTGACTCTTCATTTCATGTAACTCCGAGAACATTGTAGAATTATTAATTAGTCTAATTTCAATATTATTGTGTGTCAGGGGCCAGGGAAGCCCAAAGAAGGTCCATGGGAATGAACAGTCAGCACACATGACATTTCTCAATTAAATTTGAATCTACTCTTGGTGAGGTATGGGGCAATCCAAAACAATTAGTAACATTAAAGATCACTCATTACAGATCACCATAACAGATACAGTACTAATGAAAAAGTTTGAAATATCATGAAAATGACCAAAATGTGACCTAGAGACATGGTGTGAGTACATGCTGTTGGGAAAATGGCGCTGATAGACTTGCTTGATACATTAAAATGAAGCATGCCTATACAAATACTAACTACCATTATCATCTAGATTACTGTACTAACTTCCTAATTGGTCTTCTCCAGTCTACTCTCTTCACTCTTCAATCTATTCTCCACAAAGCAGTGAAAAGAATCTTCTTCAAACACAGCCTAGTCCTATCCTTTGCTCAAGAAGCTTCAGCAGTTCCCTATTGTGTCTAATATAAAATCCAGATGCCTTTCACAAGTTAGCTCCAGTCAATCTTTCCAGGTCCATCATTTACCAACCAGTCAAACTGGCTGATTTCATGTCAGCTGTGAAGGAATATTCCACTTTCTGTTCTCTTGCACTGATCTACCCTAGGCCTCAAATGCTTTCCCACTTTTTTCTGCCTGTTGGAGCCCCTCCTTTCTTTCAAGGACTCAGCCCAAGTAACCTCTCCTGCAAGATGCTTTTGGGGGGAGAGGGGAGGTGCAGCTAGGTGGCTCAGTGTATAAAGAGCCAGGTCTAGAGATGAGAGGTCCTGGGTTCAAATCTGTTCTCAGACACTTCCTAGTTGTGTGACCCCATTGTTTCACTCTTACTGTTCTGCTGCTTTTTCTGAGTCCTTCAGTGATCAGGTTCCCTCCCCTTACCATTTTACATTTCTTATAAATCCCACACATAAGTGTTTATCTTTGAACAAGTATCTTTTTGGTAAAAAGTAAGCCCCTTGAGGCCAGGAATTATCTCATTTTTCTATCTCCAGCTCTGTTTGGAACACCAAGTAGGGGTCAGGTCCTGCTTCTGTGTGGCCTGGGGGAAAGTCACTTAACTTGGTGTCCCAGGCAACTTGTGAAGCCTATGAGGCATAGGATATGGGCTGATCTGTGTTGGTAGAGAGTCTTTTTTTTTTTAATTTTAACCCTTAAGTTCTTAGTATCTATTCTAAGTGTCAAGAACAAGGCCAAATTAAGTGACTTGCCCACAGTCACACAGTTAGGAAATGTCTGAGATCAGACTTGAGATCTAGTCTTCCTGACTCCAAACCTGTTGCACTATCTACTATGCTACTTAGTTTTCCAAGTAGAGAAAATCATACCAGGAACTCCCTACAGTCATGAAATCCCAGGCCAGGTAAAAAACAAAAACAAAAACAAAAACAGAAAACAAGCAAACAAAAAACCCAAAGAAAAGAAAAGCTTGTTATGACATTATGGGCCAGAGGGGCTGGAGCAGGCAGTCTACTATAATAGGAAAAGGAGCCAGATGTGTAGTTGTGGACCATAAGATTTTATAGATCTTTAAGTGGAGGTACGATAACCATTTATCAGGTATGTTCTAGTTGGGATTCTTTTTCTGTAAGGGTTTGATTCAACAGTTGCTGAAATCTCTTCTTTACTCTGAAATTCTTTGATTCTGTGGTCACAGATTTATCTATAAGGAATCTTAGGGGTCATCCCCTCTTTAAAAATGAAGAGACTTAGGCTCAGACATGCTAAGTGTCTGGCCCAAGGTCACATAGGTATGAAATGACAGAGGTAAGTTTTGAAGCTGGGTCTTCTGACACCAGTACTCTTTTTCCCTTACTACTATTGCACGTCTAGATGACCCAAGTCAGACAAATTGTTGGCAAGAACTTATTAAATACCTACTGTGTGCTAGGCACTGTGCTAAGTACTGGGAATTAAAAGAAAACAAAAATAGTCCTTGCCCTCAAGGAGCCCACAATCTAAAGGGAGGAGAGACCAAATGTAGACAACTATGTATGGATAAGATAAATAGGAGATCAGCTGGAGATAACTGGGGGAAGGCACTAACATGAAGGAAGCCTGGGAAAGGCTTCTTGTAGAAGGTGGGATTTTATGTGAGACTTGAAGAAAGCCAGGAAGCAGAGATGAAGAGGGAGAGCATTCCAGGCATGGGGGAAAGCCAGAGAAAAGGCTTAGAGTTAGGTGATATAATGTCTTGGGAGAGGAATCTCAAGGAGGCCAGTGTTACTGGACGGTAGAGTCCTTGGAGGGGAGGAGGATGTAAGAAGAATGGAAGAAGCCAGGTTATAAAGGACTTTAAAAGTCAGAAGGTTTAATATTTTTTCCTAGTACCTCTGGAGTTTATCGAGTAAGAAGGGTGACCTGTGCTTTAGGAAGCTGACAGCCAAGTGAATGATAGACTGGAATGGAATGGATTATTGCAATAGTCCAGTAGTGAGGTAATAAGGGTAAGCACCAGGATGGTGGAAATGTTTGGGAAGAGACAGTGCAGAATCCACAGGATTCAGCATCTGATTGGATTTGGGAGGATGAGAGAGTGAAGAGCTGAGGATGATACCTAGGTTTCCATCTTGAATGACTGGGAGGGTAGTGGTACCTTTGACAATAATAGGGAACTCCAGGAAGCAGGGGGCAGAGTTTGGGGAAAGATGAGTTTAGTTTTGGACCTGATGAGCTTAAGATTTCTATAGGACATCCTATTTGAGATGTTCAACAGACTATGGAGATGTGAGTGTGGAGGACAAAAGGGAAGTTAGAGCTGGATAAATCTGGGTATCATCTGCAGAGAGATGATAATTGAATCCATGAGAGCTGATGAGATTATTATCAAGTGAAATAGCACAGAGAGAGAAGGGGGCCCAGGGCAGAACCCTCTTGGACACCAGGGATATTGATTACCACCTAGAGGCTCAAGCAAAAGGATTGAGGAGTGGTCAGAGATTTTGGAAAAGCAGGAGAAAGCTGAGACATGAAAACTCAGGGTCATGGTCAGTATCAAAGGCCACAGAGAGGAAACATGAGACAAGATCATTAGACTGGGCTTTAATAATGACCTGACCGTAGACCTAGAACTGAAAGGGATTTCAGATGTCTACAAATGAGGAACCTGAAGCTGGGAGAGACATATCTAGTTCAGCTCCTTTATTTGTGAGGACATGAGGTGAGGGGGGAGGGGCACCCAGGTAAGGAATAGTCTTTCCCTATGTCCAAAGGCTTGGTCGGGATCGATGGATGGATAGGCAGATGGATGTATGGATGTACAGATGGGATGGATGGACAGCTAAATGGATAGATGGACCAGCTGGATGGATTGATGGGATGGATGGATGGGTGGATGGTTAGATGGATAGGTAGATGAACTAACAAATAGCTGGGGCACCAGGGTGTCCTGCCCATCCGGCCCGCCCCGCCCCCTCACTTACCAGGCTAAGGCCAGGCTGGTCCCGAGGGAGAGTAGGCATAGCACGGTTCGTGGGTCTGCCCAACCGCCACCACCACCACCACCACCGCCGCCGCCGCCGCCGCCGCCGCCGCCGCCGCCGCCGTCTCCAGATACCCGGGCCGGCTCCGGGGGCTGCCCAGACTCGCCACGTCGGCCCGGCTCAGGGGGCGCCCCCTTGACGCCCGCTTTCTTGCGATGCTTCGCCTCGGACATTTCCGCGGGCCCTGGGGGGGGACACGGGCGGCCGCTGACCGTGACGAGGCCGGGGTGGGCGGCAGGCATTGCCGCCTTCCCCTCCCGGGCCCCCGAGGGCCTCCCCGCCCGCTTCTTTACCTTAGAGCATCCGTCAGTCCGTCCGTCAGTCCGTCAAGGTGTCCGCAGCAGCCAGCAGTGCCGCTCCCTCTTTCCTCGCAGGGAGCCTGTGGGCGGGGCCGCTCGCGCCCACGCTGGGCGCGTCCCCGCGCGCGCACCTCATGCGAAAACCCGCCCCACCCCTTTTTCTGGTCCTTCAGGCGATGGCCAAACGTAGAGCGCGGGCACGATCAGGCGTACTGCGTGCACGCCTCAGAGTTCTAAGGTTCTTCCATCCCTCCCCCCACCCTCAGAGGGAAAGACCGCGTTTGGTTGCGCGCGCAGCTTTGGCGGCCTGAACGTTATACTATAGGTTGGGGAGGTCAGGGCGCGAGCGCGAGACTGCAGCGGACTCTAAGATGCGCGGGCACAGTTAAAACAATCACGTTCTGACAAGACTGTGGAAACCTTCAGACCTCTTGAGAGGTATACAGAGTATGGCTGCGTTCGCAGTTTGGACGGCCAGAACGTTGGCGGCCTGGGGTCAAGTGTCGTAGACCCTCGAGCGGCGAGGCCGCGCTTAGCTGCGCGCGCAGCCCGAGCAGCAAAAAGACCGTGGTCCCCGCTGGCGCTCACGTGTGCACGCGCTCGGCTTGGCCTCGGGGCGGGGTGCCGGCGGTTATGGGTCGCCTTGGTAGTCTCTCTCCTCCCTTTTGGGCGGGGAAGCGGTGGTAACGGCCGCTTCCTGGCTCTAGTCCTCTAGCGGCGGATCCCGGGACGGGGAGGCACTCGAGGACGACCAGCAGCCGGAGCTTCGCCAGGGTCCTTAGCGGGAGGGCGGGGGAGGAAGAGGAAGAAGTTACTTTGTGTCAGGCTTAGCCTTGGCCTCGGTTTCGGGCCCCAGCCGCGCCTCCGGGACGATTTCCCTCTGTCCGGGGCTCGGGGAGGGACCGACCGATCCTGCGGCTGTTGGGCAGTCCCTAAGGACGGTACCCCCGGCGGCCGGTTCCGAGGGAGGGGGTGTGGAGTCCTGGAACGCGCACCTGCGGGCGGGCTGCAGCCAAAGGACGTCCCCTCCCGGGAAAGGTTGGTGTGAAGCAGTGAGGACCTGCCCCGTCTGTACATCTTTCGGACGCTCCTGGTGGAAGAGACTGAGAAATTGACCAGTCAACAAGCAGCAAAAGTCTGCTGGGTGCTGGGCACTGGGCGAGGTCCTGGGGTTTTACCAAGACAAAAACAAAACAAAACAGTGAAGATACCTCTGGAAGCTTAGGTTGTGTGGGGAAAACTCGGGTGTGTGTGTGTGTGTGTATGTGTGTGTGTGTGTGTGTGTGAGAGATACCTCAAATGAGTTAAAAGTTAAGTGCTTTGTAAATTACAAAAATGCTCTATAAATGAGTTTTTATGTATATTTATAGACGTTTTGATGTATATATACATTATCTATCTAGCTACAGATACACATAAATCTGTAAGTGTGTGTATACCACTCCCACCCCCAATATACGTGTCCCCATAGATAGGACACAAGGAATTTCTGGAAGGAGACTGCTTTGGATGGAGATCAGGCAGAAGCTTCGTTTCTAGATTGTTGGTTTCGTTTTCGAACTGGGTATCTTCCAGAAATGCTGAAGCTCCTTTTCACTTCCTTGTTTTATTGATGAGGAAATATTTTCTAGTAGGTTTCTCCACTCCATTGTGAGGGGTAGCAGAGCCCAGCTTTTTTCACCACATATAGGCAGCATGCCCTGGCTTGTACCTGAGTGACCCAACTTGGGTGCTGGCAGGAAGACTGCTTTTTGTTGCATCTCTTGACAGAAGGTTGGTAACCAGAGGCAAGTCACTTAAGGCCTCAGTGTACAACCCCCTGGGGGTACTGGCAGTTAAGTCCAGTTGTGTAGGACAGATTCTTTCTGACCCCATTTGGAGTTTTCTTGGCTAGGATACTGCAGTGCTTTGCCCTTTCCTTCCATAGATGAGGGAAGGAGGCAAACGAAGTGCCTTGCCCTGGGTCACACAGCAAGTAAGACTGAGGCAGGGTTTGAACTCATCTTCCTGACTTTAGGCCTGGCACTCTTATCCACTGTGCCACCTGGCTGCCTTCAGGCATGGGTAGAGGGGAATTTTTTCCTTTGGTTTCCCCATATACTATTTAAATTAAATCTTGTTTTTAAAAAAGGCACCTCCCCTCAACATTTGTTTTATGTTTTTATTTATGTTTTTTGTATTTTGTGTTTATGTATTTATGTTTTATATTTAAGCCCTTTAAGACCTTCAAAGAACTTTCCACTCAAGATCCCTAGGATGTAATTTGTCCAAATATCCCCGTTTTACAGATGAGGAAAAGAGAATTTTTTGTCTGCAAGGTATGCTTTTGCTCCAGAATCTCTGACCTAACTAATATTCTATGTCCTAAACTTCCCGAACTAGTATTTATGGATTCATTCTGTTCATTTAGAGGCCTAATGTATTCCGTGGCTAAGAAAGTTTGGGAAATGCTGACCGTAGTGATTTCACTTGTACAATTTTCAGGAAGCAGCAGTGTCTGTAAATCCAGGAGAGGGAGGGAGGGCGGGAGGGAACTGTAGTTTGTCTTGGCGGAAACTCCATAGTCCCAGGTCCACAGCTTTGTCTGCGATGACTACCTTAGTTAAATTAGATCATAACTCACTGATATAGTACCGGAAGAGGCTGCTAGGTAGAGTAGTACATAGTGCTGTATTTGGAGTATAGAAGACAGAGTTCAAATTCTGCCCCAGACAGTTCCTACCGGTATGTGTATAAGAGAGGAGAGACAGTCCCTGGGTAAGTCATATCCCTTGTAAGTTTCCTCATCTGGAAACATTCCTATTTTTAGGGATAATAATAGCACCTCACCAGATTATTATTGAGGCTCACTTTGCAAGCCTTAAACTACTTTATAAATATGAGGTGTTATGATTAAGGCAAACTATAGTGCTGTGATGTAGGTAAATTGCATTAATAGTCCCCATTTCATAGTTACTAAAATACCAAGGCTCAGAACAAGTTCTGTGACTTGTCTAGAACACAAAGCTAGGGTGAGCCAGGATTGGAAGTAGATTTTTCTTGATTCCCAATCTTTTGATTACATCTTGCTACCTCTCTGAAGTACTAGAATTATTTTATTTAATATTAAAACATTTAAATAAAGATTTAACAAATTTCAGAAGTTCCTAAAACTCATCCCCTCCAGGCATGATTTTTCCTCCTGTTTTCCCATTAACAAGCTTAGGTTCTTTTCAGTTGACCATTGACAAATGCAGACAAATGGTCACTTCTATTTTGGGCCCCTTCCTCATTTGGTGATTTGTTGTAAACATGAACATTTGTTAATAGAATATTGCAGCTATAAACTCATGAGATACTATGATCGATTTGGAAACATGGGCTTTTATGACTATTAAATGTTATACTTGGGATCTTACTTGCTTTTGGCTCTAATTTGAAAAGTAGATTGTGGAAACCCGGTTTTATGTGCCTTCCTTTACTCCAAATCCAAGAGATGACATCAGATGTGTGTGTGGGGGAAGGGTTTCCTCTTGTTTTGTCTTGCATCAGTCCGTAGCTGAGCTGGGAATGCTGAGCACATGTGAATGGTTTCTCTAACCTAGACAAAGGGCCAACGGCAGGGATTTCTACCTTGACAATTGCTCCCTGGGGCCGGGGAGGGATTGCCCTGTGTGTGACTTCCAGCTTTTTGTTATCTTGATTCCAGCTCATGTTTCTCAGCCCTGAGGAGGAAGATCAGCTCCGAGGAGGATGGATGCCAAAGCTCGGAACTGTTTGCTTCAGCACAAGGAAGCCCTGGAAAGGGACATCAAGACTTCCTACCTCATGGATCACATGATTTCTGATCAAGTTCTCAGTTTGTCAGAGGAGGAGAAAATAAGAAATGAGGTACATCTTAAGACTAGAAGGACCAGACATATTACTTGATGCCGAGGGTTGTTTTGAAAATCTTTATCCTTTTTTTAAAATCCTTCCCTTCCACCTTAGAATCAATACTATGTATTGGTTCCAAGGCAGAATAGCAGTAAGGGCTAGGCAATGGGGATTAAGTGACTCACTCAGGGTCACACAATTTAGGAAGTGTCTGAGGTCAGATTTAAACCCAGGACCTCCCATCTCTAGGCCTGGCTTTCTCCACTGAGCCAACCAGCTCTCCTGATGCAGAGTTTTAAAATAATTTTTTTATAATTTACTACAGTAAATGCTACTTGTACTTTATAAATATTTATAAGTAGATATTATAATTTTACCTTAAAATAAACTTTTCATGCTATTGTCTATTTGCTTTATGGATTAAAAAATTGTTCTATATCAGTGATATAGCTTAATCTTTCAGGGTGGTGTTAAATTTTGGTACTTCTATTGACTATCCTCTAAGACAGGAGTTTCTTAATATAGGACCTCTATACTTCTAAGGGGTCTGTGGATGGATTTTGGGACAGAGGTATCTGTGAAGTTGGTTAGGAAAAAAATACAACTTTATTTTAACTAAGCTCTAATTGAAATTTAACCTTTAATTATTTAAAAACATTATTCTGAAATGGGACTCCTACCACCAAAGGAGTCCATGACACAGAAATGGTTAAGGACCCTAGCTCTAAGGCTACTTCTGTTGCCTTAGAAGTTTTCCGAATTTAACCTGGAGATGTGATCATGGGAGAAAAAAAGTCCTTATATATGCTGTTTTGTGTTTTTTTTTTCCTTTTTAGCCTACCCAGAAGAAGCGAGCAGCTTTGCTAATTACGGTATTACTTGGAAAAGATAATAATTCCTACATATCTTTCTACAATGCTCTGCTACATGAAGGGTATAAGGATTTGGCTTTCCTTCTCCAAAAAGGTCTTCCTCTTTCTTCATATAATGGAAAGGATCCAGTGGATGGAGTGACTTCATATGGTCAGTATCTGTGATCTGATCCATGTTCTATCAAGAAATGCTAAAATGCCAACATTTTATCTCAGTATCCAAGGATTTCAGGATTAGAACTGGAAGGGACTTTATAGGCCAGTCCCTTCACATTTTCTAGATGAGGAAACTAAGGCCAAAGTTACTTGTCAGTGGTCACACCAGTTAGAGGTAAGTCAGGATTTGAATCCAGGTCCTTGTACTTCAAATATGATACATTTTTTCATTTTTGCCACCTTGCCTTCCCATTAGGAAAGTGTACTCAAGGAAGCAGATTCTCTTTAGAAGTGAAGGTGTAGGATAGGAATATTTTCCCACTTAGTTGTTAAAAATCAAGTTGATTTTGCCCACAGTAGTCTGGGATTGGTCATTCTTGGTTCATTTTGACATTTTCTATAAATATTACCCGGCTTGTGCTCTCAAGTTCTTCTCTGAGACCCCATGCTTGTGGGATGGAGGGGAGCCTGGCTTCTTGGAGGATGTCAGATAAAGGCAAAGGTAATGGTGATGGGCTGGCGGCAGACTTACTGTGCCTGGGCACCAGCTGGCTCTGAAAAGAGGCTTATCACTAGAGGCACCATGTTATAGCTTTAAGGATTTTGACCCAGGAGGGACCTTTGAGGTCATCGAACTCAATTCCCTTATTGAATAGATGATGAATCTGAGCCCCAGGACAGTGAAACAGCTTGTCCACAGTCACCCAGTAGTTGGGGGCAGAGCTAAGGTTATTCTAGGGGCCATAGTGGTCACAGATGGAAAGCCAGAAGGAACTTTAGAAAGGGTTGAGTATATCCCTTTCATTTTACAGTTAAGGAGACAGAAGCCTAGATGGAGGGATTGAAAAGGACCTTTGAGGCCATTTAGGCCAATCCTTGAGACTGAGACCCAGAGAGGTAAAGTGACCTGGTGGTTTAATTCAGATCCTCGGCCTTCAAAATGCACAGTAACCACATAAGTAGCATTAAAAAGCATCAGCTTTGGAGCAGTTAGGTGGCTCAGTAGATAGTCCCTGGAGATTTGGGATGTTCTGGGTTCAGATTTGACCTTAGACCAGTGGTTCTCCACCTTTCTAATGCCGTGACCCCGCAATACAGTTCCTCATGTTGCAGTGACCCCAAACCAAAACATTATTTTGGTGGCTACTTCAAAACTGTAATTTTGCTACAGTTATGATTCGGAATGTAAATATCTGATATGCATTATGTATTCTCATTACTATATATTGAGAGGTTGAGAACCACTGCCTTAGACACTTTCCCTGGGCAAGTCACTTAACTGTCATTACCTAGCCTTAACAAGTCTTCTGTCTTGGAACCATTACAGAGTATTGAGTCTAAGACTTCTAAGGGAAGGGTTAAACAAACTCCTCAAAATATCAGTCTTATTTGACATCCTCTCCTCTCCATCCCATCCTCAACTCTGAAGATGGGCTTGTTATTGAAGTTGAATGATATAATTCTGTTGTGTGCATTTCAGGGAAAGTTATGAACCTATCTAAAGTTCTTTTAGTTTGGAGGGGGAGGAATAGAGAATAAATGCCAGCAGTGTAATTGATGGCCAACAGTGTAATGGATCAAATTTGCAACTGTTTATTAGTCAGTAAATACACAAGAAGTCTTTTTTTTTTACTAGTTATTTGTTAACTTCACTTTTTTTTTTAATTTTTTTTTAAAAATATATTTTATTTGATCATTTCCAAGCATTATTCGTTAAAGACATAGATAATTTTCTTTTCCTCCCCCCCCACCCCCCATAGCCAACGCGTAAGTCCACTGGGCATTAGATGTTTTTTTGATTTGAACCCATTGCTTTGTTGATAGTATTTGCATTAGAGTGTTCATTTAGAGTCCATCCTCTGTCATGTCCCCTCAACCTCTGTATTCAGGCAGTTGCTTTTTCTCGGCGTTTCCACTCCCATAGTTTATCCTTTCCTTATGAATGGTGTTTTTTTCTCCTGGATCCCTGCAAGTTGTTCAGGGACATTACACCGCCATTAATGGAGAAGTCCATTACGTTCGATTATACCACAGTGTATTAGTCTCTGTGTACAATGTTCTCCTGGTTCTGCTCCTCTCGCTTTGCATCACTTCCTGGAGGTTGTTCCAGTCTCCATGGAACTTCTCCACTTTATTATTCCTTTGAGCACAATAGTATTCCATCACCAACATATACCACAGTTTGTTCAGCCATTCCCCAATTGAGGGGCATCCCCTCGTTTTCCAGTTTTGGGCCACCACAAAGAGTGCAGCTATGAATATTTTTGTACAAGTCTTTGTGTCCATTATCTCTTTGGGGTACAGACCCAGCAGTTGCTATGGCTGGGTCAAAGGGTAGATATTCTTTTGTTGCTCTTTGGGCATAGTTCCAAATTGCCCTCCAGAATGGTTGGATCATTTCACAGCTCCACCAGCAATGAATTAATGTCCCTATTTTGCCACACCCCCTCCAGCATTCATTACTTTCCTTTGCTGTTATGTTAGCCAATCTGCTAGGTGTGAGGTGATACCTCAGAGTTGTTTTGATTTGCATCTCTCTGATTATAAGAGATGTAGAACACTTCTTCATGTGCTTGTTAATAGTTTTGATTTCTTTATCTGAGAACTGCCTATCCATTTCCCTTGCCCATTTATCAATTGGAGAATGGCTTGATTTTTTGTACAATTGATTTAGCTCATTATAAATATGAGTAATTAAACCTTTGTCAGAGGTTTCTATGAAGATTTTTTCCCAATTTGTTGTTTCCCTTCTGATTTTAGTTATATTGGTTTTGTTTGTACAAAAGCTTTTTAGTTTGATGTAGTCAAAATTATTTATTTTACATTTTGTGATTCTTTCTATATCTTGCTTGGTTTTAAAGCCTTTCCCCTCCCAAAGGTCTGACATGTATACTATTCTATGTTTACCCAATTTACTTATGGTTTCCTTCTTTATGTTTAAGTCACTCACCCATTTTGAATTTATCTTGGTGTAGGGTGTGAGGTGTTGATCTATTCCTAGTCTCTCCCACACTGTCTTCCAATTTTCCCAGCAGTTTTTATCGAATAGAATACACAAGAAGTCTTAAGAACTGCTCAGTCTTCTTGAGGTCACAGAGCCTGTTTCCTAGTGGATAATTTCACTTGCACCCCTTCACTTTAGAAAGAGCTGGATTGTTTATCTTGGTGCTGCAGCTTCCTCATTTCAGTCTTTGTAATCTTAGGACTGACACCCTTAGGCTGCTTGGAGACCTACCTTCCTAAAGCTGGTTCCAATAGACAATGGTACCCTCAAGTTCTCTTTTCTAGCTTCAGTATGTGGGGAAAAATTACTCTTTTCCATCTTTGTTCTTTTCTCCTGAACTAGCTTCCCTCTCCATGGGACCTTTGTTTTCTTTTCTTTTTTTTTAACTATTCATTTACAGCTTTCTTCATCTGGATTCTTTGGAATGCTGTCTCCTGTTTCAGTTTTTGACCAAACCACATTTCTTGAATGAAGCCTCTGAAGTTTCCCATCTAACCTTATTAGAAAAGAGATTGGATAAAATTTTAGGACAGAGTTAAAGAATGTGGAAGCCCTGGCTTATAATTGAACCTTGATGTTTGTACATATTATCAGGCTGAGAAACAGAATTAAAGTAGTTACAGTAATGAATCTTTAAAATGAAAAAAATTAATAACGAGTCTTTAATTGGGGCAAGATAGAAATTTTGTAAACCATACAGAATCATAGTACTGGAATTATGACCTGCAAAGCCACAGAAAACTATAGCATCGAGATTGACCTACAGAAAAGAGAGTGATTATCATCTTTTGGAAGGTAGGGGGCAACATCAAAGTCTCTTGAGTTCCCAAACACGTGGGAAAAACTGTAGCCAGAAGCTAGAGTAACTTAGTTTAATTTCTTTTTTTATGTAAAATTTTACTTAAAATTTAAAAATACTAAAAATATCTTTTGTTCACATATTTACAAATACATTTGTTACTCCCTTTCCAACTACCTTTCAAGCTCTTCCTTGTAATAGGAAAAAAAGGAAGAGAACAGTTCAGCAAAAGTAATCAACACTGCATATGCAGTATTCTATACCTATCTGTCTAATAAAAGGAAGGAATTGGATTTTATCTCTTCTTGAGTGCCTCATTGTTCATAATTAAACAGCATTCACTTTTTGGTGTTATTTGCACTGCTAAAATCATTGTATATATTATTTCCTTGTTCTAACTTTTGGTCTGTATCATATCACAGGAATCTTCCCAATTTAAAAAAAATTCTTCATATGCATCTTCTATTATGGTGCAGTACTGTTCTTTTTTTGTTCATGTACCACATTTTGTTTAGCCATTTCCCAATTGGTGTTGAAAATATGAGACATTCTGAAATGATTTAGTGGCATTTGTCTGAGTGACCTTTTGGATGATTTATTTGTTTTCTTTGTTTTGGATTTCAGTGAAGACAGTGCTGTGTGAAGGTGGCGTGCCACAGAGGCCTGTTGTATTTGTGACTAGGAAGAAGCTGGTGAAGTCCATCCAGGAAAAGCTTTATAAGCTGAATGATGAACCAGGGTGGGTCACAGTTTATGGTATGGCAGGCTGTGGGAAGTCTGTCCTTGCCGCAGAAGCTGTCCGGGACCACAACCTATTAAAAAGTAAGTGCTCAAATCCTGGGAGAGTGGTGGCCAATAATGTATTCTTCATGAATAATTACTTTGAAATGATATAATTGGAGGAAAACTGGTTGACAGATTTGATCAGGTTACTGTGAACTATAATTCTTAGAATTATTGGGTTGAGAAATAACTTAAGAGACCATTTAGTTGAAGGTTCTCCTTAAGCTCTCTGGACTTTTTATTCCACATTTTATTATGAGAAGTACTTATACTGTACTATAGTGGATAGAAGTAAAGCTTTATTTTTTTTTTTTATTTAGAGCCTTAAAACAGAAAAAGATTATACATGAAACTGATGTCCAACTTGCTTTAAAAACACATGTATGCACACATATGCACACATGGTTACTCAGTAATTTCCAAACATGTCCTGCTAATCTGCTTTCTGGCTTTCCTTCTATTTTATACATTTTTTTGGTGTTGTTTTTAAAACCCTTACTTTCTGCCTTAGAACCTCTTTTAGAGGAAGGAGAGGAAGATGGCTTGTAAGTGATCATCTAGTGTGCCTTTTAGAAGTTGTTTATTTTAGTTTCTTTAAAATTGAACAAATTTTATGTTCCAAATTCTTTCCCTTTCTCCATCCTTTCCCTCCCATTGAGAAGACAAGAAATAACATACAGATGAAGTCAGGCAAAACATTTTTCTACATTACCCATGTTGTGAAAGAAAAAAAGCAAGACAAATAAATAAAAATATTCTTCAATCTGTACTCGGCTGCAGATCATGGAGTTGCTCAGTTCTCTCTCTGGAGGTGGATAGCAGCATCTTTCATCATACACCCTTTGGAATTGTCTTGGATTGCTGACTTTCACAACTGACCATTCTCTCATAATATTGCTGTTACTATGTGCAGTGATCTGATTCTGATCACTTCACTCTGCATCACATCATATGAATCTTTCCAGATTTTTCTGAAACCATTTCCCTTGCCATTTCTTATAGCATAATTCCATCCAATTCCATCACAATCATATACCACAACTTGTTCAGCAATTCCCCTATTGATGGGCATCTCTTCCATTTCCATTTCTTTGTCCCACAAAGAAGGCTACTATAAAATAGTTTTGCACGTGTGAGTCTTTTCCCCTTTTCTTTGATCTCTTTGGGATACTGACTTAGGAGCAGTATTAGAATTTGATTCTTGGAGGCAGTGAGGTGTGGTTCAGTGAATGGGGAGCCAGGCCCAGAGACAGGAGGTCCTAGGTTCAAATCTGGTCTCAAAGACTTCCTAGCTTTGTGAGTGGGCAAGCCATTTAACTCCCACTACTAGTCTTATCTCTCTTCTGCCTTGGAACCAATTTTGCATAATAAAGGTTTAAAAAGAAAGTTTATTCTTGATCTGAGGATCCTCCCTGAAGGGACTGAAGAAGATTTCATAAGATGTTTCAGAAACAAAATGAACATTGTATTTTCTTGTTGGCTTTTCTGTGATCTGAGTGTGGAAGAGAGATCTCATCCTACTCTGGGATGGAACTTTGCAGCCAGTGTTAACTGGGTGAGTTCCATCTAACAATCTTTTGTTTTCAGTCCTCAACCTTGTTGATCTTTAATGATTTTTACCCAAATGACCAACTACTCCCTTGGTTTTAGGAGCCTTTCTTTCCCCCACCCCCCCATCCAAGGGTCCCCATTCTCTCTTCTGCTGAGTCCTCATCCACTTTTGTCCTCTGGCACCTGTTCTTGGCCCTTATCTTTTTCCTTTGTAAACTCACTCCATTCAGTAAGCATTGACTAAGGGGAAACCAAATTATGGATGATATGACCCTTTATCTAGGAAATCTTACTGATTATTTTAAAAAATGAATGAGAATGATGAGTAACCACAGTAAGATGGCAAGGTTTAAAATGAGCCCACACAAATCATCAACCTTTTTTTTTTATATTAGTAACAAAAACTGGGGAGAGGAGATAGAAAAAGATATCTCTTTGAAAACTTTTTTAAATGTCCAAAAAACAAAGAAATAAGATAGATTTACAGTGATCTCATTCTAGTTGGGAACTAAAGGTAATGAGGGGAGCTTCCCATTATGTTACAATAACCTTAGGCTTAACTTATTAACTTGTTAGAGATTAATTTGGTTGGGCATCTGATAATTGTGCCTATCTTCTCCAGTAATAGAAATACTAATCATAGCTACTTTAAATGCTCTATTCTGTTTTAGATGTGATCTTAGGCTTTTCCCTAATTGTTGTATTACTCGTTGTGTTAAGAAGACCACAACTTGTGACTCAATTCTTCATAGCCTGTAATGTTCTCCTAATCCTGCTACATATTCCCTTTCACCTTTTGAGATTGACAAAATAAGCAAAGAAGGAGTTTTACCAAATTCCTTTTATGACACTAATATGGTACTGATCCCAAAGCCAGGCAGATCAAAAACAGAGAAAGAAAACTATAGACCAATCTCCTTAATGAATATAGATGCAAAAATCTTAAATAAGATACTAGCAAAAAGACTCCAGCAAGTGATCATGAGGATTATTCACTATGATCAGGTGGGATTTATATCAGGAATGCAAGGATGGTTTAATATTTAAAAAAACCATCCACATAATTGACCATATCAATAATCAAACCAACAGAAATCATATGAATGAGTGTTGTCACCATGTAAATCCCATAACATTTTTCAGTTAGTTCAGTCTAAGAGGCACTTGGTGACTCAGTTCCTTGTGATTTTTCTAGGTCTGCCTTCCCTTTTCTTCCTTACAAGGTGTGTATGGGGTGTTCAGGGAAGGCCAGACCCCCTTCAATGGGAGGACCTACTGAGCCCTTTTCAGGGCTGATCATTCACCTTTTTGTCTAATTTTATCTGAGACTCCAAGAAATTGTAATAGTCTGCTGAGCAGTCAGTTAACACTCAATGTCACAAGGCATTTTCCAAATTGTCATACTCTCTCCCCTTTTCTTCTCTGCTTGGCTTTGCTCCTTGACCTTTTAGAATCTGCAGAGAGCTTAAAAAAATTTCCATTTTCTATTCTAAAAAGCATTAACTTCTAAATCCATTGCATTTAGAGAAAAAACAATACTTTTGCAGCTGTAAGCACTGATACCAGCAGAAAACTATTAGAGATCAGGGAATGATGTTATGATATTAATCAGTAGAAATAGGAAGGAAACTTCCTCTCTAGCCCATTTACCTGAGTTAAAACAAAATTTCTTTCCCCCATTCAATGAAAACTGGTGGAAAAGAAAGTGAAAGGAGGACTTGGGAAAGAAGTTAGAGAAAAGAAAATCTTTTGTCATTGAGGCCTACAGTACTCACTTTCAATGAATGAGTTCATAGGGTTCTTATTCAATAAGAGGTATGGCTGAAAAAGTCCCATTACTGTTAAAAAAGAAAAATATGAGAGAACCCGTTTACTGATTGTGTCTTCTCAACCCAAAGGCTAAATTAATTTCTTGTGTTTCCTTACTATTACTTTTCATAGTCTTCATATAAAAACTTCATATAAATTTTCATATAAATTTACTTACTTCAGTTGCTTAGTAAATAACAGAAGGGTAACTAAATACATTTCCAGTTTTACTTTTATTTTCTTGGAAACTAAGAGTGGTTTGAAAGTTTCTTTTTTCTTTTCTTTTATATTCTTAGTCCATGACCTCTATCTGTTCTTAAAAAAATTTTAATAGAATTTATCCACAAGTATCCCAGCCCCTCCCCATCCTTCCCCACATCACAGAAGGCATCATTTGGGAAGATGAACATGTTCCTGAAAATTATGTCTCTCTTGTTCCCAGCTTTCAGTTCACTCTCAGGAGGTAACATTCATAGCCTAAAAGTTTCCTGTACTGTTTCCCCAAGTTCTTTATTCTAAACCTTTTCTGAATTTTGTAGAATCTCAAGTTCACTGAATCTCTCTTGATCAGATTCTATGATTAATAAAAACAAATTTTAAGCTTCAGACTGTAATTTGAAAGTCCCACCTAATAGATCTGCCAATTTCTGTTTTCATCAGACTCAATACTCATATTCCTATCTAAACAATTTCTATAGACTATAGACAATTCCTATAGTATCTCCCAAAAAACTCATCAGAAATTCTCACATCATAATTTGGAAATGTTTCCAGTAGAAATTTCTCTCACTAATTAGTTTTTGTATCCATCTTTTATCTCTGTAACACTCATGTAGTCAGAATTTGGAGGTATAAGAGAAGAAAGAAGAAAAAAAATTCTCTTTTACAGTACATATTGAACATTTTGCTTTTATAATCTTTTCCCTTTAGTTTCTCAGATTATAGGAAAAAGCATAAAGTGAAACAATGCTTGGAAGCCCCTGCCAGCATTGCTTAGCACAGGTAAGACAGATACTTTCACCCAGGGGCCCTTTAAGGCTCCCCCCAACCCCCTTTCTGGTGAGGAGGAAGGACAGACTGGGTTAGCTTCTCTCTGCAACAGTTTCAGCCAGAGTGTCTTGACCAGTATTAGTGGAGAACTGCTTCTCCTTTTCATTAGTCTCTCCCACTGAAAACCTCAAATGAGGGCAGCCCTGCTTCCTGAGACAACTGCTTTCAAGGACAAACATTGTTACACTTTTTTCAGCATATGGAATGCCTTGACTGCAGCTTTTTAGCAGCTCTTCTTCCTGACTGCATTTATCCCTTTAGAATCTTTCAGACAAAAAACAAAACAAAGATTTTTCTACAATTTACAAAGAATCAAAAAGACAGTGATAAGACAGATACATTGACAGTATGAAAAGAAACCTTTCAGGGGGAAGAAGGGCAGAATCCATCACTCAAAGCTGCCCAGAAAACCAGAAGTTTGTGAGCACTATAGGGGTTTTCAATGATTAGCCTTAATATATTTTTTTACCTAATTTGCAATTAAGGTAAGAGTTAAATTCTAATATTATCAAATACTTACTAGCCTTAGTTGTTTTAATTTGCAATAATAAACATCCCACTTTCAGGGGCCACTTAAAACATCCTAATCCCTGGGATAACTTTTTGCTTGCTTGTTTAATTTTTTTATGGGATAGTTTAATTTATTTCTGTCAGGTTACCCCATATCAACCAACAGTGGCTTGAACTGTTGCCATGCCATCCAGAGATACATCTGTCCAGCAGGAGTACCCTGAGGAGGTCATCCTTATTTTGAAAAGTTTGATTACTCATGGGCAGGGGGAGGCTCTTGACATTTCTCCTTCCTTTTTATTGGATTATATCCTAATTGGAAACATGACCAAAGGAATAAGAATTTCCCCTAAAGTTCACATACAGAAGGACCTGCTGGGATCCACTCTTTCAAGAACACTAATTCTTGGTTTACCTGAGAATTCTCAATTAATTTGAAAGAGCCCTCAGGGCTTCTGGGTTTGTCAATAAAAGGACTCAACCTGAAGGGGGCAGTTCAAGAATCAAGAGGAAGGGTGGTTCTCACCAAACAAACAGCTCAAGTATGGATGGGGTTAAATAGCCCATGTGATACCCGAGCTTCAGTACTCCATCCTCGGCCTTCTGAACCCACTTCTTTTTTTAATTTAATTTAATTTAATTAATTTATCTTATTTGGTCAATTTCAAACATTATTCCTTGGTTACAAAAATCATACTCCATTCCTCCCTCCCCTCCCTCTGCCCCTCCTGAAGCTGATGTGCAATTCCACTGGGTATCACATATGACCTTGACCAGAACCTATCTCCGTGTCGTTGATGTTTGCACTAGGATGTTCATTTAGGGTCCACATCCCCAATCATATCCCCCTCAACCCATGTAATCAAGCAGTTGCCCTTGTAAAGATAATTTTAGGGTTGTGACTTAAAATCTAAATTAATTGGTTGCCAGGGAAAAATCCCAAATAAAATACCCAAGTCAGTCTGGAAATTTATGATAATTTTAATTAATATAGAGGGAAGGATTTAAGGAGGAAAAGGGAAGAAGGTATAGGATTTCTCCCGGCTGGCCTGTGCCAGGGGAGTTCAAGATCTCTGCCACTAGGTCTCTGAAGAAGATTAGAGACTTCTAAGAGGATAAAGTTGGAAAGTAAAGGAGAAAACTCAGCCAGAAATTCACCACCGAACTGGACAATAGCTGTAGCCATGCCAAGGTGCGAAAAGGCCCAGCATGCTGCCACCAGCCACCTCTCCACTGCCAAAGGTACTGGAGAGAGGAAGTGATATGAAATATATAGACCTTTTTGTGTCCCCTCTTCTACCAATCACATCAGAGGCTTTTCTCCAGAACTGCCCATTCTTTAGTTCTCATCTTCTTTGATTAGACTATATCTTTTTGAGTTACTTAGTACTTCTTTGTTAAGTTTACCTTTTGTTAGTTACTTAACCTTTTTGTTATTAATTTCTAAAAATAGACTTAGCTTAAAGTTCTAACTTCACCATAAAGTAAAATCTAAGTAGGGTGGAGTAATTTAAAGTTCACACCCTTCCCTGTTTCTACTCCCACAGTTTTTCCTCTGAAAGTGGATAGTGTTCTTTCTCATAGATTCCTCCAAGTTGTTCAGGATCACTGCATTGACACTAATGGAGAAGTCCATTACATTTGATTGTACCACAGTGTATCAGTCTCTGTGTACAAAGTTCTCCTGGTTCTGTTCCTTTCACTCTGCATCACTTCCTGGAGGTTGTTCCAGTTCCCATGGAACTTCTCCACTTTATTATTCCTTTCAGCACAATAGTATTCCATCACCAACATATACCACAATTTGTTTGGCCATTCCCCAATCAAAGGGCATCCCCTCATTTTCCAATTTCTTGCCACCACAAAGAGCGCAGCTATGAATATTCTTGTACAAGTCTTTTTCCTTATTATCTATTTGGGGTACAAACCCAGCAGTGCTATGGCTGGATCAAAGCGCAGACATTCTTTCATCACCCTTTGGGCATAGTTCCAAATTGCCCTCCAGAATGGTTGGATCAATTCTCAACTTTACCAGCAATGCATTAATATCCCTACTTTGCCACATCCCCTGCAGCATTCATTATTTTCCTTTGCTGTCATGTTAGCCAATCTGCTAGGTGTGAGGTGGTACCTCAGAGTTGTTTTGATTTGCATCTCTCTGATTATAAGAGATTTAGAACACTTTTTCATGTGCTTATTAATAGTTTTGATTTCTTTGACTGAAAATTGCCTCTTCACGTCCCTTGCCCATTTATCAATTGGAGAATGGCTTGATTTTTTTGTACAATTGATTTAGCTCTTTATAAATTTAAGTAATTAGACCTTTGTCAGAGGTTTTTGTCATAAAGATTGTTTCCCAATTTATTACTTCCCTAATTTAGGTTACATTGACTTTGTTTGTACAAAACCTTTTTAATTTGATGTAATCAAAATTATTTATTTTACATGTTGTGATTTTTTTTTCCAAGTCTTGCTTGGTTTTAAAATCCTTCCTTTCCCAAAGTTCTGACATGTATACTATTCTGTGTTCACCTAATTTACTTATAGTTTTCTTCTTTATGTTCAAATCCTTCACCCATTCTGAGTTTATCTTGGTTTAGGGTGTGAGATATTGATTCAAACCTAATCTCTCCCACACTGTCTTCCAATTTTCCCAGGAGTTTTTATCAAATAGTGGATTTTGGTCCCAAAAGCTGAGATCTTTGGGCTTATCATAGACTGTCTTGCTGAGGTCATTTACTCCTAGTCTATTCCACTGATCCTCCTTTCTGTCTCTTAGCCAGTACCATATTGTTTTGATGACCACTGCTTTATAGTATAGTTTGAGATCTGGGACTTCAAGTCCTCCTTCTTTTACATTTTTTTTTCATGATTTCTCTGGATATCCTTGATCTTTTGTTCTTTCAAATGAACTTTGTTATGGTTTTTTCTAATTCAGTAAAAAAAGTTTTTTGGTAGTTCGATGGCTATGACACTAAATAACTAAATAAGTTTGGGTAGGATGGTCATTTTTATTATGTTAGCTCATCCTACCCATGAGCAGTTAATGTTTTTCCAATTGTTTAGATCTAGTTTTAATTGTGTGGAAAATGTTTTGTAGTTGCGTTCATATAGTTCCAGTGTTTGTCTCGGCAGATAGATTCCTGAGTATTTTGTATTGTCTAGGGTGATTTTAAATGGGATTTCTCTTTCTAATTCTTGCTGCTGAGATGTGTTGGAGGTATATAGGAATACTGGTGACTTATGTGGGTTTATTTTGTATCTCTGATCCCACTTCTGACACTAGTGTTAACTTTAAAAAGAGTTTCTTTGAGACATCTGAAGTCGGAGGAATTTATTGAGGGAGGAAAGTTAAATATGCATGTGGGGTGAAACCTTCTCAGGAGGTATAAGACCACCTGATTCTGAGGGGTCTGTGTGCAGGACAGTTACATATGGGGCAGCTGGGTGGTTCAGTGGATTGAGAGCCAGGCCTAGAGACCGGAGGTCCTGGGTTCAAATCTGGCCTCAGACTCTTCCCAACTGTGTGGCCCTGGGCAAATTACTTAACCCCCATTGCCTAGCCCTTACCACTTTCTGCCTTAGAACCAATACATAGTATTGATTCCAAGATGGAAGGTAAGTGTTTAAAAAAAAAAGTTGCATACAGCTACAGGGATGAGCCCATGAGCAGGAAAAGGGGGTGAGAGAACAGGAAAAAATAAAGTCTGAGGAGGAGTTCTTGAAGAGGTGGGTATCTCTGCCTGAACTGGGCTCCCTTTGCATAGGAGCACCAAGTGTTCCTGGGAGGATGTCCTTAGGGTCCCCTCAGAATATCTGGTTGGGTCTCATCTATGCCACTAATCTCATCAGGGCTGCCCAAAATTCTGGAATGTCTAGATTGAAAATCATAACTGAAGCCAGCAAGAATTTCTGACAATGACATCATTGAATGTCATCACATGATATTTTAAATATTTACTTAATAGTTGCCAAGTACTTTGGTGTATCTGTTATTTTAAACCAGAGAGGAATAGCTGACATAAAAAACCAGAGCGCCCCAGTGTGCTCAGCTACTTTGTTTCTTTTAAAGAGAGGAAAAAAATGTGTGGCAGTTGGGATAGAACCAAGTCAGGGAAGGGAGAGGACAAAGAGATGACAGGTTTTATAGTATTCTTTTCTTTTTTTAAACCTGTACCTTCTGCCTTAGAACCAACCAATTGGTTCTAAGGCAGAAGTGTAGTAAGGGTTAGGCAATGGGGGTCAAGTGACTTACCCAGGGTCACACTGTTAGGAGGACTGAGGTCAGATTTCAAACCCAACTCCTGGTTCCTGGCCTGGCTCTCAATCCACTGAGTCACCTAGCTGTCCCTGGTTTTATAGTATTTTAAGAAAGAGGGGAGGGAGTCTCTGGGATTGGGCAACAAGGGAAAAATTTGCCTAGCAACAGGAGATGCTTGTCAGCAGCTTGGAATGTAGACCAGGATGTAGCTTTGATAACATGGTGTTATCTGTAGGGACTCGGGGACTGTTCTTGTGTCCTCATTGGGATCCAGAAACGAAGGCAGTTGTAAGCAAGACAAAGTCCCTTGAAACTGTATCACCTGGACATGGCATTTAGTGCACTGTCTGTGTAGTGCCTTGTAGATGGTAGGTGTTCAAGAAACTCGGTTGTTATTTGCTTCTGGAAAGTTTGAATTTTGATTTCTCCTTCTTCTGGTAGTAAGTAGCCATGTGAACCCAGCCAATTCAACTAAGTACATATAAGAATGTTTTTTTTTTGTATAGGAAATGAATTCTTGAAAGGGGCCTCTATGCAATCTGTGTTTTGTAATAGAATATGTCTTTTTAAGATTTTACTTACATCTTTTTTTGTTTTTAACACTGGACTCATTTCCTGAGAAATTTACTCACCTTCTCCTCACCTTATGCTGTCGTCTTCCTTCTAACAAAGGGGAAAGGGAGAAGAGAGTGTGTATCTATGTAGATCCTGCTCTGTGCTCTTAGTGGCCTTGCTAGTGACCACTCTTCACAGAAATATTCTCTTTGATCCTCATAACAACTCTGGGAGGTAGGTGCTATTATGTAGCCCCATCTTATGGGTGAGGAAACTGAGGCAGACAGCACTGAAGTGGCTAGCCTGGAGTCATCCATCTAGTAAGTGTCTGAGGCCACATTCATACTTGGCTCTTCCTGCTGCCAGGTCTGGCTTCCTGCACTGTGTTGCCACAAGGAAGAGCAGCTCAGCAAAGGAGCTGGACATGATGGAATGGACCGGAGAGGAGAGGCGCAACCTCTGAATTCTGGGGCCCCGCTTCCTCCGCCCCCTCTGCCCCTGCTGACTAGGGAAGCTTTAGCTGCATGTCTGTGGGTCTTTAATTCAGGTTTTTAATTTTCTTTAAATATATATATTTTTCAGTTAATGAAGATCTGCTTTCCCTCTCTACTTCCCCTCATCCTCTTGAGAAAGAAAGAAAAACAAAACCTTTTAGAAACATATAGTCCCAGTAGAATTGCTTGTCCTGGAGGAGAGAGGAATGATGGGAGGGAGAAAACATGAATCATGTAATCATGAAAAAAATTAAAAATAATATTTAATACAAATTAAAAAAAGAAATGTATAGTCAAGACAAATTCTCCACATTGGTCATGTCCAAAACTGACATGTTTCTGAGTCTAAAGGGCAGTTCTCTTTCCATAGTGCCAGAGATGGCAGCTTTCAGAAGATGGAGACATTCCCATAAACACCCAAACAAATTCCTCTCCAGAGTCTATGCCTCTAAAGAATCAAGTGGAATTACCTGATAGTCCATTATTTCCTGCTCTCTCAAAGAAGGGAGAAATGTGGCTTTGGAACAGGTCTGCCCTTCATTCATGCAGGGGTCTAGGCTGAGGGCTTCATCAAGCCATAATCTGACCCTGCCTGGCCTTGCTCCGTCTTTTCCAGCATGCTTCCCAGAAGGTGTGCATTGGGTCTCTGTGGGCCAACAGGACAAATCTGGTCTCCTGATGAAACTCCAGAATCTGTGCACACGGCTGGACCAGGATGGTGCTTTCTCTCAGAGACTTCCACTTAACCTTGAGGAAGCCAAAGATCGTCTCCGTTTCTTGATGCTGCGCAAATACCCAAGGTAGGGAAAGAGGCATCCACTTGAGGGCAAGCAGGGCCGGGAGGGTCTTCAGCTTTTCCTCATCGTTATTTTCAGCTAAATGGATTAAGGGGAGCTGGTTTTGACTCCCACCTTTGGGCCTTCTGTCAATAAAATAATGGAAGTTCTTTTTCAGCTTGGGAGAACTTCCCAAGCAGGTTGTTGGAATCAGCTGAGATAAAATCTATATGGCACTTAGCACAGTGCCTAGTGCTTAATAAGTGCACATTCTTCTCTCTTCCATCTTGACTCTCAGGATCACTTCATAATCTGATGCAGAGAAATACCAAGGGTTCAAATGAAATCATTTTATTAAAAAACATTCTGGGGGCAGATAGGTGGCTCAATAGAGTGAGAGATAGGCCTAGAGATGGGAGGTCCTGGGTTCAAATGTAGCTTCAGACACTTTTTAGCTATGATCTTGTGTAAGTCACTGCCTACCCTTACTGCTCTCTTTTGCCTTGGAACCAATATATAGTATTGATTCTCAGATGGAAGGTAAGGGTTTTTATTTATTTTTATTTATATATTCCAGTTTCCTCAGTGAGAAACAGTTCTCTTGAGTGGTTAAAAAGTATCTTGGGAAGATAAAAACAAACATCTCCTACATGAAGGTTCCCTGGGATCACTTAAATCTCTGGCTCATTGCTAATGTGAGACAAAAATCTCAGTTGTTGATGTGCATTTTCTTTATTATTAGTCATCAAAAGCATTTTTCATAGAATGGTTAATAACTTGCATCTGGAAGGACATTCTTGTTGATTATAGAAATATATGTTTTTGGATTAAACTTGTGATTTCATTGGTGTGGGAAACTCCCAAGTAGGGATACCCCACCCCCTACCCCTCCAGCCTCCTCTTGCTTTTCAGCTTTTGTGTGTGTTGTCTTCCCCCATTAGAATATAAGCTCCATGAGGGCAGGAATTGACTTTTTTGGTTGTATTCATTTCTTTAGCTCTTAATACAATAGTACCCGGCCAGCAGTGGCAACTAAGTCACTGCGTGTTCCCTGCTTGGCAACTTGTGGTTTTAGGTAGATTCTTGGCACAGGCAGAGGTGAAGGGACTTGGCCAGAAGGTCCAGAGGCAAGACTTGTGGTCAGCCTTCCCCTGTGCCTCCTATGGTATAGTCGCATCTTTTCTTTTAGAGGGACATCTCTGGGGGCAGCTGGGTGGTTCACTAGGTTGAGAGCTAGGCTTAAACAATGGGAGGTTCTAGGTTCAAATGTGGCCTCAGATACTTATTAGCTGTATGAGCCTGGGCAAGTTACTTTATTGCATAGTCCTTACTGCTCTTCTGCCTTGGAACCAAGACACAGTACTGATTCTAAGATAGAAGGTAAGAGTTAAAAAAGTAAAATAAAATAAAAAAATAAAAAATAGAGATTCCCTAAGTGCTCCCAGGGAGTCCTTAGAGTTTTCCTTTCTACCCTAGGTCTCTTTTGATCTTGGATGACATTTGGGATTCGTGGGTGCTAAAAGCTTTTGACAGTCACCATCAGATACTTCTCACAAGCAGAGATAAGAGCGTGACTGACGCCATGATGGGTAAGCTTCCCTGCTAGTGGCCACCTACTCTCTTCCCCTGGACTCTGTTCACTGAGATGTGCCTTGTGGCTTATTTCTTTTTTCTCATACTCCCATTACAGGTCCCAAATATGCTGTCCCTGTGGAGAGTGGCTTAAGAAAAGAAAAAGGATTGGAAATCTTGGCCCTCTTTGTTAATATGAAGAAAACAGACCTGCCCGAACAGGCTCATAGTATTGTAAAGGAGTGCAAAGGTACCTTCCTTAAGGACAAGTGGATCAATTTGGGACATGGCTCTTCCCCATTGGCCATTCCTTAAGTTAGCATAAGAATGGTAATATTTGGTTCCACCTTGCAGCTGGATTTTTTCAGGTTGCCAGTAAGTAATTTAGCCACAAAGTAATCCCTGGTTCAGGGCTTTGTTACCTCTTGTCTAGACTAACTGGACTTTCTGCATCCAACTTCTCCCTGTTGTAATCCATCTTCCAGACATCTGCCCAATTGATGCTGGCCTAGTTCTTGGCTGTCCTTCTGGGTGCCCACAGCTGCCCCCCATCAGTAGAAAAACCTCTTCTGACCCTGACCTATAGAGGCAGCCTGAGGCTGTAGAAAGAGCTTCTTGCCCTTGTGGGCTGGCCCCGAGGGCCATTTGCTCTCCAGTGACAGCTTTGGTGTAGAGCTAGGACTAAGAGTCCTAGGAACTTGAGATCCATGATTCTGAGAAGGCTGAGGAGTAGTATAGTGCTAGGGGGTGGAGGGCCTTGAATGCCAGGCCTTAGTGAGTCCCTGAAGCTTTTAGAACACAGGAGAGACCTACCTAAATATTCATAAGGAAGGTTTTTCTGGTCATGAGATAAAAGATGGATTGAGGGCACGAAGAGGATGGAGGCTGCAAACCTCTTACATGGAGATGGTCGTTGATTTAGTCTAAGTGGGCTATAATGACTGATTCTGTGGAGATAATCATGGAAATCAAAAGGGGGAGGAGAATTAACTTTACTGTTCGCTCTTCTGCCACAGAACGGAAATACCTGAACTGAGTTGACTCAGTGATAATTTTCTTTTAAAAGGCTTTGTATTGACACTGTTAGGTTTTCTTTCCTTTTTCTTTAGGTTCCCCTCTTGTAGTATCTTTAATTGGTGCCCTATTACATGATTTCCCCAATCGCTGGGGCTACTACCTCAGGCAGCTTCAGAATAAGCAGTTTAAAAGAATTAGGAAGTCTTCATCTTATGATTATGAAGCCCTGGATGAAGCCATGTCCATAAGCGTGGAAAGGCTGAGTGAAGACCTCCAGAAGTATTACAAGGACCTTTCCATCCTGCAGAAGGATGTTAGAGTGCCTACCAAGGTAAGCACAGGCTGCCTGCTTTGTGGCTCAGAGTATGGCTCAGCAAAATACTTGAGGCTTGTGGTTGCATTCTTATGGTATATGACCTTTCCTAAAATATTTTACCCTATTTTTGCTGTAATCCTCCCTTTCACCCCCCTTTTTTACATCGTTGCCATTTCCTAGGAGGCTCCCCACAATTAATTCCTCCTTGATCTTCCCCTTTGTAAAAAGTCAGTCAGCCAGCATTTTACACACAATTTACTGTGTAAATGCTGAAGATGCAAAGAAAAGGCAAAAACTAGGCCCTCATCACAAGGAGCCTATACTCTGAAGGGGAGACAACATGCAAAGAATTGTGCCCAAATAAGATGGGGACAGAATAACCAAAGGTGGAGCTCCCTGTTATCTCTCTTTAAAAAGAAAACCAAAACCCTTAACATCTTATGATCAATATTGAATATTGGTTCCAAGGCAGGAGAGTGATAAGGACTAGGCAATGGAGGTTGAGTGACTTGCCCATAGTCACACAGCTAGGAAGTGTCTGAGGCCAGGTTTGAACCCAGGACCTCTTGTCTCTGGGCCTGGCTCTCAATCCACTGAGCCACCCAACTGTACCCCCCCTTCCCCCCCCCCCCCCCCATCTCTTCTGTTTGGCATTTAAGGACCTTCAGAATCTGATTCCAACTTTATTACTCACCTTGATGCCCTCTCTGGTACAGCCAAACTGGCATACTTGTTCTTTGCCATGCTCAACATTGCATCTTCCATGTGTGTCTCCTGTGTTCAGAGGTGGTCTCTCTCTCTACTTCCCCATTACCTCTTAGAATCTCATTTCCTTTAAGGCTCAGATCCAGCCTCATCTTCCACAGAAACTTTTCCTGACTCTCTCAGCTCTTCATCCTCAATGCCCTGTCTTCCAGGTGTCTTGTATTTACATGCACAAATACACACTTATGGGTGTATATGGATTCATTGTAATTATTTTTTAATTTTATTTTTTCCTCAATTACATGTAAAAAGTTTCCAACATTTTTCAAAGAATACTGAGTCTCAAATTCTTTACATTCCTCTCTCCCCTCCACTACCCACTTCCCTTGAGATGGTAAACAATATTATATAGATTTTACATTTTCAATCATGTAAAATGTTTTCCCATATTAATCCATTTGTGGAAGGAAACTCAAGTAGAAAAAAAGTGAAAAAAGTTTGTTTTTGGTTTGGGTTCAGATTCAATTCTTTTTTCTCAGGAAGTAGATGGTATTTTTTTTTTATCATGAATGTCTTGGGATAATTTTGTGGTTATTGTATTGATTGCTGAGAATAACTGTTATATTGGTTCATTGTATAATTTTCCTATCACTGTACAATGTTCTCCTGGTTCTGCTTATTTCACTTTGCTTTAGTTCATGGAAGTCTTTCCAGACCTTTCTGAATATCATATTCCAGGTCCTCCCATCCTTTAATGTACAAACTGCTAAGTTTTGTGTTATCCTGACTCTATGATACTTGAAGTGTTTCTTTTTGGTTGCTTGCACTATTTTCTCCTTAATCTGGGAGTTTGGGAATTTGGCTACAATAATATTCCTTCCTAGGAGTTATTCTTTTGGGATCCCTTTCAGGAGGTGATCGGTGGATTTTTTAAATTTCTATTTTAATTTACATTCTGTTCTGGTTCTAGGATATTGGGGGAGCTTTCCTTGATGATTTCTTCTTCTTTTAAACCCTTATTTTCCATCTTGGACTCAATACTGTGTATTGGTTCTAAGGCAGAAGGCTGATAAGGGCTAGGCAATGGGGTTTAAGTGACTTACTCAGGATCACACAGCTAGGAAGTGACTGAGACCAGATTTGAACCCAGTACCTCTTGTCTATGGGCCCAGTTCTCAAACCCCTTAGCCACCTAACTGCCCATCCTTGATGATTTCTTGAAAGGTGATGTCTATGTTTTTTTTCGATCATGGCTTTCAGGTAGTCCAGTGATTCTTAAATTATCTATCTTGGATTTGTTTTCCAGGTCAGTTGTTTTTTCCTATGACATTTCACATTTCTACTATTTTTTCATTCTTTTGACTTTGATGGTTTCTTGATGTCTCATGAGTCATTAGCTAAGGCATGATTTTCTTCAGTGAACTTTTGTACTTTTTCCATTTGGCCAATTTTACTTTGTAAAGTGTTCTTTTCCTCCATGGATTTCTGAACCTCTTTTTTTCATAGGATCAATTCAAATTTTTCTCTTCAGTTCATTTTTGTATATCTTTTTCCATTTGGCCAATTCTGTTTTTTAAGAAGTCCTCTGTTTTTTTTGTGCCTCTTTTATCAATTGGCTTATTCTGTACTCCAAAGTATTAATTTCTTCAGTATTTTTTTGTGTTTCCTTTACCAAGCTGTTCACTCTTTTTTAAAAAAAATGATTCTCCATATTACTCTCATTTCTCTTCCCAATTTTTCTTCTACTTCTCTTATTTGATTTTTAAAGTCCTTTTTGAGCAACTCCGTAATTCTTCTTGGGCTGGAAAGCAATTAATATTTTTCTTGAAGTCTTTGGATGGAGCAGTATTGACTTTGTTGTCTTCTTCTGAGTTTGAGTCTGGCCTGTCACCAAGACATCTCTTACTCCATCCTGTGAACTAGATTCCTCGTTGTTTTAGGCTAAGAAACTTTCTATGTTGATTTTCTTTTTTTGTTGTTCATTTTTCTGATTGTTTCTTTTTTCTTAGTTTAAAAAACTATTAAAGTTGGGCTCTATAACTGCGAAAGGAGTACTATTCTAAGCTTCAGGTGCTTTGTGCAGCTGCCTTCAAGTTTTTCCAAGGTGGTATGGTATGATATAAGGACAGGTATGTTTAATACTTTCCTGGCCTGTGCTCTGGTCTGTGAGTAAACCCAAGCACTCTTAAACCTTCTTGCAACTGTGACCAGGGTCCCCTGCATCCCTGAGGCCTCAGGTATAGGTGTCTGCTAGTTCTCCTCCTCACCCTGTGATAGTGCCCCAGGACTGTGACCTTCTTCTGCAAATGGGGCAATTGAACAAGAGTTTTGCATCCAGAGCCAGCAAAGGGACTTCTTGATCTACCTCTGAGCAGTTGTCCGACCCTCCTTTCCATCTATGGCTGATGGGAAGCCTTAGCTGCTGCTTCAGTTGGGCCCCAGGCCTGTCACCTGCACTCCAACTCTATCCCATGCACTAGGTTCTTCGTGCCGACCTTCTAAGTTGTTTTTGGCTGAGAAATGATTTCACCTTGTCTTTTTGTAGTTTATGCTATGCCAGAATTTGTTTTGAGGCTTTATCTTTGCTTTTTGGAGATAATTTGGTAGAGATCAGGTGGGTCCCCTATACCTGCTCTGCCATCTTGGCTCCGCCCCCTCAGCCAAACTGGATGTATTGTTAGATTCAGATACACACACACACACACACACACACACACACATTTATATGTGCTTTTTCTCTTGAAAAATGTAAACTGTGTGAGAGCATGGTTTGTTTTTATCTTTGTGTCTCCAGTACCAAATATAGTGTCTGCCACATAGTAGGTGATTAATAAACATTTTGTTCATTGATTGATCAACATGTTGCAGTTTGCCAGACATTCCCTAATCAGTGGGTACCTGCTCACCACGAAGCTGCTGCTCTGAATGTCTGTGGGACCTTTCTGTTCTTGCCCTCTTCCCATGCCATGGGGTTAATTAGAACACGGGGTGCCAGAGGATGTATCTGAGGTGCCTTCCTTTCCTCTTCTTGTAGGACTTGGAGAACCACTGGCTCCAAGTCAGGCCAGAGTTACTGAATTGGGAGTGGAATGGGAGAGTAGCTTCCAGCTTCCCATTGACACTTATTCTCCAGCAAGGCTGCTGGGACTTGTGTGCATGGGGATATAAAACATGTATTATCTATCTAGAGTCTGCCCAGAGGGCCAGTTTCAAGGAAGTGCTTCTAATGAAGCTAGAAAGCATTGTGCTTCCCTAGTGTTCTGCCTTCTCCCCAGGGAGCTGGTGGGTGGCCACCTGCATGATATCACTTTATAGTGTTGTCCCCAGCTTCATGTCCCTGTTCTTGTTGCTTCTGGGTGCCTTAAGTCTCACAATATTTCCCAGGTATTATGTATTCTCTGGGATATGGAGACTGAAGAGGTCGAGGACATCCTACAAGAATTTATTAACAAGTCCCTCCTGTTTTATGATCGAAATGGAAAGTCTTTCCGTTATTACTTACATGATCTTCAAGTAGACTTCCTCATGGAGAAGAACCGTGACCAACTCAAGGTACCAAGGTCTTTGTCAGTTTGGAATGGTGTAGACTTTCTTCCCCTTTCATTGAAAAAAATTTTTTTTCCAGTTACATGTAGAAATCATTTTTGACCATTGTTTTCTGACATTTTGGGATTCAGATTTTTCTCTTTCTTGAGGTGATAGTCTGATATATATGATACTGTTGCTTTCGTGCAATACATAATTCAGTATTCCTCATGCTGAGATAGAAGATACTTCTCACACATTCAGTAAAAAATTCATCCCTTCGTTTTTGGGATATTCATTTTTGAACAGATATTTTTGGCTATTTTCCAAGTATTTTTGGGAGCATTGACTATCTTCTCTTGCGTGCTTCTTCATGAATTAAAAGGCAAACTTATATGAGTTGATCTAAATATCTATCTTTTGACACTAGAACTATCTATCCATGGTGGAGAAGCATGGAAGGTTGTTGAAATTTCTCTACTTACTAAAATTTTTTTTAAAATTATTTTTTCACTTAAAAATTTATTTAAAAAAAATAAAAAAAAATTTTCTTTTCTTTCTCCCATCTTTTCCCCTCAATGAAAAATGGGGAAAAAAAGAGAAAGAAAGAAAAAGAAAGCCTAAGAAATGCATTGTTAAGCAAAACAAATTCTCACATTGGCTATATTCAAAAGATGCATGTCTCAGTCTACACCCTGAGTCTCTCAGGACTTTGTGTTCAGAGGTGGGTAGCTTTGACCAGTATCAGTCCTTGGGTTTCAAATTTTTCAAAGTTGTTTATCTTTACAGTGTTATTGTTTTAAGTTGTTTTCCTGGTTTTTATCAGATTAGTTGCATCAGTTCATCCAAATCTTTCTGGTTTTCTCTGATACTCCCTTTTGTCATTTCTTGTGACACAAGACCCTCATTTTCTTAGCCAGCTGATGTGCACAGTTGTGTTCTTCCGGTTACAGGAGTTGCACAGAAAGGTGGTGACTCAGTTCCAGAGGTACTGCCAGGCGCATTCCCTCCCTTCCGACCAAGAAGACTCCATGTACTGGTACAACTTTCTGGCATACCACATGGCGAGTGCCGACATGCGCCAGGTAAGTGGGTCTGGCTTTGGTTTCTTCATTCTGTGGTCCCCCTTGGCTCAGGCCCTGCTGGGGAGGGAGACAAGGACTGCTCGCTTTAGGGCTCTGCTCATTTTAATGAAAAATAAAGTTTACCCATAGAGAAGTGCTTCCAAACAAACCCATAAACACTGTCCTCCTCCACACTGGCTTTCCTTAAACATCGATGGATTGTTAACAGAAGAAAGAGGGACCATGCTGGGCACACCACAGGCTCTCCCCCCCTTTCTGTCATATCGGAGAGGAGGGAGGGCGAGAGGATTAGGACTCTGTGAAGTTAATTATAAGGATTTTAAATTAGTTTATTATGAGCAGAAGTGTTAAGACAGAGATAGAGGTGCAATGGGATACTGTTTTCTGTGAGAGAGGGAACAGCCACAGAATGGTTCTGTGGGCTCTTTAAGGTGGAAGCCTTCAAAATAGAACTGAGGGCTCGCTCTTTAAGGAGAGATAATAAAGCCAGGAAGGAAAAGACAGCTGGGGCCTGACTCTTGAACTTCCTCTCTTGAGGAGGTTGCTGGAGAATTTCTCTGAGAATATTTGTGAGTGATTTGAGAGAGACTACTTTGAGAAGTGGGTTTAACTTCGAAGAAGCTGAGGAGTTGGTTGAAGTGAGAGCTTTTCTCCCAAAGAAAGAAACAGCTACCAGGAGAGGGCTCTGTTCCCTCTCACTGAAAAACACTGTCAGTTTCTGGCTCTCTCTGACAGAAGAGTGAGACAGGGGGGCAGCTGGGTAGCTCAGTGGATAGAGAGCCAGGCCTAGAGATGGGAGGTCCTGGGTTCAAATCTAGCCTCAGACACTTCCCAGCTGTGTGACCCTGGGCAAGTCACTTGACCCCCATTGCCTAGCCCTTACCACTTTTCTGCATTGGAGCCAATACAGAGTATTGACTTCAAGATGGAAGGTAAGGGTTTAAAAAAAAAAAGTGAGACAGGCTAGAGATTCTAACAACCATATCTGGCAGTTAGCTTCAGGCTACTTGCTATTTTCATAGATTATTTTAAGGAGTTTAATATAAACTAAAGTTCATGTATTAGAAGAAGCTAAGTTAGATAGGAATTGGGGTTTAGATAGTTGAGAATAGGTTAAGAGGTTCACCTTGGTGAACAAGAAGCAAATCTGTGAGGATTTAGATTGCGGGGTTATATTTAGAAATATTGGAATTAGGATAAGAGTTTTCCTGTTTATTCCTACCTCCTTTATCCTATCCCTGCCTCTCCTCATAATAATTAAATAAGAGTTGGATTAAGCTGTGTCCAGCATTTCATCTACCACCTTCAAATAGGTTACCCTGACAGCTTTAGGCTATCTATACCACCTGAGCAGTATCAACTGGCCATCAATATCCAAACCCCAAATAAGATCAGTATTACCCACAGCAGTGTGCATGGTGGGTATATTATTGCTTTTTTCTACCCTGAATTCTTTACTCTTGTGGACTTCATACAAGCCTTGTCCTGCTTCTCAGAATTCAGTCAAATAACTAATATTTATTCAGTGCTCACACTTTATTGGGAGAAATAGCACATATGTGTAAAGTAAATGCAGACCTGGACAAAGAAAGGATAAAATCTTTAAGGGTAAGGGTAGCATAGCTTCATGAAGGACAAGCTTTTTAGCTGAGCTTTGAAGGAAGCAGGAGATTGTGAGAGGCTGAGTCCATCCTAGTCATGGGGGATGACAAGGACAAAGGTGCAGAGATGGGAGATGCGGAATCCTGTATGAGGAATGGCAGGTGGGCAGTTGAGTTGCCTTGTAGCGTGTATAACGGGAAGGATGTGTAACAAGCCTGCACAGGGAGGGTGAGGCCAGATGAGGAAAGGCTTCAAAACAGACGTTTGTGTTTGTTGAGCTGAGTGACAGTCAGACCTGAGCTTTTGCAATATCACTGGCCACTGGACTGGAGGAGGAGGGCAGTGTCTGGTTTGCTTCTCTCTCCTTTTGGTGAGATTCTGGGGCGCTGAGGTTGCCTGGTGGTGAGCTGTGGAGGAGTGAAGCACCACCACTTCCGGGGCCCTAAGGCAGTGATGGCAAACCTATGGTATGGGTGCCAAAGATGGCACACAGAGTATTCCCTCACCTCGCCATTTCATTACTAGAAAGGCAGAGGGACTCAGGCAGAGCTGCTCCCCTCCCCCTCTCCACTATGTCTGACATCATTTTTTCATATCCCCACCCCTCTACCCAGCAGCCCAATGGGAGTGCTTCCTCCTTCCCCTGGGTGGGGTAATGGGGGATAATGGGGGAGGGTGTGTGTGGGGGTGGGCACAACACTTCATCTGAGGGTGGGGGTGGGGCCCAGCACTCCATCTCTAAAAGGTTCACCATCACTGCCCCAAGGTGACAGGAATCTAGCAGCCTGGCCCTTGAGTGCAGCTGCCTCCCCGATGGTGCAGGATTGGAAAGCAGAGAAGACTCGAGCCTGAGCTTGGACATATTGTTTCTTTCTTTTTTAAAAACAGGTTTTTGAAAAAATTAATAACTTTGAAGTCATCAGCAAATGAGAACATATTCACATGGGAAGGGACAGAAAAAGGGGATATCTTGAGCTGGAGTTCTTGTCCTGAGGCTGGCTCCATGGTAAGGGAGGAAAGTAGAGCAGCCCCGCCAAGGGACAGGCCTCGAGGGCTTCTCAGGAGTGCTTCTGTCTCCCTTAGTCACCAAGGAAGGGGTCATCTGTTTGAGTGGTCATTGGCCTTGTTGTGTCCAAGGCACTGATGCCCCTTTATCCGTGATCCACTTGGGCCTGTATGGCTGTGTCTAAGATTCATGCTGCTTGCCCCCTAGGCAGTGAAAACCCCTGTGGGAATGGGATAACTTCTGGTTCCTGATTCTGATTCTGGGGAAGGCAGGGAGTGTACAAACCAAGCACTGTTTGAACCTAGTTCTGTGTGACTGGGGAACTAAACCCTGAATGGGCTGTCCAGAGACCCTCCCAAGGATCCGAGATATGTCTAAAGATTGATGAGGAGTTTTCTCCCGATTGTGAATCTGAGCAGCCCATCTGTTCTATCAGAAGGTGGCCCCGTCCTAATCAGCTAGTTGTTGTTTCTGTGCTCTTTGGATTGTGTACAGCTACTTGGCAGGGCTTGGGGACATTTCAGCCCACATCAGTATGAAACCTTGAATCTGCCAAGTACAACTTTTAAAAAATGTCTTTATTTTTTTCATTTTATTTTTCTGTTAACGGCATTTATTTTCTTGTTGTTGCACTCTTTGCTGTTCAGTTGTTTTAGTCACCTTCAACTCTTCATGACTCCATTTGGGTTTTTTTTTTTTTGGGTAAAGTTACTGGAGTTTTTTGCCGCTTCCTTCTCCAGCTTGTTTTCCATATGAGGAAACTGGGGCAAAAAATGAAGAAGTGACTTGCCCAGGGGCACAGCTAGGGAGTGTTTGAGGTCATATTTGAACTTAGGTCTTCCTGACTCCAATCCCAGCACTCTGTCCACTGTGCTGTCTAGCTGCCTCTCTTCACCTTAGCCCCAATTAAAAAAAAAAAAGAAAAACAAAATATTTATAACAATTAGTCATAGCCAAGCAAAAGGAATTACCACATTGGCCATCTACAAAAATAGGTGTCTCATTCTGCACCTAGAGGCCCCCCCCCTCCCCACCACACACTCTGTTGGGAGGTGGGTCTCTGCTTCATCATTGGCCCTTTGGGATCATGGTTGGTGATTGCATTGATCAGAAGAGTTTTCAGACTTGTTGTCTTGGCTCTGCTTACTTCAGTCTGTATCTGTTCACACTAGTCTAATCATCCCTCCCCTTTCCTTATTTTCTAGGGCTCAGTAGTCTTCCATTATTTGTAGGTGCCAGGTACTATGTGCTAAACTCTGGGGATACAGAAAAGAGGGAAGAAATGGTTCCTGGGCTCTAAGGAGCTTTCAGGCCAGTTGGGGAGACACTAAGCAAATATTTGCAAGGAAGCTATATGCAGAAAGCAGGAAATAATTAACAAAGTGAATGCCCTGAAATGAAGAGGAATTGGGGCAGAGTTTCTGTAGAAGAAGCACTTACTGCATGCCAGGCACTGTGTTAAGCACCGGGGTTTCAGAAAGAAGGAGAGGACTGTTGCTGCCTTCAAGGAACTTACGTTCTGGTGGTATAGGTGACATGCAGAGGTCTGGAGCTGGTGCCTGGGAAGTGAGTCTGTGACCTGGCTTAGGGCGAGATAAGGCAAAAACTTGCCCTTCAACCCCCAGAATCTGGGTCTGGAGTCCAACTTCCCAGTGGGGTGATGTCCAGGACCGAGGGGGCCTAGATTGAAACTTCTGGCCTGGAAGAACCGTACAGTTTTCCAGTTGTGACCCTTCATGCTCTCCTCTTCCTCGTCAATTCTGGGTCTATCCACAATCCCCATATCCGATGTCTCTCTGAAGCATGAATCAGAACTATGGGGGATCCAGAGGGCAATGTAAAACTCCTAACAGCAACCCTCTGTAGGGACCTCGAGGAGGGGGACTGCCTTGCCTGAGGTAACACAGGTAGTAAGCAGAGAGGTAGAATTTGAATCCAGGTTAGCTTATTTCTGGATTGGGGATGCTTTTTATGTCCTGTTCCTCCTAGTGAAGCATGGTGGGTTATGTCTGCAGCATATCTCCAGTGATAACGGTAACTAGAATTAGACTTTTTAAAAAAAATGAGTTTGGAAGTATCAATGTAAAATAATATCATTACTAACTCATGCCAATTATATTTAGCATTTTTTATTTGTTACAAATATAAAATTGGATTTAGGAATTTTTTTTGGTGGGAGGGGAGGGTATAGCTTTATATGGCATAAAATACCTTTCCTAGAGCCAGAACTAGCAATTGTGGTGTTTTGATTTTGCTTTTCAAAACATACCTGAGCCTAGGCAGCATAAAATATATTCTCAGACCAACTTTTTGTTTTTTAAATTCTCATCTTCCATGTTAGAATAATACTGTGTATGGGTCCAAAGCAGAAAAGTGTTAAGGACTAGACCATAGAGGTAAAGTGACTTGCCCAGGGTCACACAGCTAGGAAATATCTGAGGTCATATTTGAACCTAGGACCTCCTGTCTTCAGGCCTGACTCTCAATCCACTGAGCCATCTAGCTGTCCCCCTCCTGGAAATTTAATGAAGACATTCATTTGAGGGAGAGAGAGAGAAAGACAGACAGACTAGAGATATCAAACCATATCCTGGATTGCTGGCCTTTTTTAGAAAAATGATATCTTTTGTTTTTATATCCCTAGTATTTGCCACTGTATCTCCTTTATATCCCTCTCTTCCAGAGGCCATCCCTTTTAATAAAGAACAAGAAAACCCTTGGGTTTTCGTTGAAGGAGTTAATAAATACTTCTATTCTTTCTCTCTCTCTGTCTCTGTTTCTCTCTCTGTCTCTCTTTCTCTGTCTCTGTCTCTCTCTCTCTTGTCTTTGGTGACATCCTGTTCATTATATCCGAGTTAAAGCTTTGCATTTCACACATGGGAATAAGGAATCAGTTGGATGCCTTGCTTAAATTATTTTCTATGTGTCCAGGGTTTTACAACATTAATTTAACTTTTAAAATTCTTTTGAACTGGTGTCAAAAGAGTTACATTGTACATTGAAACCTTATCAGAGACTTCTTTGGTTACTTTTGTTTTTTGTTTTTATCTAAAATTTTTTTAATTATACAGATATTTTACCAATTATTTGTTATAACAAATCTCCACATAACTTTTCTTTTCTGAATTTATAGGATTCAAACTGTTTCCCTTCTTTCCTCCCTCCCCTCCCCACTCCTGGAGCTGGCAAGCAATTCTGTCTGGGTTATATATGTATTACTATGCAAAACATTTCCATATTGTTCATTTTTGTAAGAGAAAAATCATATAAAATCTAAACCCTCAAACAAAAACCCAAATAAACCTAAGTGAAAAATTGCATACTTTGACCTGCATTTGAACAGTTCTGTTCTGCCTCTGGAGGTGGGTAGTATTTTTTGTCTTAAGTCCTTCAGAATTGTCCTGGATCATTGTGTTGCTGAGAGTAGCTAAGCCTATCCCAGTTGATCATTCCACAGTATTGTTGTTCCTGTATACAGTGTTCTCCTGGATCTGGTTTTTTCCATTCTTATCAGTTCATGAAGGACTTTCCAGCTCTTTCTGAAATTATCCTAGTCATCATTTCTTCCAGCTCAAAGGTGTACCATCACCCTCATATACCACAATTTGTTCAGTCATTCCCCATTTGATGGACATCTCAATTTCCAGTTCTTTCCCAACACAAAAAGAGTAGCTATTCAAGTAGGTCCTTTCCTCTTTTTTTTATTCCTCTGGGATACAGACCTAGTAGTGGTGGTATTAGATTAAAGGGTATGCATTGTTTAATAGCCCTTTGGGCATCACTCCAAATTGACCTTCAGAATAGTTGGATCAATTTACAACTCCTCCATTAGTGTCCCAATTTTGCTGCAGCCCCTCCAACATTTGTCATTTTCCTTTGCTGCCATATTGGCCAATCTTCTAGGTGTGAGGCGGTACCTCAGAGTTATTTTAATGTGCATTTCTCTAATTAAGGGATTTAGAACATTTTTATATGATTATTGATAGCTTTGATTTCTTCATCAGAAAACTGCTTATTCATATCCTTTGACCATTTATTAGTTGGGGAATGAATTATATTCTTAAAAATTTGACTTGGTTCTCTTGAGAAATGAGACCTTGATCAAAGAAATTTGTTTGTTGTTTTTCCCAGTTTGTGGTTTCCCTTCTAATCTTGGTTTTGTTGTACAAAAACCTTGAAAATTTAATATAGTAAAAATTACTCATTTTACATCATATAATGTTCCCTATCTCTTGTTTGGTCATAAATTTTTTCCTTCTCCATAGATATGACAAGTATTCTTTGTTCGCCTAATTTACTTATAAGATCACCCTTTATGTCTAAATCTTAGTTTCATAGGAATTACTATATTAATAATTACCCACAGCCTCATACTTTCATATTATTCTGTCTAGCTGACACTAATTATGAATGAATCCACAGCTGCACAATAATCCTCACTCAAGGATTACAAATAATCTTACCACTAATATGTTCATGATGACTATTTGCATACCCATTTTGACTTTATTTTTGTATAGAGTGTGAGATATTTCTCCATTCCTAGTTTCTACTATACTGTTTTCCAATTTTCCCAGCAGTTTTTGTCAAATAGTGAGTTCTTATTCTAAGAGCTGGGATCTTTGGGTTTATCAAACACTAGATTGCTGAGGTCATTTACTCTTAATCTTTTCTGTTGATTCCCATCTATTTCTTAGCCAGTGCCAGATTGTTTTGATGATTACTGTTTTATAGTACAGTTTAAGATCTGGTACTGCCTGGCCACCATCTTTCATTTTTTTTTTCATTAATTCCCTTGATTTTCTTGATCTTTTGTTCTTTTGGATGAATTTTATTACTTTTTTCTAGTTCTGTAAAATAAATTGTTATTAGTCTGATAGGTATGGCACTGGATAAGTAAATTAGTTCAGGTAGGATTGTCATTTTTATTATATTAGCTTGGCCTACCCATGAGCAGTTAAAGTTTTTCCAGTTGTTTAGATCTTACTTTATTTGTATGCAAAGTGTTTGGTAATCGTGTTCATATAATTCCTGTGTTTGTCTTGGCCAATGATTCCCAAATATTTTATATGGTTTAAAATTATCTTAAATGGAGTTTTCTTTCTAACTCTTGCTGTTGGACTATGTTGGAGACATGGAAATGCTGATGATTTATGTGGGTTTATTTTGTATACTGCAACTTTGCTAAAGTTACTGATTATTTCCACTAGCTTTTTAGTTAACTCAATCTAGGATTCTCATCATATCATCTGCAAAGAGTGATAGTTTAGTTTCTTTATATTAATGCTTAATATTAACTCTTTCAAATTCTTTTTCTTATTGGTAAATCTAACATTTCTAATATAGAATTAAATTCTTTGGTTACTTTTGGTAAGCATTGCCCAGGTCCCATTCTTAGAAACATCCACCATCAGCAGTGATAGGTACAGGTGCATGTGTATGTGCATACATGCATGTGCATAGAGGTGTCTTTCTTTTGGAAATCTAAACTGTCCTCCCCTTTATTTTAGGAACTTTGCAATCTAATGTTTTCCCTTGATTGGATTAAAGCAAAGACTGAATTAGTAGGACCTGCTCATCTGATACATGAGTTTATGCGATATAGACATTTATTGGACAAGAAGGTATGTATCCTTAAAAAGAATAAGATCTTGAATGACCCCTTGTTTTGATTTTGGGATCTAGTTTTAATAGTGGGATAAGGAAAGATTGCCTTAGAATGTAAGTTCTATGAGGGCAGGAGCTAGTTTTTTGTATAATAGCCTCAGAACAGTTTTAGTACATAGTACTCACTTAATAAATGCTTATTGGGTGATTTTTTCCCCCCTGGGGGCAGGTGGTGTGAGGAGAGAAAATAAATTTTTGTTAGGTAGAAAAAAATTAAATAAAAAAAGATAAACTTGTTAGCTTGGATTAGAAAATAGTTTTTGTTCTTTGAGTTAATTATCTCCCTATAATTTACTTTTTGCTCTGTCTTTTGAGTTTCTCTTGAAGTTCAATAGGATAGTTTTGGAGGGCTTGAAGTTGGGACAGTGGAAATGTGTAATGGTCTAAATAACTCTTGGTAATAATTTAGAATGACTTTAAGAGAGTTATTTCTTGTGTTAGGAAAGTAAACTTGAATGTAAGTACCTGGTTAACCAAACTTTAACGGGATCCTTTAAAGTCCAGGCTAGGAGAGGTCATTTCACATTAGTTCAGAAAGGATGTTTCCTTCAAACCTAGAAAATGAGAAGATCACTGTGACATTTAGAGAAATGTGAAATTTTAGATTTGTTTGCATTTCTAAGAGATTTCAATTTGCTATAGGATTGCACTATCTGTGAGAATTTTCAAGAGTTTTTGTCTCTCAATGGACACCTTCTTGGACGCCAGCCATTTCCTAATATTGTGCAACTCGGTCTCTGTGAACCTGAAACTTCTGAAGTGTATCGACAGGCCAAATTACGGGCCAAGCAGGAGGTCGATAAAGGGAAACTTTACTTGGAATGGATGTAAGTAGATTAAAATAAACTCTGAAAAGGGGGATAAGTCAAATCATGCATTAATATTTAAGCATTGGCCTCCTTGGGATGATTTTGTGATCCTGAAGAATGCTTTGGCTTTGCTAAAAGCTTTTCTTTAAAAGCCTCTCAGAAAATTCCATGGAAGTCAGTATAGGGAGGAGAGATTGTACCTGGGATTTCCGTGGTCTAGGGAACTTCTGTCTTCCAGTTTAAGTCTGGTCACTTCTGCAACTCAGAGCCTTGGAGAGATGCCCAGAACAATGAGAACATTCAGTGTCTTACCCAGGGTTATGCAGCCAGTATTTCTCTAAGGCAGCGGTTCTCAACCTCTCGATTTGTAGCAATGAGAGTACATGATGCATATCAGGTATTCACATTCCGGATCATAACTGTAGCAACATTACAGCTTTGAAGTAGCCACCAAAATGTTTTGGTGTGGGGTCACCGCAGCATGAGGAACTGTATTGCGGGGTCACAGCATTAGAAAGGTGGAGAACCACTGCTCTAAGGCATAATTTGTAGCCAGGACTTCTTGGTTTTATGACTAGCACTCTAAGACCATATCAACCTCTGTCATTGAGTAGAAAGAGGCATCATTCCATCAGCCACGGAAGGCTTAGAAATAGCCCACGATCTGGGTTGGAGTCCTGCCCCAGATACTTAACTGGTTGGGTGACCTCACGCAAACTGTTGAACTTCTTCGCACCTCTGTTTCCAGCTTAGCTGCACTGTCTGCTTCACAGAGATGATTTCCTTTCCCAAGTCTTCCTTGTGTTTGCAGCACTTGGGTAAAGCCCTTTGTGCACATGCTTCCTCCGTGCCCTCACTCGGCACAATACCTGGCACGTGGTGGGTGCTTAATTGATGCTCGATTGGTACGTTGAGAAAGAAGATTTAAGCAGATTCGGGTCTCCCACTCTTTAGAAAAGAGAACAAACGACCTTCGTGGATCCATCTCCTTGAGTTCTCTCTCCTCCTTTTCTTCTGGACTCCCCATGGCTCCCTGGTTCCCCGACCTTGCCTGTTCCCCAAGGTGGCCATTGGCCCTGTCCTGGCTCTCCCCTCTCCCTCAGCTTCCGTGGCCATTGCCGTGCAGCTTTCTCACACCGCAGGGAAGGCGGGAGGAAGGGAGGAAGCAGGCTGGTGCTGTGCACTTGTCTTCATCACAGCCACCCTGAGAGGGGGCGCCTCAGTGCCTTTGCAGCTGAGGAACCACAGGCAGGGAGAAGTTAATGAATGCTCAGGGACCCCTAGCCAGGCAGTGTCTCCCCGACTCCAGGGAAGGAATTGTGCTCTATCCTTTGAGCTGCCAACTCCTGCCAGCCTGGCGTGCCTGCTCCTTCTGCTCCTTGCTCGCCTCACACAGCCCCTCTCTCCTGGCCGCTGATGTGACCGCCGGCATTGCATTTGCAGAACACAGGCACAGAATCTCCATTTTGTCCCTGTAGGGAACTTCTAGTGTGAGAAATGCCTTCTATAACACAGAATAGAACCAGTCTCTGATGTTCCATATCATGGAATCACAGAATCTGAGAACTGGAAGGATCTTCTGAGGTCATTTTGTTTATACCATCCAAGACCAAGAGTTAGAAGATGTCTGAGGCATTTTGAGGCCGTGACTCGCTGGGGCTCCCTCTGTAGCTAGGAAGGGTCAGAAGCCAGACTGGACAGGAGGTTTTCCTGAGTGGGAGCCCAGGATTCTCTCCAGTCTAACCAGTTACTGTGCATGCTTATGATTTCATCTTTATTCTGAGCTCCCTGGAGTGGCAACTCTAACCCAGTTCTGATCTCTTTGAGATTTAAGAGTTGTAGAAGCAGGGCATCTGGGTGGCTTAGTGAATGAAGAGCCAGGCCTAGAAAGAGGAGGTCCTGAGTTCAAGTCTGGAATTATACACTTCCTAGCTGGGTGACCCTGGGCAAGTCACTTAACCCCCATTGCCTAGCCCTTACCACTCTTCTGCCTTAGAACCAACATATTGTATTGATTCTGTGTTGGAAGGTAAGGGCTATTTTAAAAAAATGTTTAGGGGGTTGCTTTGTACCAAAAGCTTATTAAGTGACTCACCCCCAGCCCTCCAGCTAGCTGCAGCAGAAGAATGGAACTGCCTTCAAGGCTGCTTTGTCTACCATGACTCTCAGCTAGCTGCCTCCCATTTCATTATTAGCAATTTAATAAATTGTTGTAATTAATGACAGAGTATCCAACCAGAATGAAAAGTCAGATGTAGTTGGTCCCTTAATTTGTTCCCATTGAAATGAAAATCAGGATTCTTGGCACGGATTGCTTTTTGATGTGGTCTCATTTTTAGAGAAGAATAATCTTATTTTCTCTTTTGGTTCTTCCCTTTGACATCTGCCTGTTGGTGTATGTTATCCAAATAAGAGAAGTGTATTTTGGAGGAGGTGGAACAAGCTCTTCATCGTGTGTGAGCCAAGAATTCAGCTCTACATAGGGAAGTGGGGTTGCTGAGGACCTTCATTTACTGTGGCTTCTGTTCTCTTTTGTGTCTAGCAACAAAAAAACCATCAAGAAGCTCTCTCGGCTGGTTGTGCGCCCCCACACAGATGCTGTCTACCACGCTTGCTTTTCAAAAGACGGACAGAGAATTGCGTCCTGTGGTGCCGATAAAACCTTACAGGTGAGACGAGAGGCATGAGAGTGCCCCAAGGGAGTTGGGAGCCCTCAGGATACCCTGGGGAGCAGGTTTGTCATCTTCTGCACTTGCTGCAGGCACGGAGGGGTCTTTGGCACTTCCTCAATTTAGCGATCCATCAGTCTGGCCGTCCACCCCCAGGTTCCCTGGCACACACAGCAGCTGCCTTCCCTCTGCTCCCCACATCTGTCTTCCACCTCCTCAGTGAAAAGTGGGCAGAGAGCTGGGAGTGTCTGTCGGTGGTTTCTGGTTTCCTTGCTAGTGTTGGGGGGCACTGGTGTGGACAGAATAGACTGGCTCTGTCTTGGAAGCTGGGAGTGTCATCTTGCCTGGAAATAGTAACTGCATCATGTGATTTTCTGAAGTTCCTTGGATATCTGCAAGGTCATTATTGGGATTATTATTTCTTTTTTTAAACCCTTACCTACTTGCCTTAGAATTGATACTAAGTATTGGTTCCAAGGCAGAAGAGTGGTAAGGGCTAGGCAGTGGAGTGACTTGCCTAGAGTCACATAGCTGGGAAGTGTCTGAAGTCAGATTTCAACCCAGGATGACCTGGCTCTCTATCCACTGAGTTAGCCAGCTGCCCCTAAATTATTATTTTTAAATTAATTTAGTCAATTTCAATCATTATTCCTTGGTTATAAGAATCATATTCTATTCCTTCCTCCCCTCCCCTCCCCCTCCCATAGCCGACACGCAATTCTACTGGGTATTACATATGTCCTTGATCAGAGCCTATTTCCATGCTATTGATGTTTGCACTGGGATGATCATTTAGAGTCTGCATCCCCAGTCATATCCCCCTCGACCCATGGGATCAATTATGTTTTTCCTCTGAATGTAGATAGTGTTCTTTCTCATAGATCCATCCAGGTTGTTCACAAATTATTACTTTTTTTTTCCTTTTAAACATTATTTTATTTGGTCATTTTCAAACATTATTCATTGGAAATAAAGATCATTTTCTTCCCCCCCCCCCCCCCACCTCTCCCATAGCCAACACACGATTCTACTGGGTATCACATGTGTTCTTGATTTGAACCCATTTCCATGTTGTTGGTATCTGCATTAGAGTGTTCATTTAGAGTCTCCCCTCAGTCTTATCCCCTCCACCCCTGTAGTCAAGCAGTTGCTTTTCATCGGTGTTTTTACTCCCACAGTATCCTCTGCTTGTGGATAGTGTTTTTTAGATCCCTGCAGATTGTTCAGGGACATTGCATTGACCCTAATGGAGAAGTCCATTACCTTCGATTGTACCACAGTATATCAGTCTCTGTGTACAATGTTCTCCTGGTTCTGCTCCTCTCGCTCTGCATCACTTCCTGGAGGTTGTTCCAGTCTCCGTGGAACTCCTCCACTTTATTATTCCTTTTAGCACAATAGTATTCCATCACCAACATATACCACAATTTGTTCAGCCATTCTCCAATTGATGGGCATCCCCTCGTTTTCCAGTTTTGGGCCACCACAAAGAGCGCAGCTATGAATATTCTTGTACAAGTCTTTTTCCTTATTATCTCTTTGGGGTACAAGCCCAGCAGTGCCATGGCTGGATCAAAGGGCAGACAGTCTTTTGTCGCCCTTTGGACATAGTTCCAAATTGCCCTTCAGAATGGCTGGATCAGTTCACAACTCCACCAGCAATGAATTAATGTCCCTACTTTGCCACATCCCCTCCAGCATTCATTACTTTGCATAGCTGTCATGTTAGCCAGTCTGCTAGGTGTGAGGTGATAACCTCAGAGTTGTACAAATTATTAATTTTTAAAATTAGCTTTGTACCTTTTCTTTTATATCCCAGTCTTAGGCACTTTCCCTTGGCTATGGGTTCTCTGGGATCCCCACGGCTCACTTCCCTTACTCAGTGTTTGGCTCCTGGTTAGTGTTTTTAGGAACGTTCTTGGAGCCCTTTTATTCCAGCATTGCACCGCCAGCGCCTGTGTGGCTGTGACTGGGAGCAATCTTTTTCAGTAAAAGTGGAAACTCCTGGCATGTGGCCCAGTTCTGAAGGACCCAGAATTGATTGTTTGGAAATGGTGATAGAATGTTTATAGACTTTTAGGTGTGGAGCAGAGTGGTGGCCTCTGGACAGATCCCTCTTTGGGCCTCAGTTTCCTCAGCTGTCAAGGGAGGACAGGGCAGCCAGGGGCCTCTCCGGAAGCTCCCCCTCCCGGCGTCAGTCAGTCATTCCGGGGTTGGTAGGGCCCTGAGCCTGTGATGATCAGATTCATCCTCAGATGCAGTCCCTGCTCTTCCCTGCAGAGGTCAGCCTTGTCCGCTGCACAGCGGCAGCTCGGAGCCCTGAAACTAGAAGTTTTCTGCTCTCCGAGATGTCGGGAGTTTCCCCCATCCTGAAACGCGGGGGCTCGGAGGGAGCCGGCCAGGAGCCATTGTGCTCCAACCCTCAGGGAGGTGCCTCTTGGCACTGAGAAGTGGGTGTCCGCCCTTCCCCCATTCCGGAGGTCGACTAAGGTGGGAGGACTGACTTTTGTGGCTGTCCGCAGGTGCTGCAGGCAGAGACCGGAGAGCGGCTCCTGGAAGTGGAGGCCCATGAGGACGAGGTGCTTTGCTGTGCCTTTTCCAAGGATGGCCTCTTTATAGCCACCTGCTCGGCAGACAGGAAAGTGAAGGTAGGCCACGCCTCTGAAAGCCACGTGTGCCCAGATTGCAACCCCCCCCCCCCCCGCCCCCAGGGGCTGCCTATGTGGATGTGTTTCTGAAGGGACCATTTATGCCCAAGTAGAGGGCCCAGGCTGGCTCTACTGTTCACGAGCTGGGTGCTGGGGAGGAGCTGTGAGTGTGGTGCCTCCTTAGGCCCCCATTTCTTTACCTCTGAAATCAGCCCAGGAACCCCCCCCCCCCCAATTATTTCCCCCAGCAATATCTCTGAGAAAAGACCCAAAGCCTTCAGTGGACCACTGAAGCAGGCCCAGAAAAGGACCAGGCGAGGGGGTCCCTAAGAGGACTTCTGCTTTTGAGTAGCAGAGACTTTTTTTTTTTGCCTTAAACCCTTACCTTGTATTGGTTCCAAAGCAGAAGAGCAGTAAGGGCTAGGCAATGGGGTTAGGTGACTTGCCCAGGGTCACACAGCTAGGAAGTGTCTGAGGTCAGATTTGAACCCAGGACCTCCTGTCTCTAGGTCTGGCTCTCAATACAATGAGCCACCCAGCTGCCCCTGTACTATAGACTCGTAATGCCTTCTTCCTTGTAGAGGCAAGGTGGCACCCCAGGTGATTTCACTGGCCTGGGGAGCACCCGAGTGTCAGCTTGCTCCCTGGGATGGCTTTCAGAGGTCAAGGCAGATTTGTACATCATTGAGTCATTCCTGCCATCCTTTGGAAGGGGAAATGTTAGTGGGTAAGAGCTCTGGGGCTCTGAAGGGGTGTCTGGTTGCACCCATGGTCTCCAGGGATCCTAATCAGAGGGCAGCCTATCCCGGGGCCTTGTGCCAGGGCGCCTGCCTCAATTTAGAGAGACGTCTCAGTGTGGCGTGACAGAGGAGCCTGCCTGGGGCCAAAGCCCTCAAGAGCCGTAGAGTCCATCCTGAGAACCTGCTGAGAGCTTGGATCTGCCAGAGCTCAGGAAAGACGTGAGAAACCTGGACCTCCAGCGACTTCAGCTTTGGGGGCAGCTGGGGCCCCAGGTTTGGGCTGGGCATTGCAGTTGCCCACGGCCCGCCTGCCACTTGTCAGAATTCTTGATCGAGTCCTTTGAGACTCCCTCTCATTAGATGCTGCCGTGTGAGCTGGAGATAGCTGGTACAATGGCAAAGAACATGGGGTCTGGACTCAGAGGATCTGAGTTCAAATCCTTTCTCTGCAAGCTGTTCCCCATGTGACTATAGGCAGGCCATTTGACCTCTTTGGGCTTTCTCTTCCTAATCTCTGTGTGTGTGTGTGTGTGTGTGTGTGTGTGTGTGTGTCTGTATGTCTGTATGACATAGCACCTTTTGGCAGTCTGGTGAACCCTATAAAGACTTCTTAGAATGATGTTTTTAAATAAAATAATTGTTACCAAAGGAACCAATTATACTGAAATATAGATGTAAAAATATTAAAAAAGTCGTGCACTCTAGGTTAGAAACATCTGGACTAGAAGCCTCCGAGGACCTCTCTGGAGCTGTACCCTGTGAGCACAGGGCCTGCTCTCTGCCCGGAATCCCACCACAGACACTTAGTCACTGTTTGCCTCCCAGAGAGCTTCCCATGGCTGGGGGCTGAGAGAGGGAGGCCGGGTCCAGCCTGGAAAGGTGGAAGGGGCCCAGCAGATGTGGGCAGACCTCCGCTTTAGGAAAACCATTGCCAGGGACAAAGGGGGTGAGGGGGAGATTGCAGAGGGCAGAACTTAGCTACTTTGTGTCAAATGTTTTGCAGCCTTGAAGGGTCATGGCATTGGGAGCCTTAGGGGGTGCAGGCTTGACTTGTTTCCAAGAATCCTGCCTGAGACTGACCCGGAGAATTCTCAGTTTTCATTCATTCTCTGAGGGAACTCCTCCGAGGAGTTCTGTGCTGCCTGATTGTTATGTATCTATCTGTTGTCTACTCTTTGGCTTCTTCCTAGGGCTTATCCTACAGTAAGCTCCTAGAAAAGGCTGGCTGGTTGATGAATCAGTGTTTTCAGTAAATTGTAATTGTGTCAGAAAAGATACTCCTGGGTGGGCAAGTCAGGGTATTTCCTCCTGTGCTTCTATTGGCCTCAAAGCAAACTGCTGTTCCATCCACAGTGGGATTTCCTCTGCTTTTTTTTGAGAATGTTTCCTTGTGACACAGAGAAAAGTTGTTGCCTCAGTTTGCTTTTTTCCTCCATTCTGTTTAGATTTGGAATTCAAGGACTGGGGAGCTGGTACACACCTACGATGAGCATACGGAACAGGTCAACTGCTGTCACTTTACTAATATGGAGCACCACCTTCTCTTAGCCACTGGATCCAGTGACTGTTTCCTCAAAGTGAGTGCAACTGTCCAGATTATTATGAGTTAATCTTTTAATATGGCTTAAAGTCTATTCCTTGATTTCCTTATACTTTAGGATTATAGATTTTGAGGTGAAAGGGTCTTTTAAAGTCCAACCCTCTTATTTTATAGATGAAGAATCTGGGGCAAAGGGAGGTTAAGGACTTGCCCAGGGTCCCGCAGCTAAGGTGGGATGTCAAGTCCAGTACCCTAATCACTATACCACATTGCATATCAATGTTTGATAGCACCAAAAGAAAGGTGTTTCACAGTTATGTGAGAATATTAAGATACAGTGACTAGATCTCCCAGGGACTTTGAAAAACTCAATACATTTCTTTCAACTTATCTCCAGGGCTCAGAGCAACAGCTTTCACTCTAGAAACTCTTATGAATTTTCTTCCAAAATATACTGACTGTACAGTTAAGCTACTAGGTTTAAGATTTGTATTGAGGAGGATAAGAAACATCCATTTCTAGAATTAAATAACAACATTTGCTACACATTGCCTTTTAAAACATCTGTGGATAATTCCTATTACTAAGACGCACCTTCCATTTGAATGCCAAGCTCAGAAGCAAAATTGTAATTGTTCCAGACTAGTTAAAATAGACGGTAACTGTCTATTCAGTTATTTAGTGATGAAACTAATGGATGAGGTAAATCTGAGTTCCCTAGTGTACTTTAGATTCTCATCTAAATGCTGCCCCATTACTAGGTATTCACTAGTTCATGGCACCTCTGGAATACTGTGGATTCAATATCTTCCTTTAGCTTAAGAAGAATGAAAGAAGCAGCTGTAGTCTTGGGGTAAAGGAGAGATGCCCTAACACTTGGACCCTCTCAGTGTGGAATGTGTTGCTATGGGATGTGGGAGGCACTCTTCATTGTGGGAAGTTTTGGGACAGAGGCTGGTTGGCTTTGTTGTAAAGGAGATTGCTGCTTGGGTATGGTTGGATTTATTGGGCTTTGGGGTTCTTGTCCACCCTGAGATTCTGTCCAATTCTCTGATTTTGTGTATATTTCCACATAGCTCTGGGATCTTAATAAGCAGGAGTGTCGGAACACCCTCTTTGGTCATATGAATTCAGTGAACCACTGCCAGTTCTCACCGGATGATACACATTTGGCTAGCTGTTCAGCGGATGGAACACTGAAGGTAAGCTTTGGTATGGGCCCCAAATGGATGCAATTTCATTGACTATATTCTGGTTTCTAAATAGAAAGTGCTCATATTTTAAAAGTGGAAGCCATTCATCTTATTTTCCATCAACTTTTTCTCAGGAGCACGTTCAACTTAGCTATAACTATTTGTCATAACAAAGTCCCAGGAATAGTTTGCTGCCTTATTCTTGAAGCAGGGATAGTTTGGGTTCACCAGCTGAAGAATATATTACAGTGTATTCTTTAGATGCTGCCACTGGGGTTTCTCTATGTGGACATCCTGTAAAATGATGTCTGCTAATAATGTTTTGTGGTTAAAGTCTTCTGTAATAAAAAACAAAACAAAACAAATCCTCTAAACAATTCAGATGTGCCAAGTGTTGTTGAAGTGTGTTGAGTAGATCACTATGAGAAAGCTAAAAGTCTTTAAAATCTTGGGCTTAGAACCAAAAGGAACTTTGGAGCCATCTCATCCTATCTTGTCTAGGCCAGTTCCTATTTGGGGCCCCAGTAAATGGCCAAAAGTCACATGGGGTGAGATTCTTAGAATATGTGGTAGGATTTGAACTCATGTCATCTGACTTGCGAGCCTTTGTTCTTTTCACTGCTCTATATTCTTTATCTTATGATGATAAATCTTTTCAAAATACAATTTTACAAAAATAGTCTTAGAGCAGTGCAGTATGGTGGAAACTGGTTCTGGAGGCAGAAGACCTTGGGCAAGTGACTCAACCTCCTCAGGCCTCAGTTTTGTTATCTGTAAAAAGAGTGTGGGTGGATTAGATGGCCTTTGGTCATTTATGGTAGGCCCAGAGGAGAAGTCACTTGCAGCCACTGTAATTTTTAACATTAGAGTGGCTGCAGGTGACTTCTCCTTTGGGCCTACCATAAATGGCCAAAGGTCCATACATCCGAGATGCATGAAAACTGTGTCCATTGAAAGAAGTGTGTGGCCCTGAGCAGGAGGGCCCATTCTAGACGCTGCAGTGTCCAGCCCTCATGATAAGTCTTTGTGTAACCTTTACCTACCCCGAAGAAGGGCTGCTCCAGAACTGACATTTATTTTTTTATTTTTTTTTCTTTGTGGTAACTTCTTCAAAAATTTTTTTATTTATTTTCAAAATTTTATTTAGTCAATTTAGAACATTATTCCTTGGTTATAAGAATCACATTATTTCCCTCCCTCTGCTACCCCCACCCTTCCCGTAGCCCACACGTAATTCCAGTGGGTATCACATATGTCCTTGATCAGAACCTATTTCCATGTTGTTGATGTTTGTACTAGGATGTTCCTTTAGGGTCTACATCCCCAGTCATGTCCCCCTCGACCCATGTAATCAAGCAGTTGTTTTTCTTCTGTGTTTCTACTCCCACAGTTCTTCCTCTGGGTGTGGTTAGTGTTCTTTCTCGTAGATCCCTCCAAGTTGTTCAGGATCATTGCATTGCCACTAATGGAGAAGTCATCACATTTGATTGTGCCACAGTGTATCAGTCTCTGTGTACAATGTTCTTCTGGCAGAATTGACATTTAGGAGCACTTCGTAGTTAGCAAAGTGAGGTATATGTTATGGCTGTTACTTGCCCCATTTTACAGATGAGACGACATGGCCCAGAAAGGTTGGGGGTTTTGCTTAGGATCACAGATATCAATCCAGGAGGGACTGTTGAAGTTCAGTCCCCTTATTTCATAGATGAAGATGCTGAGGCACATTTAAACAACTGCCCAGGTCACATAGCTGGTACATATCGAGGTGTCCATTGTTTTCTCCTTGGGGAGCAGCAGGTTCCTTAGCAGTATCTGAGCAGTGTTTAAGGAAACTTGTGTTTGGCTGCCATGACTCGGGGCCTGTGGGTTCTGGAGCACAGTCCTCTGGAAGTGGTTTTGGGTCTCCTCTTGGCCACCCATTAACTGACTCCTCCTTTTCTCTTTTGCCTCTTGTGCTCTCCCCTTGTGGGGAGCACCGGCCAGGGTGCTAAAGTATAGGGCAGCACTTCCTATCTGGATCCCCCAAAGGCATTAACTTTTTTTACTGTAAGCGATGGGATGATTTTTACTTTTTTTGTTGTCATTCAGTCACTGTTCAGTCTGTCCCACCCTTTGCAACTCCATTTGGGGTTTTCTTGGCAAAGAGGGTGGAGTGGTTGGCTCTTTGCTTCTTCAGCTCATTTTACAGCTGAGGAGACTGAGACCAAGAGTGTTGAGTAACTTGTCTAGGGGCACTTGACTAGTAAGTGTCTGAGGCCAGATCTGATGTGAGGCCTTCCTGAGTCCTGGCCTCTATCTGCTGTGCCACTCCCCAGCAGGTGCGACATGCTGCTTTTTGAGAGTCAGGATACCCCATGGCTAGAGAACCAGCCCGGGAGCACCCGCTTTGCCCCAGCTTTGCCCCCTACAACGTGTGGCTCATCACTAGGCAAGTCACCCACCACCCCAGTCCTGTGGGAGCCGGCCCTCCCCCTCTGAGGCGCTAAGGCTGGGGCAGCCCCTCTTTGTCTCTGGCTTTTGTGCGTTTCCTTTTGTGAGCCTGGTTGGACTGTTTCACTTGCAGAAGGGGAGGGATAAAAACTAAAACTTTAGTGAAAACCTAATCAAAAGCAGCACTCCCACTGGGAGGCCGTTTGCCAGCTGACCATCTTCCCATGGTGTCTGACTGTTCGAATCGTCGTTTGTTCCTTCTTTTTTAATAAGCTTTGGGATGTGAGCTCAGCCAATGAGTGCAGTAGCATCGATGTGAAGCAGCACTTCCTGACTGGAGATGGGCGTCAGGACGATGTGGACGTGGTGGTGAAATGCTGCTCCTGGTCCAACGATGGGGCTCGGCTGATGGCGGCTGCTGCAAACAGGCTCTTGGTATGTGGGTATGACCCGAGACCCAGAGGGGCCCGCCGTGGCCTCCTCTTGCACGGTTCAGAGCTTCACTCCACCTGCTCTGTGCTGCGGGTTCCTCATCTGTCAGGTGGAGATAATCATGACTGCGGTCCCTTCCCAGGGGCTTGTGAGCATCCCAAAAGATAATGTAGGCATAGGGCAGCCCACAGACCTTCACGGGTAATAGGATAGAAACACCATCTATCAGTAAGCATGCACTGCCTTCTCTTCTTCAGTCATCTTCTGCTGTTAAATGAATGCTATAAAATGAACAGATGAAAGAAAATTAGTCTTCATTTCCAGAGCCTTTGCTAGCAGCCCCATGCAAGCTCTAATTTTCTTATTTGGCTGGCCTCTCCTGCTAGTCCTCTTTCCCTTCTCTCCTTTCCTGGGGCCCTCTGGGCACTCGTCCCCAGCCTATTGTGGTGGGAACAGCTGCTGCCCTTCAGCTCTCACCAACTCTTCTCCTTTTCAGAAGGTAACGTTCAAGAATCATCTATTCTTGACAGTTCAGTCTGAAATTGCCATTGGATGAAAATTGGTATGAAATAGTCTTGCTGCTTTTTAAAAAAAGTTCTAACAAATATATTCATTGCATTAAACTAAAGCCTCTTAGAAATTGAAAGGAAGTGTAAATAAATCAAAAATAGTTTGTTTTTCTGTCTTCTCATGGAAAATGTCTTGGTCACAGTGAAGTCATTTGTCTTAGCAATAACCTAGAAATGGTTGAATTAATTGCTTTTTTGGAAAGTTTTTGCTTAGCATTGTTGCAGAGGTCTCCATTCACCGAAGCACCTTCTATCTTTGGGGTCAATAGATTCTCCCTGATGTTCTGGGGTCAAGGCTCTCTACCAGTCTGGACTGTTCCTCCCCCCCCCCCCCCCCCAATTCTCCACTTCTCTGATTTTTGTCTAGAGCTCTGCATCAGTCCTTTATAAAGGGTCCATTCCACTCACTGGGGCTGCCTTCTGATTCTTTGAATGGCTCAGAAGTACTCAGGGACCGACCTCCAGGCTGCCTGTTGGTGGTTTCCTCATTCACAGTTTATGCCCATCTCTTCCTTTTTGAAAAAAAAAAATTGTGGATGATCTTTTAAAAGACATCAGATTTAAATCTAATTTCAAACATTTTCTAACTGTGTGACCCCAGGAGAATCATTTAACCCCAATGGCCTCCCCTCACAAAGAATTTTCTCTCATAACAAAGAAAGACAGTCAAGTGAGACAGATAACTTGGTCATGTTTGAGAATGTATACCTTGGTCTGGACCTGCTGGGTTAAGTGACTTGCTCAGGGTCACACAGCTAGGAAGTGGCTCAGGCCACATTTGAACCCAGGATCTCCAGGCTTAGTGCTCTATCCACTGAGCCACCCAGCTGCTAAGATGATGTCTTTCCAGCCACTTCTTGGGGGGTTTCCAGAAACAGAGTGCAGCATGTGTCTCCCTTTCTCCTTTCAGTTAGTCATGATTTAAACATTCCCAATTCCACAGTCCACACTCTGAGGGCATTATTTCCCAGGGAGAGTCAGGAAATGGGCTTTTGTGGTAGAGTAGTTTAGGGTTAGTGAAGGACCCTGTGATTCCCTGAAGGTGGGTCACCTCAGAAGTGGGTCACATCAGCGTCCTGGGCTCCTGAGTGCCGCCTCCGTCTTCAGCAGTTATGAAGCGCCCACTATTTGCCCTCCAGGAGCGACACCAGGCAAGCCTGCACAGATAGAGCCGGCCCTATGAGAGGAAGGCCTCAGCCTGAGAGGGCCAAAGAGGGGATCTGAGTCAGGCCCCAGAAGAGGCCAGGGAGATGCGTTAGAGCAGAGTTGCAGCTGGGAGGGAGGGAAGGGTGTAGCTGGGGACCAAGATGGACAGGAAAGGGAGGAGAGGCTCTGAACATCATGTGGAGCCCAGCACATCACAAATGCCTGTTGAGTGATTCTAAGGAGTTCATTCTTTTTTTTTTTTTTTAAACCCTTACCTTCCGTCTTGGAGTCAATACTGTGTATTGGCTCCAAGGCAGAAGAGTGGTAAGGGTAGGCAATGGGGGTCAAGTGACTTGCCCAGGGTCACACAGCTGGGAAGTGTCTGAGGCCAGATTTGAACCTAGGACCTCCCGTCTCTAGGGCTAGCTCTCAATCCACTGAGCTACCCAGCTGCCCCCGGAGTTCATTCTTTTTAAAGGTGGTGGTCAGCCATTTTAATTATAATTGTGACAGTTCAGTGAAGGAAGCATTGGTTAAACTCCTGTGATGGGTGGGGCCGCTGGGTGGCTCAGTGGATTGAGAGCTAGACCCAAAGATGAGAGGTCCTGGGTTCAAATTTGACCTCAGGCACTTCCTAGCTGTGGGACCCTGGGCAACTCCTATGACGTATCAAACATTGCTAGGTGCCAGAGATAGCACTTAATTGGCCAACAAGCATTCATTAAGCACCGACTGTGTGCCAGGCACTGGGGATGCAGTGGCAAGCATGAGCTCAGCCCTCTTTCAGGAGGGAAATGCTATGTCCCGAAAGCAGTAAAGCTTGTACACAGAGTGGTGTCAGGGAGGGTGTAGGGGAGACAGTGCCCAGTGTACCTGTCACTCATTGCTGGTGCTTTGCCATTTCTTTGCAGGTTTTTGACGTCCAGAGCAGGAACCTTTTGGGGGAAATTCACACTAGCCACAGCAGCACCATTCGCTTCTGTGATTTCTTTCCCAAGAGTCACCTGGCAGCGGTGGCTCTGTCCCACTACTGTGTGGAGGTGAGTTGCCCAGAGGCTTGAATTTGTTGAGCTCCCGTCTCGGGACAGATGGACTACAGGGTTATAGGTTTAGAGCCTGATGTGACCTCCTTCACTTACAGATGAGGAAATTGAGTCAGAGAGAAGTTAAGGGACCCACCCAGGAGTCACAGATTTGTGTAGCGGTGAGATTCAAATGTGAGTCTTATTTCTGACTCCAGGCCCGTACCCAGACTGAATCAGAATCCCTGCCCTGCCTTCATTCAGAGAGTCTCAAAAATCAGCTGGGGATGCCTGCGAGCCTGTGGATGAGTGCAGTGAGACCGAGCCAGCCCAGAGCAGGCCTCCAGGGTCTGAGGGGGACGTGCACGGGTCACTTTTGTCTACAGCCCAGGCCTGCTGGTGGTACTGGATTGAAATGCAAGGCCTGTTTGGCTGCTTGAAGGAAGACTTAAAACCATCTCTATTGCTGTCCTGGATGGAGCAAAGCATGGGCTCGATTAAAGAACGTTCACACAGAGGGACCAAGAGCCTCATTCACATCACCAGGCCAAGCAAGTGAGGCTTAGACCAGGGCAGGCACAGGGAGAGGGACAGTCAGGTAGCCTGGGGGACCCGAGATCAAATGTGGCCTCAGATGCTTCCCAGCTGGGTGACTCTGGGCGAGTCACTTCACCCCCATTGCCTAGGCCTTATTGCTCTTCTGGCTTAGAAAGAAGGAGGGGTTCAAAAAAGAGTGTAGAGGGAAGAAAAGATGGTCAGCAGAGGATCCAGCCACGGGGACAGAGAAGGGACAGTCAGACGGTGAATCAATCGTTGGGATTTCTGTAGTACTTGAAGATTTTCAAAGTGATTCGTCCATCATTTGATCCATGCAGCAGCCTTTTGAAGTAGATGCTTTTTTTAATCTCTGCTGTACAGTTGTGGAGACTGAGGAGACAGAGGTGGTTAAGGGATTTGCTGCCAGTAATTGTCTGGGGATAGATTTGAATTCAGGTCTTCCCATGTCCAGGCCCAGAGGTTTATCCATTATAGCAGCACCTAGATCCGGGAAGAATGTTGTCACGGAAACCTAAAGGTGTGAGAGTGTCCAGTGGGCACAGCGTCCCAGGAAGTCAAAAACGATGAGATTGACACAAGGCCATTGGATTGTCTATAATTGGTTCTTTCAGAGTGCACATTTGGTTTAACAAGGCAGCAGTGGCCCTGCTTGTGCCTCTGTACAATTTGTTTAAAATTGTTTTATTGATGGACATGACTGCACTTCCCCCGACCCCACGCCACCCCCAACGCAAACACCCATTCCTGATTTGGGGCTTCCTGTGATGGAAACTGGAAAGGGCATATTTAAAGTAAAGGAATTCGGTTACTAGAATATTTCAGGCTTGGGAAACTGGGAAGCTTTTCCCATTAAACAACAATCATCCACTTTCCCTAACATATTGTGGGTTATGGAGGGTGTGTGCCTGGCTCTGGAGCACGTTCCTTTGCTGCTACCCATTGTCAGCCCCTGGGGTCCTAGTCCACCCTGGATGGCACGCGGGCCTTCTTCCTCGATGGACTTCATCGCTGGCAAACGTCTCTGGGAGCCCCTGATTTGCAGCCAGGAAGTGTCTGAGGCCACTCCACAGACTCTCCAACCCCGCATCCCCATTTGCTGCCTTTCTTACTGTTTGTGATGTGGGCCTGGTTCCCTGGCCCTGCCGTGAGCCCTTCTCAGGTCCGATTTCTGTGGGCCTCTGCCAGGGAGGAAGAGGGAAAGGACCGTTGGGTAGAGATTGCTAGGAGGGAGGAGGCTCTCTGGCTCAAAGATTGTTTTCCTCTTGAGAATAACATCTGTGTGAGAGCTGGCAGGTGCCCCACAGCCTGGGCATTGCCTAGGAAATGTCATCCCTGGGAACATTCTCCCTAAATGGAGCCCTTGGTGGCTTGGGACTGGGGAGAGCTTGACAGGGGGATGGAGGAGATGGAGGAGGTAGGTCTGTGTGCCGGGCACTTTTACATGGTCTTTCTCCCACCAAGATGTCAGTTCTTTGGGGGCAGACACTACACAGTGGCTGGCTGAATGGGGAGCTGTCTCCTTCCAAGTTCCCTGACCCAACCATCAGCACTCCCCTCAAGCTCTGGGGTAATGCTATACAAAAACTAGGGGCTCCCATGTCTGGTGGGACCAAAATGAGCACAAGTGTTACTTTAAAGGAGACCTTTGAATTGTGTGATGAATCCTGTCACTGTTAAGGCAGCCAGGTGGTCTATGCAGAATGTACTGGACTTGGAGTGAGGAAGATGTGAGTTCAAATCCTGCCTTCCACACTTGATGGCCGTCTGACCCTTTCTAAGTCCCTTGACCTCTGCCTCAGTTTTCTCATCTGTTTGATGGGGATGGTAGTAGCACTCATGTCTCAGGGTTGTTGTGAGGATCAAATGAGATGGCTGTAAAGTGCTCACAAACCTCAATTGTAAATACTAGTTGTCTGTTTTATTGTCATCATCATGCTCATCATGGTGCTAATTCAGACTGGCATAACTTGGGGGGAAATTTTTGAACTGTAAGTTCTCCAGTTCGAAATACAGACCATGGAAAAAGCTCCCCCTTTTTGGGTCTGTGCTTGTCTGAAGCCTGAAGCATTACTGTGACTTGCACTGTAGTGAGAGGAGCTCTGGCATGTAGGGGATTGGATGAGGCTGGGGCATAGACATTTATATAAAGGGGGCCAGAGCCTGAGCATAGGTGGGAATGTCCTGGGAAATGTCTGCCCAGCACAAGGCAGTGTCTGCTTCTCCATCACTGCCCGGATCTCTTTGCCTCGTAGCTGTGGAATACGGACACGGGTTTGAAGGTTGCCGACTGCCGAGGACACCTGAGTTGGGTTCACTGTGTGGCATTTTCTCCTGATGGGTCTTCATTTCTGACGTCTTCTGATGATCAGACAATCAGGGTGAGTCGGTTCAGGCTCTTTTTGTTGGTATCACACCCCAGAGTTTGCCAGCTGAGAGTCCATCATCTCTCCTCCCTCCACCTGGTCAGTCCATCTCCTTTTCTGTTTCTGCCTCTCTCCAAGGATGCGCTTTACGTGGCTTCTCCCTGCAGAAGAGTCCAGGGTTTACCCCTGCTTTGTCATTCTTTCCTCCCTCCCCTCCCTCCCTCCCTCCCTTCCTTCCTTCCTTCCTTCCTCCCTTCCTCCCTTCCTTCCTTCCTCCCTTCCTCCCTTCCTCCCTTCCTCCCTTCCTCCCTTCCTTCCTTCCTCCCTTCCTCCCTTCCTCCTTTCCTTCCTTCCTCCCTCCCTCCCTCCCTCTCCCCTCTTTCTTAATTTTTCTACCTCTTTTCATTCCTCCATCATTTATTTTCTTATTTGTTTACTTACATATCTTTTAATTCATTCATCTATTGATTTATTTTTTAATTAAAATAACTTATTTATTTTACCCAGCTCTGGGAGACTAGGAAAGTATGTAAGAATTCCGCTATCATGTTAAAGCAGGAAGTAGATGTTGCGTTCCGGGACGACGAAGTGATGGTTCTTGCAATCGACAACATAAGACGTCTACAAGTGAGTATTTTTTTAAAGATGATTCTGATCCAACCCATCTAATTTATAGATATGTTTCTTTTGTTTCTTTGTGGTTCTACCCTGCATGTAGTAGATACTCAGTAAACATGTGTTGGTTGACTGAGTGAATGACTAATACCTCAGGCTTCATCAATGTGGGCCTTCACCAATTTTATTTTATACATGTTAAAACACAATTCTGAAAAGAGGTGGTCCATCTGTTACTCCAGACCAAAGGCTAAGGGTAGGGGGTTGGTTCATGGAAAACAAAAAACTCATTGAGAACCCTAGTCTGACCTGGTGCAGCTGTCTCCTAAGTGCTGTCTGCTTCCACATGCTCCATTTCCTCATTGATTTTCATGTAAATGCCAGAAAAATACTCTTGTAGCCCAAATATGACCATCATTTCCCAATTCAGGAATCTATAGACTCCTTGTTGCCTCTAAGATAAAGAAAGGAAAACAAACCTAACTTTTGTGTTTGGCATTTAAGTCTGCCTGCAGTGAGGTGTGGTGTACTCCACCAAATGCAGACGGAGTCTTTGGGGGTTGTTTCAAAGATGGAGATGGCAATATTTGATCTGGGTCTTGACAAATGGGAAGGATTTTAATAGGTGGAGGTGGGAGAGTGCAGGCCACATTCCTGGAACATTGAGTTGCTTCCTTTGGCTGGAACATCAAGTACACAGAAGAGAGAGGAATGTGAAAGAAGTACTGAGGCAGAAGTCAGCTGGTATTTGACTGTGGAGCACTTTGAATGCCAGGCTGCAGAATTTGGACCCAGATTGGAGGGTACAGTGTGCTAATGAACTGTGTAGGCTTGGTATGACTTGTGTAACTACTGTTACATTATGTATTATTATTGCATCTCAGGCCACATTGAGGATTAGGAAGGGGGTAGATAGATCTAATGTGCTCTGTCCTAGTCAGAAGTTCAGTCCTGGACCTCTTGAGAGCCTTCAGAGGAGATCCAACAGGAAAGTGCCTGGGGCCTTGGAGATCAGACCTTATGAGGGATAATAGAGGCATAAAAAACTGAAGACTGAAGGTGAATATGATAAGTGTTTGCAATTGGGTATTTGAAGAGTTGTCATGTGAAAAAGAGATTGGACAGATTCTACTTGGTGCCACAATGCAGTACAGAAGTGATGGGGAAAATGGCCAGTTGTAGGTTCAGTAGAAAAGAAGTGCTTTGGAGTCATTCAAATGGTCTGCCTTAGGTGGTGAGTTCTCTGTCACTAGAGGTATTCAAGCAGATCAGATGATCACTGATGTTAACTGTATGACAGAGGGGATTCTTGTTCTGAAGTGAATCAAATAGGTGACCTCTGAGGCGCACTCCCAATTCTGAAATTCTCAGAGTCTTTGTTGTTTTGTGACTTGATTGAAGAGGGAGGCACCAAAGTTTTCAGGCTGAGGAGAGATTGACCAAAGTGACCCAGGCATAAGGAGCATTACTTTGTAGGGCAGGGACTGGAAGCCCTTTTTTGGGCCTAGACTGCCCTTCGGCAGGCGAGAGAAGCCTACAGTCTACTATTCAGAATCACACTTTTAAATGCATTTTAAAAAAAAATCAGAACCACAAAAGGAAATTAATCATAAAATATAAAGTCAAATTTGTGGATCCCAGTTTAAGAACTCTTAAGAAGGCAGTGGACAGATTTCTTGCATTTGGGGTCAGCACATCTGGGTTCATTCAGTTTTTGGCTCTGCTGATCACTATCTCTGTGTCCTTGGGTAAATTACCTCTCAGTTACCAGATAAAAGGATTGGGCTAGATGACCCCAAGGTGTTGGATTTGGATCTTTGCTCCTGTGATTTGTGGGGAGGGAAGGTGAACCCGCAGGTAGGGAGGGATGCAGGTTAGGGAGCTATTCAGTGAGTAGTCCAGTGGAATAGGGCTGGTGGCCCAGTCTGGAGTGGCAGCTATGGTAATGGACCAGAAGGTACCTATATGACCTCCAATGAGTCTCTCCTCTTCTTTGACCCTCATTTGTAAAGTCCTTTTCCCAGGATGATTCTAAGGAAACCCAAGTACCTACAGCCACTTAAAGACATGAGAGACAGAGACAGAATGGCTAGGACTTGAGAACTGATTGGAAATGAGAGGGGAGAGTCATGTGACATTGGAATTTGGAGTAAGAGGCAAGAGATCAGAACAGTAGGAACAAGAGGAGGTTCTGAAGAAAGATTCATTTTATTGATTTTATTTGTTGCTTTCTTATTTCATTTTATTTTTTGTCTGATCCTATTGTTTTCATCTGATAAGAAAATGTCCTTTATAGATTCCTCTCTGCAAAATCATCTCGGGGCACTGAGGGATAGGTGATTTGCTTAGAGTCACACAGCCAGTGTCAGGTAGGAATTGAACCCAGGAGTTCCTGAGCCTGAGACTGACCCTGTCACCTCACTTTTCATGAGAAAGATTATAGCCTAATATCTTGTTAGTGGTTGGGAAGAGTTTCAGTCCACTTGCTTTTAGATGAACAAAATAATTTTTGTTTTTAAAAAAACTCATTAAACTGACTTTGGAGAGAAGAAAGATTTGATTTTCAGTAGGTGTGACTTCCATCTAAATAGAGAATGGGTTAAGTTACTATTCTGTGAAATATGATATTGGCAGTAAAGATTTTTAAATGATTTCACCTTTAAGCTTTGTGCCTGAAACAAAGATCTTTAACTAATTTTGTGTTGTAAGCCTTAGGGTTATTGAAATAAAATGAAAATAATTAGGAGTTAGTAGTAGTAACCATTCAGATAGGTCACTCACTATTTTCTTTAGAAATACTTGTTTTTTTTTAACCCTGACCTTCCATCTTGCATCTTGGTAAGGCCTAGGCAATGGGGATTAAATGACTTGCCCAGGGTCACACAGTTAAGAAGTGACTGAGGCCACATTTGAACCCAGAACCTCCCATCTCTAGGTCTGGCTCTCAATCCATTGAGTCACCCAGCTGCCCCCAGAAACTTTTCTTAACACTCATTTTCTTCAGTCTTAAGATGGGGACAGTAAGGGAGGGACACTTCTCTTCCTCTAAGACATTGCTAAGAAATCCATCTCAGACTCCAAGTGCCAGCTCAAGTCCCAAGGAGAGAGCACCTGTACTTTGTAGTCACAGAGTCTCACTTCATGCCCCACCTCTGATGCCTAACTACCTCCTGGTAGTCTTGGTTTCCCCATCTGTAAAATGAAGGGATCTTTCTTATTGTTTGGGTTGTCCTTTTGCTTTATGTCACATTCTCTTGTATTTTACTATTTGCCCTGTCACATTTTTTCTTGATGTTTGTGAAATTTGTTCTCTTTTGTATCACTAGTACCTAGCACAGTGTCCTTGAGCACTGGGTGCCAAGTGATTAAGTCACATTAATTGTGTTTTCTTATGTTTTTGTCTTCACCACTACTGTGCATAAATGGAGAATGAGGGTGATAGGCAAGGGGAACAAAACAATCCGGTTTTGTTAAAGGATACCAGGAAAATGGAAAAGGGCAGAATAAGGGAATTCAGAAGGAAGAGTAGGTTTTCAGAGATTACACTGGAGTGATTACTTTTGTGTCTGATGCACTGAGATAATCTCATCACCTACCTTAGAATGATCTACAGATAGATTTCAGGAGATCCTTGACGGGGTGTGGAGAAATGGATTCTATTTTCTGCATTTAAAAGCCTGGTGCAAAGCAATCTAGGACACACCAAAAGGTAGAAAGAAACTCCTGTTGTGACCCAGTCATTGGGGATGACTTCCGTTTCCCAGCTTACACCTGGGCATACCCCCTGCCTCCCCAAGAGGTACATGCAGGTGTGTTCTCTGGGAGATCTGGGAGGCATGGATTCCCACTCTTGATTTGGATTTTGTCTTCTGAGCTGTGGGTGCCTCAGAGCAGCTTTGCCTTCCTTGAGCAGGGGTAGCTTTGCTTCAGAAAGGTCTTGTTCATCTTATCATACCCTGCATTGAAATAAGCTTTGTGAACATCGGCAGCCATAGCTTTTATAAGCAGAGAAGGCAGTTGCAGAGCCCAGAGCAGACAGATGTGTCTCAGGTGGTAAGCATGGCAGCGGCTTGGGAAACCTTTAGACGCTCATTTCATTTTATGGAAATGTATTGGAGCATCAGTGCCGCCATAAACAGGAAGGTAAATGCAAGCCCGAGGTGCTAAAAGCAGCTGCTGGGAAGAGCAGAGGGTTTTGTTGTTCCTGGGGGAGCCTTGGTGGGCCATGTTCCCTGTGCACTTTCTGAGTTTTCCCCCTTTTCCAATTGAAACTGGGTGCTAGACAACACTGCAGTTATTACTATTTAATCACCTGCTCTGTTTTATTTTGCATTTTTAGCTAATTAATGGAAAAACAGGTCATACTGATTATCTGACGGAAGCCCATAAATCTCGAATTAGCTGCTGCTGTCTGAGTCCAGGCCTGCGATTTGTGGCATTTGGAGAAGAAGATGGGTCCATAAAGGTACTGACCTCTGGCCTTCAGGATTTGGGATCCTTTAGTTTCCCTGAGCACCCGTGCCTTGCTGTGGCGGTGAGAATGCTCATGATTTGGCCATCTGTTGCCGCTTTGTTACGGTTTCAAAAGAGCTTTTGTAATCAGATTGGATGTGAAATGTTGAATCTGACATCTCCTCCTTTGACCTTGCCTGTTTTCTGTGTGTTTACTTGTATCTGTTTTCTGCCTTAAAGACCCCCCGAGACTCTTGGGAGATTGATGCAAGGTGGTTTGTCTTCTTGGAGCCCATCCAGCCTTTGAGCCGGAGGTGCTGGGGACATCCCGAGGGCAGGGCCGCAGGTGGTTTTTGTCCTTGTATTTGTAATGCCTAGCATGGGGCCTGGCGCACAGTAGGGGTGTAAACAAAAATGCTTATTGAAGCGAATTGTGTTGTAACCAGAGAAGCAGCTAGTGTAGTGGACAGAGCCCTGACTTTGACACAAGAGGACCCAGGCTTAACCTCCTTCCTATGGGCCCTTAGGTAAGGTCTAACCTCACTGGGCCTTGATTTGGACTTGACTCAGTTTCCTTATTTGTGCAGTGGGGATAATCATACATGTTCCTTTTATCTCACATCTTGGGCTCTTCTGATTCCGAGAATCCTAGAAGTAGAGCCAGAAGGGACCTCAGAGGCCATTTTACAGTGAAGAAAACTGAGGCTTGTTGAGGTTACCTTAACTGGATATTAGTCAGTCAGTATTATATTAGGTGCTTCCTAAGTGCCAGGTACCTGTGGCTCTCTCTGGAGCCTGGGGAACTTGTGATCTTGGGCTTGAAAGATGGGTTTCTGTGGTTTCTCCTCAGACTGCCTCATCTCTCCTTAATCTGGTGCTCTTCTTAGATCTCTTTTAACATTTTGAATTAATTGTAGCTGGATGGAGGCGGTATTTCTCTGCCCACTTCACCGTCTTAGCTGGGCTCTAAGACTCTCTCAGTTGGAGGGGATCTCTGGGGCTTATCAGGGGGCAGGGCTGTATACTAGAGAGAGTATTGGATTTATAGGGAATGAATTGAATTGAAGCTAGAAGTTGCCTTATAAAATCACTTAATCTCTGAGTCTTATTCTTATCTATAAAATGGGAATCTTAGTATTTCAAGCTAGAAATGGCCTTTGAACTGATCTGCTTCAACATCTCCTTTTATAGATGAAGAAACAGAAGTCTAGAGATGTTAAAAGACTTTTCCAAGACCCCACATAATAATAAATAACAGAGTTCAGATCATCTGACTTTGCACCCCATGGATTTTTCCCTGATATACTATATAAATATTACTGTGAATTCCCCCAAACCTTCTTTACAGACTAATTATTAGGATTAAATGAAGGAGGTGTTAGAAAGTTCTTTTCTTTTTAAAAAATAAGTTTTCATAGCTACCTTCTTGTTTTTATCATAGTTATTACCCAAGTATTCCTCCCCCTCCCAGAGGGCCATCCCATAGTACAGAATTATTTAGAGAGGAAAAAGTCAGCACAATCAATCAAAAATAAAAAATAAACAATAATTTTATTATTAAAATTTTAGCATTAATAAATAATAGAACAATAATTAAATAAAAATCAATAATTTTATTATTAATAAAATTTTATTATTAAAAATAAAAAAATATCTGAAAATCTCTAAATTTGGTTAAATCTTCAAACATCGAGTATATATTAGCCGCTATGATTAGTGTTAGGGAAATACGGTGGGAGAAGAGTAGATAAGAGCTGGTCTGGGTTCCAGACCTACCTCTCACCACAGGTGATGTGATCCTGGGTAGGCCGCTTCTGTGCTTTAGGCTGCCCTTGAAGGCCTTAGGAGTGTTACCATTATTATCTAGTCTAAAAACCTAAATGGGAATCTCATAAATTTCCCTCTGAGGCAACCCATTCTGAGGATGCTAGATCTGGAGCTGGGAGGGACCTCTGAAGCTATCTAGCACAAAGCTCTCATTTGGACAGATGAAGAGATGGAGGTCCAGAGTGTTCTGAAGAGATGGAGGTCCAGAGTGTTCTGAAGGGACTTACCTAAATAGGGTCATAGATTTAGAGCAGGAAGGGATCCTAAAGAGGATATCTGGTCCAGTCCTCCCATTTTACAGAGGAGAAAACTGAGGCCAGAGAGGTTAAGAGACAGGAAGTCTCAGAGGAATCCATCCCCCTTTCCTCTGAATGTGTTAGGCTAGACAACCAGCCTCCCGAAAAGGCCATCTCTTAGGGGTCCAGGGTCTCTTGGTGCTTTCCTCCAAGTAATCTTGCTCTCCTTTTCCACTTGGAAGATTCTAGAGCTCCCCAATGGAAGAGAGTTTCGATCTCGAATAGGGCATGAGAAGGCTGTACGCCGGGTGCAATTCACACCAGATGGGAGAACCCTTATTTCGAGCTCCGATGACTCTACGGTTCAGGTGAGTCCTGTGAAGGACTGTTTAGGCCTGTGGGATTCAGGCTTGCTTTCCTGGCATATGAAGTATCAGCCAGCCAGATCTGCTGTGTTCTCTGAAAAGTCATTTGGGGTGGTTTCATCTGTAGTATTTGTTGGGGTCATTTATATAAATTATCCTAAAATCTGTAGTGCCCCTTTTTTTAGCCCCCAGACCCCTTGGTTTTTAGCAGACCTCATATTTAACATAGAAGGAAAGAAATTCTAGAGATGACCATATATATGCAAAAAAGGGATCTAATAGAGATTAATTTAAAAGGACAATATAGGGGGCAGCTGGGTGGCTCATTGGATAGAAAGCCAAGCCTAGAGATGGGAAGTCCTGGATTCAGATCTGACATCAGACATTTCCTAGCTGTGTGATCCTGGACAAGATTCTATGACAGAAAGTAATGGCTTAAAAAGAGAAAAAGGACAATATAGTTGTTTACCAAATATTCCCTGTACCCTATTTATAAGCTTCTTAGCCTCAGAGACTGGGAACTCCTCTTTAGTAATTTAGTAAAATTTCTTCTTTTGGCGTTATGGAGGAAACAGCTTTTAGAGCCTCTGACATGCATTGCTAAGTATTAAGTACCTTCTGGGTGCCAGGCACTGTGCTGGGCTCTGAGAGGTGCCAGGAAATCTGTTAGGCACTGGAAATAGAGACAAAGAGGAAACAGTTCCTTGCTCTCAAGGAATGTATGGTCACCTGGGAGACACTAGATGCACAGTCATGTAAAATAAATACAAGATATTTTTGAGGGGGAATCCAGAAAGGCAGCTGTGGGAACCCAGGGGCAGGGTGGGGCCAGTAATGAACTTGGACTAATGGTGGTTATGTGTTTTTTGTGCTAATCAGTTAAGTTCCCATTGTGTAAAGAGTTCTGGATTTGTAGGAAGAAAACCAGATTTGCATTCTGGACCTGGCTCTCATTTTCCTTAACTCTGAGGTCTTCTGGTTTCAGGACTTATGTTAATGCTAATGAGGCTGGGGAGTGGCAGAAGGAAAACAAAACTAGGGGCAGCTGGGTAGCTCAGTGGATTGAGAGTCAGGCCTAGAGACGGGAGGTCCTAGGTTCAAATCTGGCCTCAGACACTTCCCAGCTGTGTGACCCTGGGCAAGTCACTTGACTCCCATTGCCTAGCCCTGACCACTCTTCTGCCTTGCAGTCAATACACAGTATTGACTCCAAGACAGAAGGTAAGGGTTTTTTTAAAAAAAAAAAAAAAAAAAAAAGGAAAACAAAACCCTTGTGACAAATATGTATAGCCAAGCAATACAAATTCCTCCATTGGCCATGTCTAAAAATAAATGTCCCCTTCTGCATCCTGAGTCCATCTCTTCTCTATCCTTATGGGTCCCCCAGAGCCATGGTTGGCTGTCTTCCAATGTTGCTGTGACTATATAAGTTGTCCCTCTGGTTCAGCATCAGTTCATACGAGCCTTCCAAGGTTTCTCTGAAGCTGCTCCCTTCGTCACATTTATGTACCATTGTCTGTTTGGTCCCTCCTTAGTTTCCATTTCTTTGTCAGGACAGAAAACAGCTAGATATAAATTTGACATAAGACCGCTTTTATTTTCTTGGATGTCTTTTAGTATAGGCACAGTAGCAGTACTTTGGGGTCAAAGTGTATGTATGAACAGTTTAGTAACAGTTCTAGGAACTTTGGGGGCAATTGATCCATGGCTCTGCCAGTCTACTAATGGGGCCACTTTGCTGCAACCCCTGGCACTGGCATTTGTCAGTGTCCACTCAGTTCAGTTTTCCTCATATACTAATGCAGGATTGATTTGACCTTAACACTGGTGGTGCTTGGGCAGGCAGTGTGAGGCTGTGGGAAGGGTCCTGGTTTTAGGGTTCTGATCTCAGTTCTGTCCCTGGATGATCTGGGTTGAGTTTCTTTATTTTCAAGGGCCTCAGTTTCCTAGTCTGTAAAAGGAGGGAGTCACTGAAATCCCTTTCCCTTTTAAATCCCTGCTTCTCTGAGCTTGAGCTGTTAACTTGAAGATTCCCAAGTGTGATTAAGTATGATTATAAAACTCATTTTTTCAGTTTATAGCCCAAAGCTGTGAACAGAAATGATGGTAGGCTTTTACTAGGGGGATTTTCTTTTTTAGTAAGTTTTGGCTCTTATAGAGACCACCTTGTTCCCCCTAAAATCTGGCTAATCCTGCTAATGTACAAACATAATGAAAACAGTCAGAAGAACCGAGTTCAAATTCCAGCTCTGAAGCTTTTTACTACTTGTGTGACCTTGGGCAAATCAGAAATTTCCTCATCTGAAAATGAGGGAGTTGGATTAAATGGCCTCTCAGGTTCCTTCCAGCTCAAGAGCTTGTGAATGTAGGATAGAATTGGTATCACTTCTTTCAGTGTAGACCAATAGATATTTTTCTTTTTTTTTTTAATACCCTTTAAAAAAAAACAAGCCCTGACCTCCTATCTTAGTATCAACTCTTAAGACAGAAAGGCAAGGGCTGCTAGGTGAACACATAGCTAGGAAATGTCTGAGGTCAGATTTGAACTCCAGGCCTGGTACTCTATCTGCTAGCTGCCCCTATATATTTTTCTTTCAAAGAGATATCATTTTAGGGGTGCTGCTTATATTCAGAGGCAATCCTTGGCTTTTTTTTTCTTCTTAAATCAGTGGAAATAGCTAATCAAAATAATTTTATTTGTCTCCCTTGATGAGATAGTAGAAGGGACCTGCCTTAGTGGATAGAGCCAGCCTCAAAACCAGGCAGACTGGTTCAAATCTTGCCCTGATAACACATATACTGTCTGTTTGACCCTGGCCTACAGTAAGAGCAGATTGTATTTCTGTGGACCTTTAAGGTTTGTGATGTCCTTCACACATCATCTCATTTGATCCTCATCGCAGTCCTGGGAAGGGGTGGCAGCTGCTATTTTATAGAGGAGGAAGTGGAGGTTGAGAGAGAAGGGAAATGACTTCTTCAGAGTCACTTAGAAAGATTAGAACTCTGGCCTAGGGCCCTTTGCCTTCTGTAGAATGGGAAATAATTGCCTTATTTGTACTTGTACTGTTCCACTTTCCAGGGTAGTTGTGAGGAAAGCATTTTGTAAGCCTTTAAGGCTCAGTAAAGGCAAGATGCTGTCATTATTTCTTTTCAGAACAAAGTGATATGTGATCCTTACAAGTCTAAAAAGACTCATTTTAATGGAGAATTTGGAGTCCAAAATCTGAGCTTCAGTATATTTTCTTAGAATATTTTCATTACCTTGTTTAACTTGAGCTTCTTAGAGTCAAAATAAGTCTAAATCATACCCCTTCCCTATTCTCTTGAAGTCATAAATTAGCTCTTTTTTTTTTTTGCCAATCTATTAAAAGAATAAGATATGATGGGAGAATTTTGCTTCCAGATGGAGGCTGGCTAACTAATGTGGCCCCCCCGGGTGTGTTGCTATCTAGACCAAGGCTTTGGAGCCCTGAGCTCAGCACAGGCTTGCCTTTCTTCTCTCGCGAATGTCTTCAAAATGGGTAAAGTCAGGAACAATAGGAAGGGACCTGCCTTAGGTCAATAGGAAGAGAACAGATGAAATCTTGCCAGGCAGCTGTTTGCCTGACTTCCTGCCAGAAGATAAAATCATAGGGTTTTCTAACCATCTTGAAGGTGAAGATCTCCTGGCCAGAATAAAACCATATGGTCTTCCTGGTGATTCATTCTCTCTTAGTTGTGAGAGCTAAGGTTCCCCCTTCCTTCTGCCCAGGATCTTTTTAAGTGAAGGGATGTTCCCAGAAGTACAGATCCTTAGGACAAGACTCTTGCTAGAGATTTTTGAGAAAAGGCCTCTCTAAGATTTTTTAAAAGTGACTTAATGAGGAGTGATTGAAAAGAAAGAAAGTTGTCCTGGGGAGTTGAAGAACTGCTCTTGACCCCGTCTCAACACTTAGGTCTCAGAAGTGAATGTTGATCTAAAGCCAGAATGGTCAGCTGAAGAGAATCCTCATTTTTAAAACTATTGTAATGAGAAGGCCTCATAGTGTGGTTGATGAGAAAGCTGGCTTTGGAGCTGTGGAGCCTGGCACCAAGTGACTGTGACCCTCGGCCACCTTCTTCTCATCTCTGTGGGTAACTCTCTAAAATTGATAACTGGTTGAGGGACTGATTTAGTTGGATTTGGGGAATACAAACAGGCTATGTACCAGGGCCAGAAGAAGTGTCAAACCCAGGCACCCTCAGACCCACCACAGGCCACAAAGATGAGGACAGGTATGAATTGACAACTCTGTTGCCCACTACTCAGTTTGGGTCTCAGATCCAGGGTGGACTGAGGAGTATATAGAGGAGGGAAGAAGTTCAGAAGTCAGCAGCAGCAGCAAAGACAGCAGTGGTATGACTCAGATTCCAAGCTCAAAACAGGGTCTCCCTTTAAATATTTAGCCCAGCTTACAGAGGAATAAGCAAGGCAGGAATCCTGGACCACAGGGGAGTCTGCAGTTCTGCAGCTGTGAGTCAACCAATTTTCTAGATGGCCTGTGGGTTTGAGTCTTGCAGCATCTATTCTTTCATAGACCCATATCAAGTTCTCTGACCAGGGGCTACAGCAAATAGACTTTGTCCTTGTTCAGATCACTTTGGCAACAGTGAAAAATTTGGAGGTCCTCAGCTTGAGCTGTCCCCCAAATCCTGAAATAATAACATTGTTCAACACTCCATAAAAGCAGTTCATACTTTCCTCTAGAAATTCTACAGAGACTAACCTTAACATCAAGAAAGAAGGCTGGAAGAATGGGAAAACAAAAAAAGAACCACACCATCATGAGTTATTACAGCATCAGGGATGCTCAAGACACCACTATGGAAGTATAGAATGACCTCAAATAGGCAAAGTTTCAGAAAAATACCGCTTGACCACAAACCCAACAAGAATTCCTTGAAGAGATGAAGCAAGAGTTAAAAAACAAAGTAGAAAAATGTTTTTATAAATAGAATTGGAGTACTTGAGGGAAAAAGTTGGAAAAGAAATGAGAGGTAAGAAAGAATTGGAAAGGGAATTAATAGCTTAGTATAAGAGGTACAAAACTTGTCTAAGCAATGAACTCTATGAAAATTAGAGTGGACCCAATAGAAGAAGTGACTTGAGAAAAACCCATGCCTTTTGTCTTAGAATTTATTTATATCCAAGGCTGAAGAAGGGCTAGCCCAGGGTCACACAGGTAGGAATTAACTGAGGACATATTGGAGCCCACCTAGCTGCCCTTGTATTTCTTTAATCCTCCTTATTTCTCTAGCCCTAGGAAGGACTCCAACCTGAAGTAACTGGCCAAGAGTGAGGTCTAATCACCTTGATTAAATGAGGGTGATTCTCATATTCAGAGAAGGAAGAAGCCTCTTTGGTGACTTCAGTTAATGGAAGTCTCTCCTGACCAATTGAACCATAAAGCTGTGTAACTGTGAAAATGTGGGTTTCAAGACTGTGAATTGCCAAAACTGTAAAGATAATTTTTAGTGTTTTGATTTAAATCAAAAATAAGTGGTCACCATGGGAAAAATTCCCAAAATATGAAAATACCCAAGTCAGCTGGGTTTTATGGAGATTTTAATTAATACAAATGAAGGAATTAAGGAAATGGGGAGAGAGAGTAGAGAGTAAATAGTATGAAGGGCTAGGCCAAATGGCCTAGGTCTGAGCCTTAAGAGAGACTAGTCAGTCTTTAATCACTCACCACAAGCAAAACTCCAGTCCTTCACTGAAATCCTCAACTCCAACTAAGTTCAGAGAGCCAGCTCCTCCAAACTAACTCCCTAAGCTCCTTTTAAAGAGAAATTTCTCTTATGCCATCTCCCCTAAATTTTCACATCTACCAATCACAGTAGAAGTTTTCCCCAGGAGTGACCATTCTTAGTTCACACCTTTTGTTATCACCTTCTCTGAGTAGACTAAAACTTTACACCTCTTGCCTTTTGTTAAGTTGCTTGACCTTTTAGTGATTAATTTAACCTTTATAGGTACTTAGTACCCTTTTGTATTAGATCTAAAAATAGACCTAGCTTAAGGTTTTAGCTTCACTATAAGTATGAGTTGGGGACTTTTCATTGTTCAGTAAGGAGTTTACAACTTTTTCTTCCCCCAAGACACTGTCTAAGTATGGGTGGAGTAATGTTAAAATTCCCAATACATTCCTGATCAAGTACCTTCATTTGTTACAATAAGGGAATAGCTTAACCAAATCTTCTAAGGTAGAGTGAGCAGTTTTCAAGATTCACAGCTGCCTTAAGCCAATGACATTTTGAAGTAACAAGAAATATTAACACTAAGTCAAAAGGCTATAAAAAAAGGAAATAAACATAATGTATCTCACAACAAAAATAACTGACCCGGAAAACAGATCAAAGAAAGTAATTAAGGAATCATTAGATTACCTGAAATAATTGAGCAAAAAAAAAAAGAGCCTATATACATCATATTTCTAGAAATCTCAAAAGACCCTTAGATCCTTTAGAAGCAGAGTGCAAAGTAGAAATAGAATCCACTGGTCATCTCTTGAAGAAAAATTCCCAGGATCATCAGTTCCAAAACAGAGCTTTCAGGTAAAAGAAAAAAATACAGTGAATAGCCAGAAAGAAAGGAGGAGACAGTTGGATCACTCACAATTTGGCAGCTACCACTTACTCTAAAGGAGTAGAGAACACTTGAAATATAAATTCCAGAAGACAAAGGGTATGGGACTTAGCGCCATGAATAACTTATCTGGCAAAACTGAATGTAACCCTATAGGGAGAATGTTTTAATGAAACAGAGGGCTTCTAAGCATTCCAGGTGAAAAGAACAGAGCTGCATAGAAATTTGGAAGCCAACCACAGGAGTTTTTTATGTAAGGATAAACATGAATAAACATGGTTAGAGGACTAAACAAGATTAAAGTGCTTACATTTAAAGAGAGAATACATATGTCCCCTCTGAACTCTATCACCAGGACAATCAGATTAGACAAAGCCTATGAGTGTTTCTATTATGACTTGCTGATATTAAGACAAGAATAGAAAAAGAGGGGAGAAGGAAAGTCGGGAAGGAAAATGAAGGTTGGGGAAAATTATCTCGGACATTGTTATCAGCATTATAGTTATTTTTAATGTAAGTAGACATCTGTACACACAAGAGGGAGGAGGTAGGGGAGTGTCTGACACTGTACCTCATTCTCATCTGAATTGACCTGAAGAAGGAACACCCAAATAGATTTCATTCATCAGAGAAACAGGAAGGGAAGGGGAGAGGGGGAATTAGAAAGATAGATTAAATGCGGGATCAGTCCTACGTAAAACAGACTCAAAAATATTTATAGATCTTTTTGAAGTGGCAAAGTAATCTGAGGGGTACCCATAAATTGGGAAATGATTGAATTATGATATGTAAATGTGATGAGATACTCTTGTTGAGGAGTTTTATTAGCATATGACCTATCAGATTCCAGAGAATAATGATAAAATATGCTATTGTAAGGGTTAAATTTAATGGTTGGAAAATAATTTTATGAAATTATGTGGTCGCCAATATTTATTAGATCTCGAGTCAGAAATTTATTTACAAATATATACAAATAGAGAAGAAACAATAAAGAAGAGAAATGTGAGGGGGTTAGAGAGGGTATCTATCCTATCTTAATCCAGGCAGAGATTAATTAGGTCTCAACCAGGAAGGCCAGTAGTGAGTAATCATGTGGCCTCCTCCAAGATGGAAGCTAGTCTCTTAGGAAACTAGGAAAGGAATCAACCTTTAACTCACCCAGTGAAATAGTCCAGAATTCAGAGTCCAAGTTAAAACCGAGCTCCAAGCCCATAATCCAAGCTTCAGTCTCCAGCGAAACTCCCTCAAAGACAGGAGACTATCTCCACAAGATTCACTCAAGCCAAAGGATTCATGGCTTTTGTGGTGCTAGCACTGCCCAGTTCTCACCTTCTGGAGGGATGAACTCTTTATCAAAGGCCTCTGATGGTGTCAACTCTGATCATAGGATTCACAAGTTTCTGGAGGTGTCACCCATTGTAGTAATTGACTTGGTGAACTCTTCTATCTAGTTCAAGCTTTTGTTGGTTCAATCCAAATAAAAGTGGACAAAGGAGAGTTAATCTAGTCTTCACAATCTAGTGAGGTACTAAGTTATTGTTTAACGAAGTGTTAACTCAAAATAAACATAGGGAATAAAGTTTGCCCTTTTACAAGGGCAAACTCAGAAAAGAGGACAAAGAATTCTCTTGCACACTGTTTACCTCTTGATAGTGAAGTGAAGGGCCCAGAATGCAGATTTTACCCTATGTCAGTTCATATAGATCTTCCCATGATTCTCTCTGTTCATCACACATTATTTCTTACAGTACAGTAATATTCCATTACATTCATTACTGTGATTTGTTTAGCCATTCCCCAATCAGTGGGCATCTACTTTATTTCTAATTATTTTGCTAACCTAAAAAAGTGCTGCTGTCAATGCTTTGGTGTATGTGGCTTCTTTGGGATATGAGTCCAGTAATGGAATCAGTTCATCCTACATCAAAAGGGTATGACCATTTTAGTCACTTTATTTGTATGATTCCAAATTGCTTTCCAAAATGGTTTCATAGCTCTATCAACAATGCATTTACCCTAGAACTTCGTTAAGCTCTTTGACATTGTTGATGTTTTTTGTCATCTTTATCAATTTGCAGGATATGAGGAGAAGTTTGTTTTAATTAACATTTCTATTATTACTAGTGTTTTGGAGCATGGTTGTAAATGGTTGTAAATATTTTGCATGGTTGTAAATGGTTGTAAATATTTTGTTGTATGGTTGTAAATACCTTGCAATTCTTCTGGGAGAGCTGTTTTTCCATTTCCTTTGACTACTTTTTATCAATTGGGGAATGGCTGTTAGACTCTTAATATATATTTAATTGTTTAACATTATCATGTTAATTATTTATCTTAGATACCAAGCCCTCCTCAGAGAAATTTGATACAAAGATTTTTTTTTTCCCAGTCCACTACTTCCCTTCTTGTTCTAGGTGCCGTAACGTTACCTGTGCAGAAACTTTTCAGTTTCATGGACTCCTGATCTTTTGTTTGGTTAAGACTCTATTTCTTGTCTAGCTGAGAGAGCTATGTGACTCTTCCAGTTGTTTTATAGTAACTCTCTAACAGTGAGAGGTCATTTATGCTCTTAGGACATATTGGGGAGAGTATGGTTCTAAAAGTAGTTTTCGATGTTTGTATTTCCTTCTCAACAGCTTTTTGTTTTCTTTGTGTGTTTTTCTAAGAGAATCCTGGTTCTTAAGGATCCTTTTTCAGTGTCTTTTAATTGTTAATGTTTTTAGGGTACACTTGGAAAATTCTGAAGTCTCCACGCTATTAGAGCAGGAATTGAAGGCATTAGTGAAATCACCCATTAGTAAAATTGCTTAATGTAGTTTTGCTCATAAACCCCATCAAGTTCAGCCACTACCGTGATGTGATTGAATTGGCCCAGTAGGCTGAATTCTACTAAAAGATGTGTCCCATGGTCTGTGACTTCACAGCCACTCCCATCACAACGGCTGCTCTCAGTCTGCCTTCAGTGCCTATCGGATGCACCATCCCATGTGTTCAGGGATCCTGCGTGCTTATTCAGAGGGCATTGCTGAGAGTAGAGAAGCTGGGAGTGAGCTCCAGATCAGGCACACACGATTTCCTGTCTCCTATCTTGAGGAGTCTGTTCATGTTCACCACTGGCCGTCCAGCCTGCTGGAGCCCAGGAGAGGGGAGCAGGGAAACAGGTGGGGAAACTGAGGCCCATGGAGGGTGGGAAACTTAGGGTCACACAGGAGACCCTGCGGTTGTCTCTCCAGCCCCTTCCTTTTACAGATGAGGAGACCGAGGGTCAGGGAGGGGCAGTGATTGGCCAAGGTCCTCTGACCGCAGAGTTGATACCTTTCCCAGGTTCCTCTGCTGCCTCAGCATGCTGGGAGGAGTGGTGAGCATGAAGAACTCTGCCACTTCCTCATTATTCAGGCCAGTGACCCATGCAGAGCTGGAGCTGCCCCTCCTGAGTGGGAGTCACATGTGGCCACGTTGAAACCACTGGCCTCTTAGAGCACTGGACCTGGGGTCAGGGAGCCTCTGCTTTCCCCTCTGTACATGTCACTGTGCTCTCTCAGTGTGGTCCTGAGATCCAGAGGAGGCGATGAACTTAGGGCAGTTCTGGACTGGCCATAGAATAAAGCCCCCTCAGACAAGTTTTGGAGGTTGTGGATGGACAGGCCTGGCCACATAAAGGTGTGGCATTTAAAATTAGTTTCTCTGCTAGAAGTATTATATTTTATGAGGTTTATTAAAGATTAAGAATTTAAGAAAATACAAGTAAGAAAGCATGTGCCTAGGAGGACTGAAAGGCCCATTCAGTTTCACTTACATCATGAGAGACACGTCTGCTTGGAAGCGGAAGTAGGAAGAGAGCTCAGTAGGCTTTTAACAGCCAGTTATATAGAAATTTTGATCTCTCCCAGGTGAGGATCTCAGTGAGATTAGAGGTCATCTCGGGAACTAGAGCAAGGACTTCTGGGGATTGAAGTCCGGGGTTCAAATCTCTATTCTTACATTTCCCCGTATGATCCTCTGGGAAAAAGATTTTTTTCCAAAGGATCATGAAAACAATCAACTTAAAGATTACAATAATTTGAGGATAAGAGTTATTGCCAGCAGGCATGCTCCTCCTTTGTCCTCGTGTCCCTTGCACCCAGCTTAACAAGGTGCAGAGTAGGTCTTAATCAGTGTTTTCGATAGGGTCATTGAGTTGGGGCTGGAGGGGACTTGGGAGACCCCAAGATGGCATCGGAACCCCTTCTACCTCTCCCTTGCAGCCCTGCTGGAATAGCAGCCTTCTTGTTGTTGAGGTGCCTTCAGAAACTAAACCCTGAGGCCCAAGAGATCCTGCCTGATTGAAGTCCCAGACAGAATGTTGGAGCCAAGCACAATGGGAGGAATTGGCCGAGGTCTGCTCAGCCACACAGTCCCTCCCTTTAGTCTGGGCTTTCTTAAAATGCAGGGAGCTGGTGACTGTTGGCTTCTCTTTTTAGTTTAGTGAAATTTGCTATTTATGTGGAAGGGCCTTTGGGGCAGGGACTGTTTTCATTTTTGTCTGCCCCTGGCACTTGATACATAGCAGGAGCTTAATAAATGCTTATTGAATTCAATCTTTTTTCCTTCACTTTCATGTGGGGCAGCCCACTGGGCAAGAAGGACCAGGGTTTTCAGGTAAGTAACACCTGTAGTTTTGCAAAGATTTCTGTGGTTCAGAGACCAAGAAAAGTAATTTGTATTATCCCCACCACAAAACTTGATCAGTGAGCATTTATTAAGCACCTGCTATGTGCCAGGCACTGGGGAGACAGGAAATCAAGGCAGACTTTGTCCTCAGGGGGCTTATATTGCATCAAGGGAGACCTTCAGGATGTGTCCAGAATGCATGGAAGGAGATCTGGAAAGGGGGGCTTAGCAATTAGAGGACCTTGAAGGAAGCAAAGCAGATGTGAGGAGGAAAGTCATGGGGGAGGGGGCTGGAGGGGGTGATGCAAGGAACAGCAAGGATACCAGGAGAGTGCATACTTGGCAGGGATGCGTGCTAAGTCTGGGTGGGTGGGCAGGAGTCAGATCTCCAAGGATTTTCCATCCCAAACAGGCACTTGTCTTGGCTTCTAGAGACCTTTGAGAGCCCTTGGAGCTTTCTGAGCAGGGATATTGACCCTTGCTTTTGGAATGTTGCTTTTAAGTGTCTGAAATGGGATTTGAACTCATGCCTCCAAATGTCCACCATCATTCACTGTACCATGATGCCTGTGGACATGTGAAAGTTTTCTGTCAGGAGGAACGAAGGTATGCACATCCAAGCACATCCCAACACCTGGTTTTATCCTCTTGGCCTGCAGGTGTGGAACTGGCAGTCAGAGGAATTTGTGTTTCTCAAAGCACACCAAGAGCCTGTGAAGGACTTTCGGCTCTTGCAGAATTCACGGCTCCTGACCTGGTCGTTTGATGGCACAGTGAAGGTAATTGGAAGCCCGGGTGGCCAATCACTGGGACGCTTATAGAAGCTCGTGGTATTGATCAAGTCCAGTGCCACCATCCTGCCACATCAGGCTCTTCAGGGCTCTGAGAGCAGCAAGAAATTCTCTGTTGGCTTCCAACTCTTTAGATGAACTGATTGGAAGAATCACAACTTATGTGTTGCTGCTGGAATTGACTTCTTCCTTCTTGAGCTCACAAATATAGAATGTTCTTACGAGGTTCTCTCTTTTTAAAAAAACCCTTACCTTCTGTCTTCGAAATAATACTGTGTATTGTTTCCAAGGCAAGAGTGGCAAGGGCTAGGCAGTTGGGTTAAGTGACTTGCCCAGGGTCACACAGCTAGGCAGTGTCTGAGACTAGATTTGAACTCAGGACTCCCCCCACCCCCCCTTTGGTTTTTAAAAATTTTAGTAACAAATTCCCACCTAAGTTTTCCAAAGTTATATGATCCATATTGTCCCCCTTGCTTCTTCCCTCCTCCCTTCCAGAGTTGACAATCAGTTCTATCTGGGTTATACATGTATTATCACACAAGATATATTTCCACATTATTCCTTTTTGTAAGTGAATAATCATATGAAACCAAACCCCCCCCAACATATACTCACATAAACAAGTGAAAAATCATATGCTTTCATCTGCATTCTGACTCCCAGCAATTCCTTCTCTGGAGATGGGTAACATTCTTTGGCATAAGTCCTCAGAATTGTCCTGGATCATTGTATTGCTGAGAGTAGCAAAGTCCGTCACATTTGATCTGAACCTAGGACTTTTCATCTCTAGGACTGACTCTCAATCCAATGAGCCGTCTCGCAGCTCCCTCTTTTTTTTTTTAAAGGTTTGGAACATCCTTACTGGCAAAGTAGAGAAGGATTTCACTTGCCACCAGGGTACGGTTCTCTCCTGTGATGTTTCTCCTAATGCCACCAAGTTTTCATCTACTTCTGCTGACAAGACTGCAAAGGTATTTGGGTGGATTTGTGTGATTTGGCCTTGCTTAGGTGACAGGGGATAATAGAGTCAGGAAGACCCAAGTTCCCCCAATTCTGATTAGAGGCATTTAACCCCTTTGACCCTTAAGCTCCTTTTTAGGGTTTATCTCCTAAGTCTCAGGCGTTCTCTGGTGATGGGTTCCCCCACCCTGATGAGTTTTTCTGTGTACACACTGGGATCAGAATATCTATGTCCCGAGGCCCCTAAGCAGTTCTGATTATTTCTCTGTGTCTGTCACCCTGATGCAGTCTCTAAAACAGATGGCTTGGGTGGTCTCAACATTTTTTCCTCTGAATTATGAAAGCTGTAGCTACTTTCTTTTTTCTTTCTAGATTTGGAATTTTGAGAGCAGTTTCCCTCTTCATGAGCTGAGGGGTCACGAGGGCTGTGTTCGATGCTCTGTCTTTTCAGGAGACAATGCCCTCCTGGCGACTGGAGACGACAATGGAGAAATCAGGGTATGGCGCTCAGCCCAGACTCCTCCTGCTTCCCTGGCCTGTTGTCTGGGGGGCTCACCATAACCTGTGTTCATCCTTGCTTGGCCTTCTCGCAGGTTCTGTGCACCCTTGTTTTCACAGCCATTATGAGGAAAGCTTTTCTTTCCCTTGGGAGGGGGGCAGTCAGCCCCATTATTTGCCATTGCTTTTTGCCTTTGAGCTCTCAGAGCATGAGCTTGGAGAAGTCATCCTTACTCTTGAGTTCATCCCAAGGATCCTTGGGCTTAGTTTACATCAGCAGAATTGGAGGAAGGATTCATTTTTTTTTTTTAAATCCTACTTTCCATCTTGGAATCAATACTGTGTATTGGCTCCAAGGCAGAAGAGTGGTAAGGGCTAGGCAATGGGGGTGAAGTGACTTGCCCAGGGTCACACAGCTGGGAAGTGTCTGAGGTCAGATTTGAACCCAGGACCTCCCATCTCTAGGTCTGGCTCTCAATCCACTGATCTACCCAGCTGCCCCCAAGAAATTATTTTTTAAAATGTTCCTCCGCCTTCTGCTTAAATGGCTAATAAATATTAATTATTTATTTTTAAAAGCCCATCTCTTCTGTCTTAGAATCAATTCTGAGTATTGGTTCCAAGGCAGAAGAGTGGTTTGTAACAGTGCAGCTCTCATGCGCATGGAGACTTTCCGGGGGGGGGGGGTTGTGGGGGTGTAACATGACTGCACTTTGGGCCTGGGCAACAGCTCTGGGGTAAAATGCCAGCCGGGAGGTGGGAGATGGAGGGTTGTGGAGGGGTACTGCCCAGGGCACGGTTTTCTCTCCCTGGGATCCCTTGTTGTGTGGGAAAAGCAGAGTCTTGTCAGGGCCGTGGCTTGGAGAATGCCATGCTAGGAGGGGCCCCGGCAGGGCGGGAGGAGGCGCCTCACAGGCCTTGTCCCTCGCGTGCAGATCTGGAGCGTCTCCAGCGGCGGGCTGCTGCATTCCTGCCTCCCGCTCACTGTAGAGGAGGGAGAGGCCACCTACGGGGGCTGGGTGACGGACCTGCACTTCTCTCCCGACGGCAGGATGCTCGTGTCTGCGGGCGGCTATCTGAAGGTGAGCCTCCCTTTCCCCTCCTCCGCTCCATTTAGTGAGCAGCGGATGTGTATTCTGAAGGTAACAGATGCCCAAGCATTTCCGCACCCACGAGAGCTCCGTGTGGAAGGCGCTGGAATGGGGCCTCAGGCCCCGGGAGCCTCCACTCACAGAGCTGGCGCCACCATGTTGGCCAGCTTTCCTGAGAGTACGTTTGCCATCCCTTGGGGGTGGGTCTGGGCCAGTCTGTAAAATGGGAACATCCTGCTTGGGAACCTACCTGCTTTTTTGGCAGCTCCCGTGAGACCGAGTCTGCTTCAAGTGTCCCGTCATTGCAGTTGTGGGTCCCCTGGTGGCAAATGTCAGGGCCTGGGAATGCCCTGGGATGCCGGAGTCTCTCTGGGAGACGTGGGATCCCCTTTCTGGGCTGGGTTTGCCCTGAGCCTCTGGCCCAGCCGCCAGAAGGACGTCGGCCGACATCTCACAGGTGGTGCTCATTCAGACCTTCGCCCTTCACCCCGTGTTGGAAGTTGGGGGAGGGGAGGGAGAGGTCATAGGCACAGGCTCTTGTGCGACCTCCTCACGGCTGCTCACCTGGGCAGCCCTGGACGGCTGCCTGCCTCTTAGGGGCTCACCGTGTTGGCACTAGACTTGGGATGGATGCTTGATGGGCTTGGTGTCCCGTCTGCTGGTCTTATGGTAAAGTGGCCTGTCCAGTTAAGCTGCTGCTGATATAATACCAGTTGCATTTACATAGCCTCAGGAATGTGAGGATCTGAAAGCAAAGAAGCAAATTAAAAGTAAAAACAAATTTAAAAAATCAGCTCCTCTAATGTCCAAGAAAATAGGCCTTTGGAGGCTATTTACTTCCAAACTGAAGCTGTGAAAATTGAATATCTGGAAGACAAAGTAGGTACCCAGGAGCCAAGAGCCCTTAATTCCCCAAGTTGTTGCTATTGATAGCTCTAGAGGAACAAGGGCTTGCCATTTACCTGGGATAGGCTCTGGAATGTGGATGTCTGAAATGGCACTCAGACCTCCCTAATTCTGACTGATGCAGGACACTTAAAATTATAGAATAAATTTAAAGAAGTTCAGTTTTGGAAAAAATGATCTTATTCTTTTGGACACTTTTTGTGTTGATGGCATATTAATTTCCAAATAGATATATCTCTTACCCTTACTTTAGCTTTTAGTATGGCCTTTCACCACAGACGTGAAAACAGTCATCCAAGGTCACTTAACTTGGTTGTGTTAGTGGTGGAACTTGAATCCAGGCCCTTGACTCTCATTCCACTATTCTTATGGTCAAAAATTCCTTTCATTTTATTTTTCAATTACATGTAAAAAAATTTCAACATTAATTTAAAAAATTTTTTGAGTTCCAAATTTTCTCCCTCCCCCTCCTTAAGAAGGCAGGCAATTTGCTACTGATTATACATGTGAAGTCATGCGGAGTGTGTTTCTCTATTAGCCATGTTACAAAAGAAAACACAAACCAAAACAGAAAAGCAAAATAAAGTTTAAAAAGTATGCTGCTAATGTTTTGGATGATAATACATATATAATTCAGATAAAATTGCTTACCTTCTCTGAAAGAGGGGCAGAAAGGGAGGGAGGGAGACAATTTAGATCTATGATTTTCAAAAACATATATTTAAAATTGTTATTATATGTAATTGGGAAAATACAAAATATCTTTGAATTTAAAAAAAATATGCCTGAATCTCAATCCTCTGAGCCACCTAGCTGCCCTTGATTTCTTACAGCACAATAGTATTCCATCATCATCATCTACCACAATTTGTTCAGCCATTCTCCAATGGATGGACATTCCTTCAATTTCCAATTCTTTGCCACCACAAAAAGAGCTGCTATAAATATTTTGTACTAATAGGTCCTTTTCATTTTTCTTTGATATCTTTGGTATGCAGTGGTATTTCTGGGTCAAAAGGTATGCATTGGTTTATAACATAGTTTGGGTGCAGTTCCAAATTGCTCTCCAAAATAGTTGAATTAGTTCCCAACTCCACCCAAAGTGCATTAGTGTCCCAATTTTCCCACATTTCCTCCAATATTTGTCATTTTTCTTTTCTTCCATATTAGCCAATCTGATAGGTGTGAGATGGTACCTCAGAGGTGTTTTAATTTGTTTTTCTCAAATCAGTAGTGATTTAGGGCATTTTTTATATAACTATAGATTACTTTGATTTCTTCTTCTGAAAACTTTTTGGTTACATCGTTTGACTTTATTGAGGAATGACTTGTATTCTTATACATTTGATTGTTTTCTATATATTTTGGAAATGAGGTCTTTATCAGAGAAACTTAATTTAAAATTTGTTTCCATAGTTTATTGATTCTGATTTCCTTATAATCTTGGCTGCACTGGTTATGTTATTGCAAAATTATCCATTTTAAATCACATAATGCTCTCTTATCTTCTGTTTGGATATAAAATTTCCCCTTATCCTCAGATATAAAAGGTAAAATTTTCCATGTTCCTCTAATTTGCTTATGATACCACCTTTTATGTCTAAATCATATACCCATTTTATCCTTATTTTTATAAGGATATATAGTGTGAAATGTTGGTCTGTTACCTAGTTTCTGCAAAACTATACTTTCATAGTAATTTTTGTCAGAAAATGAATTTTGGTTCAAAATACTTGGATCTTTGGATTTATCAAACACTAGATTACTGTGGTCATCTACTAATGTGTACTGTGTACTTAATCTATTTCAGTGATCTACCACTTACTTCTTAGCCAGTATCAGAATGGAATTTTATACACATAGGTCACTTTCCTTCATGTTCTTTTTTTCATTGAGTCCCTTGAAATTCTTGACTTTTTTGCTCTATGTGAATTTTGTCATTATTTATTCTAGCTCTATCAAATAATTTTTGGTAATTTGATTAGTATAATTCTGAATATTGACTCAGCTTTAAAATTTTTCTGTCTGGATTGCATTTTCTTTTTGTGAGGAGTGTTTTATAGTTGTGTAAATATAATTCCTGGGTTTGTCTTAGCAGGTAGACTTTAAATATTTTTATTGTTTGCAAGCATTTTAAATAAAATTTCTATTTTTATCACTTGCTTTGCTGGATTTTGTGTAGTGCATAGAAATGCTGATGATTTACGTGAGTTTATTTTATATCCTGCAGTTTTACTGAAGTTGTTCATTATTTCAGCTATTTTTTAGTTGATTCTCTAGGTTTCTCTTAGTGTACCAGCATATTGTCTGCAGAAAGTGACCATTTTGTTTCCTTATTGCATATCCCTATTCTAATTTCAATTTCTTTTTCTTGTGTTACTGCTGTAAATTAGCATTTCTAGTAAAATATTAAGCAGTAGTGGTAATAATGGGCATTCTTGCTTCATCCAGACTTTATTAGGAAGGGCCATATGGCAATTCCAAGAGCTGCCCTTGATCTAGTATTTCTGAAGTCTCACAACAGCCCTGGCAGGGAGAAGAAAGAGAGGGAAGGTCACAGGCATTTTTCACCCCAGCAAATGAGGAAAACAAGCCCTTAGGCTTGAAGCGAGTCATTTGTAGTACTGAATGCCATTGAATCTGTCTGTCTTGACTCCAGGCTCAGTGCTGTGTTCCCTGCATCAGGCACTTTGTGGCATCATACGACTGCCTCCTCCTCCGAAAGAGTAGCCCAGAATTGTCAGGCTTGGGCCAGTGGGGACCTGCTCTGATGGATGAGCGATGTCGCCCACAAGAGATTCTATGATGAGTTCTGGTGCTGCCAGAAAGTCTGGTCCAAACATCCCCTTCATTAACAGAGGAGGCTCAGAGTGGTAACCACTGCCAAGGGTCTTCCTGATGCCAAATCCAACATCTCTTCAGTGCCTCCTTCAGCTTTACTGTAGGGCATGTGTCCCCATTACCAGGGATGACTGGATCTGCACCCTCACCTCTCTTCTCACTTCTGTTGGTTGCCGAGTCTCATTTGTTTCTTGCTTGGAGTTGTATGGTCTGTTTCTTGTCCTTCCTTCCCTGTGCTCTCTGTCACCCTACTGATGGGGTTGCCCCCTAGTTCAGGTTCTCTTCATCCCTCTCCTGGAATATTGCAGGAGCCTTCTAACCCCCTGCTCAACATGGATAGGCCTAAAATACAGGTTTGACCCTCTCAGTCCCTGCTTAACAAACTCCTGTGGCCCCCGATCCCCATCTCAGCCTTACTGCATCTGTAGAATCTGGCCAAGCTGCCCTTGTGGATCTTCTTGTCGAACCTTCTCCCTGGCTTTTCCCTGGCTTCCTTCATGCTGCTTGCTTCCATTATTACCTGCTATTTGTTCCTCCTGTGTCTTGTATGTCCATAATTGTGTCCGTGTGGTTTCCCTCATCAGACCATGAGCCTATGAGATCAGGGATGTCCTTGGCACAGGACTTGGCACATAGGAGGCACTCAGTAGATGCTTATTGCTCCCTCACCCTGATCAAAGACCCCCTCCTGCCTGGAGCCTTTCCTGATCCCACCCCAAGAGTTTGTATTTATTTTGTCTTGATATTTGTATATATGTCTGTGTTATCTCTCTCTCTCTCTCTCTCTCTCTCTCTCTCTCTCTCTCTCTCTCTCTCTCTCTCTCTCTCTCTCTTTTTTAAACCCTTCCATCTTGAAATCAATACTGTGTATTGGCTTCAAGGCAGAAGAGTGGTAAAGGCTAGGCAATGGAGGTTAAGTGACTTGCCCAGGGTCACACAGTTGGGAAGTGTCTGAGGTCAGATTTGAACCCAGGACCTCCTGTCTCTAGGCCTGGCTTTCAATCCACTGAGCTACCCAGCTGCCCCCTGTGTTGTCTCTTTGATAGACTTTGAGCTCCTTGGGGCAGGAACTGTCTCATTCTTGTCTTTGTGATCCTCGTGCCTGGCACATAGTAGGCACCAAATACGCACTCTGTAGTTAGGTAACTAGTAGTTACCACGGCTCAGATGCAATGAATGAGTGTGCAGTCAGTCTAAGATCCTAGCAGGCTCCTTTGGACCAGCTCTGTCCAAACTTGCTCCCAAAGGACTGATGATACCTGACCTTTGTAAAGGTAATTTTAGAGTTGTGACCTAATCTAAATTAATTTTGGTCACCAGGGAATATCCCAAATAAAATACCCAAGTCAGTGTCGAGATTTATGGTGGTTTAATTAATATAGAGGGAAGGAATTAAGGAGATGAGAGGGGGAAAAAGTATAGGATTTCTCCCACTTGGCCTGTGCCAGGGGGAGTTCAAAGTCCTCCGCCATGAGGTCTCTGAAGAAGATTAGTGGCTTTCTAAGAGGATAGTGTTTGGAAGGTAAAAGGTAAAGAATCAGCCTAAACTCTGAGAGAGCTCAGTAAAGATGCCTCACCTGAATTAGGCTACTCAGCTTCCTCCAGTATGGTGTCAAGGAAAACTCACTGCTAAACTTGGACAATAGCAGCTGCCACGCCAAGATGCTGAAACGCTCAGCAAGTTGCCACCAGCCACCTCTCCGCTGCCAGAGAGTCCAGAGAGAGGAAGTGATGCGAAATATATAGACGGTTTTTATATCAATTTCCTGCGTCTCACATGTACCAATGGTAGCTTAAGCTTGACTTGGGACAGCCCAGGGGTCTGTCAGTTGTTTCTGATTTGTCATTTGCTAAGACCTGTCTGTCATAGGTCATCCTCCTAAATACTTAATCCTTAAGTATGGATGTAGACATAACTGTTTTTGTTAGACTAAGTAGGGTGGAGTGATCTAAAGTTCACGCCTTTACATAGCACTTTAACTTGTACAGATACCACCTTTGCAATGAGGTGGTACTGTGTGTGTGTATTAGTGTCCCTTCCCAGAGGCAAAGACTGAGGCTCAGCACTGAAGTACATGAGGTCAGCCTCACAATCCACCTCAGAATCAAGACGTGAACCCAGACCTTTCTTGTCTTTTGGGGCACTCTTGCCTGTGGCTGGACTGGATTTGGGTGAATTTGGCAATGGAGGAGCATTGAGGCTAGCAGGGGACTCTGTTTCTTGTGTTGTAATCATGGCCACACCAGATGGCCTTGTTTGCAATCTCTGATTTTGTAATTTATGGCAGCTGAGACTTTCTTTTGTCTTTTCACAGTGGTGGGACGTGGACACCGGGGAATCCTTGCAGACCTTCTACACCAATGGAACCAACCTCAAGACAATCCACGTGTCCCCTAGTTTCAGAGCATATGTGACTGTTGATAATCTCGGGATTTTATATATATTACAGGCATTAGAATGAGATCACTAAGGCCAGTGTAAGTGAGCCTCAGCTGCTTGTGGATAGAGGTTTGGAACTGGAGGCGGGGAGGTCCTGAACAAACTGTATTGCAAATCTTACTAAACTGTGAATCATTTTTCAGTATTGAATTCATTACAAGTGCTTGTTGTCAGGTGAATAATGTTTATGTAGATTTTTCCCCAAATGAGGCACACCTTTAATCTTGTTTTCCATAATCATTATTATTGTTAACAGTTTGTACTTTCGGATGCAAAAGGAAATTTGTGTGGCTTGTTATACTGTTGATATAATTCTATTTTCAGATATATTCAAATTGGTTCACATAATTAATGAGGCTTAGTAGAAAGAAAGAAGGTATCTGGGAAGAAGAATAAAAGCCTTTCAGGTTTGGGGACTAGGCCTAGGGAAGTGCCTTCCCAGAGCAAATCTACCCCCTCCCCACTTCCCACCATTGTGGAGGAAGACTTTGAGAGAATAGCTCTCTTTTGAGTTATTTTTTTTGTATCCCTAAATGTGCTTTATGAGAAGCAGTGCATTATAATGGCTACAGAGGGGCCTGTTGGCCTTGGAATTGGGCCTCAGTTCCTGCCCCTACTTTTTAAGACTCTGAGTTGCAGATGAGTGACTGATTTGTATTAGTGGAGGGAATTTTCACACCAGAGGGATCTACGAGTATAATCACAGGACTGGGTTATTTCCCCAAAACTGCTTTACAAATGTTTGGTGTTTGCAATGTTGAGTTGCACTGGATGTACAGTGAACCTTTACATTTCCTACTTGTACCTTTGTAAAGCAGTAACTGGAAGAATGAGGAAAAACTGAATCGTATTAACTCACATATGTTCACTCCCCCTCTCTCCAGCGAATGGCCATGACACCAGGGAGGTCATATTGGACCAGACATTAGCAGATTCCAGAAATGTGATTTGGGACTGATGTCAGACTCCTCCATTGTTGAGCCCTAAGTTATGAGAATCCACTTATTTAGAGTGGGCAAATACTTTTCTACTGGAATGCAGTTTTGGGCTAGGGAGAAAGTTAAACTATAGATTTAATTCCACGCTGATATTCCTATCTGCTTTTTTTTGATGAATAGAATGACTGTTCTGCTAATTTCTCTGGGTCTCAGTTTCCTTATCTACAAAATGGTCTAGATGATCATCAGAGATGACCTTTACTTTCAATGAAATTTAAAAACTGCTGTTATTCTTTTATCAACAAAGAACCCCCTAGGATTTGGTCCACGGTTAAAGGAAGGGCTTGACAACTCTTAGGAGTGCCAGTTGTAACTTCATAAGGTTTTTTTCCCCCTTTCAAAAAGTAGATGTTCATTTCAGGGTGCTTTGGATGTCTCAGGACTGTTTTGAAATCTGCTAAATGATCTAGCCAAACTTGAGTGCCACTCAATCAGAGGCAAAATTGTGCCTGAATTCAGCACTGAATTCAGCAGTGGGATGAAAGGAATGGAGAAATGAGGGAGTATCATTGCATCCTAGATCTCTAGCCCAAAGGGAGCCTTGGGGGTACTTTTGTTCAACCCTCTTCTTTTACAGATGGGGAAACTGAGGCCCTGGAAGGTGAGGTGACTCTGCCTAAGGTCCCATAGATGTTAGGTAGCCAAGTGAGGACCTGAACTGTCAGGGTTTTTTCTCCAAGCCTGGCATTCTTTCTGCTACAACATGAAAGCTGTGAAATGAGACCACTCTCACCTTGGCTACATTCCTTCCCCTTTCTGAGCCTCAATTTTGCAGTCTATAAGTTGGGGATCAATAATGCTTTTGCCATCTGTCTTGAAGGGAACAACTGTTGACCTGCTTCCAAGTGTTACAGAAATGTGATTTGTTCTCGATGTAAATGGGGGTGGTTAGTACAGCCAAGCCTTTTGGTATTTTTTAAAAATGTCATCTGCTAGTCTTAAGAAAAGGGAAGCTAGAGATGTGGTGGGTGTTGACTGACAAGCAGCTCCTTTCTGCCAGCTGTGCCTAGCTGGTGGACTTTTGGAGAGCCAGAAAACATTCCATGGAACCTATTTTTAGAATGGGTGTTTCAGTCCAGTTCCCATTCAGGACAATTCTAATACTCATCGATGGACAAGGAGAGTAAAAAAGCAAACCAACCCCAAACCCGCTGGCGGTTCTCCATAAGCTAAGTTTTTCTCATGGTGAATGGAGAAAAACAGTCTCAGGTATATGCTATTCAAACCAAAACTGAAATGTGAATATTTCAAGGCTTTTTTTGCCTCTTGAAAAAGGAAATGGATGGTAGTTATCATATAAATAGCCAGTTCCCTTTTGTCTAGTCAAAATTTGATTTGTGGCAATATTTATGTGTGCTTTTCCAGAAAAGCTTTTGCCATACACAGATAGGCATACCAGTGGAGTTTATTCATAGAATCATAGATTTAGAGATGGAAGGAATCTTGGAAGCTATTGGGTCTAGCCATCTCATGACAGATGAGGAAACTGAGTCACAGAGAAATTAGCTGATTTGCCTGGTGTCTCACAGCTAGTCAGTGTCTGAGGCAGAATTTGACTCCAGGTCCTCCCAACTCCAAGTCTGGTGCCTTCTGCACTTTCCCATGTTGCCTCTCATTGTTTTGGCATTCCTTTTCTAGCACGTATGGGCATTGTTGCCTTGAGGATCATTTTTTTATGTGTGCACCTCATCCAGGGCTTCCAAGAGTGGCAGCAGAAGGAAAAAGGACAGTGTGCCAGGGTTCTCTAATGACTAAAGGGCCGGCCCCTTTAACCACAAGAAGTGACTCCAGAGCAAGGGCAGCTTTGTTTTGTAGCTTTCCTGGGACCCCCGAGAAGTCATACCTCTGACCATTCTGCTCAGGGGTTTGCTTTGGGAATCCCAGCTTGGCCTCTGGCTGTGTGTTTTCTCTGTGACCATACCTTGTGTACTTCTTACTGTGTAAGTATCCAACAAATGCTTCCAGTTTGTTTTCCCTTTGCGATGCATTTTTTAAACGAATTTTAAAGATGTTTGTATGAATAAACTTTTTGAATCCTTTTTGCACCGTCCCTTCCTTTGCAAACAAGCAGTCTGACAAGTCCTTTGTCCAGAGCGTTGTCGGTCTTGGCTGTGTCTGGGCTGGTTGGGAAAACGAGGACCTGCAGGCTCACCATTTACAGGCCTTTGAGCCGGCTCCTCCATGCATGTGTTCTTGTGGCCTCCCCTTCTCTTGCTCAGTGGCCAGGTACCCACAGTGGTGGGAGCGAGCATGTTTCTGAGTGGATGGTTGAATGTTGTAGCTGGGCTCTCCCAGGTTGTGGGGACATAAACTCCAAGCAGTTTCTCTTCTCTACAGGACTCCTCACTGGGTTTATTCAGTCCCAGCCTCATTGGGATTCAGTGCTTTGGGTGGTTTTTGGAGTAACTTGGCATCTGCCTCCTGGCTGACCATGCTTGAATCTCTGGGGCACAAGGTGTTTGCCCAATTGAGGCCTTTTTCCTCCTCTTTAAAATGGGGATAATTCTACTTTGCTGTGTCTTGCCTTTCTCTGGGTGAAGATCCTATGAAGAGTAGGTATAGAAGCCTAGAAAGCCATTTTACCATAGGCAGCACAGTGGATTGAGCCTCAGGCACTTACTAGCTGTGGGGCCCTGGGAAAGTCACTTAATCACGGTATGCCTCAGTTTCCCATCTCTCAGCTCATTTGACAGATGAGGAAACTGAGGTAGACAAGTGAGATGGCCACTGTAAAGGCTTAGCACAGCGCCTGGCACATAGTGGATGCTGTAGAAATGTTGCTGAGTCGTTTTTCAGTTGTGTTTGACTCTGTGATCCCTTGTGGGGTTTTCCCTATTTTTTAAAAAACAATTTTAAAAAATGTAGAATATTTTTCCATAGTTACATAATCATAATTCATGTTCTTTCCCTCCCATCTCCCCCCACCCCCTCCCTGGAGCTGACAAGCAATTCCACTGGGTTATACATGTATCATTGCCATGTGGAGTTTTCTTGGCAGAGATACTGGAGTGGTTTACCATTTCCTTCTTCAGCTCATTTGACAGATGAGGAAACTGAGGTAGACAAGTGATCTGTCCAGGCTCACATGCTAGTAAGTGTCTGAAGCCAGATTTGAACTCAGGAAGATGAATGTTTCTGATTGCAGGTCCACCACTTAGCCACCCATATAAATGTTGACTGCTATTATTATTTTTAGGCCCTAAGAGCTGATTAGAACCCTAAGTTCTCTCTGGTCCCACATCCCAGCCAGGAAGAAATTTCCTTCTGTAACCTCCCCATTGGGTGGTAATTCCATCTTGCTTGACCATTAAAAAAATTTAATTTAGAATATTTTTCCATGGTTACATGATTCATATTCTTTTCCTCCTCTCCTCCCTCTTCCCTCCCAGAGCCAATGTGCACTTCCACTGTGTTTTACATGTATCATTTGTTCAAAACCTAATTCCATATTATTTGTACTAGGGTAATCATTTAGAGTCTACATCCCCAATCATATCCCCATGGAACCATGTGATCAAGAAATTGTTTTTCTTCTGGGTTTCTACTCCCATAGTTCTTTCTCTGGATGTGGATAGTGTTCTTGCTCATAGGTCCCTCAGGATTGTTGCTTGACCATTTTCAAGGGATAAAGGACTTTAGTGCTTTGGTTCTACAGCTTTGAGCAAATCACTGAGCTATCCCAATTCTGTTTTCCCCTCTTGTGAAATGAGAGTAATGTCTTACTTTTATTTATTTTATATTATCTTGAAAGAAAGGTAAACCTTAAAATGTGTGGTTCATTTACTTTGCCCTATTAAAACAGAGCCAGAAGTTATGGATTGCTTCAGGTCTACCCATTTGTCTTGATTTTGCCTTTTGGAGCAACATCAAATATTCCTAGATACATCCTATTATCTAAAAAAAAAATGGATTTGAGTTTTAATTTAACTGTATAACCACCACCACCATTAACGACTAGTGGGAAGACCCCACACGTATACTGGGCACCAAGCACTGTGCTAAGGACTGAGGACACAAATGCAGGCAGACAGACAGCTTCTGCCTTCAAGGGGCTATTTTCTTCTAATGGGAGAAGACAACATAGGAAGAAACTAAAAAATGATAGCAAGGGCAGATATGGGGGTGTGGAAGAGAGGCCAGGAGAATCGCAGGTGCAATTTAGTAAAGAATGAAGGGGTGTAAAAATTAAATTAGTTTCTCTACTAAAAGTATTATATTTTAAGAGGTTTATTAAAGATTATTAGAAATCAAAGATACAAATCAATAAGCCACGTTTCTAGGGCTGATAAGCTTGTTCAGTTTCACTTACTACATCTTGAGAGACATGTGTGCTTAAAAGCGGAAGCAGAGAGACCAAGTAGGTGGTTCAGTCAATTTAAATAATTTTGTTCTCGACCCAGGTGGGGATCTCAGGTGAGATTATAGGGCATTCTGGGAAGTGCCAAGGACTTCTGGGGATTGAAGTTTGGGGTTCAAATCTCCATTTTTATATTCGCGCCTTTGATTTTTATTGGGAAAAGTTTCCCCAAAAAAGATCATGAAAACATAATCAAGATAATAAAGGTTACAATAATTTGAGGATAAGAGGAGAAAAGAGCAAAACCAATAATTGCTAGATGCATTGACAAAAAACTAGTTAGAGGGAAATCCCCTTTGGCATGAAAGTATACATACAAATAAATGTTCAATCAACCACACCCAAAGTTCATTCTTGATCTTCTCATGCAGCTTGTGGTCTGGAGGCATCTTTATGGTGTCTTCTCCAAATAGATTTGGAGAGGTATCATGTTTCTTAACCTAAAATTCTTCTCAAAAGGAATTTAAACTTCGCAATTTAAAAATAATATTTTTACATTCCCCCCTTGAAGAGGGTGATTGAAAAAACACAGGGATCATTTAGGGATGCATGGCTGAGTTATGAGGTATATGAATCAATTGGCAAGAGAAATTAAAAAGACATCAGAAAAATAAAAAAAAAAGAATTTCTGGATGAAAATATAGACTATCAAAGATGTGTAAAAATTCCATGTAAAGGAAAAATAGATCTATAACACATCTTTGAATCAGGGCCCAATTAAAATGATATAAGCAAGTAAGCATTTACTCAATCAGTAGCCAGGACTACAGAAAGTTTGCCACACTATGAAAGACAGAAAAAGGGACTATATTATAGGAGCCAAGTTAGAGATACTCATCTGTAAGAATTTTCACAGAATGTGGATACAAGGAAGGCCTATGTCTTAACGTATGTTAAGCATCACAACCTTGAGTCTTCACACAAGGTTCAAGTCATTTGTATTGGATTCTTTAGCCATGTGCAATGGCTCTTTTCTATATCTTGTCCTGGAATCAGACAGACTCATTATACAAAGTCCCATAATTTTTAAAAAAAATAATTAGTGGCATCATTTTTATAGTCTCAAGCTTTTGGGGCATGCATTGACTTTATAGCAAATGTATTTTAGACTTATATTACTGCTAAATTAAAAAAGTTAAAGAAAATCTTAATACTGGTGACATGTGCTTCAAATATACAAAGGAGAGAAAAAATAGTATTTTGCACATGCAAGAAAATATAATAAAAGAGTTTTAAAAATAAAAATATAACTTATAATCATTGATTATAATTGATTGAGCACACTGTGTCAGCTAAGAAAATATAGAATACAAGGCTTTCTCACCAAAAATGAGATCCATTTCCTTTTCATGTCTGGCCATGATCCACTGTGAGTACAAGCAAATGATTTTACAAAGTAACAGTTTTTTTTTTTAAATAAAGAACAGTAGTACAAATATGTAGGTATCTATCCCGAAAATTCTCAATAGTCCAGTTAATTACAATAACAAACAAACCCACTATCATATTTCACATCAGTTGCTGTATGGAATTTTTAAAAGCCTATGAACTGATGGATATTTGTCACAATTTTTACAAATGTAGCAAATCTTTCAACCTTGGTAAACATATTTAAACAAAACTCATTTGGGTCTAGAACATCATCAAGAAATCTAGATATCATTCTGGTGGAAGTAAAGTGAGCTGAAGAGTTATAAATGAGAAATGCTCCTCTTTTGGGAGTGCTCCAGGGGTACTATATGCCCTCGGATTAACTTCCCAGCTTCCGTTCACATTTTTATAAATGTGGGAGGTGGGGATTAAATTTGTATTTTACTTCAACTACTAAAATGTTAGGGGTAGGCAAAATGACCAGAGTTGTTGGAAAAATATATAAAAATCATGTCTAAAAGACCCCTTAAATAAATTTGAGATATTTAGCTCATTAAATTTTCCAAAGGTTGCTATATAATTGTAGCAATGTTCTGACGGAGTCCATCTATCCTCTATGTGACAATCTACAAAGTCAAAACAGAAAAGCTGTTTTAATATGGGCTTACTCAATAATATTTGTTCAGTATAGTTATAGGGGAAAAGGAACAGAATTTAACAGTAGTTAAAACCCAGTACATTAAATGATTCAGTGTAACAGAATAGTATTGAATACATTAATATATGAACTTAAAACCAAGAGAATTAAATCTTAAACAAAATCAGAAAAATGCAATAGAAAACAGAGATTTTTATAAAACATTGGAGTCTGAAATGCCTTAAAAATATAACCTCCAGTCTCTTTAAAGTTCCTTGTGTTTTTTTTTTTAATTATCCATTTAGATGCCTATTGTCAGAAGGCAGAAGATTGGTAAGGGGTAGGCAATGGGGGTTAAATGGCCTGCCCAGGGCCACACTGCCAGGAAGTGTCTGAGTCCAGATTAGAACCAAGGACCTCCCATCTCTAGGCCTGGCTCTCAATCCACTGAGCCACTGAGCTTGCCTCTCCATAGTTAGGGTGGGTTTTTGGAATCTCAAATTTTGCCAAAGAATTGTAGGGAGTTGAATTTTTCCCCTGAATTTCAGGTGAGATAAATAAAAGTATCAGTGCACTGAAAAGCTATCCTCTTAAAGCAGTCATGCTTGTAACTTCCTGTTTGGAAAAGTCTCTTCTCCTCTTTCTCCTTTCTCTCCTCTCCTACCCCTTGCCCCTAGGCTAATTGTAGCCTAAGAAAAGATCACCCCTGTTTTTACCAGCTGGTTTTTGATCCTGAAGAAATTGGGTCTGCTACCAGGAGCCTGGGGCGATCTTTGATTTGGGTCGGAGGCCAGAGTTGCTGGGGCCAGGGATCAGCTGGGCCAGGTGAGTGAGAGAGAGGCCAGGAGCTGGAGCTGGGGTGGGCAGCCAGAGCAGTACTGACAGGGCTGGGACGTGACTAGGTGAGCGATCTGAATCCAACAGGTCTGGAGTGCAGGAGCCCAGAGGCAGGCAAGCAGGCAAGCTGGAGCTGAGCTGATCAAGAGGCTTTTCTGAAAATCCTTGGAGGAACTTGGCTTAAAAAAAAAAAATCTAGGCAGTAGCTATTAAAAGCTGAACTTAGTCACAGTAGAGAAAAGATTTAGGAAAGTTAAGAAAATTGAGGGTATTTCGTCACAATTCGGCCAAACTGTAAAAATTAAATTAGTTTCTCTACTAAAAGTATTATAATTTTAGAGATTTATTAAAGATTATTAGAAATCAAAGATACAAATCAATAAGCCACATTTCTAGGGCTGATAAGCCCATTCAATTTCACTTACTACATTCTGAGAGACGCGTGTGCTTAGAAGTGGAAGCAGGGACCAAGTAGGCGGTACAGTCAGTTTAAATATCAATTTTGTTCTCGGCCCAGGTGAGGATCTCAGGTGAGACTTTAGGGCATTCTGGGAAGTGCCAAGGACTTATGGGGATTGAAGTCTAGGGTCCAAATCTCCATTTTTACAGGTGGCAACTAGGTGGCTTAGTGGATTGGGTTCAAATCTGGCCTCAACTCCTATCTAGTTCACCACTTGTAATGGGGAATATGAACCCTGATATTGATTTGTATCAATAGTTGTCAATAGTTATGGATAGGCTATTGGGTTTAAAAAGAATTCAGTTGAAGAAAATGGCTGGTCTTGGCAGTTGAAGAAAATCTGCTAGAGACTTGTTATACAGAAAACTCTATTGTAACTATAAGAAAGGGTAGAGATAGAATACAGGAATTAAAGATGATAGGAGTTTTAAAATCTATTTATCCCCCCCTTTTTTACCTAATACCCCAAATTCCCAATCTTCTCTGTGATGAGCTTCTTCTTGTCTGATTTCTTAGACCTCACCTAAACTCCTTAATCTACCTATAATATATAATACCTAATTAACCAAGCTAATCTTGCTTAGACTCCTACTATCTTCAAATAATCAATTCAGCTTTTTCTGCCTTTCTTCAGTCTCCAAGCCCCAGCTTCTTTCAGAATCACAGACACTGCAGATTTCAGAGTCACACTCACTGTCTTTGAATCCTTCTTAGTCTTTCTCAAACACACGATATTATTCCCAACCAGGTATCTCCAAAATCCTCAAGGAATATCAGAGGAAAACTGACAACCATCCATCCTTTGAGCATCCACCCAAAGAGTGTCCAGTAAATCTTAACTGCCCTTCCTTGGGAAACCCAAGAATTCCTTCCCAGGATCTCATTAGGATTCCACTGTTTGAATTAAAGGAGCCTAGTTCATCCAATCCACCTTCTCTAGCCAACCACCTATTCCTAATTATCAAGAATCTCTAATTACTTAGCTAATTAAGAATTTACTCATTACAGATGCCTCATTGCCCAGCCTTTACCTCTCTTCTGCTGGTATTGATTCTAAGACATAAGGGAAGGGTTTTCAAAATGAAGAGTTGGCTGGCCCAAGTGTCTTTCTTCAAATGGAGGTTCTGGGGGAAACTCGCCAAGCAGAGGTCACAAGGGAGGCCAGGTACTGCAGTGTATGAATTCTGGGGTGGTGGGGAGGATCATCATCCATGAAGATGCGAATTTTCTGGTATGTTGTAGAAAGTCATGAATGCAGATCTTTTAATTTTAAAGTATGGGTTGTGGCGTGACACTGAAGTTGCATAAAGATGAATAAAAATGTCTCTGAATATTCAACAAGTGCTCATCTTAGATATATTAATAACTGCTTTGTATATATCGCTTTAAGGGTAAAGAGCATGTCTTGGATGCTCCCTTTTCCATGTGACTACCTTTCAAATATGTGTAGATTAGAACTTTCTGTCCAAGTCTTTTCTTCTCCATGCTAATAAACACCCCTAATTGCCTCTGCTATTGCTCATTTATGTTTTTCTGGAACCCTCCTTTGGCTAGATTTTGGTTCCCAATAACCTTCTAAGAACATGGCTCTCTTTTCCCTGTAGCACCGAGAGAAATAAGCAAATACCTCGATGGAGTCAAGAGGCGTGCTAGATGCCGTATTCTCCATATTTATTGGAGGTGGTGGGGATGTCGTGATGAACACTGGATTCGAAGTCAGACAGTACAGGTTTGATTTCCAGGTTCTGTCATGGACAGTGTGACTTTGGATAAATCCCTTTCTGAGTCTTAACTTACTCATCTGTCAAATGGGAATATCTGAACTCATAAAGCCTTCTGAATAGATGGTTTTGGGTCAATGCGTTTAGAATGTCCCTTGTTTCTAGTGCTATAGAGGTTGACTGTGTAAGAAATAAAATTAGGACTCTGGTCCTTATTTTTCCTAAAGTTTATTAGTTACTTGGATAGAGCCAGAGAGAAAAAAGCCTAACTTGCCATGTGTGGGGTCTCTGCCTGGCCATCGTAGCAGCAGAGGACCAAAATGGAATCACTAGTGATTTCTTTTGACTCATGGGTAAATTGGATTTACGTAAGGCAGAGTTGCACAAAGTCATCCAAGTCCAGTGGCAAGACAAAAAAATCAAGAAGATTGCTGCTGCTATGTGGAGTTCCCCAGACGCTTATTATTATTTATTATTATAAACTTGAGAGCAGAGACTCATTTTTTGTCATTGTTTCCCCAGTGCCTTGAATAGTGTGTAATAGTGAATAGTGTCAAAGCCTTGGCAAGTGCCTTTTGTTTTTTTAATTTTTTGATATGTGAGGCTTGGTGACCCATGGAGGAGTGAACCAATTCCTGCCTTCAGTAGGCTTATAGTCTATTGCAGCCAGGCTGTCGTGCCAGCACCCTTTAATTTCTCAAACCAAAAGTTGTTGACTTTTTTGCTATATGGTGCCCCTCGAGCTTAAAATAAAACCTGGCCATTCAGTTTTCAGAACTCGATTCCAAACTTTGTTCTTATGAACAGATCCCTGGAGCATTTGAGTCAGCAAGTATGGGCATCTATCTAATTCATTTACCTTTAGAGAAGGAGAAGATGATTTGTTTCTAATTCAATTCTCTAAAGATAGTCATTAGAATAGATTCACGACTTGTCACCTTTCTTCCCCTAAGGAGCTCCAATGCATTGCACAGTTATTAAAACTTCCGAATTAGGAAGAGGAGGCTCTCGTGGGTTGTTTGTCTGCAGTAGCCCTAGACTGAGTTTGCAGAATTCGACTGGGTGAAGAGGGCATGTGGGCTTCTGCTGCATCTCCCTTCCAGGGAGCCAGCCTTTGAAGTGGTTACTCCCCAGTTCAATGGTGTTGTCAAAGGACCAAGGCTTGTGAAATTTTCATCTCTTTTTACGCTTCAGGAAAATGAATCGCGGGTGTTCGTTGTAAATTCATTTATGAGGTCAGGCCTGCAGAACTGGGAATATTGCTTATCTGAGAAAAGTGAATAAAAATTCTGCCTTTGTAATTTGAGATCACCCCAGGCTAGAATTTATCAATATAGAGAGCCTTCATTTCACAGTTGAACTTGAGTCTGTTGGTTCCAGCTAGCTGGACCCCAACAGGTACACTTGAAGCACTCACAACTCCTTGCAAACTGAGAGGAGACCCCTGGGCTCTGCAAAGTTGGGAGTTTTGATTCACTTCAAAGAAATCATGATCTCCTCATGTGTCACTCAGAGCTCTGTCCACTGCTTCAGATCATACAGCCTGTTCATGCCCTCTTGTCCTGAGCTATTCCTGTCTGTGTCTTTCCATAGACCCTCCATGCTATTCTGGAGCCTTTCCTCAGAATCTTTTAATAGTACATGAAAACCAGGGTGGACTCATCCACTGCTAGTCTCTTTCTCTTCTTTTGGATCAGATCTGACCTTGAAGAGAGCCATTTATCTGACCTTGAAGAGAGCCATTTATCTGACCTTGAAGAGAGCCATTTTTTTTCTTTTTACGATAAACTTGATAAATACCAGCTATCAATGCAAGAAACGGAGGTCCTTGAGAGCATCTGCTATTCCGTGTTGCCCATGGCAGCCATCATTGGTGATGGGTTGCAGCCCCATACTATCCGTGCATCTTTCTTTAGGACACTGACCCTATCTTGTCTTTGTGAAAGATGCTAGATGAAAAAATCAACACACGGAGTGATAATATCTCCAGCCTGACTTTCAGATGCTCTGTTGATGTCGAGAAATGGGAAATGGATAAAGAAAAAGACATTGACATTGATGGTCACCATTTGTTTCAAATGTTTAACAGGGAGGACCAAAAGACTCAGAAGCCAACTCTACTAATACTTTGCCTCCTGGTCAAGTGATGATAATTGGTAGCTAAAGGCAAAGTGAATTAAAGATATAAACTCATTTGCAAAATCTCATGGAGGAAGATGGTGAAAAGTTATAAGCAAGATCACCTTGTAAAATAGCATTGACTGAGGAAAGAAAAACGACTCTGTAGAAAACTTAGTGTGAGACTCAATAAACTCAGTTGTATGTATTAAGTGCATATGCCAGATCACCCTAAGAGTATCTAAATATAAAAATGGAAGGAGTATAAATGACAAAGAATGGAACAGATTTGTCTACAGATTTCTTTTTTACCAAATTTTTCATCTTTGATGACAATGGAACTGCCCATACTCAAATGATTTTTTATCAAACAACCAGAATTTTCTTTTAAAAAATGTTAATCCCCCCCATGACATATAACAACAATTCTTAACATGCTTTTTGAAATTATAATATACAAATTGTCTCCTTCCTTCCCTTCCGGTCTGCTCCCCTTTCCTTAGATGGTAAGCAATTTAATCTGATTTATACATGTATGATCATGCAAAACATTGGTCATGTTGTGGGAGAATATTCATAAAATCAAAGTAAAAAATGGTATGCTTTAATGTGCCTTCAGACTCTGGTTTTTTCTCTGGAGTAGAATTTATTATTAAGTCCTTCAGAATTGTCCTGGATCACTGCATGCTGAGAATAACCTGGTCTTTCACATTTCATTATACAATAATGCTTTTCCTGTGTACAGTGTTCTGGTTCTCCTTCATTCTGCATCAGTTCATGTAGGGCTTTCCAGTTTTTTTCTGAGATCATCCTGTTCATCATTTCTTACAGCACAAAAGTATTCTATCACCATATACCCCTTTTTGTTTAACTGTCCCCCGCAATCGATAGGCATCTCCTTAATTTCTACTTCTTTGCCACCACAAAAAGCTGCTATAAATATTTTGCCACAAGTAGGTCCTTTTCCTTTTTTTTTTAAATCTCTTTTGATTACAGACCTGATAGTGGTATTAGTAGATCAAAGGGTATGTACAGTTTTATAGCACCTTTGGTCATAATTCCAAATTGCCCTCCAGAATGACAACTAGAATTTATTAATAACATTTATATAGTGCTTGCTATGTGTTAAATGCTTTACAATCATTGTCTCATTTGATTTTCACATGTGAGTTTTCACATTTGAGACAGATGCTCTTATTATCCCCATCTTACAGGTAAGGAAGCTGAGGCAAACGGGCAAAATGACTTGCTCATTATCCCACAACTAGTAAGTGTCTGAGGCAGGATTTGAACTCGGGTTTACCGCCTGAATTCTGCCTCAGAATCTGAATTGGAAGGGACCCCCACATGAACAAAAATCCCCTCTGTAACTGTGATGCGTTCATCTAGTGACATGAGAACCTCCTGCCTCTTGAGGTGGCCCATTCCACTTCGGAATAGCTCAAATTGTTGGGAAGTTGATCCTTGCATCAAACCTAAACTTTTCTTGCTACAACTTCCCTTAAATTCCCACTTCTGTTTTGTGGAGTAGAATTCCAACTCTATCATGTCCCTTCAGAACTTGAGCGAACTTTTGTGACCATGGGTGAAGCTCAGAGTTCCATGCAACTCTCTGAGATAGTGGGAGTTCCCTAAACCAATGACATGACTCTTTCAGACCCTCTTCCTTTACCACCCCTAAAAAAAACAATGTGCAAATAATAATGCACAAAAGGCCCAGAAAACAACCAAATCTCCCATATGAGGTTTTAATAATTTGACCTAACCACTGAAAAAAGTGGGTGCCTAATATTTATTGTCTAGACATTTTAGTGCCATCAACCCTTCTCAGAATAATGGTTTTCGGTGAATAAAGGAAAATACATGATATTTCCAAGGAAACATTGTATTAAAATATTGCTATCAAGAATATATTTTTTAAAGTTCACAGAGCTCAGGTTAAGATGGCTACTTTAAGACTTTGATGTGGAAACGCCAGTAAATTGGCATACCAGATGGACTAGACACACCTCTCTCTCCTCATCTTACCCATTTGTTAGTATTTACCATCTCTATTTTCCTTTCTTCCCTCCCTCTCTCCCTCTCTCTCTTTCTCTCTTTCCTTCCCTCTCTCTGTCTCTGTCTCTTTTTTCTATCTGTCATTGTCATAAATTTGGGAAGACCATGTAGACTCAGCCTCAGTTTTCACATTTGTAAAATAAGAGGGTTGGTTTGATAATCTCAAGGCTCCCTTGCTGCCTTTAAATCTTATGAATGTGACCTTTATTTTATTCTTCCACAATTCCTCCAGAAGCTCCTCAGAGCAGGTTGGGTTGATTTAGGAAATCTATTAAACATGCTAAGTGTTAGCTCTGATAGATAGGCTTTGGAGAAGCTCGATAGCCCTTTCCTCTTTCTGCCTCAATAGGAGAAGGCCATCTAACAGCTGGCCCATCCGCTTTATCAGTAACCTTTATTTGGCACTCACTGTGTCCTGAGGACTCTGTTAGGCATTGAGGTTTTTCCCTAGCCCTCTCCTACCAGGGTAGTGCAAACGTTAGCATCCCAGTTTAACAGGTGAAAAAGGAAGCACAGAGAATTGAAGCAATTTACAATCTGAAAGCTACTTAGTGTCTGAAGCAGGAGTTAAACTTAGATCCCTCCTGACCCCACCGATTCCAGGAAGGGACCTCAGAGGCCATCCTCTCATTTTACAGCTGAGGAAACTAAGGCTCAGGGTAGTTAAAGGACTTGTCCAAGATCATACGAGGAGCAGCACATTTGAACTTGGGACCTTTGACTCCAGCGGATGACTTGACTAGTCCTAAAAGTGACCTATGATCCTTGTCCTCTAGGAGGTAACAATGACCACTTGGTAGCTCAGCCTTGATTTGAGCCCGAGGCTTAGACTGTTCAGAGGCCAGAGGCCTTGGAGTTCTTGCAGGACACCCCCTTCATTTCCCAGAAGAGGCCCAGAGATGTGAAATGACTTCTTCAGTCTCACCACCAGTAAGTGGCAGAGCTGGAATTTCAATCCTCTCTTCCTTTTGCCATCGCTCCCAGTCCTTACTCAGTGCACAGGGACTGTTGCAAGCACACAGCATATACCCCATCCCCACCATGGAACACCACCAGAGACTTATTTTGTTTTTAATATTTTTATTTCATCTTTTATGTCAATTCCATGTCAACTTTTTCTTAACATTTGTTTTTGTAAATTTTCTCCCTTTGCCCTCCCCAGTCCTTGAGAAGTCAAGCAATTTGATATAATCTCTATATATCTATAGAATCTATATTTGTATGTACATGTGCAGTCATGCAAAACATTTTCATATTAGCCATGTTGCAAAAAAACCAAACAAACACATTCCAAAAAAACCCAAAAATAATTAAGAAGGGGCAGCTAGGCTGCTCAATGGGTAGAGAGCCAGGCCTGGAGAATGGGGCGTCTTGGATTCAAATCTGGCCTCAGATACTTGCGGCCTGTGTGCCCCTGGGCAAGTCCCTTCACCCCCAAGGCGGAGCCCTGGAAGTGACAGAAAATAAGGGCTTAAAACGAAAGAAAGCTTAAAAATAGGCTTTGATCTGCATTCAAACGCCATCAGATCTTCCATTTTTCATCACGAGTCCTTCAGAATTTTCTTCAAACGTATTCCTGAGAGTGGTTACGTCCTTCCCAGCGGAGCTTGATCCAGGCCAGCGTTCTCCTGGTTCATCCCTGATAGCTGGGGCGTTGCTGGGGGGCGGGTGTCAAGTGACCCGCCCGAGGCCCCCTTGGAAGCCAGGGCTTCCCCTTTCAGGCCTGCTCATTTCTTAGAGCACATGCACAACTTGGTAGCCATTCCCCAGGGAAAGGGCCTCCCCTCCATGTCTTTGTTTTTACCCCGAGTCACTCGGGCGGGTCTGGTTGCCCAGATGTGAACTGGGAAGGCGAAAGGAGGGGCAAAGGACCCCACCTGGGAACGGGGGAGGAGTGCGGGCTCAGCAGAAGGAAAGCTGGCAAGTCCCGATTTTCTTAAGTTAAAACAATATTGTAAAGGTTGTAAATCTTCTCGATGATGGAATTCTCTCTCCGTCTTGGGGCTCTAAAGATTTCACCCTGATAGACCTGGTAATCCGGGGCAAAAACCGTTCTCTTCGTGAGCATTTGAGCCAGGAGGCTGCCATTTTATTGCTGAAGGCACTTCCCGGAAGCAGCGCAGTTCGGGAGGAAGGAGAGGATGCTTCACCCGGAGTCAAGAAGACTCCATCTTTCTGCCGCCTTCAAGTCTGGCCTCAGACACTTCTTAGTCGGGGGACTCTCCGCAAGTCCTTTCACCCTGTTGGCCTCAGTTTCCTCACCTGGAAATGGCCAGCCCGTCCAGTATCTACCCAAAACACTCCAAATGGGGTCAGGAAGAGTGGGACAGAACACATGACTGAACAAACAACCTAAGAGAGTGGCTTCTGGCCCCGAGTGACTTGCTCAGGGTCACACTGTCAGCCTGTATCTGTGGCGAGACTTCAACCTAAGTTTTTTGTATTGTAAGGTGGGAACTTTATTGTAATAAAGACTAAGCACTGAGGATTTAATATCTAATAATCTAAAAAGTCCTTTTATATTTTAACCATCTTAGAATCAATACAGGGTATTGGTATTGGCTCCAAGGCAGGAGGGCGAGGCATTGGGGGTCAAGTGACTTGCCCAGGGTCACATAGCTGAGGCCTGATTTGAACCTAGGACCTCCTGTCACTGAGCCACCCAGTTACCCCCCAATAAATACTTTCCATATAAAACCCAGGCGTGGCCCATCAGTGCTCCTGTTCCAGCTCTGTGAAATGAAGACAATAACGCCTACCTCTGAGGGCGGTTGTGAGGATGAAATGAGTTAAGTTATATAATACATTATACAAATACCAGCCATTATTATTACTGTAACCCAGTGGTGTACAACTCAAATAGAAATGGGGACCATTAAAACTGGTTTAAGGAACCCTGTGGGCCACATATTCCCTTAGAAAACCAAATGTGTTCCTATCTTTCTTTTTTTATTAATACACTTTAAAATCCGACAGGAGCTCTATTTTCATCCCCTCAGGGGTTTCGTGGGCCACATTTAGACTTTGGGCAGTATGTCCGCTATCTGTGCTCTAACTTAACTTCCTTATTTTGCAAATGAAATAGAGACACAGAAAAGGATGGTTTGGCTTTTCCAAACTCATACGTGTAGTGAGTGAGAGTCAACATTTGAACCCATTTCTCTTGACTTGAAATCTAGAATTCTATATCTTACAATAGTCTGAAATTGGGCCACATATTAATGACATGATCTTGGATGGGGCTTCAGAAACCATTTCACAGCTCATCTGACAGATGGGGAAACTGAGACCTAGTAGACCTACACAAGATCCCAGATCTGGAAGGGATCTCAGAGACCATGTAGTTCCATCCTTAGCTCTCCCTTTTTCCAGATGGGGAAACCAAGACCCAGGGAGGTTAGGTGATTTTCCCACAATCAGAAAAGGTAGAAAGCAACAGTGAATTTGAACTTGGGTCTTCTGACTCCATACTACTGATGGGACTTTTCTTCCCTCCCCCTGCCCCCCCCCCCCCAGTGACTCTTGAACTTTTTTTGTGAGATGCTGGGATGTGTAGATCATAGCAGAGCCAGCAATTGGGAGGATTATTTTTCAGATTCAAAATGGCACCAGAGAATTGAGCTCCATGGCTTCCTCTCCCTTGCCCATTAGCTCTCAGCTCTTAAGACACTGGAATTCTCCAAAGGCAACAGAACACTGACTTTGGGAAAGGAGGGGGATTAGCCCGGCTCTCATTATAAGAAAATAGCCGATGGGACCAGCTGACTTTCACCATGGGTGAACTGACCCTGCAAACAGCTCAGCCACCTTCCAAACAGGAGCAGCTGGTCGCCATGCTTGATTGAGATGCCAACACATCCAGGGCACAATTAAATTATGGATCGGCTGGATATTGCTGTGTATCCATTTCATTTATTACCCAGGTAGAGGTGTCTTCTGTTACAAGAGTTGTTCAGTGTGTGCTGAGATAGGAGTAGGTCAGCATCTTTCTCTTTAAAAATACTTATTTAATAGAGAATATCGATCAAACATTTCCTGTGTGCTAGGCACTGTGCTAAGAACTTCATAATGATCTTATTTGATTTTTGTAACCACTCTGGGAGGAAGCTGCTATTATTAATCTCCATTTTGCAGATGAAGAAACTGAGGCAAACATGTACAATGACTTAACCAAGGTCATGCAACTAGCAAGCACCTGAGCCTGGATTTACATTGGGGTGTTCTTGCACTGTGGGTCACCTAATTGCTTCTGGCTTCAGCATTAGAATTATGCAGGGTTTTTTGTTTTTTTTTTTTTGGTTATTATTGCTGATGCTTTTCTTCTTGAATGATCACTGTAAACGGTAGTCATTTTATAAATTGTTATTTTTGTAAATATGGCATTTCTTTAAAAAAATTGTTACCTTCAGTCTTAATATCAGTTCTCAGACAGAAGAGGGGCAAGGGCCAGGCAACTGGGATTAAGGGACTTGTCCAGGGTCACCCAGCGAATTAGTGTCTGAGACCAGATTTGAACCCGAAGCCTCCTGACTCCAGACATGGCACTATAACCACCGAATCACCCTTTCTATTGGACCTTAATTGGTGAGTGGGCCTTAGTCACACAGAGTCTGACTTGAAATAAGACTGAGAAAGTCCCTGGAATCCCAGGCCCCTAGAGGTAGCTGTCCAGCTGTCCAGCAGAGAGCCAAGGAGAAAAGGGGGTAATCTGGAAGGGAGCCCCAACAGCCAAGGAAGTCCCATTCCATAGCATTTACAACTGGGGAAGAATTTTAGGAGTCATTAGTCCATGCCCTACATTTTATTTCCCAAGGAAACATCTTTTAATGAGTCAGAATAAGAGACAATCATTTGGAATTAAGCCAATCATTAGACTCTCTTGGCATCCATTCTCAAATGGTGAAATCTTCTCCCACAACGAGAACATGCCCTTCATTTTATAGAGGAGAGAACTGGGGCCCAGAATATTTAAGGAACTTGGTAGTAAGGGAGAGAGCTGGGATTTGAACCCAGATTCTCAGAGATTTTCTTATTCAAAGCAAAAAATGAACCTGTCTATTATAAGAGCATAAGTAAAAAGTGTATTGAGGGGTAGCTGGGTGACTTGGTGGAGAGATCCAGGCCTAGAGACCAGAGGTTCTGGGTTTAAATTTGGCTTCAGACAATTCCTAGCTATGTGACTGTGGGCAAGTCACTTAACCCCAAATGCCTAGCCCTTACCACAGTTCTGCCTTTCAACTGATACTGTTGATTCTAAGATAAAAGGTAAGTATTAAAAAAAAAGTGTTGAATCTGGAGTCAGAAGGTTCAAATTCACATTCTGCCTCTGTTATTTGCTGTCTGCATAATCCTGAGTTTTTTCATCTCCCTGGGCTTCGTTTTTTTGATTTGTAAAATAAGGGAGTTGGACCAGATAAGATCTTCCTTCCAACTGTAAATCTGTGATCCTACATGATCCAAAGGCACAGGATTGCATCTTTGTTAAATTTCCTAATAACATAAACTTGGGAGGAGTTGCTAATGTTAGATTGGAAAAATAGAATATTCTACTAATAACTAATATTGTATTTCATTTATATTGCTATAGGATTAATTATATCAATATATTTTATAACTGGTTATTTTATACGAATCACTAATATGTTAATGACATTACATTAATATAACATTAAATTTGAAAAACTCTTAAACATTATTTTGATAGGCAGCCAGAAAACAAGGCAACACGTATTTATGAAGGTTTACCATGTGTTGAGCATTGGGGATACAAATGGAAGCCAAAAGAAAGGAATTAAGTCCTGGGATAAATTCCATCCAGGTCAATTAAATAAACACTTATTAAGGGCTCACTGTGTGTAGAAATCTGTGCAAATATGTTGGAAGAGGAGAAAAGATTTCCAACTGGTCTTGGTCTCTGCTTTGAGAACTTCTTGGAAAAAAACTTTAAATGTGAATGCCAAGTAGCCATGGGCAATAATTGAAAATGTAGGGTGAATTGGAGAAGTGTCTCAGGACTGAAGATGGGAACCAACGTTTGAGTTTTAAGTGGTTATTTTCTATTAACCAAGCTCAATGAAATTGCCTTGGAGTCTCAGGGAAATACTAGACTTAGAGGATATATCGGGAGCACTTGGGACTAGAGTGTAGGAGTTAGGGTGGGAAGTCACTCAGCCCAAGAGGAACTCAACAAGGACATGCCATGCCAGATAAGTGTCTCTTCTTCTTCTTCTTTTTTTTGGATGGGATTATTAGACTGACACATCAAGGGAATCATGTAAGTATGGTAGACCTAGATTTCAACAAGACATTTGGCAATGGTTTTTGTGATGTCGTTATGGATAAGATGGCAAGATGTTGGCTAGGTACAGTTAGCTTAATCTGCTGACTGAAGAATAGTGATTAAGGACTTGATGTCCGTCTAGGGCCATGTTGGTGAACCTATAGCAGACATGCTGGCAGGGGCTGCTTCCCTTCCCCTCTCCACTGTGCTTGAGGACATTTCTCCCATCACCCGCCTCTCTGCCCAGCAGCCCAATGGGAGTGCTTTCTCCTTCCCCTGCCTGGGGTAAGGTGGAGGGCTCACATGCGGCATGAGGGTTGCAGTTTGGACACTCGGTCTCTAAAAGGTTTGCCATCACTGAATGTGTAACTTAGTACCTCAAGGCATTGTTTTAGTTAGCATCTTAAATAATGACTTGGATGAAATCATAAATGGAATATTTATCAAGTTTGCAGGCAAGGAGGATAGTTTGAGTGAGTGACAGAACTGGGTTCTAAAAAGAACTTCACAGGCTAGAATGTTAGACTAAATCTAAGATGAAACTTAATAGGGATAACTGTACTGTCCTATACATTAGTTTGATGAGATAACCACACAAGTACAGAGACTTGGTTAGATAACAAATGATGCCCCCCCTCCCCCAAAAAAATAACCTGTGAGAACTATCAATTCAACATGATTGAATACTGTGGCCTGACATTTAACAAAAACTAATATAATGCTCTTGTTCAGTTGTTTCAGTTGTGTCCGACTCTTCGTGACCCCATTTGGGGTTTTCTTGGCAAAGGTACTTGCATGATTTGCCATTCCCTTCTTCAGCTCATTTTACAGACGAGGAAACTGAGGCAAACAGAGTGAAGTGACTTGTTCAGTCACATCTAGTTAAGAGTCTGAGGTCAGATTTGAACTCCAAACCTGGCGCTCTATCCACTGTACCACCTAGCGGCATCAATAGAAACGTGTCCAGAACAAAGGAAATTATTGGCCATTCTACTCCATTCTACTCAGACTACATCCTGAGTATTCTGTCCTGAATAACCACATTATAGGCAGAATATTGAAAAGTTCCAACACACCCAGAGGACGACCAGGAAGATGAGTGGATGTGAAATCATGCCATGCAAGGATTAGTTGAAGGAACTAGGGATGTTCAACCTGGAAAAGAGAAGATGTGTGAGTGGGAGGAAATGATAGTGCTGGAGACACTGAGATGGGGAAGAAAGATTAGACCTCTTCTGCTTGGCCTCAGAGGACAAAACCAGGGACAAACTGATGGAAGTTACAAAGGAACAAATTTAGGATTGATTTGAAGACCGCCCCCCCTCCCATCTAACGATTGGAACTTCCCCAAAGAAGGGCCTTTTTGATAGATAGTGAAGACCCCATTACTGGAGATCTTAGCACATAGCCTGGACAGTCACCCATTGGGGATGCTGTGAAGGAATTCTTGCTCAGGTATTGATCGGGCTAGATGACATTTGGGTCCCTTCCAGTTCTGAGATTCCCTAATATTTGCCTTCTAATATTTGTGTAGAGCCAAAGGGAAGAAAGAGAACTCATGTTTAGAAAGGCAGATTTTGGTTAGGAAGGAAGGAATTTCCTAACCATCAGAGCTATCTGAAAATGTCATGAGGTGCCTAGTGAATGAATGAATTTTTGGTCACTCGAGTTATGCGAACAGAAGCTAAATGACCACTTGCCAGGGATTGTAACTAGATTTTGTGCAGGAAGGGCCTTTAGAGGGCATTTAGTATTCCATGTTCATTTTATATATGAAGGAACCAAAGCCCAGAGAAATGACCTGACTTACCCAAGGTCACATAGCAAGGGATCTGCATTTGATTTCACATTCAGCATGACACCATGCCATTGCCCAGCTATGATAAGGCTGATATAGTGTTTTAAAGGATGTAGAGCAATTTTCCTTTGCTATTTTACTTCATCGGTGGTGCCTGGTTATCCCAAGAGGAAGCTGAGACTGAGAGGGATGAAGGAACTTGTCCAGGGTCTCACAACTTAGTCTAAGACTGGATGTGCGCTGAACCCTCCTGACTCCACATCTAGCTCTATCTGCTACGCCAGTGACTTAGTTTTAGATAAGAACTTGGAATTGATGCCTTCTGGATTTTCTTCCAGTCCTGGATTTCTGTCCTTGCCAAACTAGAGGAGCTGTTTGTGGTCCACACTGTCTGTCTACCATCAACATGCTCATTCCTCACCTTGTATCTCCTATTCATAGTGCCCTCTGCTGCTCTTCTCCATCTATTCTAAACCCACTCATCCTGCAAGGTCCAGGTCAAATGGGACTTCCTTCATGAAGCTCTTTCCTGACAACTCAAGCCCACAGTTGATTTATTTTCCTCTTGTTCTCCCTTGGCCCTGCTTCACTGAACCCCACATTTAGCCTTTAGTAGCCTGCTTTGTTTTGTACTCTAATCATTTCACAGATAGAAATGTCGTCTGCTAGCTTCCTTTAATCCATCTAACGATGTCTCTCTCTCACTTTCTGCACCACGGCTATAGTAAAACTTCCTCTGGCCAGCTTCCCAATCTACACTTTGCTCCCTTGTTCTTAGCAGATGACCTCAGCTTCTACTTTATTGTGACTAAGGTATCAAAGCTCCGTCAGTTCCTCTGAATCTGTGTCCTCACCCATCCTCTGTTTCAGTCTCAGAGGAAGAAGGAATCCTCTTCCTTACCAAGGTTCAGAGATCAGAGCTGGAAGGGACTTTAAAGGCCATCTGGTTCAAAATGTCTCTTCCCTTATTTAAAAATTCCATTTTTTTTCAGTTCCATTTTCTCTCCTTTTCCCCCTTTGCCACCCATTGAGAAGTCATGTAAAGCAAAACCCATTATAAATATGCATATATGTGGAAAACAAATTCCTGCATTAAGTCAAAAAGAAAGAAAAAAGAAAAGAAGAAATGAAAATATGCTTCAGTCTGCCCTCTGAGGTCATCCACTCTTTATCTGGAGATGGATACCAGGTTTATTATTATTTTTTAAACCCATACCTTCCATCTTCGAATCAATATGGCAATTTGGTTCTAAGGCAGAAGAGTGGTAATGGCTGGGTAATGGGGGTCAAGTGACTTGCCCAGGGTCACATAGCTAGGAAGTGTCTGAGGCTCCTATCTCTGAGCATGGCTCTCAATTCACTGAGCCATCCAGCTGCCCTCAGATACCAAGTTTAGGTAGATGGGTCCTATGGAAATAGTGGTTGGTCATCGGGTTGATCAGAGCTTTCCAGTCTTTCGGAATTGATTATTTTTACCACATTGTAGTTTCTGGATCAATTGTCCTCCTGGTTTTGCTCACTTTGCTTTGCATCAGGTCATACAATTCTTCCCAGGCTTTTCTGAAACCCTCCCCATTATTTCTTACAGCACAAACATTCATATACCTTAACTTGTTTGGCCATTCCCCAACTGATGAGCATCCCCTCAGTTTCCAGTTCTTTTTCACCCCCCAAAAAGTGGCTAGAAATATTTTTGTATATATGGGTGCTTTTCCTCTCAGCTTCTTTGGGGGTACAGACCTAATATTAGCATTGCTGGGTCCACGGTTCTACACAGTTTAATTGCTTTGGAGGCAAAGTTTCAAATTGCATTCTGGAATCCAAACCCCTCCATTTTACAAATGAAGATTCAGAGGTTGAGAGAAGTTAAATGACTTGTTCAAGGTCACACGGGTGGGAAGGATTGTAGGTGGGATTTGAACCCTGCTCTTCTGACCCTGGGGCTAAAACTGTTTTTGCTCCACCATTCTGCAAACTTGATTGCATCTCCTTTGGTTGTCTCCTTGATCTTGTGCCCTCTGTTGTCTCATACATCTCTCTCCTTTGTTTCACTTGGCCATAAATAGGCAGAGATCTGCTTAAAACTCTTTATTCTCTACCACCCCATCTCTCCCCTCTCTTTTGGTGTTAAACATATCTGTTTGGGCACTTACAAACGCTGCAGTCTAAAACTGAGCCAATTGCCTTCTCCGCCTAAACCTCCTTGGTGCTCCAGTGTTTCTCTGTGTGATGCCATCCCTCAGGCATCACTTCTGTCCTGTTTGCTGCTTTGCGACTGTCTTTTGTTCACCCCTCTCCTAGCCAGGCTATTGGCAAAGCCTATTTCTTCTCTTGGCATGTTTGGTGAAAAATCTCCTCCCATCCCTTTCCTCTGCTGCTTCCTTAACACAGCCTTTTCTCCCAGCCTCCTGGTCAGCCGTGCAGCAGGGTAGCCTTCCCATGCCAATCAGTGGTGGCACGGAGCATTTCTTCTCAGATAACAGAGGGAGACCTCATGCCAATTTTAAAAAAATAATGCCATTTCAGTAGAACTGGTTTCCTTATTTATTCTGAGTAGTTTGTCACTCGGCTTCACCAGACTCCCAAATGATACACGAAAGGGTAGTTTCCTGAGGGTACTGGGAAGTTAACGTGCCTACGGCTGCATGGCTAATGTGTATCAAGGGCAGGACTTGAATCCAGGGCTTCTTGAGTTTAAGGTTTGCTCTCTTTCTACTTGGCCATGATGCTTATTCAAATTCCTATCCCCAAATGCTACCTTTGGCCTGGCATTCAAGACTTTCCACAGTTTGCTGATTTGTTATTGTTTGGGCATTTCAGTCCTGTCTGACTCTTTGTGATCCCATTTGGGGTTTTCTTAGCAAAACTACTTAGCAAAAAAAAAAAAAAATAGCAGTGTTTTCCCACCTTCTTCTCCAAATCATTTTAAAGACGAGGAAACTGAGGCAAACAGGGTTAAGTGACTTGCCCTGGATCACATGGCTAGGAAGTGTCTGAGACCAGATTTGAACATGGGAAGATGAGCCTTCCTGATTCCAAGTCCAGCACTCTGCTGCACCATCTAGCATCCCTTCTCTTACTGGTTTTTATTTTATTTGTTTATTTTTTTTATACCCTTACCTTCCACCTTGGAATCAATACTGTGTATTGGCTCCAAGGCAGAAGAGTGGTAAGGGCTAGGCAATGGGGGTTAAGTGACTTGCCCAGGGTCACACAACTAGGAAGTGTCTGAGGCCAGATTTGAACCCAGGACCTCCTGTCTCTAGACCTGGCTCTCAATCCATTGAGCAATCCAGCTGCCCCCTCTTACTGGTTTTTAAATAAATCAACAATTAGGTAACCTTAGGATTATAGATTTAGAGCTGGAAGTGTCTTGGAGGTCATCTAGTTTAACCTAGTTTTGAGATGAGGAAACAGATGCATCGAGGGGTAAGTGACTGGCCCAGCGTCACACAGCTAGAAAGTGTCTGAGGCCAGATTTGAACTCGGGAAGAGGCTTCTTCCTGATTCCAGGCTTGGCACATCTCTGCTGCACTACCTAGATGCCCCCCCGATTCGCTGATGCTTTGGTTTTAAAGCATTATCTCATGCCTGTCATTCACAGGGGGCAGAAAGAGAAAGAAAAGGATGTGTATACATCTGGGTGCCACAGTTTAGGAAGGATACTTGATATGCTGACGAGTATTCAGAGGAGGGCAATCTGCATGGTGAAGGACCTCAGGCCCATGTCCTAGGAGGACCTGCTGATGGAATGGAAGGGGGTTGGACCAGAGAAGAGAGGACTTGGGCAGAACAGGATTGCAGTGTTCAAATATTTGAATGGCTGTCCTGTGGAGAAGGAAGCAGACTTGTTCCCTTAAAACCAGAAGCCATGAGAAAAATTGCAGAGACCACTATTTAAGTTTGGTATATTTAAGTATTCGAATTTTAAGTAAGTATTTAAATTTTTTTTTAAACCTTTATCTTCTGTCTTAGAATTGACACCTAAGAATTGGCTCCAAGGCAGAAGAGTGGTAAGGGCTAGGCAATGGGGGTTAAGTGACTTGCTCAGGGTCACCCAGCTAGGAAGTGTCTGAGGTTAGATTTGAACCCAGGACCTCCCCTCTCAGGGCCTGGATCTCAATGCACCCAGCTACCCCCAAGTATTTGCATTTAAGTATTTAGGTTTGGTGCCAGGAACAACTTTATAATAATAGGAGGCATTCCAAAATGGATTGGGCTATCTGGGGAGAAAGTGGCTTTCTCTTCCCTGGAGAGGGTTTCAAGCAGAGGCTGGAGGTGGGCTATCCTGGGGATTTTTTGGGGGTGGGGTGGGGTACAGGTTGAACTGGATGGCTACTGAGGGACCTTCCAACTCCAATTCTGCGATATTACTCCTTTTTAAGCCCTCTACGCTCAGACTGAATCGGGCTATTTTTTGGCCCTCAGACATAGTGGAAGTTCTGTCTGTGTGCCTCTGGTCATACCACTCCCTTTGTCTGGAATGAATGAATGTATAGATGAACAAATGCACGATAAAAATTTATTAGGCAGTAACTAGGTGCAGGACAACTGTGCTCCCTCCTGGGGATACAAATAATGCCAACAAGGAAGACAACCCAAGGAATTGAAGGAGGGGTGAGGGAATGGGGTCCACACAAGGCGGTTTGGCTTGGAAATGACCAGCTAGTGACTTGGAAGTCTCGCTTTGGACAAGACAGGATTCGAGGTCACCTAGGAGCCCAAGGTGGCTTCTGGGGTTCCATCGGAGGGGGGTGAGGAAAATGAGGATGATGGAAGGAGTGGTTTGGGAATGGCTGGGTTTCCTTCTTCCCAGTTCCTCCCCTTTCTTTAACAAAGTCCAACTCAGATGCTTTATCCTAAGGAATCTTCTTCGATTTGCCGGCAGTGATTGGCAATGACCCTGTTCCTTAGACCCCTTGTTACACTTTCTTTTTATTCTCTAATGCACTAATAGGTAATATTGTCTATTATCATTATTTGTGTTTGTGTCTTACCCCCCACCTTGCACTAGATCACATGTTCCAAAAGGTCTTTTATCTGAATGTGGTAATTCTCCCAGCGTGTTGTTCATCAGAAGCTCCCCACACAGGTCAGCAAAAGCACAAAAAAGGTCCACATTTATAGCTCTCTCTTTTCTATCCCTGCAAATTCTGCCATTTTCTTCTAATTCTTCCCTCTGGGACCCAGCAGAACAAATCAAATCCTTCTTTCAAGTGAAACAGCCTAGACTTGGTTTCACTGGTCCCACTTAGTTTATGAATAATGAAATGATGCTGTGGCTCAGTGTTATACATCTCTTCATGACCCCATTTGGGGTTTTCTTGACAAAAATACTGGAGTGGTTTGCCATTTTACAGATGAGGAAACTGAGGCAAACTTGCCTCAGAGTTTAAGTGACTTGCCCAGGATCATCCATTAGTAAGTGTCTGAGGCCAGACTTGAACTCAGATTTTCTCGACTTCAGGCTTGACGCACTACCCAGCTGCCAGCGCAGTGTGCTACATTATTCAAATTCATGGTGCATTTTCCCACAGGGCTGGAACCAATGACCATCATTTGGGATAGTTATAACTTTAAGTAGCATGAATACAGCCAGTTCATAATTCACATTAATCGTGGCCTGACTGTACAGATACTTGCTCTGCAACTCAGGAGTTGGCTAGAGCTCCCTGGGCCACTCGGCCAGTAGGTGTCAGAGACAAGACTTGGCCAGCTCTCCATCCACTGGAATACCTTGCCTTTCCTCGATAAGATAGCCATTCAACTGCTTGAGAACAGTTCTCATGTCCTTCACTCTTGCCTTTTCCCCTCACCAGTCCTTTCTTTCTCATGGGATACAGGTTATTTCTTTTTTTGTATCTGTATGGTCTTGTGGGCTCTTCACAAAATCCCCAGTTTTGAGAGCTGGAAGGGATTTCAGGGGCCAACTGCTACTCAAAAATTTCCTCACTCTGGAGGCTGCTGGGTGGCTCAGCGGATGGAGAGCTAGGTCTAGAAATCAGAGGTCCTGGGTTCAAATCTAGTCTCAGACCCTTCCCATCTGGGTGACCCTGGGCAAGTCACTTAACCCCCATTGCCTAGCCCTTACCACTCTTCTGCCTTGGAACAGTGTTGATTCTAAGATGGAAAGTAAGCTTTGTTTTTTTTTTTTTAATAAAGAGAATCCTCTCTCTAACACTCAGACTAGTGGTCATCTGCTCTTTGCTTGAAGACCTTCAGTGAGGGAATAGACCATCCCACTTTGGGAAAGCTCCAGTTTTGAGGCTCAAATTGCCTCGTCAAAGCTCCTGATTGACCTTGCTTATGGCCAACAGACAAGATTCACCTTTCTTCACCATGACAGTCCTTCAGATAGGTCTACTATTATTCTAGGCTCCCTTTTCTCTCAATTCTGTGTGATCAGTGCTCTTTCCAAAATGGACTGTTCAGATCTGAGATGTGGACGGACTGGGGCAGACGTGGCCCTAAGGTAGCGGGGTCTTAGAACCAGAAGGGAGCCCGGAGGCAATCCAGTCATTTTACAGATGAGGAAACTGAGGCCTTGGGGGGGGTCAAATGACTTGGGATAATAGGATCATAGCTATAGACCTGGAAGAGATGTTCTTCTTTGGGAAGAGGTCCATCCTTTTACACTGTGACCTGGACGCTCTTCCAGTATTCAGATACCTTCAATGCCTCTCCAAACCCTTCTTAGAATCAATATTAAGTATTTGCTCTAGGGCAGAAGAGCAGTAAAGGCTAGGCATTGGGGTTAAGTGACTTGCCCAGGGTCACCCAGCTAGGAAGTGTGTGAGGCCAAATTTGTACTCAAGATCCTCCATCTCTAGGCCTGGTTTTCTGTTTACTGAGCCACCTAGTTGCCCTATTAAATAGTCACATATCAGTTGTTGAGTTGTTTCAGCCATATCCAACTCCTCATGACTCCATTTTGGGGTTTTCTTGGCAAATATACTAGAGTGGTTTGCCATTCCTTCTCTAGTGCATTTTACAGATCAGAAAACGGAGGCCAACAGGATGAAGTGACTTGCTCAGGGTCACCCAGCTTTTAAGTGTCTGAGGCCACATTTGAACTCAAGAAGATGAGAGCTCTGTGCACTATGGCAGGACCTTCCACAAATTGCCTCCAAGTTGCCCTTTTCCAGTCTTATATTATGCCAATCCCCTTTATATTTAAGCCAAACTATACCCACTTCCAATTCTCCATCCATACCATGCCATCTCCCACCTCTGTGGCTTTGTTACCATCATTCCCCACATCTGGAATGGATCCAAACATGTGTCATTTGGGCCCCTTCTTTCCTTACTTGGGCATCATAAAAACTTCCCAAACTCCCAGCTGAAAGTAGTCTTTTCCTCTTTGAATTTCTCAGAGAACTCTGCTTGGAGTTCTTCTTTTCACTTATTACTCTCTCACTGGTATACATATTCCCTCCCACCACCATATTATAATTATTGGATTGATTGTGGGAGGGAGTGTGATGGCTAGTGCAGTAGGTGACCCTACTAGCTGTGTGACCCTGGGCAAATCCCTTCACCTTTTTTGCCTCAGTTTCCCCATTTGTAAAAGGAGTTGAAGGAAATGGTGAACTATTCTAGTATCTTTGCCAAAAAACCCAAAACCCAAAAAACAAACCCAAATGAGATCACAAAGATACAGAAATGGCTTAAAAAAACAACTGGTTGAAAGTGCATGATGGACAGGATACTACAAATGACAGGGCAGGGGTAGACTGGCATCTTGGGTATCTTCCACCTCCAAATGATTCTATGATTCTAAATTGAAGAGCAGATGCTCATCTTCACTGGCAGAGGGGATCTATTCACCGGGAGCTTCTCCTAGGTCTCATCTCTCCAAACATCAGGTTGCAAATCCCTTAAAAGTAGGATTTGGCCACAAATACTTTTGTGTTCACAGGTACCTTAGTTATAGTAAGTGATGCTTAAAAGTTTGCATAGAACTCTGTCTGGCATTTAAGACCTTCTACAATCTGGCTCCTACATACCTTTCCTGGTTTATTTCATGTTATTCACTTCTACTCTCTGTCTCAGTCAAGCTGCCCTGCTCCCCAAGCTAAGTTTGGAATAGTCTCTTTCCTCACTTTAATCCTTTAAAATCCCAAGATTTTTTCCAAGGTGTTGCCTTATACATGAGACCTTTAAATATCCTCTGACCCCCTTGGGTTAGCATTTTCTCCCTAATGAAACTACTTAATACAGTCCGGCACCTAAGAGGTTCTTAATAAATGTTTCCCTCTTCCTTCCTCCTCTCCCCTCCCTTCCTCTCTCTTCTTATCTCCCCTTCCCTCCATTTCTTTCCCCTCTTCCCCCTCTTCCTCCTCTCCTCTTTCCTTCCTTCCTTCTTCCCTTCTCTTCCTCCCTCCCTTCCTCCCTTCCTTCCTTCCTTCCTTCCTTCCTTCCTTCCTTCCTTCCTTCCTTCCTTCCTTCCTTCCTTCCTTCCTTCCTTCCTTCCTCCTTTCCTTTGTTCCTTCCCTCCCTTCCTCCCTTCTTCTCTTCTCTTCTCTTCTCTTCCTTCCTTCCTTCCTTCCTTCCTTCCTTCCTTCCTTCCTTCCTTCCTTCCTTCCTTCCTTCCTTCCTTCCTTCCTTCCTTCCTTCCTTCCTTCCTTCCTTCCTTCCTTCCTTCCTTCCTCTCTCACCTTTTCCTTTGTATTTCCACATAGTGAGTGCTTAATAAATGCTAATTAATTGATTAATGATTTTCACCTGAGATTTAAAAAAAAAGGATCATTGGGAGGTAGTGCTTATTACTCAGTAACAAACAAGGAAAGTATTTTGATTTGGGGATTTTATTTTTGGTTGCAGGTGAAACTTAGAATAACTAGGTGGGTAAAATAGTGGATAAAATGTTGGTCTTGAAGTCAGGACGACTGAAATTTCAGATCCTGCTTTCATCATTAGATGTATGTATGACCCTGAGCAAGTCATTTAATTTTTCTGTGCCTCAGTTTTCTTATTTATAAAAATGAGAGGGTTGAACCCCACAGCTTTTAAGGTCTCCCCAGCTCTAAATCTATGGAACATTCTGTCCACTTATTTTTTAGCATGGTTTTCTTTTAGTCTCTCAAACTCCCAGAAACCTTAGCCTCCAAGTAAACAAAGAATTTGGCTTCAGAAATTTAGGCCTGGATCAAAGACAGTATAATCCCCTAAGCATGGATCACAGGTGGCATTAGCTGAGCCGTCCATATGCTGGCCTGAAAACAATTGGCATTCTTTAATGAAGATGGAACATTCATTCATTTTCAGCAATGTTCAAAGAACAGCTCGCTATACCGTGCATGAGGCTTAATTTAGCCATCAAAACAAATTCTGACTCATGGGTCCAGGGCCCCAAAGAAATCAGAGGGAGTCAAATGAGAATCAGCCTTCCGGCTTCTAAGGACACTCAATATGTTCACATACTTTCTCTAGTCTATGCCATTTGCATGATACACTGTCAAGTACAGGAAGATTCAGCATCCAGTGCAGGAGACCTGGGAAGGGCAAACTTGGAACACAAGGGAAAAGAGGACTACTTGGAGAGGATCAAAGATCATGGCTCTAGAGTCGGAAGGGATCTTAGAGAAGATCAACCCCTGTCAGGGATCGGGGAGTAGCTGAACAAATTGTGGCATATGATGGTGATAGAATACTATTGTGTTGAAAGAAATGATGAACTGGAGGGATTCCATGTGAACTGGAACGACCTCCATGAACTGATGCAGAATGAAAGGAGCAGAACCAGGAGAACATTGTATACAGAAAGTGAAACATTGTGGGATGATCAAATGGAATAGACTCTGCTACTGATAGCAATGCAATGATACAGGTCTATCCTGAGGGACTTATGAGAAAGAACTGTGGGAGTAGAAACACAGAAGAAAACATATGATTTATCACTTGGTTACATGGATATATGATTGGGGGTTTTGGTTTTCAAAGATTATTACAAATATGAATAATAAGGAAATAAGTTTTGAGCAATAATATATGTACAAACCAATGCTTGTCAACTCTGGGGGGGGGGAAGGAAGAGAGGAGGGAGAGAACATGAATCATGTAACCATGGAAAGATATTCTAAAAAAATTAATTAAAAAAACCCAACTCCTCCCTTCCCCATTTTACAGCTGAGCAAACTGAGGCACAGATGAAATGACTGACCCAAGGTCATTCAGGTCACAAGAGTCTAGGCTAATGGGATCATAGATTTACAACTGGAAAGGACTAAGAGATCATCTAGTCCACAATAAAAAAAATTAAGGAAGTTAAGCAATTTGTCTAGGATCAAAAAAGGTAGAGAACAATTAGAAACTGAGTGAAGGTGTGTGTATATATGTGTATGTATATACATGGACTTTTCAAGTGTGAAAGTGTGTCTGGAAATACTTGGTGAATTACCCAAATTGCTACAATTTATGACTAATTTCATTTTTAAAAAGCTTTAACTTCTGCCTTAATATTAATTCTTTTCTTAAAACTTTTTAAATTTAAAACTTTTTTATTTTTTCCATGTCATTCATTTTTGTAAGTGAGTAATCTTATAAAAACCAAAATCCCTATATAAAAATGCAAATAAAATAAAGTGAAAAATCGTATGCTCTGATCTGCATCCCGACTCCAACATCCAACAGTTCTTTCTCTGGCGGTGGAGAGCATTCTTTGTCCCAAGACCCTCAGAATTGTCTTGGATCTTTGTATTGCTGAGAGTAACTCTTAGTATCAATTCTAAGACAGAAGGTGATCAGGGTTAAGTGATTTGTGTAGGGTCACACAGCTAGAAAGTGTCTGAGGCTAAATTTGACCCCAAGTCCTCCTGACTCTGGACCTGATGCTCTAACCACTGTGGTCCCTATGAAAAATTTCAAAAGTTTACAATCAATAAAATAATTTGTGAATATGGAATCAATAAAATCAATAATAAAATAACAATTTAGAATAAATGAAAAGTAAAAATTAAAAACAATCACTTTAAAATGGTTTAAAAAATCCATTCCATACTTATCTCAGTGCTTGGTGATCATTAATGCTAGATGTTGGGAATACAATGACTCAAAGGGGAAACTGTTCCTGCCCTTAAAGAGATTACATTCTAACTCACTTTTGTTACTTTTAAGCCAAGAAGCATTTATTAAGTGCCTACTACTTACTCAGTAAGAAAGTAAGGTGTGTGGTGTTTTCTTTCTCTTTTTTTGTGCCAGGCACTGTGCTAAGTCCTGGAATCCCAGCACAGAGCCTGAAACACAGCAGATTTTTTTTTTTTTAATCTTTACTTTCTGTCTTAAAATCAATACTGTGTGGTTCCAAGACAAAAGAGCAGCAAGAACTAGGCAATGGGAGTGAAGTGACTTGCCCAGGATCACACAGCTGGAAATGCCCGAGGCCACATTTGAACCCAGGACTTCCCTTTTCTAAATCTGCCCCTCAATTCCCCGAGCCACCCAGCTGCCCCCATAGATTCTTAAGAAATGCTTATTGATTGCTTAGTTTATGCCTTTGACTCCCCCGCATGCAGGTGCTCAATGAATTCTTATTGATTAGTTGACAGATACTTTATGTGTCTGTGATGCCTCGGTGAAGGCAGGGCGCTTTCCCTTTTGTGTCTGGCCGGCCAGCACTTAGCCCCTAGTGGGCACTTCAGTGTTGTTGATGGAGTGTGTTCTGCCCATTGGCGTAGGAATTGGTGGACGTCAGGCTTCGAGATGGGAGGTGCTGGTTAACGTTCCATTTCTGTTCTGAGCCAGCCAGGGGTGAAGCCGCAGGAAATGGGCTTTCCATGTGGTGGGAGGGGAGGGGGCCTGTGAGGAAGGGGGCCGGGTTGGGGAGAAGCTTACCGGGGAGGCTTCCTCTTGGGGCCAGTTGCTATGGCTAGCGAGGTGCTCATTCAAGTGCTTTGAATTTAGCCTAAAGAGTCCATCGTTCAGTGCTCTGGTTGGCCTGCCCCAGGGACGAGCAGTCCGGGAAAGAACCCCACAGCGGTACTGTTTGGGGTCTAAATGTGATTTTTAAAAAAGCGGAAGCTTAAGGATTTGGGGACCCCCTTACTTGTCTCTCCTGTCTCATCATAAATAGGACCATAGATTTAGATCTGGAAGGGACTTTAGGTCCAAGCCCCTTGATTTCCTACAGCCAGAAGACTTTGGATTCAAATCCCACCTCTGACACTTATCACCAGTGTATTCTTGCGTAAGTCAACCTTCCTGAGCCTCAGTTTCCTAATCAGCAAAATGAGAGGGTTGGATTTGATGACTCCAAGTTCTCTGACCTCCCTGAGTGATGCTAAGCAAGTTGCTTCACTTCCATGGTCCTCAACTTCCCCATCTGTAAAATGGGTGAGGGGACACGATCCTGTAACATCATGTGTATTAAATGAATGAATGGAGCCAGCAGCGGGGTCCTTTCTTCTGTAGAGCCCAGAGTATTGAATAGAAATCTTTGATGTTGACAGTGACTAGGGGAAAGTGTATTATAGGAGCACTGACTCTGGAGACCAAGAGGGCCTGGGTTCAAAAACTTCTTAGCTGTGTGACCCTGGACAAGTCACTCAACCTCCATTGCCTAACCCTTCCTGCTTTTCTGCCTTGGAATGATGCTTAGTATTGGTTCTAAGACAGAAGATAAGGGTTAAAAAATTGTGTATCATATTTTCAGAGCTTTTCCTGGTTGTGTCCTCCAGCCTGCCCACCTTCAAGAGAAGGAGACATTCCCTGTGTTTCTCAGTTTGATTAAGAGCATCAACTAATTTCAGAACAAAAAGAGAGTGAGCCTTGGAAGGCAGATTGCTGTCCCTCCAGGGTCAGGGGCCTCTTGTGTCCTTCCTTCAAAACACTCAGCTGCTGTAGAGAGGTGCTGCACTGGATCGTCGGGAAGATCCGAGTTAAACTCCTGCCTCAGATTCTGATTAGCTGTGTGATCCTGGGCAAGTCACTTCATTGTGCCTCAGTTTCCTCATTTGTAAAATGAGAAGGTTGGACTCCATGGCTTCTAAGGTCCCCACCAGCTCTAGAGCTATGACCCTAAAGTTTGTTGATTGATCCTAAGCAAAATAAAATGGTGAGTTTTCTAAGTGCAAATGGGATTTTCTGGTGCCAATCCTGCCTCCCTGGGCCATGGAGATACCCAGTGCAGTCCCTTATCAACTCACTTTGGTGAAGAATGGCCTTTGGAAATTCACTTTCTAGTGGGGAGATGGGAATTCCAAAGAGCCAGCTGAGGCTCTCAGTTCTAATTCAAGGGCCAGAGAGGAGCTCGTCAGTGTTTATTTCTCATTGTGTGTTGAAATAGCAAAGAGACCACTTGGAATAAAGGGAAAACCCCTTGGTTGTGGATTTTTCACAGGGGGGGCCTTTATTTTTTTTGCTGCTCCCCAAATCTGGGAGGGGGTGGCACAGAATGATGCCAAGCATCAGTGACTGTACAACTACCATTTTATTATGTGTGCTTTTATAGGATATAAATAATGACAAAATTACAAAATTTATAACTGGAAGCCCAAGCATATTTACACATATGATTCTGTTGCAATGAGGCTATTATTTGCTTTGCTCCTATACAATTTCCTTTGGGTACCATATTTTTTTAGTGTTATTTTTACTGTCAAGTGACTACATACATATCAACAGTGAATAGGCAAGATATGTACAAGGAATTCTTCTGTTCAAGTAATTTAATAATGGTATTAAAAGTTGGTATCACTCTGAGCTATAATTGGATTCAGCTAAAGCGTACTCATTGACCAGTTCAAAATGAAGTTCAGTTATTCATCTTTGGCATTCGCCAAGCGATGAGTATAACTGAGAAGCTCAGATAGATTTAAAATAATGTTAATTAATTAAAAAACATTAAGACAACCACACAATTTATCAATATCGCTATAATGAACTTCAAAATGATTCACAATTTGACTGGTTAGAACAATATACAGTAAAATGCCAGTTTTGTCTATAATGATATTGGTAATGTTTTTTTTAATAATTCAGTTCTTCTACATAAATATACATTATGGTATCATACAAATACTCCACAGAGACATTAAAAAAATTAAAATACCTTAAAGAAATGTAAGTAAATTTTATTTCATCAAATAGTAAGCAAATGGTCAATTCTTTTTTTGTTGTTGTTGTTGTTCATTGCAAGAAAAGAGTTTTATTACTTTGGAATTTCTTCTTTTTAGTGTTTTTTTTTGCATGTGTTTCATTTTGTTGCTTTTTTTTTTTAGAAAAAAGATTTTTGCAATAGAATTTTATCAACACTTTTCTCAAACACAGTTTCCACCACAGAAATCTCGATAGCAAGGTCCCTAGGTCCCAAATGTGTTTTTTTAAACACATGCCATAAAGATTTTAAAAAATATTTGCAGGGTTCACGGCTATCGGCAACATCCTCCTTCTCAGTGCTAGCTCTCCATAGTGCAATGACTTGCCTGCTTCTGATTTTTCTGCCTACATAGAGCAATTTGTGCCCCCGTGGCCATGACTGCTCCAGATTTTTTTTTTTTTAGTGGGAGCAGCAAAGATTTCATTATGCAAAATAAAGCAGAAATATCCTGTAACATTTAACCTCTGTTCCTTATTGTTGCATCAATGAGACATTATTTTAATAAAAATATTTAATACAAGAGACACGTCTTCTGTGCATAAATTTCTCTCTCTTTTTTAAAATCATTCTTAAATTTCAACTCCGTCATAGGATTAAAGGCTACCTTTATAGGCTATCATGACATAAGTGATGACATAGAAAACCCACAAGAATAGAAATTAGGAAATGGAATTTCTTGGCAATTGTTGGGATTTTTTTTTGTCTGCCTACAATAAATGATAGGTAGCAATTCAGTGAGCTTACAAATACTATATGGTGCAGGTCTATTTCTGATGGTATCTTAAAACTGTCATCGATGAAAAAGAAGCCAAACTCTTGTACTCTTCGGTAGCATTAGAGACCCTTTTAAAAATGATAATAAGAATAATAAAAAGTACAATCTCCAAATAACCAACCAAAGATAGCATGGTGGCAAGAGTCACGAGAAATAGCTTGTGGGGGGGAAGGATGGTGGAGGCCTGGCGTAGTAAGGGGGGAAATGGTGGGGTAGGGTGGGGGGGTCTCAACTCCCTCCTCTTATGGATTGCAATGGGAAAGTCTTGGATGCATTCTTCGGTCATTGGTTCAGGAAGAACATTGCCAGAAATAGCTGGTGCGCAGGGCCTTTTGTGAGTGACAAGGCCACGCGGGTAGCACAGGCTTCCCCGTTGGCGGGGTGGATAGGTCGCCACAAAGGAAGGCTGGGCTGTGACTGCTTGGAGTGCAAGGCACAACAAGGACGAGAGGGCGGTTTAGTATCAGAAAATTGTAGTTTCATACTTGGTATTTATTCCCCTTTTGGCTTCCTGTCCCGGTTCTACAATCCAGGGTAGGTTGGCGAGAGTCTTTTGTTCCGAAGGGTCTATCTGCTTTAAAACAGACAAAGACAGAGGGGCGGTTTTACTTGAGGTATCCTTGAAGGGTTACAGCTCACCATTCACAAAGTACTTTCCACCTGAAAACTCTGCTAGGTAAATAATGCAATTATTACTATTATCCCATTTGGTAGATGTGAACACTGAGGCTCAGAAAGGGATCATAGATTTAGAGCTGGAAGGGACACTTGGAAGCTATCCATCTGACCCCCTCATTTTACAGATGAGGAAGCCAAAGTCTAGAGGAGATGAAGCGTCTTGCCCTAGGTCTGAGAAGGTATGGATTGAGATTTGAACTCTACTCACAGGATCAGAGATTAGGTCTGGAATGGGGCTAGTCCAAACTCCCTCTTCTTACAGAAGAGGAAGCTGGACCTTAAGGAGGTTGTATTTTGCCCAAAGTCACAAAAGAATTAAGGATTTAACTACTCTAAACCCAGAGCAAAGTGCTGTATCACTTTGCCCAATGCATGGCCCTGTAATAGATAGTCAACTAGGATTTGAACCCAACTTCTACAAGTTCTAATCTCAATGCTCTTTTCCTTAGGTCTCTTTCTTCTGATCCCTATTCAGTCTTAACCTGAAAGTTCTGCTGAGAGACATGTTGAAAAAAAAGTCATTTAGGACCGATTCTGTTCCAAATCGAGATTTCTGTGAAATTATCACAAAAAGATAAAAATTAAAGTCAAATGCTATTAAAAAAATACTCTCAAATCGGTGCCACTTCCTGTACATTGGGGTGTAAGAAGAAAGTGATCCCTCAAGTGAATTGGAGCAGTTACACTGTCTTTGTTTTGTTTGTTTGTTTGTTTTGGTCTGTGGCTTTCTTTTGTTTAGAAGGGTTGGAGGTGGAGGTGGTGTGTTACAATGGGAGGAACATTGGATTTGGACTTGGAGGACTTGGTGTGGAATCCTGGTGTGCTACTTTATTCTTGTTCAGTCATTTTTCAATTGTGTCCAATTCCCATTTGGGGTTTTCTTGGCAAAGAACCTGAGTAGTTTGCCATTTTCTTCTCCAGTTCACTTTACAGATGTGGAAACTGAGGCAAACAGGGTTAAGTGACTTGCCCAAGATCACATAGATAGAAAGTATCTGAGGCCAGATTTGAACTCTGGAAGTTGAAACGTCCTGACATCGGACTGGGTGCTTTGTGCGCTATGGCACCACTTAGCTACCCCCATTGTTGTCATTACCTGCCAATGTTAAAAGAAGAGGTTTGACCAGACAACCTTTAAAGCTTCTTCCAGTTTTGATCCTATAATTTCTGATTCCCTGACCTGGAAGACAAGAGACCTAGGTTCTATTCCCAGCTCTTGCCACTAACTTGCTTTTGATAAATCTCTCAACTTTTTGGGACTCAGTTTCCTCATCTGTAAAATGAGAAGTTTGGATCTGATTACTTCTAAGATCCTATTCCAGTGCTAAAACTCTGGTCTTAGTGGAGCCTTAATTTCCCCAAACTGAAAAGCAAAGAGATTGCAGCAAATGATCTCTACAAGTCCTTCTAAAACTGTGATTTTATGACTCATCTGAACATCAGTCTGCCCTTAAGCAAAATGAGTGGTTTGGAGTAGAGGACCTGGGAAGTCTCCTCTGACCACCCATCTACACTCTTATTTTTGCTTGCTTCTGCCCTCCAAAGCAAATCTCCATCCTGAAGGAGAGCGCGATTTCAGCAAGGTCGTTCCTTGTTCGTCTCGTATTCACTGCTATTGTGAGGTTCACGTCGCTGCGTCAGGGCTATGGGATTTGTGTCCATCTGGTAACCTTCAGAGTAGGCTTTCACTGTGTACTTACAAGGCTGCACTGACGATTATATATATATTTTAAGGAGCAACTACATTTTTCTCAACAAGAAGGAAATGGAGCCAAGGGAAATTACCGCCAACAATGACACCAGTTGTGTGTATGTACAGCAGAGAGGACCTGGAGGCTGTGAGAGCACACCAGTCTCCATCCTCCATTTTCCCGCTCCCTAGCGAAGCCCTTCAATGAATATTCTATCAGCCCTTATGCCACCCAATCTTTTATGTTCCTCAGAAAGATGTCTTAAGGGACCCGATTAGAGGCGGATGTAGGCACTTGGTATGAATAATTTTATCAAGCCAGCAGTGAAAATGGGCAGACAGGTGTAAGGGGGAAACCAAGTAACACAATGAAGACTTGGGGACATTTTAATTGTTTCCTACCAAGCACTTGCCAATCATTTATCAGTCGATCTTCAGAAAGGCTGCTGAACCGTGGTGGGTAGACAGTACTTTTTGTTATCACCCCTAACTGTGCCTCGAAGCTCGGAAAGAAGGTACGTGTGCGCCCCTGTGCATGAACGCATTTGTGTGAACAGCACAAATGTACAGTACCTGTTTGAGGCTGTCTTGGTTGTGTCAATAGGAAATTTTTCAAGTATGAAATTTCCCAATGGTGAAACTTCCAACATTTATAAATCTAAGAAATTTTAGGGTTTACAGACACCAACGCCCAGACCAAAGACCAGATAATAGAATCATAAGATTTTGGATTTAGATCAGGAAAGGACCCCCCAGAGCCATCCAGTCCACCTTTCTCATTTTATAGATGGGTAAATGGAACAGAGAGCAAAGTGGAAGGAGCTCTGGTTCTGTACGCCCGAGGTCTGGGGTCCAGGTCTTACCCCCGATGACTGAGAGCTTTATGACCTCGAGAAAGCGATGTGATCTTTCTGGGCTTCAATTCACTCATCTGTAAAATGGGGGGTTGTATTATATGGCCTCCATGTTTAGAGGCCATTTAGTCATAGTATCAGCGAGCATAGGATTGGAGTTTTCAAGCTGGAAGGAACTTCAGACACCCCTCGGTCCAGGTTCCTCAACGCAAAGATCAGGAAACAAGAGGCCCAGCAAAGTAAGTGACTTGCCTAGCACCAACCAGGTGGGCTTCTAGATTTAGAAGTAGAATGGACCTCATATGTTATCTAGTTGAACCATTTCTTTTGGAGATGATGGGTTAGGAGGGTGGTATCTGAATGGCACCAATGCTTATTGAGGGAGTGAAGGGAAGGGTGAAATATGCAAGCTTAGAAGTGGGGAAGCTAGGTGGCACAGTGCATAGGGTGCTGGGCCTCAAGTCAGGAAGATTCCACTTCCTGAGTTCAAATCTGACCTCAGTGACATACTAGTTGTGTGACCTTGGCCAAATCACTTAATCCTGTTTGCCTCAGTTTCCTTATCTGTAAAATGAGCTAGAGAAGGAAATGGCAAACCACTGCAATATTTTTGCCAAGAAGACCCTAAATGGGGTCAAGAAGAGTTGGACATGACTGAAAATGACCAAAGAAAAACAATATGTCAGACACTGAGCAAGGCATAGGGGGTACACTTACAGAGATGGATTCAATTCAATCCATTTCAAGTCATTTATACATTCATTAGTGATTCTAAATGAAGGTGGGATCCTTGATATTTTACCAGGACAGAATAAAGAAATGTTGAATTTGGAGTGAGGGATCTGCTCAATCTGTCTGTCTCTCTTTCCCTCTTTCTCTCTCTCCCTTCTTTCTCTTCTTTCTCTCTCTCTCTGTCTCTGTCTCTGTCTCTCTAAGGCAGAAGATTGGAAAGGGCTAGCCAATTGGGGTTAAGTGACTTGCTCAGGGTCACATAACTAGAAAGTATCTGATGCTAGATTTGAACCCAGAACCTCCCATCTCTAAGCCTGTCTCTCTGTGTATTGCGGCACCTTGCTACCCCCAGAGGCCCTGGTTTCAAATTCCAGCTTTGATATTTATGTTGTAACTTGGATCAGGACCCTTTACATCCCAGTTTTCTCATCTGGAAAACGATGGGATTAGATTGGATTGCCTGTGAGATCCTTTCCTCTACAGGACTATGATCCTCATTTATGTAATTTCCCTGTACTGGACTAGATGCCTCTGAGGTTTCTTCCAGCACTAAATCTTTGATCTTCTTAATTGGAAGTTCCTGGGGGTACCAAATGAATGGGAAGAAAGCCAGATTCCATAAGTTTTTTAGGCTTATAGATTCATTACTGTAAGGAATCTAAGTGAGACTTGATTCTAACTCCTCTCAATCTAGAGACAGTTCTCTTTCCCAAGAGGCTGGGGTACTTCACTATAGACCACTTTGCCCAAGGTCACAACGGCTAGTAAGTTGCTTGGCCATTTATTCAACAAACATTAAGCACCTAATAGTGCAAGGCAGGGCTGTAGAGGCTAGGCTACAATTAAAATCTGGCTCTCCCGGTTCTGACTGGAGTGCCCTTTCCCTTTCCCTAGCTGAACTCCCCGTTGGTCAGGAGAGGGGAATTATGGGCTCTATCAATGGCATCAGAGTAACACAAATACATGCCAGGGACTTGGGGGCCCCCTCCTACTTACCACTGACTTGCGAATGCTAACCCGCGGCTTGGGAATAGGCTTGGCGGGTTTGTTTTCGAAGCTTTCTGGGAGTGTTGAGGAATGTCCTCCTTTTCTTGCTTGGAGCGCGAGCTGGTAGGCCACTTCAAATGCCTGTCCTAGTGTAAGTATAATTTCGTAGGCTAAATTCTGATATAAAAATAAAAGGAAAAAACATTTTGATAATAGGCCCATTTCAAATGACAGCTAGTATTAGACAACTCTTGGGAACATCTGAGGGGGTGGATTGGATGCAACCTTGAACTATTCCACCTGTATGTAGTCTAGGTGATTCAGAAAACATTGAGCAGAACAGTACATTCTAGGTCCAATTTAATAGTTTGCTGAAAGGGATTAGTCATTCATTAGACACCCTAGTTGACAGCCAACGGGAGCCTCAACTTGCTTTTTCTTTGTGGTTCAGCTGTTTCCAGTTGTTTCTGACTCTTCATGACTCCATTTGGTGTTTTCTTGGGCAAAGATACTGGAGTGGTTGGCCATTTCCTTCTTCAGCTCATTTCACAGATGAGGAAACTGAGGCAAACAGGGTTAAATGACTTGTCTAGGGTCACACAGGTAGTGCCTAAGGCTACATTTAACCAAGACTCTTCCTGATTCCAAGCCCAGTGCCCTTATCCACTGTGCCACTAGATGATCAATCTTTCCCCTTTTCAATTCAGTAAACATTAAGTACCTATTACCATGTGCTGAGCACCCTGGGGGAGAAGGGAAGAAGAGCTTAGGTAAGTGTTTTGTACCCTCCTGGAGTTTAGTGTTTGATAGTGAGATATCTGTTTTTCCTAGGAGAAAACAGAATTTTGTAAAATTATGGGTTGTTCTGAGAGCTAGTGGGGTCCCCATTTTACAGATGAGGAAACTGAGGCCCTTGGAGTTTAAATAACTTATCAAAGATTACCCACATTAATGAGTAAATAGAGGCAGGATTTGAATATTCCAGAGTCTCCTTCTACCCTGCTAAATGTTTGAAATATACAGAGAAAGTACTATGGTCATGGGCAGTTGTAGTGGAACAGGATTAGATTTGGGGCTTCCTTTAGTATGCTTTCCAGGACAGCACTGGCTATTTCTTGTCAATCTCCAGATGTTTAGGGAATCACAGAATCTCCAAGTTGAACAAAAACTCATTGAATCGATGAGGGATATCACTAAAACTTTTTTTTTGCATGCTGAGAATGCAGGGCAACTAAAAGAGAATCAAGTAATTTATCAATTCCTTTAGGCCAGGAACCATGCCGGACAGCGCCAAAGACAAAGAGAAACATTGTTCCCTGCCCTCAAAAGACAGTGCCTTTTCCTAAAGGGGAGGCAGGGTGGGAACAACTTGAATTCAGATAAATAAATACAAACTCGATACAAAGTAATGACAACATATGAGAAGCAGAGAGGCCTATTAAATGGGGAGCTAACCCCAAAGTCAGGAAAATCTGGGAGACAAATCTTATGTTCAGATCTCATCCCTATTACTACCTGTATGACCTTGAATAAGTCACTTCAGTTCCCTGCAGGGACTTTAGTTTTCTCATCTGCAAAATAGTCAGGGTGAGGAAATGGGAGGATAACTGTTTAATCTTTCTTCTTCCTTCAAGATCAAATCTCAAATATGCAATCAGTTCTTCACACTCTAAGCCACCAACAAAAGTTAATTTCTTCTCAGCCTAGCTCAAGAAGCCCCCCCCAAGGGTCCTTCAGTCTAGGACAGAAGCTAACAGGGGTCCAATTCAGAGCTTCTTCCCCCTTCAGTCTGGCTTGACTCTCCAACTGTCTTTCCTGGGAACATTCTATTTGGAATGTTCTTTCTTGATTGACAGCTGAGGTCCTTTACTTTGTTTTGCATGCATGGAATTCTCTCTTCCTTCATGCCTCTTCCACACCACACAGATGAGGTTGCTTGCTTGTTAGGACCCAAAGAAGTACAAAAGCAAATTAGAGGGGAAGAGTTAGAGACTAAGAACTGGGAAAGAACTCCATGTACACTCTTGGGCACTCGACAATGCCTCCTCCATTTTTGGCCTCTACATATGGGTGCCCTTGGGTTATATCCGACTGCTTGGAAGCAAAGGGGAATATTTCTGTGATCTCCACAGGCTGTTGAGCAAGCCTACCATTGTGGTGCTAAGGAAGTTAGTAAATTGGTGCAGGGGATAAAAAGCGCTGGATTTGGAATCAGAAAAGATCTGAGTTTAACCCGGGCTCAGAAACTACCTTCTTGTATGACCTTTGGGCAAGTCACGTAACCTCTGTCTGCCTCAGTTGCCTTATGTGTAAAATGGGGATAATAATAGTATCTACCTGAGGTTGTTGGGAGGATGAAATGAGATAATATTTGTAAAACATTTAGTAAAGCTTAAAGTGCCTTATAAATGCTAGTTATCATTAATGTTGCTATCGATAATCTTCCCCTTGACCCCCTATCCCATTACACTGGAGACGACCCTCTAGAGGAGCATGGACCTCGCCTCTTCTCCAACATTTGTCTCTCCCTAAAACACAACCAACATTTTGGCAGAGGAGAAGGGCATCAGTCACTGTGCCACAACCAGCTGCAACAGCAGGCATAAGTGGAGCCCAATTAAGTCTGCATGACTTGACATTTTCTGGTCTCCCTCTGGCCAGATTTGGTACTTTATGACCGCCTTGCTGATAGCTTCACCCCCTTCTGCTCGTTTTACTGGCTTTTTCTTTTAAAAAATGACATTTTTTCAGGATAGCTTTTGTTTTTATGTAAAATCGCAGATTAAGAACTGGAAAGGATTACATGATGAATATGGAAATATGAATTGCATGATAGCACATGTATAACTTACTGCTTGTCTCCTTGGGGAGGGGAGAGAGGGAGAGAACTTGGATGGCAAAATGTCAGAAAATAAACATTACGATTTTTTTTCCTATATGCAATCAGGAAAAAAAAAATACAGTAAAAAAGGTCTGGAAAGAATCGTAGAGGCCATCTCATCCAACCACCTCATTTTTCAGATGGAGAAACTGAGGCCCAGAGAGATTGAGACTTGGCCAGGGTCACATAGCTAGTTAATGTCAGAGGTGGGAAAGGAACACAGGTTTTCTGTCTCAAATGTCTGTGATCTTTCCACTGTATGAGGCTGCCTCCCCAGCACCTTCATTTCCAAACACACCCTCTCTGCTCCCCTCTATCAAGCAAACCCTCTTTTAAAAGAACAAAAAGAAGAGACAGAAGTAGTTTAGCATACCAACACATGAGTGGAGTCTGATAGAATGTTCTGCCCCCAGAGTTTCCCACCTCTGTAAAGAATCAGGGAAGTGCTATTTGTATTTAAGAAGAGAACGAGGGTTAGAGGCAGGATTTCATTAATGTGGGAAAAGCCAAAGGGGGAAAACTTCTACCAAAGCAACCTGGCACCTTCTCTGCAACTTCTAGACTCTGAGTTGTCCAAACGAGAGCATGAGTGACCTGCCCAGGGCACACAGTGTTTTCTTGTTCCAGAGTCAGCTCTCTGTTCACTCGACTACATTGCTTTGTGCAGGATGGAGTTTTGGAGCCAGGCTCTGGTGGCAGAGCATCTTGGATGAAATCTAAGGGGACATTTTCTTGGAGAACTTGGAAAGGATGCTCTCCCATGTTATACGATGCTGCCCCACCAAACTCTCCTTGGAACACTTCCTCACATATAATCAGTGCTTTTAGGGTTACAAAGAACTTTCCCCATGACAACCTTGGCAGGGAGGGAGGGCAAATGATGCTCTTCTAGTCTTAAAAAAGGAGAAACTTAAGCTTGGAGAATCAGTGATTCAAATCATTTCTGTTGCCTAGTGGATTAAATGCAAAGACCCCAAGTCAACTTTCCCAGGTTAATTTCACCTGGTTCCCTTATGAGAAGTAGATCTCCCATCTATGCACCTGGGGGCTGTGCCTCTCTCCTCTAAGAAGCCTCAGTAAGATAGCTCAGGTAAGGGACACCTTTCTGGCTTTCTGTTAGTGCTTATTCCCAACTCAAATAATTGTGTGTGTATATCTGTGTAATATATGTACACACACACACACACACACACACAAACACACACACATATATAGATAATCAGGAAGACCAACATTCAAATCCAGCCCGGGTTAATTCCTAGCTGTGCAGCCTTGGGCAAATCACTTAAGCTCAGTTTCCTCATCCACAAAATGGGCATAATTACTGCCCTGGGATGTTGGGAAGATCAAATTAGATCATATTGGTAACATGTTTTATAAACCTTATATGACATATACTAATTAATGTCTACTTCATGATATCAATAATTACATAATGAAGTATATTTGTTATATTGAATATTGATGTTATTAAATGTAAACATTCTTATGATGATAACTAGTATGACATAAGACATTACTGATTATGTAAATTATACATTATATTAAATTTAACTATTATGTAAATATTATATATTTTTATTTCTACTAGACCAGGATCCCTCTAAGGCCTTACCACTAGAAGATATTAGAACTGGAATTGGAACCCAGGTCTCCTGACACCAAGTATATATAATGTCATAATATATAATACATAAATATATTATAACTATTATGTAAATGTTAGGTATTATTATTTCTACTGGATCAGGCTCCCTTTAGTGCCTCACCTCTAGAAGATATTAGAACTGGGATTGGAACCCAGGTCTCCTGACTCCAAAGTGTATATCAAATATCATAATACATAAATGTATTATAATTATTATGTAAATATTAAGTATTTTTTCCACTGTGTCAAGTTCTCTTTAAGAGATAACCACTAGAAGATATCAGAACTAGAATTTGAACCCAGGTTTCCTGACTCCAAGTCTAATGCTCTAGCCCCTCTTCCATATTTCTTTTCAATTTTCACCCTCCTGGAGAGAGAAGTAAGAATGGAACTGTGTGACCCATTTTCATTCTGAGATGGAAGCAATAGAGAAACCTGGAGAGGAAAGATGCCTTAATGAGTGACTCATGGAAAATGAGTTCAGATTTTAGTGAGGAATATTGAGCTTAAGGAGAGAAGAAGGGTCAAGTGGAAAGAATACTGGGGCTGGAGTCCTCGGGTGCAAGTCTTGTCTCTAATGCTTGCTATCTGTGTCATTCTGGGGAGATCCTGGGCCTCTGTCTACTCATCTGTAAAATATGGGATTATATTTATGGCCCCGATGAGACATATGCCTAGAAGCCACCTATTAATAGGAGTTTAGAAAGAGTTTTAAATCTTTGATCTTAAGATTAAAGGTAGAAGGGATTTTAGAGGCCCTTTCATTTTACAGATAAGGAAAGGGTGCTCAGAGGGGATATGTCGCTTCCCCAGCTCATAAATATTTGAGACAGGATTCAAATTTAGGTCTTCCAGATTCCAAGTCGATCCTCTGCCCCAAACTGCCTCAATGAACCAGAGTGGACTTCTAACACTGCCGTGGCGCTGTTTTTTCAGACTGCACTTTTGATGGGAACAAGTGAAATAGACACGTCAGGATGGATGTTGATTTGACAAAGGAGGCAGCAGTCTCAACTGTGGCCCTTCCTCCTGCTCCCCTTCATTGTAATTAGGAAATATTGCCCTCAGAGGCTAAGTGTATGCTTTGGGGTGATAAGGAAATCTGCAGAGCATGCCTAGCATCCCTCCCCACCTTTCCACCCCTAATTCCTGCAAACCCTGAAGCAGGATGTACCTCCCTCCATGAGTCAGACTAGTGTGTTGGCAATGCAAGTTTCCAAATGTTAGTGGAGAAGGATGGGAGGCCAGAATGGACCATCACTGCATAAAAGTGGCTGCCTGCTTGTGGATGGGTGTAGCCCCATCAGTCCTAGCCTTAGCAACACCCAGCCTCCTTGGGATAATCCTCAAGGAGGTCTTTGGAATCTAAGACATTCACCTAGAAAAATGAGAAGACTCTTGGTTTCATCCAAGAAGATGATGTTGAATAAGAGGCCAAATGTTGGTAGGAATCTATGGTACACTGGGTGGAGGCTCAACTTGATGATCTCTAAAGGTTCCAGACAATATGGAGAGTCTATGGCCCATGATGCTACCTTTGGTCTGATGCACTCGGGATGGATCTAGGTGATGAGGACAAAAATGTCCTCTCAGAAATAGTAATGAAGATAATTCATGTATCTTTTACCCTTTAAAGTTTTCCTTGTAATGGTCCTAGAAGTGAATGAAATATCTAATCATTGGAATGAAATCTACTAGGTAGCTCAGTGGATTGAGATCCAGGCCTGGAGATGGGATGTTCTGGGTTCAAATATGGTCTCAGGTACAACTTAACTTCCATTGTCTAGTTCTTACCACTTCTGATTTGGAATATACAGTATTAATTCTAAGACAGAAGGTAAGGGTTAAAAAAATAGAAATGAAATCTAGATCAATTTGGAGCTGGAAAGGTCCTTAGAATTCATTTAGTCCAACTCCTTTTTTTTTCAGATAAGGAAACTGAGGCTCAGGGTGGTTAAGTGATTTTGTCATCAGCTTACACATATACTCAGAAAAATCAGTTCCCTGATCCTCCAAAAAAAAGCTCTAGTGTCTTCAAGGTACAAGTCAAGGATGATCATTATTTGGACTACTAGCTTGTTTCAGAGGGTTTCCTCTTCATATAGGCAAGGCAAGGGAACTGCTGCTGGCTGGGAAATAGGTTAACAGTTCAGGCATTTTGTTTTTAATCAGTGCCCAGGGTCAGAAAGCTACCTCCAGAAGCAGCCAGCTGAGTAAAGGATTCAGCTGGGTGATGCTTAGAGAGATTGACTGTTTCTAGAGTTTAATCCCTAAGCACAATTATGCTTGGAGCCAGATCTCTGCTGAACAGTATTTAGCAGCTTCAATGATGGGTGCCTGTGGCCATCACAGATAAGTGCTTGGGTTAGCAGATTCCTGGTTAATTCAGAAAGAACATGACCCTGGACTCAGACTCCAGGGAGGTTTGAATTCAAGACATGCCTCAAATAATTTCTAACTCTAACTCCAATATTCTATCCATTGGGCTCCACTATCACATGGGTGGCAAATAATGGGGTCAGGGGTCTTTTTGCCTCCTTATGTAATGCTGCTTCCCAGATTACATCATCTACTTAGAGAACTTAATGTCTAGTTATTTGTTTCAATTCCTCTCCCTTCAGACTGTAAGTCCTGTGAAGGCAGGAATGGCGCCTGATTGAATCTTCACATCTCAAGCATCTATCACAGTGCTCTATCACAGAACTAGCACTCAATAACTTAAAAAAACCCCTTTTGTCTTAATATCAGTTCTAAAAGAGAAGAGTGATAAGGGTGAGGCCATTGGTGTTCGGTTAATTTCCCAGGGTCACACAGCTAGGAAATGTCTGAGGTCAAATTTGAACTCAGGTTCTCCTGACTCCAAGCTTAGCACTCTATCTATTATGCTATCTAGCTGTCTCTATTAACTTTGTTGAATGGATTAAACTTCATTGTATTTCATTAGGTTTTCCCCTTGGCTTCAAGTGTGGAATTCAAACCCACTTATCCTACCATCCAACCCTAGGCGACTGGGATATGACCATTTTCCCCCATGGGACTTCCTCTTACTCCCTTCCCCTGTCTACAGCCTTGACCCTTTCCCCACTGACAGTTCCTGAGAAAACCATCCAATTGCAAAAAGCCAGACTTGGTATGACTTAATTCTTCTATTAAAGCCATATTGAGCAAAATAGTTTCCACTTTAAGAGGTCTCGTATTGTTTTAATTCCATCTGTTAGGAGGGAAACTTCCCTTTCACACTCTTTGACTTGCCTCAGCATGTCGATCTCCTTAGCTTAGTGACCTAACTTGGGGGCTGGAAAGAGGAGAGGGTGCCTACTTTGCAGTTTCCCCAGGCATCATGCCCAGGACTAGCTAATGCTCCAGACAGCTAAAGGGCAGCCTCCAGGCAAACTCTGTAGGAAGCATGTGAAGTGTGACCTACATTTAAGGATTTAAACACGAACCATTAGAGAGGCTCAGCAAACTGTCAGGCTTTAGGAAGAGAACCTTAACTAAGTATTAGGAAGATGATACACGGGTTCATTTCTCCAGAAGCCTGAAGATGAAACCGAGTTGACAAGCTGAAATGATTGCTGTGGGTCCTCTAAGTTTCTTACAAAGACTAAAAGGGCAGGTTTATGATTAGATAAAGTGATGTTGGAACATAATGTTGGAGTTGGGAGCCTTGGATTCAAATCTCGTTTTGGTCACATATTAGTTTTGGGACCTTATGGCAAAAACTGGCCTCAGTTTCCATATATATAAAATGAAGAAGTGGGAACAAAAGCCTCTGAAATCTTTTCCAGCTCTAATGTAGAGATGATGTAGAGATTTCATTTACTTCCAGAATGATTTCAGGGAAAAAACCATTAAGGGTAAAAAACAAGTGAATTGTCATTATGATTATTTCTGAGGAGATAGTTTTCTTCTGACCATATTTCTCCTAGGTTCCTTGTATCCTCCCAACTCTTGTTAAGTCAACTCTTGTTAAGTCTGGTTCCTCTACTGACTTCACCCACATCCAGGGTAAAACAATTTTAAGGCTAATAATTTTATCAACATCGCCCCAGTTCTCCATGTTGCTCTCCAAGGTACTAGTAAGAAACTTCTCTTGATAGGTTAAGATTCCAAACGTTAAATCTTATCTGAGCTTTCTGGGCATTTGGAAATATTAGGGAATTCTATTATGGAACCTATAGAGCTGTCCCAAGGTCTGCATATGAACTGATAAACTCAAACTGGTGCTGAGGACTTCCAGGGTACGGAGTGCCTGGTGACTGCTTGGTACTGGAATTTGAAGAATTTTTCCCCCTTCATGTCTGCTAAGGTTGATCATTTTGGGCTTCATACCAAAGAGGCTGTCATCCATTGGTTTAGCAAGAGACTCAGCAAAGAAGGAAGAACACAGTCTGCCAAGTCACCCAGCACTGTTTCCTCTAATTTCCCTGACACTGTGCTCCCCTATCCTGACCAAGCTCCTTTTATGAAAATTGACAAGGCCATAGCTCAGGATGACAGGGCCACAGGCAACTGATGAGAAAAGTGGGCCAGCTGGGATGGATGGGAAAAATGCTCTTGACTCTACCAAGCACAGAATCGTCAGTGTATCCACGGAAGAGTATAAGAAAGGATGAGATCTCAGAGGAATCCACAGTAAAATTCTGAGCAAGTAGAAATATATCCTGTAGACACATGCATACTTACAAGTATATGTATATATACATTTAAGCAATCAACATTTATTAAGTGCCTACTGTGTGTGCCAGGCACATTATATGTGTGTGTGTATATATATAGGTATATATATGCATTTATATGCATAGGCACATTATTTGTCTGTCTGTCTGTCTGTCTGTCTGTCTGTCTGTCTGTCTGTCTGTCTGTCTGTCTATATACCTACCCAGACATTGGTAGGGGAGCTAGGTGGTTCTGTGAATAGAATACTGGCCCTGGGGATAGGAGGAACTGAGTTCAAATCCAACTTCAGATGCTAGCTATGTGACTCTGGGCAAGTCACTTAACCCTGTTTACCTCAGTTTCCTCATATGTAAAATGAGGACACAATGGAGAAGGAAATGGCAAACCACTCCAGTATCTTTGTCGAGAGAACTACAAATGGAGTCACAAGGAGTTGGACATGGCAAATCAACAATAACAAAAAAATGCATGTATATATGTATATGTAATCACATTTATAAGCACAGATTTATAACTTACAGGGACTTTAAAGGCCACTGAGCCTTCTCTCATCCCCTGTTTTACAGATGAGGGAACTGAGGTCCAGAGGTGAAGTGATTTCTCTAAGTATTTAAGGACAGAATATTTTTGTCTATTCAGATATAATGTAAGTTCTTTAAGTCTATGGACTATTTTCTTTCTGTCTTTGTATCCACAGATGCCTGCACATTGCCCAGCATGTAGGAATACATGATAAATGCTTGTTGATTGAATGCTTGATAAAAAGGGGGAGTGTTAATTAAAGTTTGTCTAACTAGAGGTTAAGGGGGCAACCCTTCTTTATTTTTAACCCTATGGTTGGAAATATTTCAAAAATGTCTTTCTTTTTCTTTGTCATATAGTGAGTGCCCTCCCTTCTAGGGCCATCTTGTAATCATTTTGAATATACTTACATATGTGTGTGTTGTCTGCCTCAGTAGACTGTAAGATCCTTGAGAGTAAGTACAGTTTCATATTTGTGTTTGTTCCCTGAGCTCTTAGCACAGGGCTGAGGTACAGAGAAAGGATTTAATGAAGAAATGTTGAATGACAGGGAGGGTGGATTTATTGAGTGACTTGTAGGGAAAAAATGAAAAATGAAAATAAATGTGTCTACTTCCTTGTCTTACAACATAGGGTAAGGCTCATTAAAAAAAGAAAGGAAGATGTTGATGGGGATGGAAAATGCTGGACTACCTCAAGATCATCCATCCTTTTGAACAAAAATGATGGCTCTATTAGACTGTAGAAAGGCTCTACGTCCTAGTGGAGAGAGATGGCCTTGGAGACAGGATGACCTAGGTTGGCTCCCTCTTCTGACATATACTATCAATGTAACTCTGGGCAAATGACTTAGCCACTCAGTGCTCTAAGTTAAGACCATAAATTGATAGTAAGGTGTTAACTTAGAGAGAGGCTTTAGACTTGAGAGCTCTTTCTATGGAGAAGACAATGGCAAACCACTCCAGTATCTTTGCCAAGAAAACCCCAAAGGGGATGTTGAACACAACTGAAAAATGACTGAATAATGATAATACTTGTCCATGCCCTACCACCCCTAAATATTCCATAGTGGATTTTATACAATATATTGTATAATTTTCTCTTTCTCTATATCTAGAGATTTAATCTCTATAGATCTAAAATTCAAAGGGACCCCAGAGGTTCTCTAATCCAATCCTCTTGTTTTCCAGATGAGGCAACTGAGGCCCAAGGGAGTTTAAGTGATTTTTACCAAGGTTACACAGAGTATAAGAATCAGAGGGAGGCTTTGAATCTATGTCCTCTGAGTGCAGAATCTGGATTCTTCCCAGTGTACATTAACTCTTTGCTAACTTTTCAAGAGAATTCATGTAATACTTGGACTGTCCATCTGTTACTCCGTACTCTAGTGACATAGCTCTTTCCCCAATCATCTGTGTTACAGAATGGTAGGATTTTAGAGCTGGAAAGGACTCTCAGTAGTCATCAAGGCCCTTTTATGATGTAACCAAAAAATGGCCACTTAGCTTCTTCTGAGGACCTCCATGACAGATGCAGACATTTTCACTTCTCAACAGCTAGAAATGTAGGAAAGCTTTTTCCTCTATCGAGTCTTAATTTGTCTCATGGCAACATCTGCCCATGGCTCTTCATTCTTCTCTCCTGCCTAAATCTTGACATCACCTTAAATTCTCATGATCATTCTCTTTTCTTCTATAAGTGAGGGGTAAGAAATGACCATCACAAATTTGTAGTTATGCTATTCAAGTCTTGATAAACATGGATTTCTCTTAAAAATCAGAGATCTGGGATACATTGGATAGAGTGTCACTCTGAGAATTAGGAAAATCTTGGGATTGAATTACTTCCTCAGACACTGATTAACTGTGTGATCATGGAAAAGCCTCTTTACTTCTCTGACTCTCAATTTCCTTATCTGTAAAATGGGCACAATAATATCACCATAAAACAGCAATGTATTGGAAAGTTCTTTGCTACCCTTTAAGTGCTAAATAAATGTGAACTATTCTTATTATGTAGCAGAGAAATAGTATTTCTTCATAATCTGACTCTAAAACTTAATGACTTTTGCCCTGTTCCCTGCCCAAACCTCCCCAACTCAAGAGCAATGGCACTATCTAGGGCTGATCCTAAAGAGATGTGAGATGAGGAATGATCAGTTGGTGAGTTGAGATTACCTTGAATTTGTATAATTAAGTTATTGATTGATTGACTCATTATTTCTCATCTGGATTTTAGTAATGGACTTCCAACTGGTCTCTCTTTCCATTTTCCTCTACCTCTCATCTCTTCTCTACACAGCAACACTGTAGACAAGATAATCTTAAAGCACAAATCAGAATACAGCGCTTTCCATTCAGTGGCTCCCTCATGCCAACTGGATTAAATTAACTCCTTCACCTGGTTTGGCTTGGTTGTCTACAACCCTTATTTTACATTATTCTCCTACCTAATGAATTCTGTCCCTTAGAGTAATCAGGGCCATTATTTTACCACTTTGTTCTGGCCTTGACTTCTGTAGAAACTGGCATATTCTTTTCATTGATTTACTCATTCATTCAGCAAGCCTTTACGAAGAAGCTATTATGTGACAGGCACATTGCTAAGCATTTGACTTAGAGATTTCACAGGTAGTAGGGGACTCTTCAGGCAGCCAGTACCTACCAGGTGTGGGATTCCATCTCATTCTTTCTGAATACAAGGCTAACTCTAGCTATTGCCAGGGTCACTTTTTTTGGGGGGTTAACATTTATATTTCACTAAAAGTAGTACCTTTTATATACAAGGTTTAGCTGAGAACGGATGGAGGAGGAAGATGGAGAAAACAGTCCTCTAGGCATAGCCAACCACTATCATGGCAATTCTAACATTTGAATGAAATCCTCAAACAAAAGTCAAACCTCTTGGTGCACTTTGCTGTGCTGACTGCTGAATTTTATCACTGTAAGGGAATGGAAAGGACAAGCCTGATTAAAAATATCAAAGGCAGTGAGGACAACGTGCATTCTGAGGATTAGCAAAGTGAGAATTAACAAGGCTCTTGCTGCAAAGTCACGTTTCTCCAATGTTGTTGGGGTTGTTTTTTTTTTTGGGGGGGGGGGAGAATAATCTTCTTTATGCTTCAGATCTCCCGAATGTAGCTCTCTGGAGCTTGAGAGAACTTGATATTCCCATAATAGGATGCTTCTGAATTACTTCTCATCTAGTGAGCATCATTTTATTTTAAGGGAAACTAACTCAAGGATTATAAAAAATAATTGACTTGTTGACATATGCTTTAGAAAAGTCATAGTTTTCTCCCTCTGCCTATTTCCTCTAGAGATGCATGGAATGGCTATTTTGCTTCAAGCACCTACTATGTGCCAGTTACTGAGCTAGGTACTGGAGATACAAAGCCTTAGAGAAATGCCTGGGGCACTGAGCCCTTATGTAACCTAGCCAAGGGTGCAGGGCTATCTCCAGTCAGAAATGGGGAAGTAGTCTTCTCTCTCTTCACAGACAGTATGCAATCTCCTGTCTCCATGCATTTGTACTGGCATCTCTGCTGGGCACTCACTACTCAGTTCTGCCTCCTAGAGTCTCTGTCTTCCTTCAAGATTGGGTTCAAATGCTGCCTTTCCTGCTCCCCTAGCTGCTTCTACCCTCTTTCCCAAACTACCTTGTTTTTGCTGTTGTTCAGTTCTGTCTGACTCTTTGTGACCCCATTTGAGGTTTTCTTGGCAAAGATGCTAGCATGGTTTGCCATTTCCTCCTTTGGCTCATTTTATAGATGAGAAAATGGAGGCAAACAGGGTTAAATGAGTTGTCCAGGGTGATACAGCTAATAAGTGCCTAAGGCTGGATTTGAACTTAGGTCTTCCTGACTTCAGGACCTGCACTCTATCCACCTAGCTATCTACTTGCCCATCTTGAATTTAACTCTTTTGTATTTATTCTCTTTAAATAAAATAATAATATAAACATATTTATAATATATCATACATAATAATATATAACACACATAATATAAAATAAACAAAATATTAAATTAGTTTAAATTTATTTAAATCTACTTAAATTAATTTGAGATTATGCACACACATAGATGTGTAGAGATAACACACATGTCTCTATCCTATCTCTGCCTGCTTTCTCCTTCTCCCCTTCTCTTTCCATCTTTCCCCTTTTCCCTTCTCTCTGCGAGTGTTCTGTCTCATTAAAATGTAAGCGTCCTATGAGTAGGCTTTGTGTAGTTCTTTGTCCTTGCATCTCCAGTCCCACCAGTGCCTGGAACACAGTAGGTGTCTGATAAATGCTTGCTGACTGATAGGGCTTGACCAAACTATTTCTGATGGCAAGGCTAGCCTGCTCTCTTTCCTCATGTTGAGAAAGAGATACGAGCTCCACACCGACATGTATATACACAAGAGATCATGGTTCTTTAAACACAGGCATTTATACCTATGCCATAGTGCAGAGCAAGCCCCAGGTTCAAGCGCCTGCCTCCTACTGCCAATGTGACCTTGGGCAAGTCCCTTAATATTCTAACCCTTAGTTTCTTTAATCATAAAGTGGGTATAATGATACCACCTGCCTCCCAGGACTGTTGTAAGGACCAAATGAGATAATATTTGTAAATGCTTAGCACGATATGCTTGGCACATAGTGGGAGCTTGGTAATTTTGTTCCCTTCTCTTCCACTTCCAGGCAACACTCTAAACTGGTAAATTATAAAGAAGGAGCCCTCTTGGAGTGGGAATGGGAGTTTTCTCACCTGGGAGTTTCTTATATTAAGGAAATCACAAATGCACTCTCTCCCTGGAGCCTTAGAGATCTCAAGTAAGGAAATGATGTAGACTGAGCACACTGCAACCTTTAGCATGCCACAGACACTCTATTTATTGTTATTAGGCTCGGTATACTCATTTCTACATAGCAGGCATCTCCTGATTGGAACAAGAAATATCAGAAGAGTGACCTACAAAACATCTGTGGATTCTGCCAGGCAGCTAGCAGCCTCCCTAACCACATTTTCTTTTGAAATAAGCCCTCTCTGATTTAAGGATATGGTCTGGCCATTATGCTGTGAATTCTTCATGTTTCTCCATTAAAAGCCATGTGAGAGACTTCGACAGATGTTTATTTAAAAAGACTTTCAAACTTGGATGGAATTCATAGCTGCCCTACATAAAGATAGAGATGTCTGCGGTCAAAGAGGAGAGGTGGTGGTTTAAAAATATTTTGGGGAGGGTAAGCAAAGCTGTCTCATCTTTAGAGAGTGCTCAAAGCCCAAGTCCAAGCTGGTCACCTTTGTGACTATTGGCATACTTTATCACTATTTTGAGTATAGTTTTCCCAAGGATTATTTAAATGGTGGATTTCAGCAGGGTGGAAGGGAGCAGGGGAGAAAAGGGCAAGGCTAAATTTGTGGAGCTTCTAGAATATTCAGGTCAATTTCCCATCCTTATATATTAATTCACATATATAAGCTTTAAGGTTCAGGAAGCATTTTCCTAATGGATAGGATACTCAAGTATTTGTATCCCGATTCTACAAAACAAGAAACTGAGGTCTAGAAAATTTAAGCCACTTGCCCAAGCATCTTGAGTGTAGACTTTTCCATGAGTAATACTAGGTAGTACTTAAGTAAGTACTTAAGTTTGTAAAGCAACTTACATATGCTATCTCCTTTGAGACTCCATCCTGGGAAGTAAGTGCCATTATGATCCCCATTTTGCACAAGAGGAAACTAAGTCTGAGAGAGGTTAAGTGCCTCGCCCAGGGTTACCCAGCTTTTAGTGAGGCAGAATTTGAACTCAGATATTGTTGACTCTGAGTTCCCTGTAATAGCGAACCCATTTTTAATTAAAAAAATTTTAAATTCATTAAGATTTTTTATTTTTCCTAAATAGTATGTAAAAACATTTTTTAACATTTATTTTTTTGAATTCCACTAATGCTAACAAACTGGCCCATTTACACTGGGCTTCAAGTCTTACAAAAGATTTTATTCACATAATCTCATTTGATTCTTACATTATAAAGTAGGTATTATTATACATTTTGATAAGCTTCTCTTTCTCCTCCTCCATCATCTATTCTGATCTGTGATTTCATTGGTTTAGGGAATTGCCATTCAAGAAATTCCCTCTGCCACTATAGATCAGCACCTTCTCTGAAATTTAGAAACTTAGAATGCTGTTTAGAACAGTGAAGTTAAATGACTTGTTCAGGGTCACACAGCCACTGTCAGAGGAAGAATTTAAACCCACATCTTTTTTTTTTAATCCATACTTTCTGTCTTATTAACAATGCTGGGTCAGAAGAGCGATAAGGCTGGCAATTGGGGTTAGGTGACTTCCCCAAAGTGTCTGAGTCCAGGACCTCCCAACTTCAGGCTTGGCATTCTATCCACTGTGCCACCTAGCTGTCCTAAACCCACCTCTTCTTAATTCTAAGTCCAGTATTCCATTTGTTAAGCCAGGGGTCCTGGTAGATTTCAGGGGGGTCTGTGAGCTTGTTGTTATAAAAATATTTTGACAACAGTTTCCATTATATTATTTTTCTTTGCAATCCTATGTATTTATTTTATACATTTAAAAACAATAGTATGAGAAGGGGTCTAAAGACCTCCCTAGACTTCCCCAGGGTTTTATGACATAGCAATAAGCTATGGACCCCTATGAATGTATAGATTTGATATATGAGGAGACTACACTGCCGGTTAGCGTCTGTCTTGGGCAGCGATGAATCCATCATCCTTACCCAGCCGGCATGAGTCAGAAGTGGAATTTTGAACTCGGATCTCAAGATTCCAAGGTTGTCTCTCGACCAGTTAAGTGGCATAAAGAAATCCGAATGGCCTCATTAATTTGCTCTTCCTTTAGATCCACAGTGAGGAGAAAGGAATCTACAAACAACTAAGCAAAAACTTGGGTTTGAAAACTAGCACCTGTGCCCTTTGGACAGCGACTGCTGCCTCAGGTTAGGAAGTTAAGGAGAGCGGCTGCCAATGGGCCTCTTAATGGAGATCATGGTGTAATTACAGGCAGGTCATCTTCTGAGAGACACTTTTCTTGTTAACATCACAGCAGGGAGCTGAGGCTCTGCTCTGGGGCAAGGCAATGGGCCAACTTTGGACCATCTGGAGCCCGTTCCTGAGAAAGCACTGCCCTGACCTGGCTTTTCTTGAAGAGGGGGATAAAAAAAGGCTGAGATTCCAGCTGAGATGTCAGGAGAGAGGTACACGCACATATCTGGAGAGAGAGACTGAAACCTCATTGTCTGCAAATTAAACAACTGTATTTGAATGGCAAATCTGACTAATTGCTTAATTTGCCAGGTTTAATGGCGTTGTGAACAGGAGGGAGAGAAGGAAGAATTTATCCTTTTGTGGATTGAGGGAAGCTATTTTAATTAATGTAGTGTATGTGTGAATAGGGCAAAGGGCTTCTGAGGGAATTCTTGGTTCCAGGAGTCCCTCCACCTACAAGATCTATAATCCCTCTGCGATTTAGGAGATGAATCCTAGTGAATTGTCTGGGGTAGAGGGAATTTAGGTGGCTTATCCCAGGGTTTGTTTTTTAATCTATTTTCCTTGGTATATGGAACTAGGAAAGAGCCTTTCTTTACAATGCAGAGTCACACTTATTTTGGAATTTAGAGATGCTCGGGTCACTTAGGGACTAAATTGTCTTGCTTTTCCAGGGTTCCACAGCCACATGTGTCAGAGATGACACTTGAACTGGATCTTCTCGACTGTGAATTTCTCACCATTCACTATATCCCCCCCGGCCCCCATCCCTATTTTGGGTCAGTTAGGCAGCCTAGTAGGTAGAATGTTGGGCCTGGAGTCAGGAAGATCTGAGTGTAAATATGTCCTCAGACACTTACTAACTGTGATGGGGTAAGTCACTTAACCCTATTTGGCTCAGTTTCCTCACCTATAAAATTAACTAGAGAAGGAAATGGCAAACCACTTTAGTATCTTTGCCAAGAAAACCCCCAGAGGGAGGGAAGAAGGGAGGAAGAGAACATGAATTGTGTATGGAAAAATCTTTAAAAATAAATAAATATATTTTAAAAATCGCAGAAAGAAAAAAAATAACCCCCCCCAAATTGGAAGATGGAAAATTTGGACATGACTTAATAAGAACAAATCCCCATTTTACAGATGGGAAAAAATAGAATCAAGAGGTAGCTGCTATGTATCACTCAGCTCACTTCTTTTTAAAAAAGAGAAACAGCTCCAGTAGAATGAATCTGTGTGCCTGTGTCTGAACTGCAGTAGCCCAGCCCCATTCCCCTTCCCTAATCCCCAGGGATTTCTGTTTTAAGAAAAGGGCTTCACAATCTCTGATGGGTAGAATGAGTATAGGAGACTTTTTTAGGTGGGAGAAGTTCCTGATACCATTCCTGTGCCCCATATGGAGAAGAAGCAGCATCTTTTCACCATATTAAAGGCTTACTTAACAATTATGCAAGCACTTAATAAATAAAATTTAGGGACTGAATATTCCTAATTACTCAAGCTGAAGAAAAGGGGAGTTGTGCAAGGCCTAGCGAGGGTAAAAATGGAAAGAGACTGCTGAGTACATACCTTCTCTATCCTATCTTGGAAAATTCAACAGCTTTAGGTTCTTAATCATAATAATTTATATGGTGCTCTTAAAAGTGCTTTACAGATATCACCTTGTTTAATCCTCACAACAACTTCATGAGGTCAGTGCTATTATAATTCTCCCTATTTTACAGATGAGAAAATTGAGGCAGGAAGAGGTTGAGTGACTTGCTTAGGGTCACACACATAAGTGTCTGAGATCATATCTGAACTTATCTCCTAATTCAGGTCCAGCTGTCTCTCTCTCTCTCTAAACAATCCACTTAGGCTGGGTGGCTCTCTCCTTCACTGAGAAAAAGTTTCCCTTATCCTTTATCTTTCATGGAGAAAAGAAAGAGTTGAACTTGGAAACATGGAATCTGAGTTCAAATCCTACCATTAAACTTCTACTTGCCCCAGTTTTCTCATCTGTATAATAAGGTGGGCAGATTAGTTGGCTCCTGAGGTCCCTTCCAATTATGACCTCTAGACCCAGGATTCCAGGTTTCATCAATAGATTTCATTCTGAGGGCTACAGAACATCTTCCACAATGAACACCTAGGCCAAAGCTGGGCCTTCAGTGATCCAATTTTTTTCTTTCCAGTATTTAGTTCAATTGGGATTGGACTACCCAAAATAATGAGTATTGTAGAAGGCAATGAAAATCATACTTGTTTTCAGCTGTTAAGGCTTTCATTCAGGGCTCATGGTACTTTGGAAAAGGCTTGAAAAAAGATAGTTAAGAGGAAGGAAGGTGGATAACACTTGCTATTCTTGATATTAGAGAAAGGCATTGGTCAAACCAAAACTTTTGGGCAGCAAAAGAAGAAACATGGAAATCTGGAAGCAGTTATGTTACTAGAAAGACTTGCAATGGAGACAAAACCCTGAAACTCACCACGTCAAAGGCTGTGAACACATGGCAGTAATGGTGATTTGATTTCAAGTCTTTTGTGATATATGCAAATGTGGAGAGATCCTCAGGGTCCTGAGCAGCACAGGAGATGTTCCGGATTTCATGCTCAGCAATGATGTTCTGGAAGAAGAATAGAAGACACATTTCCAACTGTTTTTTTTTTTTAAGTCAGGAGAATAAAAGATCTCTGAGCTAAACACTAGTGTAAGTAGCCTCATAGGCTAAAATTATTTCACAATATCCAAACCAATCCAAGCATCTACTAAACACTTAGTATATGCAAATAATTGTGTTAGGAACTGGCCATACAAAGATAAAATGAAAAACAATCCTTGCCCTCAGTGAGCTTACCTTCTATGAGGAAGATATAACATACCATAATAATTGCTAGTATTTATATAGCATTTTAATGTTTGCAAAAGTACTTAAAATATTGATTTCATTATATATAAGGCTTATTAATAATATACATATATTACTATATATTCATTAAATAAATCTGCAATATATTTATTAACAATGCCTAGCACATAGTAGGTGCTATATAAATTCTAGCTATTTTTAGAATATTATGACATATATATGTATATATATATATAAAACAAAAATACATTCTTATATATGTGTTATTCACTAACAGTGCTAGCAAATAGTAGGCACTATATAAATAATAGCTATTATATGTATGTGTATATATATATATATATACATACACATATATTATTCATTATCATAGTGCTGGCAAATATCCAAGTGGTGCAGTGGATAGAGCACTTGGCTTGCAATTAGAAAGAGACTTCTTCAAGGAGTTCAAATCCAGCCCAAGACACTCACTGGCTGTGTGACCCTGGAATAGTCACTTTACCCTATTTGCCTCAGTTTCCTCATCTTTAAATGAGCTGGAGAAGGAAATGGCAAACCTCTCCAATATCTCTGTCAAAAAAACCCCAAATGGGGTAAGGAAGAGATGGACATGACTAAAACTACTCAACAACAATATAAATGATAATTTATTATATTATTATTTTCCATGTGTGGATATAATGCATATATGTGTATCTATCTATCTATCTATCTATCTATCTATCTATCTATCTATCTATCTATCCATCCATCTATCTAGCTCTCCCTCCACCCACCCATCCATCTATCCATCTATTTCTTCCTCCACCCATCCATCCACCTGTCTGACCATCTGTCCATTCATCCATCCATCTACATATCTATTCATCCATCCATCCATCCATCCATCCATCTATCCATCCATCTCTTTGTCCATCCATCCATCCATTCATCCCTGTCTGTCTCTCTGTCTGTGTATCAAGAGGAAGGAGGGGGGAATCAAGAAAGAAATCCCATGGGTGATAGTGTATCTTAAGGGAAACTACATATTCTCAGGAGTGGAAGTGAAGAAAGAAGACATTCCAGGAATGAGAAGCAGCCTGTGCAAAAGCTTAGAGATGGAATATGAGCTCAAGACAAAAGTAGGCAGGTAATTTGACTGGAGGGTAGAGTGTCTTTATATGCAACAAATCTGGAAAGATTTAGAATGTGCAAGGCTTGAGACTCTATGCTGAAGACTTTTGTCATTTTTATCACAGAGGCAATAGGGAGCTATTGAAAGTTCTTTAAGTTTATCTACATGCAACTTCAGGCAAAAAAGTTTGACAGGACTGAAATGAAATGAATAGAATAAAAGCTCTTTGAGGGCAGAGCCTGCCTTTTTTTTCTTTTTTTCCTTTTGCCATTGTATCTCTAATGCCTAGCACTGACTGGCACTTCAATTGTTTTGAATTGAATTGAATATTTTAGTTTGATTTTGATCTCCTGAAAATAGCCCTTTCCTAGAGCCTGGAGCTCTATACAGCATTATCTCCACAGCAGAGATTCCAAGGCTCTGGCTGGAAATACTTCTTTGGTCACTATGCCTCAAAGGTGCAAATGGAAAGCTCACAGTTTCATATACAATCCATCTCTGCTATCTCAGAATGGCCTCTTTGCATTCTTCACCCTTCTCATCTCTCAGAACTGGTCCTGTGCTTCCTGTACCCAGATTACTTTGTAATTGCACAATCTGAAATAAACCCTCGGCAGCTTGCCAAGTGAGAGGGAGCCTGCCTGGTGGCACCTAAAAATACTTTAAAAACATCTGTCCGCTGCCAGCAGCACCAACGAATACTTCATGTTCCGCAGTCAACACAGCTGCATTGGGGAGGGGGGGAGGGAAGGAGGTTGGTGGTGGTGGTGGGGGAACAATTAAAGAATTAACTACATTAAAAAATAATAAATTAAGGTATCTTTTATCCTGGCACTGAAATCAGCAAGTTACCGAAATGAAGCCTGTCAAAGCGAGCTCGAATGGAAGCTGGAGCCCAGAAGCTTGTAACAGCCTTTTGTAAGAATCTCACAAATACTGACAAAAGGTCACAACCTCATTCTGGTGTTCCCATCAGCCCTCGGTGCTGGGTAAATGCCACAAAAAAAGCATCTTGTGAATTTATGAAATGCACTTATAAACGAATATTTTATTTTTTTATTTTTAAAATAAAGTGGTTGCTATTGGTGATGTCTCCAAGGTCCTCCTCCTCCTCCTTCCCATCAGATGCTAATGTCCCAGTGGCAATCTGGTGCCGCTTGCATTGATTTCACCTTCCCAGGACAGAATCATAGTGGCTCTATAGAGATGGTATAGTGCAGGACTTAGATCCCTGGTTGTAAAGGCAGGAAGACCTGGGTCCCAATCCTGCCTCAGATCCCCCTTAGTTGTGTGACTGACGGGCAAATGACATGACCTCTCAGTTTCTTCATCTGTAAAATGGGAGTGATAATAGCATCTATTTCCCAAGGGAGGTTATACAGGCTCAAAGAGCCAGCATAATGCCTGTAAAGTGCTATCAAAATGACAGTAACAAAGCCTCCCCATAAAGGGGGGGGGTGTTCTATTTTCTCAGTTTTCCTCTTGGTTATTATAATTACACAGCACTCAGTTACATTGTATTTTTTTTTTCCTTTTTCTTGGTCACTATTTCTGTTCCTTTAGCCATAGACTCTTTTCCTGGTCTAGTCTTCTTCACTCTGTGTTAGTTGCTCCGTCTTTTCCTGCTTCTCTAAATTTCTCACATTTGCTGTTTCTTCCAGGGTAATAATATTTCATTACATTCATAGGTATTTTCTTTTATGAGCTATTTTAGCCAGATTGGTATTGCATTTGCACTCTCTAGAACATTACCTAGGGACCCATAGGACAAGACAAAGCGCCAGGGAGCAATTAAATTGTAGGAAAAGTGGCCCCTATGATTTTCAATGAACTGAGTTCCTTTATTCTTACCTAGAGATTTTTTAAATGTCTTTCCCCTTTAGGAGGGAAGCAGCCAGAGGAGATGGAATTTGTTACTGATTGGTTAAGAAGGAAGAGAAGCTGAAACATTGTTGAGTTGGGAATAGTTAGTTGTGAATGATATCGTCAGGCTTTTTCTCTGTTAACTCTTTGAATTAATTTTTAAAGGAATAACAGTGTATCTAAGACAAAAAGATATATTCCTATCATATTTAAACAATCCCATCAGACAACCAAATATCCCTCCATTTCCTCTGTCTTTCATCAAAAATTTCTTATTCTCTGGCTGAGAGGTGTATGGCACAATGATTTGGTCCAGTCAATGAATGTAGTTGTTCTATGTAAGATCAGGTTATGACAAAAAGAGGAAGCCATGATCCCATTTCTTTCTCTTTCTACAAAATAATACTTTCTCTCAACTCTATTTGGTTTTCCAAGGCTTTTCTCTGAGGCAGAGAATGAGACCCTTCCCACACAGAGTGGCACTCCGGGAATGGTAGCGGCAAACAGCGAAGGCTGGCCGGATGCCAGATTTGTGCTCAAAGACCAACTGGAGACGCCCTAGGGAGCAGGCACACACAGCACACAACTCTAATTTGCTCTTAATTTGAGCCCCAAGTTCTTAGAAGGAGATAGTTTGCATAAAACAAAAGGATGTTTTTTTTGGCCATCCTATTTTCCCCTCACATCACTAGCATTCCAAAGTATCTTAGGCTGATTGGAGAGAGGTACGGACAAAGAATTTTTATTGTCTTCTTAATTTACTCAGATGGAGAAACTGTGGCACAGGCGGGTTAAGAGCCCTTCCATTCTGGCTCCAAGCAGGAATTCAGCTTAAACCACAAATCTTCCAATTTCCATCTAAGTACTTGCTCTATGGCTTTTGCTCCCTCTTGAGGGAATCTTCTAAATCTGAAGATTGAGGAGAGGATGCTGTGGGAACTGAGTTATGGCAGTTGGCAGATGTCTGCTCTAAGATCTGATGGGGCCCCTACCTCTGGGTCATGAGTCTTGGGGAAGCTTATTGCTTTTAAACCATTTTCGTGACTAAATCTTTCCTGTACTGAGTTTTTTAATTTAAGATAATTTGCAACATCTCTTTGCTCAAATCATGATGAGTGATTCCATTTTTCTCCCAAGTTGTTAGGGAATGAATTTCAATTCTCATAACTTGTCTCTTTAGTACTTGTTTACACCCCACCCACACTGAATGAACCCAGATGCATTTATTTGAAAAGACAGAAATGTCTTTCTTCAGATAAAAAACAACTTCTTCCTGTCTCTATCTAATGGAGGTCAATGTGCACAGGAGAAAAAAGGAAAATTAGAAATCACTAATTACCCTTTATAAGGGTAGACAGGTGGCTCAGTAGATAGAATGATGAGCCTGAAGTTAGGAAGACTCATCTTCTTGAGGTCAAATCTGGACTCAGACACTTCCTAGCTGGGTGTCCCTGGACAAGTCACTTAACCCTGTCTGCCTCAGTTTCCTCACTTGTAAAATAAGCTGGAGGAGGAAATGTCAAACTTTTCCATCATTTTTGACAAGAAAACCCCAAATGGGGTCAGGAAGAGTCAGATATGACTGAACAACAACACTTTTTGGAGAAGCAAAAACCTGGAAATAACAAAATAAGTGAAGTCGAAAGGCAAAGCTAATTATAATGACCAGATCATAACTTTAAACCTGGAAGGAAATGGAAAACAACAGAATTGCCCCTTACACATCAAAAAGCCTCATCATTGGGTTCAAAGAAATCAAATATGGTAATGAAAGAGCAGGATCCTAGGAATTAGGAAGGATAAGTCCTAGTCTTGAAACTCCATTATTAACTAGCTAGCTGTGTGTACTCACACAAATCATTTGAGGTCTCTGAATCTCAGTTGTCTCATTCATAAAAACATAAGGATCAACTACAATATCTAAAATCTGAGAGGTCAAACAGTCTAAACTCCTCATTCATAAGAAAACTGAAACCCACAGAAGTTAAATGACTTTTCCAATATTGTTGTTTTGTTTGTTGGTTGTCTCTCGAACCGAGGATGACGATTGTCTTTGTGTGTTTTTGTGCACAAAGACACCTATGCATGAAGATTTAAGTGGAAAAGTCGATGCACAGAGACAGTCCCACTCTCTCAGCGTTGGAAGCCATTGGCACGAAAAGTCGTTACACCTGGAGACTTCCTCAGCTGCATTGGATGGCCGTGTTGTCTTTTGTGCTCCATCAAGCCCTAAGCACTCCACAGTGCCTTGCTGCGTCGCCATCTCAGCCGTTGAACCTTCTTGTTGGTTTCTTCTGCCTGTTCCGCTGAAGCAGTCTTCACATTATTATTATTATTCAAGTAGTAAATATCAGATGTAGCATGTGAATGCACATCCAAATATTGGCTCTTCCACTTAATGTTTTTTTTTTTTTTAATTTTGAGGTTCAAATGAGGCATAATGAGTATAAAAGAATTCTGGAAGTCTTGAATGTTCTACCAGGGTAAAATGTTCCCATTTAGGTATTTCTAAATCTTTATTTTTAAATATTATACCCATTTTCATATTATTCATTTTTGCTATAGAGTGATTGTTAAAGCCTAAACCCCAAATCACATACCCCTATATAATCTGAGAAGTGATATCATATGCTCTTCTTTTGCATTTCTACTCCCATAGTTCTTTCTCTCAATGTGGTTAGCATTCTTTCCCATAAGTCCTTAAGAAGTGTCCTGGATTATTGCATTACTACTAGTAGTAAAGTCCATTACATTGGACAATTCCACAATGCTTTACTTTCTGTGTACAATGTTTTCCTGTTTCTGCTCCTTTCGCTCTGCATCACTTCCTGGAGGTTGTTCCAGTCTCCATGGAATTCCGCCACTTTATTATTCCTTTTAGCACAATAGTATTCCATCACTAACAGATACCACAATTTGTTCAGCCATTTCCCAATTGAAGGGCATCCCCTCATTTTCCAATTTTTGGCCATCACAAAGAGCACAGCTATAAATAATCTTGTACATGTCTTTTTCCTTATTATCTCTTTAGGGCACAAACCCAGCAGTGCTATGGCTGGATCAAAGGGCAGAAAGTCTTTTATCACCCTTTGGGCATAGTTCCAAATTGCCCTCCAGAATGGTTGGATCAATTCACAACTCCACCAGCAATGCATTAATTTCCTGACTTTGCCATAATCCCTCCACCATGTATTATTTTCCTTTGCTGTCATATTGGCCAATTTGCTAGGTGTGAGGGGGTACCTTAGGGTTGTTTTGATTTGCATTTCTCTGATTAAGGAGATTTAGAAAACTTTTTCATGTGCTTATTGATAGTTTTGATTTCTTTATCTGAAAATTGCTTATTCACGTCCCTTGACAATTAGGTATTTCTATAGGCTCTATCTTGATTACAGGCTTACTGACCATTAATAAATGAAGCCTTTCTCATCTTCCATATGTAGGCTTGGATTTCACAGATCTTATATTTCACACGGGAGGGTTAAGCTAAGTTAATAGCTCCACAGCAGAAATGTCGATACTAAAGTATGCCTTCAGCTACTAATTCAGGCTTTGAATCATCACCCAATACGCCTTTAGATCGGGCACTTTGGTAATGCTAAAAATATGAGCATACTTTTTTTGAGGGGGACAGGATGGAGATTTCATAGATCTGTGTTGCCCTTATTGCTATTCTGTCTTGGAATCCATATACAGTATTGATCTAAGACAGAAGATAAGGGTTTTTTTTTTTAAGGTTATTGGGAAATATTTGACAAAGTAAGCAAAAAAGAAGAGAACATAGATAATGTTAATTTGTGATTTTCTAAGTCAATATGTGGCCCACAGGAATTGCAGCTCCAGTTTCTACTTGAATTTGACTCCATTGCTCTAGGTAACTCTCTAGGACTCAAATTGCAAAGCAGGTGTTGATCTGAATTGGGAGGGAGATTTTTTATAGTCTGGGAGCTCCCAATAAGTAATGAAATCTGAGGTCCAGTCCTCTCCCAACTTCTCTCTGACCACCCTCCCCTCCCTGCCCCCCAGCACTGGAAATTGGCTCCTTTCTCCTATCTGCCTTTTAGAATCTGCAGTGCTCAGCTCAGAGGTCCCCTCCTCTGTGGAGCCCTGTCTCCTCCCCTCAGAAACCCTCTCTTCCTCCTCATGTTTTTCTAGAATACTTTGTCAGTACTTCCCCTTGTCTTTTTTTCTGCATATCTCATTCTAGAATTATTTATATTTTGCACATTCTAGTAGAATGCAAATTCTTTGTGGGTTGGGATGGTTTCATTTCTGTCTCTGTGTACTCAGTATCCTACCTAGTTTCTGGCACATATAGTAGGTGCTTAACAAGTATTTTTTTGAAATTGAATGGTATGCATCCATCTTATTTTCTTTTTTAAACCCCTATGTTCTGTCTTAGAATCAATGCTAACTATTGATTCCAAGGCAGAAGAGTGGTGAACATTAGGCATTTGGGGGAGGGGTCTAGTGACTTGCCCAGGGTCACAGAACTAGGAAGTGAAATCCAGCTAGGAAATCCATATCTGAAGCCAATACCCCCCTGTCTCCAGGTCTGGCTCTCTATCCACTGAGCCACCTTGCTGCCCCTATAGTATCCTTTTTAAAATACAGGTAGTATGAATGCTTTAGAAGACATTGTGTCAGTAAGCCCGATTTGCCATTCATTCGTTGTTTTTAAAATAATAGGTAGTCTATAGTCATGGTAATAATTTATGCTCATAACATAATTTATAGAACCTCTGTACACTCTATTCTATATTCGTTATGCCATTGGAGCCTATAACAATACTTTAAAGGAGAGAATGCAATGATTATCATTCCCATATTACAGATAAGAAATTGGTTCAAATAGGCTAGGCATATTCTCCATGCAGAAATATTTTATGAATGTTTTCCAAATGAAAGAATAATAGAACATGAGAGCTAGGAAGGACTGCAGGGATAATTGAGTGCAACTTTTTTTTTAAATGAGGAAAGTGATCAAATGAAATTGAAAATCTTTTATACCAACAAAATCAATGCAGCAAGGCTAAGAAAAAATGCTGTCAACTGAGAAAATTCAGTCAACAAATAGTTCTCACAATAAGCATTATTAACTATTACCAGCCATATGAAATTGCTTCAAATCACTAATAAAGAAAGGAATTAAAATCATCTCACATCCAAAAAATTGGCAAAGATGGCAAAAGATGGGAATAATCAATGTTAGAGGGGTTGCAGGAAGACAGCTTTATTAAAACACTAGAGATAGCAAATGGCTCAACCATTCTGAAAAACAATTTGGAATTCTGCTAAAACAAAACGCCCATATTCTCAAACTCCCAAATTTTACTGGTAGGTATAAACCCCCAGCAAATAAAAAATAGGAAGGACATATATACACCAAAATATTCAGAGCAGTACTTTTGGACAGAGAAATGGTGGGGTAGATAGAATGCAGGGCTTAGTGTAAGGAAAGATCTCTTCCTGAGTTCACATATGGCCCCAGACTTCTAATAGTGGTGTGTCTCTGGGCAAGTCACTTCACCCTTTTGCCTCAGTTTCCTCATCTGTAAAATGAGTTCAAGAAGGAAATGGCACACCACTTTAGTATCCTCATCAAGCAAGCTCCAAATGGGGTTACAAAGGATTGGACAAAACTGAAATGACTAACAAAAACAACACTTCTGGTAGAAGCAAAAACCTGAAAGTGGTGAAATAAATGTAGTTGATGTTTTGCATGATAATACATATATGACTCGGATTGAATTGCTTGCTAGCTCCTGTAAGGAAGACAATTTGCATCATATAACCTTGGAAAACTTATGTGGAAAATTTGTTATTATAAGTAATTGGTAAAATCAAATATCTTTATAATAAAGAATAAATAAGTGAAATCGAGAGAGTTAAAGCTAATTACTATCACCAGATTATAGATTCAGAGCTGGAAGCAACTTCAGAAGCCATCTCACTTTACAGATGAGGAAACTGGGGGCAAGGGAAATGAAGAGACTTGCTGAAGGTCACAAAGAGGCAGAATTTGAACACAGGTCCTCCAACTTCAAATCCAGTGCATTCCCCATTACACCAAGGCAGTGAGTGCATTTAGTAAATAGCAGAGGAGGCATGGACATGATGCTGGTTGGAATCCTATTCCTCAAGGGAGATGGTACAGGGAATAGCTGAGAGTGGATTGTTGAAGTCACATTAGCCTATGGACTGCAGGCACAGGATTTTTTCTCCCCATCTCCCAGTGTCTGTGTGTCTCTTTGCAGAACTTTTCTTTGCATTGTATTATGCTGAAACATCCTGATTGTAGACTTTGAGATATGCTCCTCTTCCTGATTTAGCCTCTACCTGGAGTCAGCCAGGTGGCTTAGTGGATAGAGCCCTGGGCTTGGAGTTGGGAAGAACTGAGTTCAAATCCTTGTGTTGGACTTGCCCAGGCTCACAAAGCTATCTTCCCAGTCTCAATTTTCGAATCTGTAAAATAGGAATTCTAATAACACTAAGTCCCACGGGCTGTTGTGAGGATAAAATGAGAAAATATATGCAAAGTGCTTTGCAATACTTATAGTGCGGAATTGATTTAGTTCTGATTATGATGGTCATTTCCTGGCTTTTTAGCACATCACTGGCCATTGATGTTTTCCAGGGAGCAGAGAATCCATCACCTTTTGATTTTCTCTGAGGGATTAAGATGGTAGACCTAGACCTGGGATGAGCCTCAAAGACTCAGAGCACCCAAGGCTCTTATTTTATACATAATCAGACCAAGAATTGGGAAAGTTCAGAGACTTGCTCAAAGTTGCCCAAACAATAAGACCACTTGGATTCAAAACCAGAAAAGAATGTAGAAATCAAAGAACTTCCTACTTTTCATAACCCATGATAACAATGCAGATTTAAAACAATTCAAGTTTAAAACAGCACTTTTTGGACACTCTCATATTAAATGACTTGTTCAGAGTTACTCAGTTAGGAAATACCAGGGATGGGATTTGAAGCCAGGTGTCCCTGACTCTCTCAAAAGCCATGGAGCTGCAATATATTTGCTACCACACTGGAAATCTGTACTTGGCCTTATGACTTCTAGTTTATAAAGTAGCCTCAGGTATAAAATCTTAAACTACTGTCCCACCAATCTCACATACCTTATTTGTTGCATCAATAAATTTGACTCCTTTATAAGAGACTGAAAGAATAATTGTTGGGACTTTCTTCATCTGCTCTGTAGATTTCTGAAAATAAAATTAGAAAGCTGTGAGAACAGGACATGTTGCATGGCAACTAAAGTACATAATTTTTCCTCTTGAAAGATAAAAGTGAACTAAATTTATATTTTACACACACACACACACACACACACACACACACACACACACACAAACATATACATACACACATACAAATAGATCCTCCAGAGAATACACTCTGTATGTTAGTCTCTCTTCTCTTGGGTTTTGACTATGCTTCAGGCTTATAAAGTAGCTATCTTGCACTTCAAAATCTAAAAATATTCTCTGTTATCGGCCCATGGCAATACCCTTCTTCCCTGGCACTAAAGAAAAACAGGGAATTTTCCCCCTACTACATTTCTAGAGTTGATTGCTCCTCAGAGAGTACTGAAACTATACATGGTTCACCTTAGGGCAAGAGTTCTTAAACCTTTATGTATCCTGGACCCCCTCTGGGTCCCTTCTCAGTATATTGTTTTTAAATATATAAAACTACAAAGAAAACCAATAATCTAGTTATCAAAATATTGAAAAAAAATTCCTGAACACAAGATTAAGAACACCTCCTAGGGGATGTTCCAGGTGTTAAAAACAAGAAAATAATGAATATATATCTTTTACCCTGTATTCTTCATTTAACATTGAAGGGTGGTTTCACATTAAACACAATACATCTATCCTTGAGGAATCTGTGGTTTGATTAATGTGGGTCATCTCTTTAGATAATACTCCAATGCTTCATCATGGAGTGGAGATGACCCTGGGTTCTTAAGACCTATGGCTAGCAGTGGAGTGTAAGGTCTAAAAGATTTTGCCAATTGGAAATATTTTATATAAAATTTTTGAAAATACATTTAACATTTATCCTTTTTTGTATCAGATTTGTAAGCTCCAATACATGCCTCAATTTTTATGAAGGTACCATGTACTTCTGAGAAAAAGTATATTCCTTTTGATTTCCATTCAGTTTTCTCCAGATGTCTATCATAGCTAACTTTTCTAAAATTCTATCCATTGCTTTATCTTTTTTCTTGTTTACTTTATGATTAGATTTATGTAATTCTGAAAGGGGAAAGTTGGGGTCCTCCACTAGTATAGTTTTACTGTCTACTTCTTCCTGTAACTCATTTAATTTATATACATTCTTAACAACACACTTTGACTGTTTGCTGAGGGTCAGCCTAGTTAAATGTATTTTGAGAAGTGTTATCTGAAGTAGACTGGACACTCAAGGAGAAATTCTTTAGCCATGCTTATCCACTTATACACATTCCCCACTACTCTAAGACAAAGGCACTGGGAATTTTTCTTGAACAGGGCTACCCTTTCCCAAAAAAACAACTTGGTGTTTTCAGCAGAACATGACTGGTCCGACCAGCCATTGCAAGCATGTCTCAAATCTCTTGGATCAATGAAACAATTTTGTAGCTAAAAAAAAGATGCATAAATACTTCTTTGGGTTCCTTCATTTAGATTTGTCTATCTTCTTAGGTTAAATTCTCATAAAAATGTTCTTTTTAAAAATCAATGTACTTGGAACCACAAAATCTTTATGCTTGCCTTTGATAATCAGTTGTTTAGCACTGCACATAATTGATCATATATTTTTGCTTTCTGGCATTAGCATTTGTATGTGTCTATGTATGTGTGGGTGTATAAATACATGAGCATGTGCTTATTCAATACATATTCCTCTAGATATGATGTTTATTACCATTCCCAAATCATCTTTTTAAACATCATTTTCCCCATCAACACCCTTTCCCCTCTACCCTATTACATTAAATGTCAAAATGAACCTACCTGACAGTTAGCCTGATGGATTTTCAAGGTAAAACAAATGGGGAAAAAAGGAAAGAAAACATATGAAAAGGTCAGAGAAAAATTTTCATAGCAGTTCATCAAGAGTTGAATCAATTAGCTAAAGACAACTCATTAAATTAATTTAATTCCTACTTCTGTCACTTAATACTTGTACTAAGTATTTTGGGTAATCTGCTTAACTTGTTGAGCTTCAATTTCTTGGTTTGTAACATGAGGGGTTTGGACTAGGAGACCTTAGCCAAGTGCCTGGCATGTGGTGAGCACTGACAAATGATATTTTAGTCTGTTTGCCTATCTTAAAGGTCCCTTATACTTCTAGACTTAGATCCTAGATGATGCTGCAAAATGGAAAAGCTTAGGTGGCACAGTATATGGAATATGAGATTGGGAGTCAGGAGGACCTGGATTTAAATCTGGTTTTAGACACTTCCTACCTGTGTGACCTTGGGCAAATCACTTAACCCCATTTGCCCAGTCTTAGATTTGTTACTAAGACAAAAAGTAAGGATTTTTAAGAAAATGGGAAAAGCTATTACTATATTCTAAGATCTGGCCAAAAGCCCTCTCATTTTAAAAATGGTTTTTTACCAACCTGGTCTCTCTTCTTCTCTCTCTGTTTACTCATCTTTACTCCATTTGCACAGCCGTCTCACTAGTGACATGCTGAAGCCTTCTGTTCTGAGCTCCCAGCACCCTTATGTAGGCCAACTCCTTGGCTCCTTCTCATGTGAAATTTCATCAGGAAAAAAAAATACCTAGCCCTTCTTCTTGGCTGTCTACTACCATTAGCCAAGCTTATCTCTGAAAACTCTGAAATGGGATGAGGAATTGGAGAAGGTCTTTTCAGATACAGCTTGAATTCAAACCTGCTCAATTCAATAATGATAATGTGATTGGATCTCTCACCTAAGCCATTTTACTGTGATTTAGACAATCTTTTTTTCTCATTCTTCAGACAAGATGTCGTTTAGCCAGCCATTCATTTTTGTCCTTTAGCAAACATTTAGAGCCTTCCACATAAAGAGAACTAATTACCCAAATATTAGACTTCCATTGTCCCTATTTAGAGTTTATTAAAATAGTCTACACTGGATTGACAAAAAGCAGCAATTTTCCTTGTGCTTTGTAATAGAATTTGAAATGATTCCAATTCATCATTTTTCTTTTATGATAGCTGCTATCCCTTTTTTTTTTGGTGGCGGGCATGGACCTGTGATTTTGTCTACATAGGGAATTCCCAGTATGAAAACTCCCTCTACTCACAGAAATGAGCAGCTCCTAAAATAAAAGGATCATAGATTTAGAACTGGAGGAAACTTCAGAGACTATCTAGTCTAGCCCACTTGTTTTACATATGAAGAAACTGAGGCATAGAGAAGTCTTATCCAAAACTGCTCTGTAATTCATAGTTATAAACAGTTGCCCGAGCCTGGGAAGTTACTAGAAGAGCTAATATGAATCAAATGGAGCTCTAGAATCCAAGAGGCATTGGATTTTGGGGGAAAAAGACTTGGGTTTGAATCGTGGCTCTCCCACTTAGTATTTATTTATTTATTCATTCATTCATTCATTCATTTATTTATCTGTCTATCTATCTATCTATCTATCTATCTGTTTATGTATGTATGTATGTATGTATGTATGTATGTATGTATGTATTTTTTAAGCCCTCATTTTTTGTCTTAGAATCGATATTGTATTGGTTCCAAGGTAGAAAAGTGGTAAGAACTAGGGTTAAGTGATTTGCCAAAGGTCACACAGCTAGGAAATATCTGAGTCCAGATTTGAATTTAAGACCTCTTGTCTCCAGGTCTGGACCACCTAGCTGTCCCCACCCCCTGTATTTATGTGATAGTAGACACATTATTTTACCTTTTCAATGTCCATTTCTTAACCTGTAGAAGGAAGGAGTTAGCTTAGATGGCCTCTGATGTCCCTTCCAACCCTACATCTATGGTTCCATGATTTCTCCTAGTTCTAAAGCTATGATCTTAAGTCATGGTGTAGTAGAAAAAACTTTCACCTCAGAGGATCTGGCTTCAGATTCTACCTTTAATGCTCATCACTTGTGTGATCTTGGACAAATCACTTAACTTTTCCAGGCAAGTCTCAGCTTCCTTAGCTATCAAAAGAGAGTATTGAACAAAAAGGCGCCTAAGATCCCTTCCTGTTCCAAATCGTTGTTCCTATGATCCATCCTAGCTCTAAATCTCTGTCTTAAGTTCATCTTTCTCAAATCCATCCTTTTATCTACCTCATCTCTGTTAAAAAGAGAAAACATAAAATGGGTAGCTTTCCAGGTAAGACTAAAGGATCATTGATTTAGAATGGCAATAGAGGGGCAGCAAGGTAGCACAATGGATAGAACACCAGGCCTGGAATTGGGAAGCCCTGGGTTCAATTCTAGTCTCAGACTTCTTACCTTTATGACCCTGAGCAAATCACATAAGCCTGTTTGCCTAACCCCTGCCCTTCTGTCTTAGGGTTGTTACTAAGACAGAAAGTAAGGGTTAAAAAAAAAAAGAAAAAAGAATGGCAAGAAGACCTGGTTTTATTCAATGCTTTACTTTTTTTTCATCCTTATGTCTTTCCAAAGTTTCACAGTCATCCTGCCCTTCCCCAACCAATGTAGAAAAAGTCCAAGCTGAATTAATGTCAGGGCGAGAAATAATGCTTTGGGTTTGCTAATTTCCTCAAAATTAACATCGTAAAGAAGGCTCCAGTAGACAGTGACGGGTAGCCCACCTAATCTTTTATATCTTCTTTACAAAATCTTAGATGGGCTACATCTGGTCTGTGGTAGAATTTTGTCTTTCAAAGGAGGCAAACACCAGAGATTACTGGGACAGAAACTACAAGGGGTTTCATGAGGTGATCTTTTAGCCCATCCTTTCCTCTTGCCATCAAGAGCCTGTAGAAATCTCCCAGTCAGCAGAAACATGAAACAACATATAATTAAAGGAATAATATGATGACAATTTCTCATTCGTTTTCTCAGAGAAGTTTAAAAAAAAACCACACACTGCTCCTATTACAAACTCTGATGTCTACCAGATTATGTAGGACTGAATATTAGAGAAAATCAGAATTGTACAGCTGAATGTATCCTTAGACCATCTAGTCTAACTCATTCCTGATAAAAGAATCCCGGCTACAACTTAGCTGACAGAAAAATAGCCATTCAGGCTCTCTGTGGAGACTCCCGCCTCTTACTTCCCATCCCCTTTCGGACAGCTCTTCTTGTTAGGAAGTTTTGCCTCTTTTCAATTTGTCCCCGTTGCTCCTGGTTCTAAACTCTGTGGTTGAACAGAATAAGTCTAATTTCTTCCCCAAGAGCCAGCCCTTCAAGTACTCAAAGATGGTTATCCTGTCCCTGGTGAGTTCAGGCTAAACACTGTTACTTCCTTCAACCAATCTTGTCCTGGGAGCTCTGCTCATTTCTTTCTCTATACAGTCTCACTTTGTGATTTTATCAGCTCCCCTGGGCTTAATTATCCTCTCTATGCTGATGACTCTCCCACCTAACTATAGATCCTTAAACTCTGCTAAGTTCTGGTCCTCCATCACCAACTACCTACTTGACATCTCCAGTGAAATATCCTATAAGAATCCTAAACTCGACAGGTGCAAAGCAATTCATTTTTGTACCTTGCCTTCCCAAAGGTACCCCTCTTCTAATCTTCTCTATTACTATTGAGGGCACCACCATCCTTTTGGGCTCTCAGGTTTACAACTTAAATATTATTTATGACTCTTTTTTTATTTTAATTTTTTTAACCCTTATCTTCCATCTTGGAATCAATCCTGTGTATTGGTTCCAAGGCAGAAGAGTGGTAAGGACTAGGCAATGGGGAATTAAGTGACTTGCCCAGGGATGCACAGCTGGGAAGTGTCTGAGGCCAGATTTGAACCCAGGACCTCCTGTCTCTAGGCTTGGCTCTCATTCCACTGAGCTACCCAGCTGCCCTGTATTTATGACTCTTCATCCAGATATGTTATCTGCTCAGTTGGCAAATCTCGTTCTTTCCACCTTCCCAACATCTCCAGCATCTGCCCCTTATCACCGCTGGCATGGCCACCACCTTAGTTCAGGACTTCATTACCATTACATGGACAACAGCAATGGCCTCTTATTTGTTCTTCCTGCCTTAAGTGGAATCCACTCCTTCCTCTGCCAGCAAAGTGCTGTACTTTAAGTTCAGTTCTGACTATTTCACACCATCTACTCCACAGTTTTAAGAAGCTTCCTCTTTCCTTGAGAAGCCAACAAAAATGCTGTTTGGCTTTTAAAGCCCTTTACAACTCATGTCCCACTTAACTTTCCAGCCACCTCATTCATTTTTTTATTTACTTCCCTTCCTGGTTGGCTTGGCATTGGCCGTCATCTGTGCCCTCTTTACCTGTGTCTCAGGGAATTTCTCATCTTCAAAATGCAGCTCAAGCATCACTTTCTACACAAAGCCTGATCTTCCCACCTGTTTCCTCTCTCTAAACTACACTCTGTAGATTCTAAAGCAGCTTGTATTTATTCCACATATATATAGATATATAGGATATATCCATATGTATAGATTCTAAATTACCATGTATTTATTCTATAGATATGACATACACACACAAGAATTCTAAATTAGTTTACATTTATTTTGTGTATATATGACATTCACATATGTTCTATATTACCTTGTATTTATTCTTTCTGTGTATACATGTGATAACTACCCATACATACATATATTCTAGACATACATATGTCATCTAGAGCTAGATGACACACACATAATTGTTTATATTTATTCTGTGTGTATATGACATATACATGTAGGATCTATTAATATTAATTAGTGTATATTTATTCTGTATGTATGGCATTTACACATATGTTCTAAATTACCTGGTATTCTCTGTGTGTATCTATATGTGATAAATATACTCATACATATGTATTCTAAATTAGCTTGTATTCTCTGTGTGTCTACATGTAATATATACCCATAAATATGTATTCTAAATTACTTTGTGTTTATTATTTATATGACATACACACAAAAAATTCTGTTAGCTTATATTTATTCTATGTATAGATGACAGATACATATGTTCTAAGTTACTTTGTATTTATTCTGCATAAATATGTTTTGTGTATCCAAAGTATTAACACTACAACTTTTATACTTATTGCAAAAGACTTTACTAAGACTTTTGGGGCACCCTGTATAAATGCAGAATATACGTATATATTTGTGTGTATATATAGCACAAGGTGGTTTGGAATACATACACAAATATTGGAATACATATAAGGTAGCTAAGAGAATTAAAAAGCCCCAACAGTTGGAGGGATCAGGAAAGACTGAATAAAAAGGGGTACTTAAATTGAGTCTTTCAATTATTTAGATCCAGTTTTGTTTGTATGAAAAGTGTTTTGTACTTGTGTTCATATAGTTCCTGTTGTTTGTCTCGGCAGATAGATTCCTAAGTATTTTATATTGTCTAGGGTGATTTTAAAGGAATTTCTCTTTCTAATTCTTGTTGCTGAGATGTGTTGGAGATATATAGAAATGCCGATGACATATGTAGGTTTATTTTGTATCCTGCAACTTTGCTAAAGTTGTTGATTATTTTCGCTAGCTTTTTGGTTGATTCTCTAGGATTCTTTAAGTAGACCATCATGTCATCCACAAAGAGTCTCCTCCTTGCCTATTTTAATGCCTTCAATTTCTTTTTCTTCTCTAATTGCTACTGTTAAATAATAAAGGTGATAATGGGCATCCTTGTTTCACTCCTGATCTTATTGGGAAGGCTTCTAGTTTATCCCCTTTGCAGATGATATTTGCTGATGGTTTTAGATAGATACTGTTTATTATTTTTAGGAAAGGCCCTTCTATTCCTATTCTTTTTAGTGTTTTCAATAGGAATGGGTGTTTTATTTTATCAAAGGCTTTTTCTGCATCTACTGAGATAATCATGTGATTTCTGTTGGTTTGATTGAATTGAGTTTTTCAGCTATAACGTGTATGTCTCCACATACACACATTGCCTCCTCTGAGAAAATCTGAGCTCCTGGAGAACAAGGAGTGTTTCATTCTGTCTTTGTGTCGTCAGCACCAGGTTCAGAGTAGATCTCAGAAATGCCTGTTAACTAAGACACCAAGGGATGTCCTCCTCCATACTTGCCTTTTTCTCTTTTCTGAACACACTCCATCTTATCAACAAGCTTCTTAACCAGTGGTGCCCAGACCTGAGCACAACCCTGACAGTAGATGCCATCTGACAGTTCTGAGTCCAATGGAACTGTATTTTCTTATTTTTAGAAGTGATGCCAGTCTGAGTGTAGCCCCAAGATTGCATTTGGGGCTGCCATATTGTGCTGTTAACTAATAGGTATTATTTATATATGATTAATTTATTATCAACAGAAATATATAATATATAAAATGCATATTAAAATAATCAATATTAAAATTAATCAATTGAGCTTGCAATCCACTGAAACGCCTAGATTTTTCTTAACAGACTGGTATATTTCCCAAGTCCAATTCTAAACAAACCAATGCATAGTAACTCCTCTGGTTGTTGTCTCCAAAGTAGTCTCTGTCCTATTCAAACTGGAAGTTTGCACATCTCCCTTGACAGCATGGAGGTATGCCTTCATTGTACCCATCTTTTAGTGGGTCAGTGATGAAAATGGGGAAAGAGTAACCCTATTTATCATCTTACCATCAAGCGATAACCAAAACTAGAGCCTAAATTTTACTTCTAATTTCACCTACTCCTTTGACTATGAGTTTTGGACAGTACTGTACAGTGGAAAAAGTTCTGGTTATGGATCCAGAAGTCCTAGGTTCAAATCCTGAGCAGGTCACTAAACCTCTGTGGGCCTCAGCTTTCCTTACGTGTAAAATGAGGGGCTCAGACTCAATGATGTCTAAGGTTTCCTCCAGCTTGACACTAAGATTCTATGATCAGCCCTTGAAAGGTCATTCAATTTAATTTCCTTTTCAACACCCTGATGAAGGCTGAGGGCAGGTGCATGTTGCCACTATGGCCAAGAGCAAACCAAGCCTGGTTCGGGAGAAGATGGCAATCAGAACAGTGAGAAAAATCTCTCGAGCAGCCGTGCTCCGTGTTCCATTTTAGGATTTTACAACTATCAGAATGTGACAACACAGATTCATTTCAATCATGAGCAGGCTGATTACTGCGGCTCCTTCCCATTTCCCTCTCACCTCTGCAATCATTGCTTCCCTCCGCTTTTGGGGGGTGCAGGCACCTGTTCTGAACACATAGCGCTCCCCCCGTCAATCCTGCAAAAACAAGCTCGCGGCAGGCACTGTTCATTTACTCGACCTTGCGGCACTGGCTTATTGAGACAATTAGGGCTCCATATGTTGGTTTTTGTAATCAGTCTTATTTACTTTTTTTATGATCAGAGCTCTTGCCTCCTGGCCCATTTTCCCTGATGGGATGCTCAGGGTAAGTGATGCAGAAACATTCTCCCTCCTTTTTGGGGGAGAGAGGGTTAGACATAAAGGAAACCAGGGAGCTTTCTAGAATTCCTGGGGTTCAGTCTAAGGCAATTCAACAAATGCCTATTAAAGCACCCACTATGGGCACGGCACTGGGGGTACAAGGATAAGGAGGGTTTTTTTAAAAAGTGAAAACTCCTGCCTTGGAAGAGTTTGCCTTCCTCTGGAGGGACATGACTCGGATACAAATAAGTAGATACGGGCTACACGAATATATACAAAGTAATTTCAAGAGGGAGAGAGATCTAAGAAAGGAGGTGGAGGGTCCTGTACAAAGTGAGCCATTGGTGCTGGTAAGGGAGGGAGAGGTTATTTTGACTGCTTGGAATGGAATAAACATTTATTAAGTGCCTACTATGTGGTAGGCACTGACTGTGCCAAGTGCTTTCTTTTCTTTAAACTCTTCCATCTTAGAATCAATACTGAGTATTAGCTCTAAGGTAGTAGTGCACTAAGGGCTAGGCAATGGGGGTTAAGTGACTTGCTCAGGGTCATACAGCTAGGAATTGTCTGAGGTAAAATTTGAATCTAGAACCTCCCATCTCCAGACCTGTTTCTCTCTCCACTGAGCCACCTTGCTGCCCCAGTTAAGGTGCTTAAAAAATATCTCATTTGATCCCTTGAGACAATACAAGTACAAAAGAGCCTTATTAGGCTCTGGGTCCCTGTTATGGTGCTGTTTTTTTTTAATTTAATTTTTATTTTTTTTATGGTGCTGTTTTTATAAAGAAGGGACTATCTTTTATGGGAGAAATTTCAAAATAGAAGCCCCCCACCCCCGAATTTGAATTGGGGTTATTTTCTAGGAGGAGGCAGAGTATAATGGAGGAACGCCTGGATCAGGAGACCTGGATGTGAATGATTGCTCTGATCTTCACTAGGAGTGTGACCATAATGAAATTATTTAACCTCTTTTAGCCTTATGTTCCTCATTTGTGAGATGAAACTTTAAATTAAATTAGATATTATTAAATTGTTAATATTGTTAAATTATGTGTTTGAGGAGTTAATAATACTTCCATTACTTAGTCCAGAGGGTTGTTGGGCTTTTGGCATCTTGTATAACTTAAAGTTTATTGAAGTGTGAGGCGGTATCTTATTCAGTTGTTCTACAGAGGTGGGCTGGCGTAGTGGTTAGAGAGCGAGGCTTGGAATTGGGAGGCCTGGGGTTAAGTCCTGCCTTTGACACACATGAGCCGTGTGACTGTGGCTGCCCCGGGTCATTCTCTGAGAGCCCGAGTTACAGAGTCGGCGAAGGCCGAAGAGTAGGATGTCCCCGTCCTCAATAAAATCACATTCATCTCCCCTCCACTCCCTGTTCCCATTCCATTCTACGGTAAGCAGCTATAAAGTTACCAACTCTGGTAAAATGTAAACTTGAGGGACTATTTTTTCCCACCTTGTACCAATTATAGCAGCCAGTTAATAAATGTTTATGGAATTGAACTGAATATGTAGGAACAGAGAATTATGGATTTAGAACTGGAAGTGGGATCATCTGATTCAATCCCTTCATGCTACAGGTAAGGAAACTAAAACCATGAGAAGCGGATTGCCCAGGATTGCATGGTGGTATATGGCCAACAGGATATTTAAACTCAGGTCGTACACCTGAATTCTTCAAATTCTGTAATTTTATTTTATTTAAAAAAATTTTTTTCCATGGTTACATGATTCTTGTCTCCCTCCCCTCTTTCCTCCCTCCCCCCTCCTGGAGTTGACAAGCAATTCCACTGGGTTACATATAGTCCACCTGCAAATTCTTGTCACCATTAGCCACATTCTGGAATATCCAATGTGGTGGAGGCATCCAAAAGCACAAGAAATAAATGGATTTTAACTTTAAAGTCCTGTCTATCAAGGCAACATTAAAGAAATTTTTTATGTTTTTATTGGAGAGGAGCATCCTTTTCTTTTTTTTCTTCCTTGCTCCCTCTTCTCCTCCCTCCCTCACTTTATGCCTTCCTTTTTTTCTGCCCTTCCTTCCTTCTTTCCTCTTCCCCTCCCTCCCTTGCTTTATGCCTTCCTTTTTTCTGTCTTTCCTTCCTTCCTTCCTCCCTCCCTTGCTTCCTTCCTTCCTCCCTCCCTTGCTTCCTTCCTTCCTCCCTCCCTTGCTTTCTTCCTTCCTTCCTCCCTCCCTTGCTTCCTTCCTTCCTCCCTCCCTTGCTTCCTTCCTTCCTTCCTCTCTCCCTTGCTTCCTTCCTTCCTCCCTCCCTTGCTTCCTTGCTTCCTTGCTTCCTTGCTTCCTTCCTCCCTTGCTTGCTTGCTTGCTTCCTTCCTTCCTTCCTTCCTTCCTTCCTTCCTTCCTTCCTTCCTTCCTTCCTCCCTTGCTTCCTTCCTTCCTTCCTCTCTCCCTTGCTTCCTTCCTTCCTCCCTCCCTTGCTTCCTTCCTCCCTTGCTTCCTTCCTTCCTTCCTTTCTTCCTTCCTTTCTCCCTTCCTTCCTTCCTTCCTTCCTTCCTTCCTTCCTTCCTTCCTTCCTTCCTTCCTTCCTTCCTTCCTTCCTCCCTTGCTTCCTTCCTTCCTTCCTTCCTTCCTTCCTTCCTTCCTTCCTTCCTTCCTTCCTTCCTTCCTTCCTTCCTTCCTTCCTCCCTTGCTTCCTTCCTTCCTTCCTTCCTTCCTTCCTTCCTTCCTTCCTTCCTTCCTTCCTTCCTTCCTTCCTTCCTTCCTCCCTTGCTTCCTTCCTTCCTTCCTTCCTTCCTTCCTTCCTTCCTTCCTTCCTTCCTTCCTTCCTTCCTTCCTTCCTTCCTCCCTTGCTTCCTTCCTTCCTTCCTTTCTTCCTTCCTTCCTTCCTTCCTTCCTTCCTTCCTTCCTTCCTCTTCCCTCCCCCTTTCACTTTTTCTTTCAAATCCTAACCTTCTTAGTATCAATTTTGAGACAGAAGAGCAGCAAAAGGCTAGGCAATCACAGTTAAATGACTTGCTCAGGGTCACATAGTTAGAAAGTGTCTGAGGCTAGTTTTGAACCTAGATCTAGGCCCAAGTGCACCTAGTATTTTTTTCTTGACCTATTAACCAATTTAGAAGTGGAAGACCCTTTTTGAAGTCATCTATTCCAAAAGTGTCAAACATTCTAGGAAGCCCTCAATATTTTAAAATATTATTATTTCCAACTAAAAAGAAATCACTATTATTATTTCCAATTAAGGTGCAATTGTAACATTTTTAATAAAATAAATAAAAACATAGTAGAATCTAGATAATGTGCATATGAGGTCAGCTAGGTGGTTCAGTGGATGGAAAACTGGGCCTGGATCTTTGCCAAGACAACCCCAGGGTCATGAAGTGCCAGACATGATGGAAATGACTGAATAATTCTGGGCAAGTCATTTAACCCTGTTTATATTAGTTTCCTTGTCTCTTAAATGAGCTGGAGAAGGAAACAGCGACCTACTGTGGTATTTTTGCTAAGAAAACTCCAAATGGGGTCACAAAGAGTTGGACATGACTGAAAGGACTCGGCAACAATATACTCTTTTCTAAATCAATATATTGCTGGAAGGATCCTTAAGTATGGTTTGGTGGCCACCATTTCCATTTGAATTTGACACCATTGACCTATCCTGGCTCTTCATCTTACATATGAGAAAAATGAGAAGAGAAGTGACTGCTCAAAGGAAGGAGAAAGAAGAGACAGGATTTAAATTCCAGTCTTCTGCTTTTATTTCAGGTCAATCTGCCTCTCACTAGTAATACTTGATTTCTAGGGAATCCAGAGGGGGCACCTTACTCCTATGAAATAAAATAAATCCCATGGTTTTTCTTGCTCTCTTGGTAAACATCCCATGAAAGCCATGCTGGAAAAGGCTTAAACAAATTATACATTTTCTAGACCGAGTTGATTCTTTGTTCCTAAGACATCAAGAAATACTCCATTTGCTCAGTCCCATGGAGAATTAATAATTTGTTCACTGTTCTAGCCGGGGACTCTGGGTACCTCTGTAATCAGAAAGCACAAATGTTAGTAGGGAGTTTACAACAGGGGTGATTTCAGTTTCAGATGTTGGGTTTAAGTTTTGTTAAAAAATGTTTTTCTGACAAAGAACCATTTGTGCCCCATAATGAGTAAAGGGAGGAAATTGCTTTAGCTACATCCAAGCAGGGAATGTGACATTCTCTTCTGCCGTACACTTGAGCAATAATTTCCAACATAATTTAAAGTATAGTTCAGTGACTACATTCTTTATGAACAGTATAATTCCTCCTCAGAGTACTTTTGACTTGGTTCAATTGCACTGAATGTGGCCTTATTAGTTAAAACTCACAGTGCTTGGCAAATGCTATTAATTGCCACAAAAAGTTTAACCCATTTAGGGGTATATGTGAAGGGGTTGAGGTGGGTGAATGGGTATGTATGTATGTTTTAAAGCACACACCTAACTTGGGGTGATACTGATTAAATTAAGTTTGCATTTAAAACTCTTTACACTTAAAAAACAATTCCCTGGAACATAATAAAATATCCAATGACTAATTTGCTATTCAATCCATGTACCTCTTTGTACTCTGGTTTTGTTCATTGCATATGTACAAAATGGTGGCTGTAGTAGTGTACTGGATAGAATGTTGGGCATGGAGTCAGGAAGACTTGAGTTTAAATCTAATTTCAGACTCTTTCTAGCTATGTGACTCTTTAACCCTGTTTGCCTCAGGTTTCTCATCTGTAAAATGAACTGGGGAAGGAAATAGTAAACAGCTTTGGTACCTAGAAAACCCCAAATGGGGTCATGAAGAGTCAGACATGATTGAACAACAACAGTGGACAAAATGTGCTGTTGGGTTTATTTTTCCTTTAATGACATTGTCATCCACATATATACTATATTTGGCTCCACTTTCTTTTGATGGCTCTGTAAGATTTTTTTTTCCAATCTCTTACTTATCACCCAAATTGGACCACTTATTCCCTCATCTTCCTTATTATCTCGATGTAGGTCATCTTCCGTGTCTAGATTCTATTTCTTCCTCATCCAAATCCATCTCTCACACTCCCTTCTGGGGACATCTCTTCCTTGAAATCTCTATATCCATCCTGATCCCCCTTTACCAGTCGAGAGTATCATGGACTTAGAGCTTGGGGACCAATGAGTCCAAGTTGCTCATTTTATAGATGAGGAAATTGAGACTCATTTAAGTTAAGTCACTTGCTCAGAGTTGTCACCACTGACCATCTCCCAGGCAGCATATGAACCAAGGATGTCCTGGCTCAAAGGTCAAGGTCAACTCTCTATTATGCCACACTGCTGCTCTCTTTGAATTCCTTCTTTCCTTTTAATTTTTGCAGTCAACTTTGTCTTATAGGATTATAAAATCCCAAATCTTGAGCAGGAAGGGACTTTAGAGGCCATTTCATTCTAAAGATGGGGAACTAATGCCTAGGGACGTGAAGTGACTTGCTCAATGTTACATAGCTAGTACATGGCAGAGCTGGGGCTGAATGAAGTCAAAGGATGTGGGTTCAAATCTTGACATACCTAGGCCCTTCAAATCCACTAAGCTTTTCACTATGTGCCCCAATAGACTGATAATGGGTAGAGACTGATGTTTTTCATCTTTGTACCTCTAGAAGGGCAGCTAGGTAGTGCAATGGATAGAGTGCCAGGCCTGAAGTCAAGAAGACCTTAATTCAAATCAGACCTGAGACACTGTGTAACCCTGGGAAAGTCACTTACCCTTGTTTGCCTCCATTTCCTCATCTATCAAAGGAGCTAGAGAAGGAAATGGCCAACTACTCCAGTATCTTTACCAAGAAAATTCGAAATTGGTTCATAAAAAGTCAGGCATGATTGAAACAACTGAATAAACAATCTGTAGTGCCTTCCTCATTTTTGGGAGGGTCTTTAACTATGATTGAATTGTTATGAGATTCCTGGTGAGAAAACTCCCTCTAAAAATAGATAAGCACGGGCTCTAAAGTTCAGAGAACTGCCTAAGGCAAATGGCCTGCTTAGATTCACATGGGGTATGTGTGTGTGTGTGTGTGTGTGTGTGTGTGTGTGTGTGTAAGTGTGTAAAACTCACATTTTCCTGACTCTGAGGTCAGCCTCTATTCATTAAGCCATTATAAGTGATTGCTGAATTTATCATTTATTTCCCATCCGAACATTCCATTACACTAATAAGCTGCAGTTCATGTAGCCATACTTCAACTATTGTATGTAAAGGCTGTTTTCGGTTCTCTGCAATCGCCAACAATGCTGCTATAAATATCCTTGAACAGCTATGCCTTTTGTTTTTCTTTTTGGTAACACTCAGAGTATATTACCAATGATGGGATTGTTGGGTCATTCATTCATTTGTCCAATAAACATTTATTAGGAATCTGTTGTGTTCAGAGTAGTGCAAGCCACTTTTGGAGATATGCTGGTTGGTGGGAGACATGATCGCTCAAGGAATCACCAGCTAGAATCCTTCAAGTAAGGTGGTGAACCATTGGGCCTTATACTCTGCCATGCATGATGCCTTTGGGACTACTAGCCTTTCATTAGACCCCAAGGACTCTTTTTTTAAAAATTAAAAGAAAAAACCCTTACCTTCCATCTTGGAGAATCAATAAAAGTATTGGTTCCAAGGCAGAAGAGTGGTGAGGATTGGGCAATGGCACTTAAGTATCTTGCCCAGACTCACATAGCTAGGAAGTGTTGGAGGCTGGATTTGAACTTAGGACTTTCTGACTCTAAGCTGCTCTATCCACTGAGCCACCTAGATGCCCCTGTCCTAAGGTCTCTTGCTTGGGCTTTGGCAGCTGCCCTCTAGTCAAACTCCTTTATTTAGTGTCTTTCCCAATTAGATTCTTTAAAGTGGTTTCTGTCTTGCTTCTTCACTGTTATCTCCATGTATCTTACTTAAGACAATATTAAGGCTCATAGTAAATCCTTAATCAATAACATAGAAAGTACTTTGCAAACCTTATTCTCATTCCATAAGTCATCAAATTGGTCTTAGTGTTTCTGATGCTTTGTGTAACCCCGTTTTGGGGTTTTCTTGGCAAAGATACTGGAGTGGTTGGCCATTACCTTTTCTAGCTCATTTTCAGATGAGGAAACTGAGGCAGACAAGGTGAAGTGACTTGCCCAGGGACAAACCGCTAGGAAGTGTCTGAGGCCACATTTGAACTCGTGAAGATGAGTCTCTCTTACTCTAAGCTCAACACTCTTATTTACTGCTGCACTTAGCTGCCCTTTGGGTATATAGTAGATACTTAAATACTAGTTGATCAGCACATAGTAGGTGGTCAATAAAAGCTTGATGATTACTTGGTTGATTGATAGATATTGGGCTTAGAAAGCCCATTGTCAAAGGCTCCATAGAGCCGACTATTATGTATTTTGATGAATGCATCATCAAAGTGTCAAACCCAAATGCTATGCAAAGTAAATGGGATAATAGTCATTAGTAGAGGGAGACATCATGGAAGACTTCCTGTAAAAATTTTGGCATGCAACAGATGGCATTTGAGCTGGGTAGGTACAGATGTAGTAATTAATTAAGGGGAAGGAGAGAAGGAGAGAACATTCTAGGCCTAGGGATCCGCATGGACTAAAGCAAGGAAGGACAAGAGTAGGAGGTGAGAGGAGGCATATATAGGAAATGGAAAATATATTCAGTTTTTCTGGAGCACAGAGGAAGGACAGGGCAGCAAGGTGATGTAGTGGATGGAGCACTGGGCCTGGAATCAGGCACTCATCCTCCTGAGTTCAAATCTGGCCTCAGATGCTGACCAGCTACATGACCTTGTTTGTCTCAGTTTCCTCATCTGAAAATGAGCAGAAGGAAATGGCCAACCATTCTAGTATCTTTGCTAAGAAAACCCCAAATGGGGTTACCAAGAGTGAGACACAACAACGACTGAGGAAATAATTTAATTTTGTTTATCTCAATTTCTCATCTGTAAAATGAGCAGGAGAAGGAAATGGCCATCTAATGAGTTAGAGAAGAAAATGGAAAACTACTCCAGTATCTTTGCCAAGAAAACCCCAAATGGGGTCAAGGGGAGTCTGACATGACTGAAAATGACTGAATAGCAATAATTCTGGGGAAGTAATTTAATCCTTTTTGCCTCAGTTTCCTCATCTATAAAATGAGTTTGAGAAGAAAATGGAAAACCACTCTAGTATCTTCGCCAAGAAAACCCCAAATGGGGTCATGGGGAGAGTGACATGACTGAAAATGACTGGATGGCAAGGAACAGAGGAAAGGACAGTGATCAAGATTAGTATGGAAAGGGAGACTATTGCCAGATTGTGGAGGGCTTGAAGACCAAGCAGAGGAAACTATATTTAAGTGGTGGCAACAAGCAGCCATGGAGGAATTTTGAGCAGAGAAGAAACATAAGAAGATTTAGGCACAAGTGGAGAATAAATCTAGAATTAATGAAACAGTATAAAGAGCACTAGCTCTATAATGAGAGGACTGAGGTTCAAGTACCATCTTTGAAACTATTCTATGACCTTGGGTCTCAGTTTCCTCATCTGTGAAATAATGTTGGACTAGATAGCTTGTGAGGTCCCTTCCAGCTTAGATCTTATGGCTATATTAAGGAGAGAACTAGAGTTCCTGGGGTCTGTGGATTCTTTTTTTTTTAACCCTTACCTTCTCTCTTGGAATCAATACTGTGTATTGGTCCCAAGGCAGAAGAGTGGTAAGGGCTAGGCAATGGGGATTAAGTGACTTGCCCAGGGTCACACAGCTGGGAAGTGTCTGAGGCCAGATTTGAATCTAGGACCTCCTACCTCTAGGCCTGACTCTCAACCCACTGAGGCACCCAGCTGCCCCCTCTGTGAATTCTTAAAAAAATTATTTTCAGTTTCAAATTCTTGCCCTTTTAAAATTTCCTTTTCCACTCACTGGGAAGGCAAAAAATAAAATACTCATTATTCAGGTGAAGGGTCTGTGAAGTTTACAATTTTTTTGATAACTTAATTGTACTTCAATATCCTGTGTATTTTATTTTATTTATTTTAAAAATATCACTCAGAGAGGGAGTTGATAGGTTTTTCCAATCAGCGACCAATGCCATAAAGTTACAAACTTCTGGTTTGGAGGATGGAGAAAACAGGATTAAACCCTAAAATATCAGAGTTGCAAGGGATTTCAATGGCCATCTTGTTCATCTCATACCTGAAAAAAGCCCCTGCTTTTTACAAAACAGTTGCTATGTGGCCATCCAACTTTTAACTGAAAAACTCCCAGGAAGTTTTTGCCTCCTGAAAAAAAGCCCATTCTGTCTTTGACAGGTTTAATTGCTAAAGCAGTTATACCTGAATGTTGTTCAGTCATTTCAGTTTTGCCTGACTCTTTCTGATCCCATTTAGGTTTTTTTGGGCAGAGACTAGAGTTGTTTGCCATTTCCTTCTCCAGTTCATTTTACAGATGAGCAAATTGAGGCAAACAGAGTTAAGTGACTTACCTGGTGTCATTCAGCTAATAAGTGTCTGAGGTCAGATTTGAACTCTGGAAGAGGGGTCTTCCTGACTTTAGCCCTGGTGCTCTATCTACTGCACCACCGAGCTGCCTCAGCAAATGGTTATTTCTTATGTGAAATCTAAATTTGCCTGTTTGGACATTTTACCAATTACTCCTACATCTGCCCTCTGGGGTCAAATGGAACAAACGTAATTCTTTCTTCCAAAGCCCTTCCCCTAACCTGAAGATAGCTCTTCTGTCATCTGCAGCCCAAATCTTCTCTTCTTAGGGCTACAAATCCCTAGCTCCTTCCATCCATCCTTCCATGACATGGGCTTGTGCCCCATCCCCCTCCCATTTGCCTTGTAAGAGCTCTCCATCCTTTCTAAAAGACAGTGCCAAGGACTGACCAAGCCAGCGTCCATGGGGATCACTCTCTCCGTTGCTGGATGATGTATTTTTCTTAATTTAGTCTCAGATAGCGTTAGCTTTTTTGGCTGCCACATCATACTGTTGACTCATATTAAGCATGCAGTCCAGACTGAGAAAAGGCTAGTAGGATTGATGATTAGGCATGCCAGCGGGGGATGCAGTGGTGTACAGAAGGAGACTGGGAGCCAGGCACTGCCAGGCTTTTCTCCAAAAAGAGAAGGCACCTACCAGTTGGCAAATTCACCACCAACACATGGACACACATTTCTTGATAATCCTGTCAAAGAGGAGTTGACTAAGCAATTGTGTTTGGTCACTTGGAGCTCTTTTTGCCAAGAAGCTGAGAAACTGAGCCTACTGGAGGGTCACCCTAGAAACTAGGAAGACTTGGGTTGACCTTCCAGAGTAGCAAGTCACTTAATTCTTAGTGCTCTAGATAACTAAGACTGACAATGAGTTATGGACTACATGCCCAGCCTATATTGATTGAGAGTTTCCTTGCTTAGGTTCACTCTCTACTAATCAAGTCATTCGCCCGGTCCCTCAATGAGTATAAGATAATTTAAATGTTAATTTCCTCAGTTGATAGGTTGAAAAATTTCCAAGTGACTATTTATAATAGGTGTATGCCATTTTGTAAATTGTATTTTCACATTTTTGAATATTTATTCAATGGGGATCAGGTGCTGTCTTTCAATATACAGTTCCTTATAAATTGTAGATTTTCAGGAGGTCCTAGGTTCAAATCTGACCTCAGCCACTTCCTAGCTGTGTGACCCTGGGCAAGTCGCTTGACCCCCCATTGCCTAGCCCTTACCACTCCTCTGCCTTGGAGCCAATACACAGTATTGACTCCAAGACGTAAGGTAAGGGTTTAAAAAAAATAAATTGTAGATTTTAAGCTGTTGTCTCCTATATGTGCTACCAAAGGTTTCCCATTGTGTTATTTTTCCTTTAAATTCCTCGAGGGCAGGATTTTACCTTGGTCTTTGTATCCCCAGCACTTAGCATAAAGCCAAGCAGATAGTAGGCTAAGCATTTATTGACTGATATTTTTGTGATACTATTTTGTTGTGCAGGAAAATTTTTCAGGGTAATTATATATCTAGCTACTTTATACTCAATTTTTTGTGATTAGTATATTTCCATTATTTATTTATTTATTTATTTTTATGTTAACTTTGTTAATAACATCAATAATTATTGTTATATGATGTTATATGATGTTAATAACATCAATTATTAATCAAATAAAATCAAAACATCTCTATATGAAAGAGGAAAAAAATTAGGTTTAACTTTTTTTTTACACCAATATGACTGTTAGTTGCTAAATAATACCAAAACAATATAGCAAATGGGATGTTTCTCCCTCTTCCCTTATCACATTTAATTTACTAAAATTAAAATTCTACATATTATATATTTTTATATAAAAAAGAGAGCCAATAGCAATTTTAGGAATCAGGAATGAGTTAGGAATAAAAAACACAATTTTCTAGATTCTGCAAGCATCTAATTATTTGCCTTTTCACTCATACTATTTTCTAACCTCTACCCACTATAATTTATTTTATTCATGTAGTAGAAAAAAATTCATTTTTCTACAATTGAAAAAGTTTGTTTTTTGAACTTTTGTTTACATTTTATGATAGAGTTAGAATTTATTTTAATTCTTTGTTGAAGGTGAAGTTATTTTGATACCAGGTATTTTCCGCAATATAACATTTATTTAACAATGAATCTTTTCACAATTGTTAATTTTCTAAAGGTTTATCAAGGTTGGTTGGTTTTACATTGTTCCTTTTATTTGTGAGATCTTTCCTCTGTTCCATGGGTTCTCCATTTTATTTTTGTTTGTCCAAAACCAGATTGTTTTGACAAGAATTGCTTTATGATGTATTCTTAATAATTCCAAATGGATCCTTAATATTCTTGCTCATTAATTTTTCTTTTGTCTTTTTCATCCCCAAGGAAGGGGAAACTGAATTATTATATAGTTGTGAAAAGTATATCTTTGTGTGTGTGTATACATTCCATTTATGTTTCCTTCTGTTTTTTTCCTTTGTATTGCAAGAAAAAAAATTGACACCTTTTTCTTATCTATTACTAATGATTAACCCACTTCTCTCTTCCTCTAACCCCTAGTAGCAACCCTCCCTTGCAACAAATATGTATAGTCCAGCAAAAACAAATCCACACAATGACCATGTCTGAGAACGTGTCTCATTCTGGATTACATCTCTGTCAAAAGATTGGGCACATACTCCATCTTCAGTCTTTTGAAGCCATGATTGGTTGTTGTTTTGTTCAGTTTTTCCTCTTCATTATTACTATGGTCATCATGCAATTGGTTCTCTTGATTTTGTTTATTTCACTCTACATCAGTTTATATAGCTCTTCTATAGTTCTTTGAATTGATCCTGTCCATCATTTCTTGTGGTGAAATAAGATTCTATTGCATTTATATAACACAATTTGTTCAGGCATTTCCCAAGTGATAAGTACCTATTTTTAACCCCTGGTTCTTTAAAAAAAAAACCCTGTTTTTCAATATAAATTTTATGATTTTAACCATTTGTATAAGGAAATCATTGACATTTTAATTGGCATTACATTAAATCTGTACCATAATTTAGGGTATGTGATCATTTTAATTCTAGTAATCAATTTCAGGATCATTATCTTCCCTTTTAGTTATTTAATTTTCCTTTTATTTCTGATAATTCAGTTTCATAGTTATTTTAATGGAGACCAAACATGTCTAGGTGACTTAATTATACATCTACCTAATGGAATCCTTCTCTTCCTGTAATATCCAACTCAGAGGCCATTTCCTTGGCCTGTAGATGAAAGTGATTTCTTCTCTTCACAGTGTCCTTGATAACTTGCCTTGATTTCTAACTTAGCCCTAAAATATTCTACTTTGCACCACATATATTTATGCATGTGCCTATCCCTCCATTAGACTGTGAGCTCTTGGTGAGTGTAGGCTGGGTTATTTTCATCATTATATTTCTAGTGCTTAGTGCAGAACTTCATACAATGGTAGGCACTTAGTAAATTCTTGTTCAATGAAATTAAATGGAATAGTTATTTTCCTGTTATAAAGATGATTATTTTAAAAATTATTTTTGAGCCTTTGTGGGTAATATGTAGGAGGTAGCACGATGCAGTGGAAAAATTTCTCTGGACTCAAAAAATTCTAGTTCATATTTCAGCTTTGCTTCTTACTCTATTTGCAGTAATTTGAATACATTTTCCTGCATTTATTGAGTTAATCACTTTCTTACTATTAAACCATCCTTACATACAGAGTATAAATCATAGTTGGCTATAAGAAGGGGGGAAGGGAAGCAAAACAAGGGTGGGAATTAGGGGTACTGATTAAAAACAAAACACTGGTGTAGAAGAAAATAGTGATGATTGATTTTTAAAATGTAGTGATTTACTCTATTTTGCTTAGTATTTCTGTATATATTCATTAATTAGACTGGCTTTAATTTTCTTTCTTAAGTACCATCTCTACCAGATTTTAGATCAAGGTCAGATTTGCTTCAGAAAAATAACTTGATATCTCTATGATTTAGAAATAGTTTGTATAGAAACACAGAATCAAAACAACTACTTGATCACATGGGTTTATCGGAATAAGATTGGGGATGTCGACTGGAAACGATCACCCTAGTGCAAATATCAATACTATGGAAATAGGTCAATCAATGACACATGTAAAACCCAGTGGAATTGCTCATTGGCTATGGGAAGGAAGAGGGAGGAGGGGATGGAAAGAACATGAATCATGTAACCATGGAAAAATATTTCAAATTAATTAATTAATTAAATAAAATAAAAAAAAGGAAATAGTCTGTGTAATGAGGAAAAAATATCATTTGAAATTTTAGAAAGATTCCTTCATCATTCTCTCTGGATCAGTTGGTTAACAAATAAATGGGATTATCTTCCCTTACTCCCACATGTAGCTTATATTTACTTAGTACCTTGCCTCTGGTCTGCACCATCAGGTGCAGATTACAAACACCTCAAAGGCAAGGACTATATTTTGCCTTTCTTGGCATAACCTCAGGTACTTAATTACTTAATAAATATGTGTTGATTTAAATAATTTATATTTTTGTAAAGCCTTTTAATTCACTTAAATTCTTAAATTTATCATTCTTTTTTTAAAAAACCAATCAATCAATAGCATTTGTTATGGCCTTCTTTATGCTTAATGCTTCATGCCAAATTTCTCAAGTTTTGTTTGCCACTGGAAAAAAAATACTATTGTGAGCAGCTGGGTGGATCAGCAGATTGAGAGCCTTGACTAGAGATGGAGGACCTGGGTTCAAATCTAGCCTCACACCCTTCCTAGCTGTGTGACTCTGGGCAAGTCACCTAACCACCACTCCCTAGCCCTTATGACTCTTCTGCCTTGAAATCAATACATAGTACTGATTCTAAGATGCAAGGTAAGGTTTAAAAAAATACCATTTCTTCCTACTTCTTCCATTTAGTTCTTCCTCCATATTGGTAATTTCCTTTTTACTAAATTCTTTATAGGTGTTTTAATAATTTAACTATTCATATAGATTATCTATATCATAAATGTCTTTGTGAAAGAGGGACAGACATATTATTTAACAATTTTTATTCCTGTAAAGCTGTTCTATGAATCCACCCGCCATGTTCCTCTGGCATTTTAAATACAAGAACACGTCTAAACCCTCTTGTAAGTGACAAGCCTTCTAATACTTGAAGTCAGCTACCATTAGCTCAAACTACGCCCCCCCCCCCCGCCCCCCAGGGTCACAGTTAGAAGGAGAGGTAGTATTTCCCCTTATAAAATACAGACTGAAATTACTTAAAGATGCATCTGGGATCATTATGGCTCAATCTAAGTGGGGTTCTGTAATTTAATGGGCACACTGGAAATGTATGGCTTTTTTCAAGCCCCCTAATAACCCCTAATCCATCAGTGCATCTGAGATAATAAGTACATGCAGCCAAGGAGAAGACAGGCAGGGAGAGAGAGCCACACACTGGGATTCTTGATCGACCTGGCTAGTTCCTTACTGGTCTCTTCGTGCTGGCTTGGGAGGTGTGACTGGGATCCTTCCCTTCTTGGAATAGAAGGGTCTTGGCGTTGGGAAGGGGGAGGTCTTTTCAAAAATCTCTGAAGGGTAGGGAAAGAGGGAGAGGCCAAAAAACATGGGCTTTGGGTTGTAGGAGGAGAAAGACAAGGAGAAAATTGGAGGGGGAGGACATTAATCAACTGTCTGCTTCTCTGCCAAAGAGAGTGACGGGCCAAAAATGACTCTGGGCAGCCTTCTGTGTAAGAGACAGGGAAAACATGGAGCCAAGTGATGGAGAGATGTAAGTACTAAGTTTGGAAACGGATCTGTGGAAGGAGGGACATTAAAGATGGATGGAAGCAAACCTGCTTTTCAGGGGAGAGGGACTCCAGATGCAAACTGTTCTAGGTTATTCAGAGAACCCCATAAAAACAGAAATGAATAGCAAAAGAAGGAAAATGCAAGGAAAACAAGATGCATGGAAGAATAGGGGAGGTTCCACCCCCTGGGCTGAGTTCCAGACCCATAGTCATGAATGTGGAGTTTGAGCAAGGGAAAGTAGGAGGAATCTGGAAATCCAGCCCTTTTGTGGGTAGAGTCATGTACAGACTCAGACCTACCTAGAGGGATTTGCGTAGTAGTGTACCAAAGGAGGAGAAGGAGAGAAATGCCAATGGCAAATGTTTACTGGAGGTGGATTTGACATATTGGCTAAAAACCGATTTCAGTTACCTGAAGGATTCTAGAGCTTTACCCTCCTATGTTACTAGAAGAGCTGGAGGCAAGCAAAACCTGAATGTTGTAGTTGGTTGGGTCTAGGGAAAACTTCAGCTTCCTTTTTCAATTGTTTTGAATGTTGACTAGAGGGCATAAGAGTTTGTGTAAAGCTATAAATAAGAATGGGTCAGATTCTCCTTGGACATTCACTATGTATTAAATATAAGTACAGGTATCCCTTATATATTGTGGGGAGTTAGGAGCATGGCACCCCATGGTCTAGGAAATCTGCATAAAATGTTTTGGCCCCCATTTGTGCCCAAGAAGTCATTTTTTCTTTCATGGAATGTTTACAGTACCTTATTATAAATGTTGGGTTAAATATGCATTTCTAAAGTTTTTCTGTCACCTGCTGGCCTTTGCCTTCCATCTGTACTTTCCACAAACTCCCCCCAAATTCCTATTTAATTTCTTGTGGCGACCCATGATACATTGAAACTATGATGGAAAAAGGTGTGCTGTGGAAGGGATATCTGTATTTTGAAATGTTCTGACTTGATCATTCGTTATAAAAAAGAAAGGAGGCATGGCGAAAAATGCCTAAAGAAGGGTGATGAGAAATTTAGTAAACTTTCTCAAAACCTATGAGAGTTAATGCAAAGGATGTAAATCACCAAAGTGATTTTTTCCAATTGTAATTTTTCCTTTTATTTATTATTCTCAACTTGATAAACATCAACAAATGATGGCAATCTCCTACAGAAAAGAGGACAGAAAAATGAGAACTGCCTGTGAAACTGTGTGTCCTCCTTAGGTAGAGCTTGTGGGTTTTGAGGAGATATTTCCAATTTAAGATGGTACTTCCATTATTTTTGCTTCTCTGTGTCAATGAATCATTGTAGTAATTCATAGGAATTCTTTTAATGTAAAGGGCTTATAGGATCCTAGCTTTAGAGTTGGAGGGAATTTCAGCCTCCATTAAGTCCAACTCCTCCATTTTATAGATGGGGAAACTGAGGTCCAGCAAAGTTATGTGATATGCCCAGGGTCACATAGGTAGTAAGCAGCATTCTAACTCAGGTTTCCTGACTCCTGCAGCTTCAACTCAAATCTTATCCTAAATTTCTAGACTTTCTGTAGGAGATAAGACTAATGATACAATGTACCTTATAATTTTGCTTAATGAAAAATTCTGACTTGAAGGTATTACAGTGGAGCACATGAACCCTCTAGTACTTAGCACAAAGCTGGTCACAAAGTGGGAAGAGCTTAATAAATTGATTGGCATCAAAAGTTAAAGGTAAGATCCTAGTTTTGTATACAAAATAGGAAAAATAATATTGGGATTACTTCCATCCTTGGGTTATTTTGAGTCAAAATCTTTATGAACTTTAAAGTATTCTGGAAATGTGAGCTGTGGTTATCTTTAGGTCTCAACTCCCCAAAAAGCACGAAACATAAGGGTTTATATAATGTTAAAATTCTTTATCAATAGTTGGATTAAAATTTTGTCTTAATTTTTGGGAAAATTTTTGGAAAAAACCCCAACAATAATGTACACAATTTACCAGTGTTGTTGTTCAATTGTTCTGTGTCTATCTCCTCATGATCCCATTTGGGATTTTCTTGGCAAAAACATTGGATTGGTTTGCCATTTCTTACTCCAGCTCATTTTACAGATGAAGAAACTGAGGTGAACAAGGTGAAGTGACTTTCCCAGGGTCACATAGCTGGGAAGTGTCTGAGATTGGATTTAAACTCAGAAAGATGAATCTTTCTGATTTTAGACGTGATACTCAATCTACTGTGCCAACTAGTTGCCTAATTTACCCATTAAATTATTCTATGCCATCCATCAAAACTTTAGCTGATAAGTGATTCTTTTTTATCAGAAAAACCTGGATAGACATTAAATTAAACAAATATCAGGCAACTACTATATATCACACACATTTAGAGACCACATGGTATAGTAGATTGAGGGCTAACCTCAGAGTCAGGAAGACCTGTGTTCAAATCCCATCTCTGACATACCATCTCTGTGCCCCTAAAGAAGTTGCTTCATCTTTTATTAGCACTCCCCAAGCCCTGCAACTCTCCAGTAGGTAGGCAGCCCATCTGTATTAGTAGTGAGAATTTCCTACACTAATGAGATCATAAATGTATGTATGATTAATGCATGTGTGTATACACAGTTCCTTGTACTTAATAAACACTTGATTAATTGTGCATTCAGATAGATGCATGCCTAATGAAAATATCAAGAAGTTAATGCGAAATTACTCTGATACCTTAAATGTAGAGAGAGTAATTGATGGACAATGAGCATGCACATTTATATCAAATTGGAAATCACTTCACCATCATCGTTAAATTCACTAAATATTCTGAGTAAGAAGAAAAATCATTTCCTGATTCTTCCTAGGAGAAGTTAATCTTTTGAAATACTCTGAAAAACAAGCTTTTCAGAATATCACAACAATTTTATCCAAATCAGATTTAAGTCAAACCCCAGGAGATTTGGGCAAAATCACTGGATTTTTCTGTACTTCCAAGCTGTTTATTTTAGCTAACTTTAATTTCCCACTCTCTTTGATGGTTACCTGAAAATTAATACTCACATATCTAAAAGAGAAAACCTGGGCAATTTCCTTAAGCTCCCAGTGCTCAGACAATTCTCCAACCTTTCCAGCTTTAGGTCAATGAATCCCATATACTATAAGTATAATCCAAATAAGTGATTCCTCTTATCATTGTAAGGATTCCTTTGGATCACTATCTGATTCATTTTTTGGAACTCTTAACCTTTTTCTCTTAGTGTTGATTTTAAGACAGAAGAGCAGTAAGGACTAGGCAATTGGGGATAAGTGAACCCGGGACCTCCAGATTCCAGGTCTGGTGCTCTATCCACTGTTCAACCTAGCTGCCCCTGTGATTCATTTTTATTCATTAGGGGACATGGACGAGCAGAGTAGCTTTGGAACTACCATGCTAGATTTGAAATATACCAGAAAGTCCTCTTTTATAGAGTGAAGATTTCCAGTTTCACGTTAGTTCTCTTTTTTTGTTTTCCTTTCTCAAAGAATTTAAGAATTGAAATTGGGCTGAATAAGCATTCATTCTACGAGTCAAGTAAGCAGGCACCTGATGTTTGTTTGAAGACCTCCAAGGAGGGGGAGCCTATTCCACAGGCTACTCAAGTCATTTTAGGTCTGATTTAATTGCTAGATTTTCTTTTTCAGACCTATATTTTTTCAATTCTGACCTATTGTTTGTTCTAGTTTTGCCCTTGGGGCAGCTAAGTGACAGTAGATAGAGTGCCAGATTTGGAGTCACAATGGCTCATTTTTCTGCCTTCAAATCTGGCCTCAGACACTTACTTCCTAGCTGTGTAACCTTGAGCAAGTAATTTAACTCTGTTTGCCTCAGTTTCCCCATCTGTCAAGTGAGATGGAGATGGAAATGGCAAACCACTCCAATTGTCTCTGCCAGGAAAACCCAAAATGGGGCCATGAAGAGTTGGACATGACTGAAAAAAAATTCAACAATAAGTTGTACCTTCTAGGGATTGGTAGACTAAGTAGAACCCTTCTTTCAAACACTTGAAAACAGCTATGTCTCCTTGAGTCTTCTCTTAAGATTATGCATCCTCAGTTACTTCCACCATCCCTCATGACATAGTCTCAAGCCTGATTGTCCTCTTCTAGATGTTGGCATCATCCATCATAGAATGTGGTACCCAGACTTGGCCCTAATGCTCCAAAATGTGGTCTGACCAGGGCAGTGGGCAGCAAGATGATTGAGACCCTTGTCTTAATACAACCAAAAATCAGGTTAGCTGCCTTATCCCAACCATTGACTCATCTGGAGTCCTCAGACCACTAGGATCTTCAGGGCTGTTTCCAAACTCCTCTTATGAGAGTTCTCCACAACTGAATAGCAGCCTAACTTGGAGAGCATCAGGGTATAGTGGACTTGCACCCAGAAAACTCTAGGGTCAATTTCTGCCACATGCTGGCTGTGGGACTCTTGGCATTTATCTGGTCAATGAATCTCTCAATGCTCCCAGACAACTCTTCAAGATTATAAACTGAGAGAAGGTACTGATCTGCATTGGTGAAGGGGTTTTTCTCATCTGGGAGTTTCTTATCCCTCTTTCTACCTTCTCGACTCTTTCTTCCATCATTCCCCTTGTTTAATTCATGACACTGCACCCAAAGTGGACTGTCCACTCTTCCAAGGACACCTCGTTCACCTTCCTACTGAGGTAACTTTGTTGACACAATAATAATAATAGCTAGCATTAATCTAACACTGAGTTTTGCAAAGGGCTTTATATGTGTTATCTCATTGGATCCTCACAACAATCCTTTAGTATCCCCATTTTACAAATGAGGAAACTGAGGCTAAGGCAGCTTAAACAAATTACTCAGGGTTGCACATGTGTCTTTAAGGCAGGATTTGAACTCAGACTTTCCTGACTCCAGGTCTGTCACTATGTCATGTAACTGCTACTAACATGGTTGCTCATGTCTTTTGCCATCTCCACCTGATTTCAATCTGTCCCTTTTGGTATTCAACTTTTTTTACTCTATAATAATTATGAGCAGTCTTGGTGGGTGCTCTGGAAAATGGAATTTTAGAGAAAACAAATGTAGTATCTATTTTACAGTGCCATTTTAGGTATGTGGGTCAGTCTGGTGCTGGCGTTGGAGAACCTACTTCTGTTCTATTTCTGATGCTAACTACTGTGTAACCTTGGGCAAATCATTACTTAACATCTCGAACCTCAGTCTCCTTTGTAGCATGAAAGCCTCTACCTCTGTATTCTTTAAAGTATGGGCAAATCTCTTCTCTTTTGTGGGTCCAGTATTCATTATTATATTACATATTGTTGTATTGTCATAAATATATATTATATACTCCTTATAAGTAAATGAAGGTATTTTTTATCAGAATACTATTCTTTCTAACTCTATATCTAAGATCTCATAAGTCATCTAGACCAGAGTCCATGCAGCTTGCAATGGAACCAGATTAAAACATTTATAAATAGAAATGTAATTGTTGTTGTTCAGTCATTTTCAGTCAGGTCTGCCTCTTCATGACCCCATGTGGGTCTTTTCTTGGCAGAGACACTGGAATGGTTTGCCATTTCTTTTTCCAGTCCATTTTACATATGAGGAAACTGAGGCCAACAGGGTTAAGTGACTTGCCCTGGGTCATTCAGCTAGTCAGTGTCTGAGGCTGGATTTGAATTCCAGTCTTCCATTCTCCAGAAACTCTATCCCTTGTACCACTCATCATGAACACAATGCAAATGGTGAGTGAACTGGAAGCCAATGCTCCCTGCCTTCTTGGGCTTAGGAAGGTTTCCATGAATATTATGACTTCCCTTTCCACTTTCTCCAATCTATCCCCTATCCAATAATATTCCCAACACTGAGGTCTGGCCTTGATGTACCCTTGTTCAAGAAAATTCACTAGCTCTCAATTACTAATTGATCAAATACAAAAATCCCTCTGATTTGGCATTTTAAGTGTCATAATTTGACTCGTGTTCTAATCTCCTCCTAAAATTAATTTGTACTTTGAATTTATTTGACAATTACTCATCTTATATACACAATCTCCTTAAGAGGAAGGGCTATTTCATTCATTCTATTAATATCCATAATGCCTGGCACATAAAAGGTGCTTAATAAATGCTCTTTGATTAATTGCTTGCTTACATATCTAGAGGCATTGTGGACTAATGGTTAGAGAGCCAGTCTCAAAGTCAGGAAAACCTAAGATGAAGCCTATGTACACTCATATGTATACCCTGGGCAAGTCATTTAATCTCTTAGTGCTCTGGACAACCTCTTAAGACTAGAAATTGTCAGAGGGCAGCTGGATAGCACAGGGGATAGTGTGCCGCCAAGCCTGGAATTGAGAAGACCTGGGTTCAAATCTGGCCTCAGATACTACCTAGCTGTGTGACCCTGGGCAAGTCACTTAAACCCTAATTGTCTTGCCCTTTCTGCTCTTCTGCCTTGGAACCAATATTTAATATCCAGTCTAAAACTGAAGATAAAGGTTAAAAAAAAAAGACTAGAAATTTTCTGGCCAGTGCAATTAGCAACATTTCCTCATCAAGAGTTTCTTATACAAATGAAATCAGAAGTTCATCTCATAAATGTACATACTATTTTCCTCTTATAGAACTCCTTGTGGGCAAGGACTGTTTTATGTGTGTGCATTTTTTTCTATCTCCAGTTCTTGGCATACAATAGGCACTTAATAAATGTTTTTTGAATGGACTAAAATCACAGCTTTTGCATCTGCTGGCCCTGAAATGAGTGAGTGAATTAAGAGTTGCAGATAGTCCAAGAAGCAATAAATACAACCCCTATTTTCATGCAAACAATTCATAACAAAAGGGAGGGCTGAAAACCAGAAAATTCATGCTGGAGCAGAAGAATGGTTTCTAAATAGGCTGCCGTTCCCCAGCTCTCAATTTCAGCATCAGAATAGTATTTAACTATATTGTACTCCATGGAGACCATTAAAACCTCTTTGCTTCTGCTATTAGAAATGGATTTCAGAAACATTCGGATCCAAGAAATTAATTGAAATCTGAATCACAGATTTGATGTCTTTTAAATACAACGTGCACCGTGGATTCTTTAGGATTGTGATGCCCCCAAATCTGATTGCAGTCAGATAGTTTCGTTATGAATACTGAACAGAAGGGCTTAGTTTTCTTGGACCCCTATGTAAATATCCCTGAAATGATTAGTAAGCTTTAAGGACTGAAAAACCCAAAAGTATTAAGGTGACTCTTTCCATTTCTGCACAGTTCTTCATTTTCATATGCGTCTCATCATCAGTCATGGGGTTTAGTTTTATTATACGTTGAGCTGTTTTTTTGGAGGGGATCTATGATTTCACTGACATCAGGAACTCTTGGGGGAGAATCTCCCTTTACATTGAAAGATTGGAAGCTGCTCTTTAGATGATATTAATAATAGTCAACATTTATTTAGTGCTGAGAGGTCAGCAAAGCACACTTTATACCTATTTTCCTCATTTGTTCATAGGATCAAAGATTTGGAGCTCCTGACTCTCTGGACCTGCATCCTAGAAGATACATCCTCTCCTTCATCCCTGCCCTGATTGGTGAGTTTCTTTCAGGACCTTCATTTTGAGTAAAAGCCCAGGCCAGCTCTGCTTCTGACTCTCCAGACTTGCCCCAAATGCCTTCACACAGGTACCTTCTCTTTGGCTCCCCCCTCCTCGATTTCCCCCCCTCCATTTCATAGTTTTCTTTTCTTCCATCAGAATAGAATTTCTTTGAGGGCAAAGCTGTCGTTTTGTTAAATTTGTATTCTTGTTGGTGTTGAGTTGTTTCAGTCTTGTTTGTGACCCCCATTTTGGGGTTTCCTTGGCAGAGATACTGGAATGCTTTGCCATTTCATTCTTCTTTTTGCCAACCTTTACCTTCTGTCTTAGAATCAATACTATGCATTGGATCTGAGGCAGAGAGTGGTAAGGATTAGGCAATGGGGATGAAATGACTTCCCCACGATCACAGAGCTAGGAAGTGACTATAGCCAGCTATTTCTTTCTAAAGCTCATTTTACAGATGAGGAAACTGAGGCAAACAGAGTTAAGTGACTTGCTTAGGGTCATACAGCTACTAAATATCAGAGACTAGATTTGAACTCATGAAGATGAGTCTTCCTGATTCCAAGTTCAATGTTTTATCCAATGCACCATGGAACTGTACGTCTCCTTTGAGTGTTGTCTGGGGGGCGATGAGAAGCTAGGACTCACCCAGGGTGAGATGGACAATTTGGACAAAGGTGGGACTTTGATCCTAGGTCTTCCTGACCATCAGGCTGGCATTCTCTCTGTTGTTCTTAGCTCTACACTTAAGAATCTTGGAACTCAATTCGATCTTTTAATCATCTACTTAAGCCACAGGAATATAGAGACAAATATGAAAGGGTCCCTACCTTTAAGAAGCTTATTACCTTCAGCTTGGGGAAAATTACATGTACAAAGGAGAAGCAAGTCCAAAATGAGGGCGGGAAGAAACTTCAGCCTTATCTATTCTAAATCCCACATTTTAAAGAGAAACGAGAAGTGAGGTCCAACGCCTGGTTCAAAGCTAACAAGGGGCAGAGCTAAGATTAGATCAGTTATCTAGCTGCTCCAGGTCCAAGACTTTTTACATCAGAGTCACAGCAGCTGGTAAAAAAAGATATTTATGGACAATTCAGCCTCTAATTCTCCCAGTAGAAAAGATCTGTTTAGAAAGCCAGAATACAATGGAGCTCGTAACAGAGCACCTCTCTGATTCAGGTTCCCTAGAGCTTTTTGCTAGAGTGAAGGCAAATCGCACAGAAGGGGAAGGTCTTCTTGGTACAATGGGAAGAGCATTGGGTTTGAAGTCCGAGGAGCTTGGTTCAATTTTTGAATCTGCAGTTTATGACCTTTGTGACCATAACTGTCCATTTCCCCTTTGAGGCTCAGTTTGCTCATCCATAAAATGGGGGGGGGAGTGGGGATTGGACAAGGTGACCGCTATGACCCCTTTCCAGCTCTGAATCAAACTCATGCAGCTTGTTGGTATGCATGATGGATATTTAATAAATCATTTAAAATTAGTTTCGACTAATAGGAACTTGTAAAAAAAAATGACATTAAAATGGGTGGGTTCTAGAGCTGAAAAGAACCTTGGAAGCCCTGGAGTTCAATCTCCTCATTTTACAGATGAGAAAACTGAATCACATGCAGGATATGTGACTTGCCCATCAGAGGTGGCATTTAAATCCCCCGCCTCTAGCTTCAGAGCCAGGGTGGGTTACACTGTACCCATATAACATACAATCTAAGATTGTAGATCTAGAGCTGGAAGGAGCTATAGAAGCCTTCTAGTCCAACTCCCTCATTTTACAGATAAGGAAACTGAGACCCAGAGTAGGGAATGGGACTTGTCTAAGGTCACAAATGTAAGATACATATTCAGGATTTGAAACTAGATCCCCCAACTCCAAGCCCAGTTCTCTTCCCATTGTACCATGAATGGGTAAATCTCTTTAAGAAATTTTGAGTCTAAGGGGGGCAGCTGGGTAGCTCAGTGGATTGAGAGCCAGGCCTAGAGACGGGAGGTCCTAGGTTCAAATCCGGCCTCAGCCACTTCCTAGCTGTGTGACCCTGGGCAAGTCACTTGACCCCCATTGCCTTCCCTTACCACTCTTCTGCCTTGGAGCCAATACACAGTATTGACTCCAAGACGGAAGGTAAGGGTTTTAAAAAAAAGAAATTTTGAGTCTAAGGCCTGGAGTTCTTAGATTCAAATCTGGCCTCAAATATTTCCCAGCTGAGTGATCCTGGGTAAGTCACCTAATCCCAATTGCCTAGCCCTTACTGTTCTACCTTAGAATGGATACTTAGAATTGATTCTATGATGGAAGATAAGGGTTAAAAATAAAAGGAAAAAGAGAAGCTTTGAGTCTAGAAGCCAATGAAAAGAAGCTTTCTGACCAACATTAGAAAGGACCGAAGTGGGCATGGATGGTCCCAAATGCCCAGTGCAATTTTAGTACCTTAATAGATGAAGGCAACTCCAATTTCAGAAGTTTTCCTTTCTACATGAGCATTTATTCTTGGCTCCAATATAGAAATGGGTGGCTGACTTACCCTCATTTTTGCACACGCATCCTGTGTCGATTCTGTCCCTCGAAGTTCTTTAATCAGCATAGAACCTAAATACTGAAACAAAGCAAAAATTCCATTGTCTGGTACCATCCAATCACCAGTAGTCAAGGCAACCAGTCAATCAACTGACCAAAAAAGCATCACATGAGTGCCTGCTATGTGCAGGGGAAACAAAGATGAAATTGAAACAAGGAGCTTACATTCGGCTGGGATACATTCACGGATAAAGGAAGAAATGCAAGATAACTGGCATCATAGGAATGGCTGGAAGGGTTAGAGAACATCCTGTCCACTTTCCTGAAGGTCATACCTATCCCTGTGTCAGGATCAACCCAAAGGGATGGTTGTGACGTTCAGGAAAGTCCTCTTAAATGAGGAAGCCAGAATGGATCTTTGTGGGAAGTTGGGGTTCTGAGAAGAAAACAGGTATTTTCCTAACTGGAGTAATTAACAACGAAACCATCTATCTACAGAAACTGGGATTACCTTCCTGACCCCAATGGGAAAAAACTTCTTTCTTTTTCAGCATAAAAGTAACTTCTTAAAAACTAACAGTAAGAAGTCACACCACATAGATGCATTTTGAAGAGAAAGCCACCCACTTTAGAAGAAGTTCTGTGGCCTGCCACTTATTCTCCAAAAAACCCCCAACCAAAACAAAACTACAGCATTCACTTGATGTCATCGAACAACTGAATTGCAAAGTGGAGCATCTAAAAATGTGTCCCATCCCCTTCTTTTTCTGATGTAGCAATGTCTGTAAAAATAAATAATCCCAGCATTCTCCCTATAATTGCAGGGCTGTATGTACCCAGCAGCTGAGAAACCCTGCAAAGCACAGCCCGTTTGGGTGATTCAGTTGCCTAGGTAGTTATTTTAGGCAGAGACCATTCTTTGGGGAAAAGGGACCCTTTTTCATTCACAGCTGCATGCACTGTGGTTCACCCACCTGAATGGATGTGAGTAGGGGGAAATTGGGCCCCCTGGGGTTTCAGGGCAGAGAAAACTGAGCTGAGGAAGTTAAGCCTAATTCCTCTTCTGGAAACTTTGACATAGTAGACAATGAATGGGGCAGGGACAAGTCACAGAAGGATTGATCCGTTATTTTTAGAGGATTGTGCCCAGAAAAAATCCTAACTTGGAGTCAAGAACTGGGTTCAAATTCTTCACCCACTTTCTATTTCCCATGCCACCTTGTCCAAATCACCTCACATTCCTGGACCTTAATTTCTTATTTGTAAAATGAGGATGTTGTACTTGGTGGTCTTGGAGGTCCTTTCCTGTTGTAGGTCTAGGATCAATATGGAATGAAGCCATGGGGCTTCTAGTTCACAGATTTAGAACTAAAGGGGCCTTGGAGCTCATTCCATCGAACTTGATTGTTTTCTACAAGTGGAAAGTGAAGACTGGAAAATTATCTTACTTGAGGTCACAGACGTATTAAATATCAGAGACTGATTTAAACTCAGGTCCTGCTAATAAGGCTGCTAATGGCGGCAATGGGCTATGCCAGCAGCTATGTCTCTGTGGGACACAGCATTGGAATCGTCCCAGAGTTTTGAGATAGCTTTATGCTGGGATCATAAGGAAGGAAATGATCTAAGGAATGGCTAAGTTGCCACCAGGAGCACCGAATCCAAATGGTATAAAGGGAGAGCTGGCCAAGGAAAACCTTTATCTTGTAGGCTAAATGGAAAGTTTTCCTAATTGAGCCAAGGAAGCAAGTTGCAGAGGGTTTGGCCACAACTTGTACTGTAGTCATGGAAACTATCAAATGCCTCAACGCCTGCCATCGCTTTTGAAAATCTACCTGTATATATGATTCATAATTTTCTGCTGAATAGAACTAATCCCCCCACCTTACAGAATAATAATAATAATAGCAACCAGAATGTTACAGTGAGGAAAATATATGCTGAGACTGATAGTCCCCAATTTTTAAGGGAGCTGGTGGATTTGGGATGCGCATATGCTGAAGCTGGGTTTCCATTAGTGCTAATAATAAATCCGCCCTGATGTGGTTGCATAATTAACACTCCATATTTCCATTAGGCTGGAACCAATGACCGTGTCTTACATAAAAACAACTTTGGTACAAATCTGAAGAAATGTAATCACTCCATGTGTGTAAATAGAATTTTGTACCCTTGGATGTTATCTCCCAGCATCCCTTTCCTCTTTTGTCCCCCTACGTTGTATCGATAAAGTTGTGTGGATGAAAGAGGAAAGGGATGCTGGGAGATGAAGTCCAAGGGTACAAAATTCTTTTTACAGACATGGAACTCATTAGTTGCACTTATCGGGACCTAATTGTATTTATTCCACCTCATACTCCCACTCCAGTCTTGCCTAATCCTCAGAAAATGTCACTTTAAGGACTTTAAGAACACAAAGTGAGGAAGCAAAAGAATACTGTGGATTTTGGTGATTAAATGTTTTAAAGATTCAATCTTAGTATGGTAATTATTTTCAGCTAAAGACTCTTTATTTTTTAAACCCTTACCTTCTGTCTTGGAATCAATACTGGTATTGGTTCCAAGGCAGTAGAGCAGTCAGGGCTAGGCCATGGGGGTGAAGTGACTTGCCCAGGGTCACACAGCTGGGAAGTGTCTGCGGCCAGATTTGAACCCAGGACCTCCTGTCTCTAGGTCTGACTCTCAATCCACTGAGCTACCCAGCTGCCCTCTGTTAAAGAATTTATAGGAAGGGAGGGAGGAAGAAAAGAAGAACAGGAGAGAGTGGAGGAAGGTGTATGAGCGAGAAAGGAAGAGAGAGGAAGGGATGGAGGAAATAAGTTAGAAAAGGGAGGAAGAAAGAAAGGAAGGTAATAAAAATTAGAAGGGGTCAGGGAAGGGAAGAAGAAAGAATGGGAAAAAAGGAAGTCAATAAAAAATAGAATGAGAGGCCGAAAGAAAGGAAGGAAATAAAAAGAGAGAAATGGAGGAAGGTGAGAAGGGGAGAAAAAGGGGAGTTGGAAAGTGAATAAAAAGGAGACCAAGGAAGGGAGATTCTGAAGAACAAATTTGAAGATCAGCATTACTGCCCCGCCTCCCCCCCAACCCAAATCCAACCCCAGTCTTTCCCTGAGCAATGTGCAATATACATTCTACCCCTATTTCGTTATTTAATTATGGAAGTGAGTGGGACTTACAAAAGCTTTATAATCACACGACTGGAAGATGAGTTTCTCTGGGTGGTGCTGCCAGTACTGGACGGGTGTTGACGCTGTGGCTTCATTAGGTGGTCTCAAGGTAATGGAAGGCTCTCCCCAGTCTCCTGTCTGAAAATCATATTTATTCTCAAGGTAATATAAGTAGCAGGTGAGGTCATGATGCTTATTCCCTGTCTACAGCTTCAGCTCACTAGATTTCATGCACTACATACATGCATGCTGTGGTGGTAGTGGTGGTGTGTAGACATACAAACTATAGGTTGCAAATTACTTCCTCCCTCTGCCTAACTAACATTCCACGTTCCCAATGTTTCATTAACCTTGAGGTGCAAGTGGCATGTGAATCGTTTTAGCTTTAGAATCTAAAACTGAAACCTTGAAAATAAAATGTAAAAATCTGACCAATTTGGTAATTAAGAAATTAAAACATTTAAACAGAAAATGAAGACATACATAGATGATCAACTAAGTCTACCAACAGAAAAAGAAAATTGAGTGTTTGAAAGCATTTTGGAGTCGAATATATCATAAAATTTATTTCACAATGTGTTTACATCCAGGATGCTTATGTTCCATAATCGTCAAGCCCCTTGTTTGATACTGACTGCCAATCACTTGACATCTCTGGAGGCAAGGTGCTGCTTAAGTCAAGGAACTAAACAAATTTGAAAAGGGAAGTGACATGGAAGGGTGACAGCTAACATCCCACCTCGGAATCCAACTCCATTAAAGTCATAACCCTTTTGCTGCTCTCTTGACTGGCATAATTGCTTCCCCTTAGAAGACCTTAAAGCACAAATAACATTCAAAATGTCAAAAGCCGTGTCTGGCCCACTTAAGCGTATACCTGTGCGTGAAGAACAGAATTGGCAATTACAAGTCTAGGGCTCTCCCTCGAGATTCTGAGTGTGGATGCTTACCTGCCCCCTCTCCCTCCCTGGCTCGCCCCTGCTCCAAGCACACGTGCATCCCCTCATTTCATCAGCATCCTTTTCTGTGCATTTACCTGTTACCGTAATTGACCAGTGAAATAATCTGCAAATTCAAATGCCCATGTGGGTGTTTCTTCTCCAGTGTGTCTCTGTGGGTGGGCACCAATAGCATTCCTGCAGATAATTGTACATCCTTCCCTGGTGGAGATGTTGCCTATTTTGTCTTTTATTTATTTATTTGTTTTTCTGCTCAGATGGGCATAACCAAGAGTAAATCCTTGGAGCATGACTAGGAAATGATGACTTTTTAAACAAAATAAGACTGGTTGTGGGTTAGATTCTGGAATCCAATTTCCTCCCTCCCCTTCCCCCAAAATAACAGAAAATTAAAACTCCATCTCTGTAGGAGGTGGAGGCCAGAAGCCCTTGGGAAGTCAGTGAGAGAGCAAAGCCCTGAAACTCCTAATGAAATGAAGCTTTGGTGAAGAATCAAATTGAGTGGGGCCAAATTAGAGAAACAAAATGGTCTCACAGTACAAAGACCTGGCAGGAAACAAAAACAGCCTTTATTACAGATTATAAATTTGTGCTTGGGGACAAATGACTGTCTTCACAAGGCTTTGTCTTACAGTAGAACAGGGAAGCCTCCTTTAGGAAGAGCATCTAATTTGTCTTTATACCTGCCTCCACAATGGCTGGCACAGAGCCTTATGAGTGAGTGGAAGGATCCCCATCTATGTTTGTCTTAAAGAGTGCTCTGGCATCATTACTATTCTGTGGGAGTCAGACTAGGCTATTGCTAACTTCCTTAGATTCTTTCCCAGGACATTGCCAGTGGAGGAAAGGGGCCAGGCAAAGACATAGCTTTGACTCCTAGAAAACCCCAGATTGTTTTGAAGTCCCCAAAAAAGGTGACTATCATTCTATAAAGACTGGGTTATATACTTTGTCAAATGGGGAGGATCTCCCAACAGACCTAGGGTTGAAGAGCTAGTATTTATTTGGAAATATTCTGCATGTATTAAAAACAATCCTACTTGAGTGGCTCTTGGCCACCTCCTTGGGTTTTCCCCAGTTTCAGAGAGTCAGTTCTGTCTTTTCCTGTTGCTTCTTTCTCTCACTAATTCTTCTTCTCTTTTTACTCTTTAGGTAATTCCTCTCCTTTCACATCTGCTCTGGTTTCCTCCTTTCCATCTGCAAATGAATTTCCTTTCAGATGCTACTTCCTTTAATGATTATAATGATGATCTATAATGATATAATAATGATCTGTTTTTTTGTCTCCTTCCTGATTGGTGCTGACTCTTTATAATAAAGTTTCTTTTTTGATGTGAGACTTTTCTGTTTGGAGAAACATTAATGAATGACCACAATGATCTCTGATATTCTATTTCTCTCTGACATCTTCACTGAGGAATCTTTCCCTCTCGTCCTTTTGGATTATTATCACTTGGGAAACCTTCTGCCTTATCTTTATTTCAACTGGTTGGAAACAACTGCCCCAGAAAGTGAGTAGAGTTGAAATAATTGATCAAAATCTTTTTGGACAGAGGAGTGGTGACCTTTGAATGGTGAGAGTTCCTGGTACTTAGAATGAGGCCACAGTGACTTTTTCAAAACCCCAGGACTCCTGAGATTTCCAATCACCCCCTCTCCCCCAAACCCCAGAATGAACCACAAGTATGATACGATACTACAAGGATAATACAACACTGCCACAAAACAACAGAAGTTTGCACATCACTCTGTCGAATGATACAAAAGGGAGATCCAGGGAATTCAGTGAAGCGGCCAAAGAGCAATCCCAGATTCTGTTGATGCATTTTTCTCAAACCAAGCACCCATTTTGGATTCTAGCTTAACAGGAGAGCTGGAGAACCCTCTTTCCCTTGGACCTGGGGTAGGCGTTTGGGCTATCGGCGAGAGAATGCAGAGGGAGTTTGGGGGATTTGAGGCATGTTAGTATGTTAAACATGCAGAGAAAATGCAAACCCATGATGTAAATTTTTTAGTTAGCCCAGGCACTTTCAGGGGTGCTAGAGTCAGAGGGAAACCCTCACACAAAGCAGAATTGCAGCCAAACATGGTTCTAAATGCGACGGACTTCATGAACACAAGAAGTTAACAGTGACTTTGAGACGAGCAAGCACCACCTTCTATGCACGTCCTCATGGAAACCACCTCAGTCTACTGGACCTGTATTTGTGGAAAGCAGTGGCCCACTGTGTCTGTGTGCAAGACACAGCTCCTTTCTGGTAGGCTCACTGGTGGCTCCTGTAGGAATCACCAGCAAAATCAACTCCTAATTCTGGGTTTGAATCAGGGAAGATGCTCACCTAGGACCTTTATGATAAATACGAGGAGCCTAAGGATGAGAACTGGGAGAGACCTTAGAAGTTACCTAATACAGCCCTTTCCTTGTACATGAGAGCAGACTGCTGTCTCAGAGGTGAAGAAGAGGTCATAAAGACGATAAGCAGCAGAACTAGGATTGGTCTTCTGCCTCAAAATTCAGCATGCTTTCTACCAGACCAAGAGAAAGGCCTGGATTTTTATGGCAAGTGACAAGGGAGAAAAGAGGGTGGAGGGAGGAATGAGAAAAAAGAGGGGAGAATAAAAGGGGAAGGAAGAAAGAGCATCCTTTTCCTATTTCTTTGTTTTCCTGAAACTATGCCCCAACCCAGAGGTTTAAAAATTTCTCCACAGGGTCTGAATCTGCATTTCTGGAAATAGAAACTTAAGGTTTGTTAGTGCTATTTTCAGAAATACATATTCAACTGAGTAAAAAGGAAAAGAAAATGGGTTTACTTAAGATAGAATTCATAGAAATTTGTTTTCTTCCTAGAAATTCATAAACTGTTTTTTTTAATGACCCTACCTCTAAGAGCACCTTTCTTTCTGATGGGGATTCTCTTCCCCTCTCTTTCATTAATTGGCTATTGATTATGGGCTTCCAACCACTCGATCCAATTGAAGCACTTATACTAGGTGGGTTGCCCTTGGTATTGAGGGAGCTTACGCTATTCTATGGTCTCAGTGTAAGAAGAAAGGCATTTACAGAACAAGATCATCCTGTTGAAGAAGCCCAAGGTCACATTTTTGTCCAGGGTCTCCAAAGGCCTGGAGAAAAGGAGTGGAACCAAGATGGCGGCTTAGTGGCAGCAAAAGCTGAAACCACTTTGACTATTCTTCCAAATCCAAAAGCCTGGAGGTTGTCTTTAAGGAAGAAGGGGCCAAGAGAGTAAATTCAGCTCAGAAGGGACTCATACGAGGGAAGGAAGAGATGCTAAGGGGGAAACAAACCTCAAGTTCCCAAAGGCCTGACAGGTAACAGGTGCGAGGAGAATTACAGTTTCACACCCTACATAGGACCAACATTCTCTGAAGTTTTGCAAATCAAAAAAGAAGTCATTTATGACACATTTTGGTAAGTTCTCTCTTTGGGAAGAAAAAAGTCAAGTCCAGAGAACCTCAATATTAGAAATTGGGTATTCCAAAAATCTTAGCACAGTTTAAACTTAGATTAGTATATTTATACGTCATGATTGTCTTTTATGGAGATACAGCAAGGGGCAGCTGTGACAATATTTATTTGAAATTATAAGAGTTAAATTAGTTAACATAAGGCCCATCTTTACTACCCTACTCTTAAACAAAGGACTTAATAATTTACAGATTTCTATAGTGTTAGAAGTCTTCATGAGTTCAACTCTGGCCTCAGACACTAGCTATATGACCTCTGGACTAGTCACTTAGCCCTGTTTGCCTCAGTTTCCTCATCTATAAAATGATCCAGAGAAGGTAATGGCAAACCTCTCTAGTTTCTTTGCATAGAAAACCCCAATTGGGATAACCAAGAGTTGGACAAAATTAGAATCTTATAATTTAATATATAAAGTTTTAATCATTATAGGTAGAATAAATTTTTATATTTATAATTATATAGCATAAATTTCCATTTGGAGATGTTTATGGGCAAAAAAATGCAAGATGACAAAATTGAAAACCAACTGAAACCAACAGTGTTAGATAGAAGTAATTACATGCAATTGTAGACTGTCAACTTCTTGAGGGCAGGCTTTTTGTCTATCTCTCTTTTTGTCTTTGAATATCCAGTACTTGGTATAGTGCCTGGCTCATAGTGGTATTTATAAACACTTGTTGATTAATAGTCATTAAGAGAAGTCTCATAAAATTCCATGAATTTAAAAGGGCTTTTACTAGTCAGACAAATCTATTTGCTTCAGTCTGGGGCAACAATAATGTAGGGAAAATAGGATTTGTCTTATAGTCCAGAGGCTTCAAGCTCCTACAGCTTTAAGCTACTTGCAAGACTCCTAAACATGGCTAGAATTAGATTAAAATGTAAATGTAAAAGATTTAATAAAATAATTAAAAATACAATATAGCCTAGATAATGTGAATTTGTGGTTTTCAAAGTCACTATGTGGCTTTGTTTCTATTGAGTTTGACATCACTGTAGGTCACTTAAAATTTAATTTTTAAATAAATATATTTAAATTTAAATAAAATTTAAATAAATTTAAATAAATAAATAAATAATTTTAAAATTATTTTATTTTATTTTTTTTATCTAGACCAATTTCTTTGGATAGGGAGGGGGAAAAGAAGGAATCAACCTTCAGTGAATGCCTACTATGGGCCAGGCACTATGCTAAGAGCTTTACAAACATTATCTCATTTGATCTAGGGAATTCCTAGTAAGATATTCCTTACACCAAGGCAGGCCAGCACCTCTTTGTAAAGTATTGTCAGGATTGAGACTTACCCAGAACCAAGAAGCCAATATAAGTCAGAATTGGGATCTTCAACTCAGTCTGCTATCTTTGAGGTCAGTTCTCTGTCTTCTATACCATGGCTACCTCCTGTGCTAACAACTGTAGTTGTCTCATTTCTGTCTCTCTGCTTTTTATATAGAACCATGGAGCTATTCCAAGGAAAGAAGGCGATAAAAGGAGAACCAGACCTTGATAATCTCCTGAAACTTTAAATGTAATGAAAAATGGTGGCATCCGAATCATTGGGAAATTTCATGAGAGACGTAGGTTGTCTGATGTAGCTCAACAGGTATTCACAAGATGCATCTCATTGCACCAAATGTTAGAGATAAAAGGAGGAGACAGCAGTGACTATTCTGCATTATGTAACCCAGGCTCGAGCTTTCCTTCATACCTGCTGTGGGTAAAAATGTAAAAGCCCTGCAGGATTGTGCTTGGACTGCCAGGACCACAGGGACATGAATTTCGTGTAAGTCAGGAGGTAGAAATGCAGGCTAGTTCTTGGAGGAAGGAATCACAGGGTGATAGCATCACAGAGGCCATTGAGTCTAACCCCCTCATTTTATAGATGGGGAAACTGAGGCTCAGGGAAGTCCAGGATATGAACTTCAAATACAGTGATATTTCTCCTACACATGGATTATGCTTCCAAATCCATGTCTATGAAAGGTAGTTGTAAAAAATCCATCATTAAAAAGGGGGAATAGCTGGACCATTTTTGTTGGCCTGTGTTGTAGAAACTAAAATAAATTCTGGGATGAAAAATCCTAGATTTTTCTATCTCAGAAGCCAAATTGCAAGTACAACTGCAATTACTATTATTTTAAAATCTTGTTTAAATGCAAAGGGAAACTGAATTGGGGGAATGTTTTGCATATGCTAAGATTCACATTCTCTGACTTAAAGAAGTTACTTAATGATGGCTGCAAGTAATTAAAAACTATAATTATGAATTAACTTTTCTTAATGAAAAAGAAAAGTAGGGTGTCTCTGAAGCCTTATCAACACCTTTCTTTGATTAGGATTTAATCGATTTTTGTTTCTCTAGATGCTTTTCAATCTTGCTTCCCTGATTGGTTTTGCCTACCTCTCACCTGACCCTTACCCATCTATTCTGTGCTTATTGTAAAACAGTAAACGGGGCACAAATCTTATTACTAGAACATTTTCACAGGAGCTACAATTTTAAGGATTTTGCTTCCAACGTTTCTAATAAATCTTTGTTGCCTATCAAGCTATATGTGTTCATGGAACATACATGATGGTATTTATTTTTGGTATCTCAGGGTTTCAAAGGATGCTCTAAATGCATATTTACTTAGATGTATTCTCATATCTACAGTATAAATATAAGACAATGGATCCCACAAACCCCCCGGAAATGTAGGCTCCCATGACCAAAATATAATTTAGCAGTTTGGGGGCCAAAGATTCAGAGCTGGAAGGGACCTTAGCGTTCATTAAATCCAACTCTCTCATTTTACAGATGAGGAAACTGAGGTCCAAATAGGTAAACTGACTTGCCCTGCATCACACAACTGGTAAGTTTATGTGTCGAGACTTCTTCACTCCCAAACCAGAGCTACACTTTTCAGTGAATGCTTTCCCATCTATATTTTATAATTACTTGGTATTTATTATGTATATACTGTTCCCCTCACATAGAAGATAAGCTTCTTGAAGGCAGGGGTTTTTCTTTCTTTTTGTCTTTGTATCCTCAGTGATGAGATGTTTAATAAATACTTGAGGAACAGAATGTAACAGAATTCCCGACATGAGTCAGACTTATAAGGTATTTAAAAGGAAAGGGTCACTTTTGAAAACTTAAAAGCTTTCCACAATTCATTTAAATTATGGAGGGACTTCTGAAGTAACCATATGGTCGCCATTCTTTCCATTATATAGCAATATCAGGCAATGATCATATGCTAGCTACAAGGACATTAGGGAACCCACAAGCCAACAATACCCTTCCCATCTGAAAAACCCATGCATGAAACAAACATCTTTTAAATACAGCATACTGAAAGAGGGCCTCTCTTGCTAATTAAATGTAGATCAGTGATTCTCAACCAGAATACTGAGATAGCCTGAGGGTCCAAACTCCCTCCAAATGGCAAGTCTACTCATTCCATACTTACAGAACCATTTTCATTGGCTCAGACACTCCTTTCCTTGAAACTCATCACTGGCCTTCCGTGCCTTAGGACATTTTATGAGTTGCCATGGCCAGAAACAGAAAATTATAGGAACATAGATTTAGGGTTGAAGGGGAACTTGGAGGCCATGAGTTCGCCTCATTTTTTTTACTGATGAGGAAATGGGTTCAGAAAGTAACTTTCCCAAAGTCACATAGGGTGAATGGGAAAGATGCAAGATTTGAACTTGGGCTAGAGTAAGTCATTACTCTATGGTGGATATCCAGTCTCCTGGCGATGACCATTCTGCACTTGGTTAGGTTAGTCTTTGGATAATAGTCCATTTGCCAGGGTTGGAATCAATGCCTTCTTGGCTCATTAGGACCCACCAAACCTTCTACTCTGTTGCTAAATAAAGAGCACTAACTGGAGCAGGGCCATCATGGAGGTCAACTTCTTCAATAAAACTCCTCTGCAGAAAAATATTAGAAGGATTTAAAAATATTTTAAAATTAAAAATGAAGAGAATGAACAATATGTTTGGTTTCTCATTTCAGATAAGAAGGAACTCTCCCATACTTTGAAAAAGTGAGTCAGAAAATTTCTAATGTTAAGTATTTTGGAGGAAAATGGGTAGAAATTTTACTGACCTCTTATGGTCAGATAAAGCTACTATCACATGTGAAAGGTTGAGAATTACTGTTTAGCTAGGAGTTGGCACCTCTGTGGCATATTTTTCTGTTCTTGAACAAACTGCATGAAATTCATACAAATTATCATGCAAATCATACTGAGATTAGTTTGGCATAGAGCATAGACCTCTGTGCTAGGGCATATCAGACACAAGGGTGGTGGGGATAAGTACCTCATGAAGAGGGAAAAAATACAAAATGGAAAGGAAGTGGACAAATGGACATATTAACTTAATTTTTTCCACCTTCCCAGCAAAAGCAAGTCAACGCAGACATTGGGAATAGAGATCAAGACTGACATGGGGTAGGTTGTGACTGAAGACTTTAGAAGCTAAGTATACTGACTCTGGACATGTTTTTTTCCACACCGACGAATTACAAGGCATGATAAATGAAGGCACAGACAAAAAAACCTTAGGTATCAGGGGACATTACAAACCATCTGGCACTTTGAGGACATAGCACCTGTAGATAACTGCTCACAACATTTGGCAAGACATCACACGGTGCAAATTGATAAAGAGAACATAACCGTTCATTGTCTTACATTATGAACCTGATGGATCGCTGAGAATGGAAATCCTGCATTCTGGTTGGTCCATATTTCACAGACAGACGACTGCTGATATAAACAGAAAACTATATCTTATCTTGAAAACAATTCAACATCGATAACTGCCCAAGTGGACTCAAAGAGTATACTAGGAAAATCAACAAAATTGCAAAGAATGACATTTAAACTTATAAATGATATACATTTTTTTGTTTTAGTAATTTATTTCAAAATCATTTTCTTTTTTAATGAAATTAGTTTTTGGCTGGTTGATTACATTTCAAGCTAAGGAAAAAACCATGATTCTATCAGAGAGTAACAAGTAAATATAACATCAGCCTTTGGGGAAAAAACTGTTGTTTTTCACATTTGCCAAAAGAAATATATTTTTTCTTTTAAAATCATACAACGTATGTAAATAAAGCCAAAAGCTATCATTTCTAATGCAGAAATAATGGAAGTTTTCTTAATAGAGTCAGATAAAATAAGGATGCCTATTATGCTCTGCTATTATTTGACATATAGAAATGGTAGCTAAAATATTAGGATGAGAGAGAGAAATTAAAGTTATGTATATCAGCAGAGAGGAAATGTATCCCTCTTTGCAGGTAATTAGAAAACCTCAGAGAATCAGCAAAAATCTCCAACAGATGATTAAAAAAGATTTGGTTACAAAATGAATGAAAAAAACCAAACCAAACCATGAGCATTTCTATGCATCACTAATAATAAGGGTCAAGAGGAAAAGTTTGTATAAGAAATTCCATTTAACCAGAAAGGATGATTTTTTCTGGACTCTACTGTCTCTTTCTTCCAGGTGAATAAATAGGAATTTACCTCCCCATCCCTAGCAACTGAGATTCTCTCATGCTTCTCTCTTTTTCACATCCCTCTGTATCCCCATTTAAGGCATTTCCCCCTCTGTAGGTTTAAGAAAATCTTTGTAAAGATCAAAACTTTTTATTGTGCTATCTTTAATGACAAGCCAACAAAATAGGAAGATTTTCCCATTAGTTATAGTTCAATTTTGAAAACATACATCTTTCCATTAGAGCAACTTGAGGAAAAACAGTGTGATCTCCAAAGCTTCAAAGTCTGCTCAATGACTACAAGAGTGTCTGTGTCTACGTGTTGGGGTATGGGGAGAGGTAGGATTGGAAGAGGAATTCTCATTCTCGCCCTAATGATCATAAGATCATGAATTTGGAGTGAAAAAGAACCTTGGAGGTCATTGAATCTACACCCTGTCATTTTGCAGAAGCTCACAGAGGTGAGATTATTCACCTAGGATCATACAACGTAGGAGGGCGATTAGAACTCAGGTTTTCCAGACTTTAAATCTAGTATTCAATGCACTACATTGCCTGGGCTTTCTACCATAGGTGGCCTTTGATTTCCACCTTTGCAAATTAAGCTGATAATCACCCTTTATCATCTCAGTACATATGAGGGCCATCACAGACCAAACCAACCCAAATAATACATTGCAGGGAGATGGTGAAAAAAAAATATGATCTGGCTTTTCTCATGTATCTTTGCCAAATTTTTTTTCATTAAAAGAAGATCCCCTGAAATCCTAGATCATGGTGACGATGAGGCTTCAGAGTTGCTGAGCAACTAAAAATCATAATCATCCACAGCATTCCTGAGCAGATGGCAACAAGAGGCATTATAAGAGAGGAGTAGCATAATCACAACATCCAGAGAGCTGGCAAAAAATAGCAATGTCAAAGGCTGCGTCAAAATGAAAACTACACAGGATAAAGTAACAGTAAAACTGGAGGCTAGGGCCATCTCATCTTTTTCTAGAGTCTAGTGATTGCTGGGTGGCCCCTTTCCCCCTCACCTTCTACATGCTGCTATCTGGATGGCTTGCTGGGCAGCTGGCTCACATTTCTGAAACTGGCAAAGCAGATCAGTTTCCTGGAAACTGACCAAAGGACCCTTCCAAGTGAACTTCTGGGTAATAATGACCTTCCATTTTCCATGATTTCTCTTTAAACTTCATGTTCTTTCCTTAGCTGGGACAGTCCCTTTTTTCCCCCATCCTCCAGTGAGTTGCCTCTTGGATCTAAAAAGCCCCTGGCAATGGTTAATTCCAACACTCATCAGCTGTTTGAGATGGAATGATTATATATCACTGAAATTCTCATTTTAAATAGAAAAAAACAACAACAACACATTTTTGGAACTATTTTTGACCTTTTCAGTATATTCTCTTTTCTCTGCAAAGCCCTAATATAATCCTTTCATATAAAGTATATCTCTGGAACTTTAATAAACAAACAAAAACTTTACCTTCTTAGAATTAATACGACGTATTATTTCTAAGGCAGAAGAGTGGTAAGGGCTAGACGACAGGGTTAAGTGACTTGCCTAGGGACACATAGCACCTCTAGGACTTTTATAAAAAGTCAGAGAATTCTGGAAATAGGAGGGGCTACAGAAAAACCCAGGATGCTGGGTTGGTTCTAATCCAACCCCCTCATTTTGTAAATGAGGAAACTGAGGTTCACGATATTTAAGTGAGTCTCCCAAAGTCATACCATTCATGGCAAGATTGGAACTGGCAGATTCTAATCCATTTATGTAAATTAAAAGTGACATAAGCAGGTGAGATTGTACTGATATATCAATACTTTCCATCAACACGAGAACTCATTCTTCCAATGATCATTGTAACTTGTCTATAATTTTTCTCTCTTTGATCCCATATGTCCAATCAGCTGCAAACTTAGAGATTTTTTTGCTATCTCATCTCTTACATCCTCCCCCTTCTCTCAAGGATACCATCTTAGCCCATGTTCTGATCACCTCTTCTTTAGACCAGGGGTGTCAAACTTAAATAGAAATGGAGTCACTAAGTCATTTATAAGGAACCTTGTAAGCCATATAGTGATTTAATTTTAAAATGTATTTTAAAATGTAAATGTAAATGTAAATTTTAATTGTAAATGTAAATTTAAAATGTATTTTATTTTATTTTAATTTATTTTGTAACATTTCCCAATTACATTTTGAAAAAAATTATTTTCTGTCTTAGTAACAACTCTGAGACAGAAGGGTAAGGGTGAGGCAAATGGAGTTAAAAGACTTGCCCAGGGTCATATAGCTAGAAAGAGACTGAGGCCAGATTTGAACCTAGTGGTTCCCAACTCTTGGTCTCCCACTCTATCCACTGAGATACCACATTGCCCTTCCCAATTACATTTTAATCTGGTTCTGACCACTGTGGGGAGTATTATAGACTGTAAGTGCATGTGGGCCTGTGTTTGACACCTCTGGTCTAGACTATTGAAATAGTCTCCTAATTGGTCTCTCCTTTCCAGATATTTCCCACAGAACTGTCCAAGTGATTTTCCTTAAAACAAAGGCCTGATTATGCTACTTCCCTGGTGAATAAACTTAAGTGGCTTCCTATTACCTCTTTCCACTGTTTGGCATTTAAAACGCTTTACAACATACAACTTAGCTCCAACCTATTTTTCAATTATTGATTAATTAAAATTAATTAGTTTTAATTTTTACAATTACAAACTACTTCTCCTACCCTATGTTCCAGCCAAATTGGCCTTCTTCCCATTCTTCATACCTGATGCTACATCTTCCACCCCATCGCCTTTGCCTGGAATGTTCTACCTCTTTACTTCTGATTTTCTGAATCCCTGCCTTCCTTAAAATTTAGCTTTTAGAAGGAGCCAACTTCTGCAAAAAAGTCTTTCCTGAGCCTCTCAGCTGCTAGTGCCTACTCACCCCCCAATTGTCTTGTCTTTCTTTCAGTCATTTCTTGTTTATATCTATATTTATATACCTTTATCTCCCCTGATAAACTTTTTCATTTAGTCAACTCAGTCAACTATCATTTATTAAGTACCTACTATGTGCCAGGTACTGAGTATGGGGGCTATTTCATATCTGTTTTGTGTTGCTGGTGCCTAAGGCATATTAGGTGCTTCTTATGACTGACTGTGGGGTGAGGAAGCCATCCTCCTCACAGAGAAGCCATGGGACTTGCCCCAGGTCTCATAGTTAGTAAGCACCAATGGTGGAGTTGAACCCAGGTCTTCTTGACTCAAAAAAGGAGAAGCAGTAGCAGTTAGTGATTTCATTATGAGATAATATTTGTGAAGTGCTTAGCAGAGTACCTGGCATACACTTTTGTTGTTGTTTAGTTGTGTCTGACTTTATGACCGCATTTGGAGATTCCTTGGCAAAGACATCAGAGTTGTATGCCATTTCCCTTTCCAGCTTATTTTACAGATGAGGAAACTGAGGCTTAGAGGATTATGTGACTTGCCCAGATTACCTTATATTTATTTTATATATGTGTATGCGCCCGTGTGTGTGTACTTATTGAGAAACAAAATAGATATAAGGCACAATGTAGTATAAATGTGTACATATATATATTATATACATATATAATATGTATGTGTACATATATATACGCTTGTGTATATATATATATTATGTATATATGTACACACATTTTTTTCCTGTTGTTTTGTAGTACTGTCCAACTCTTTGTGACCCCATTTGGGTGAAGAGTTCTAGAATGGTCCACCTTTTTCTTTTCCTGATCACTTTATAAGTGAGGAAATTGAGGCAAACAGGGTTAAATGATTTGTCTTAGAGTTACTTAACTAGTAAATACCTGAGGCTGCATTTGAACTCAGGAAGATGAGTCTTCTTAACTCCAGGCTTGGCACTTTATGCACTATGGCACCATCTAGCTGCCCCCTGGCATATAGTAGATATTTAACAAATGCTTCCTTCCTATCCTTCCCTTCCCTCTCCTTTTCTCTTCTCTCCCTACTTCTGCTTCCCTTTTCTCTTCCCTTCTCTTTCCTTCCAAAAAAAGCAGACTGTTTTTTAACCATCATACTAGGTGAATAAGCAATGTTAGTATTTGGCTATGCTTATAGATGCCTAAAAACTTACTGCCCAAATTCAGTTTTCTGAGGCTGTTGGACCCAGAATTTTGTTGAAGGCCTGCCACAGAGCCCATGTTCATTCCATATCCAAACTTCCCTCTTTTGCTTTAAGGGACCTTATTACTGTTGGTACAACCTTATGAAAAACCAACCAACCAACCACAACCAAACAGCCAACCACTGGCAATCTTTCACATGACGTCTTGTCCACCCTTGCAGAATGGTATTTGGTGTTCCTGGTCACTCAGTGGAGTCCCATTTTGTAAATGGTGGCTCTAGGGAAGCAATTCAGAGCACAAATGATGATTTAGGCTCATTTCAAAAGCAGTAAAGCTTCAATAGTGTCAAATAATTTGCTGAGTGGTCAGCCTGAATGAAACTTGGAATTTAAAAGTATTTTTTAGAAGATAGTTTATTATAATTTTTGAGCAGTGTGGTTAAGTTCAGAGATCATATAATCTAGACTGTTGTTTTTCAGATGAAGAAACTGAGGCTCAGATAAATGAGGTTACTCAGTCCCACAGCCAGTTAGGGACAGAGCTGGGATGGGGATTCTTTTCTAAGAATTTTAGAAGTCTGTATTATATCTCACTTAACTTTGCACATAGAACTGGTATCATACTTCTTGTCTTCTCAATGAGTAGGGGAAGGGCTAGAGAGAAGGAGAGAATTTGGAGTTCACAATAAAAAATGAATGTTAATAAAAAAAATGCCAAATTGAAAAAAAAAAGAACTCACTGAACTTGTCAACTTCTCAGACTACCAAAAATAACTTGCTAATAAAAGCAATACTTTGCATTTCTATAGTGTTTTAAGGCTTGCTATTGGTTTCCTTTAGTGGAAATTTTCCCCAATTGTAAATTTATTTTATTTTTGTTCTTTAGGTAGTTAAAATGCTACTATCCCCATATGTTTCATAGTTTACCTTTCAATTAGCAGTGTGGCACTAAGGTTTAGGACTCTGGGGTTGACATCACTACCCTTTTTTAACATATTCTCTCAGAAATAATGTCATTTTATCTCCCTGCTCTGGAACTTTGAATGAGCTGTACCCTTTGCTTGGAATGGGCTTCCTATCCAATTCTGTCTCTTGGAATCCCCGGCTTCCTTCAAGACAGATCAAGTGATTCCTTCACCACGGGAGTTTCGTAGCTACTAGTCCTGTTGTCTCCCTGAACAGGCTACATTATATTTATTTTGCATGTGTGTATATATGTGTACTTATTTAAAAACAAAGCAGATGTAAGGCACAATATAGTGTGAATGTATATTGATATATTTTTTCCAATAGGTTTTTAGTAATGTCCAACTCTTTATGACCCTGTTTGGGTGAAGATACTAGAGCGACTCACCATTTTCTTTTCCAGATCATTTTATAGATGAGGAAACAGAGGCAAACAGGGTTAAATGACCTGCCCAGGGTCACACAGCTAGAACATATCTGAGGCCACATTTGAATTCAGGAAGATGAATACATATACTCAATCTAGCTATCTATCCAGAGAAGGAAAAGCAACATGCATATGTATAGGAGTATATATATATATATATATATATATATATATATATATATATATATATATATATGTGTGTGTGTGTGTGTGTGTGTGTGTGTGTGTTTGTATACATACATGTATATATATGTATATACCCACACACATATACATGATGCTTCCCCCTTAGAACTAGACTGTTTGAAGGCAGACACAATTTCCCCTTTGTTTTTGTACCTTCAGTACCTAGGACAGCTCCTGGCAAAGAGTAGGTGCTGAATAAAAGCTTGCCCTCTGATGTCCCTTCAGTCAACAAACCTTGGCTGACATCTACAATGCACCAGGTTCATTGTGAGGGAGTGGGGGATACAAAGAGGAACAAGCCACAGTCTCTCCCATCTGTCAATGTTTAAGGGATGGCTGGTGGCCAGGTACATTCCTGCTTCTTTTCCCACAGTGCATCTTCAAGGTGCCGCCAGGGATGGCACAGGGTTGGGATCAAGCTTCATGGAACAGTCACAGCTCCAGTTGTTTAAATTTAGTGCAGTGGGCACTCTAAAGACTTTCAAAGAGTTAAATGATGACATTTTTATGGTACTTGTACTTTACACTTGACCTTTTCCATGAAGCTTTGCACATCTTAAAGCAATATATAAATGTTAGCTATTATTAGGGAGAGGGACTGGACTTGGGATTTCATTGATTTAGGGAACTCCCAAATGAGGATGTTCTCTTTACAAATACAGATCAGTACCTGCACTGAAACTTAAGATTCAGAGAATTACAGCAGGGACTGAGGGTTTAAGTGACTTGTCTAAGGTCACTCTATAATTGAATCCAGCTCTTGTCTCTAGGCTACTCTCTATTAATAAATGAAAATGAATAACAAAGCATTTATGAAGCTTAGCATTGTGCTAAATGTTGGGCATATGCTTTCCCTCCCTCTTGGATTTGTTCAGATTCTACTAAACTTTCACCTCCTAGGAGGAAACCTTTCTTGATTTTTCTTAATTCTCGTACCTTCCCTCTGTTGATTATTTCCAGTTTATCCAGTATATGTTTAGCCTATTTGTACATAGTTGTTGGCATGCTGTCTCTCCCATTAGATTCTGAGTTCCTTGATAGCAGGGACTGTCTTTTACCCTTTTTTGTAATCCCAGGGCTTAGCACAGTGTCTGGCTCAGAGTAGACAGTAAATGTTTATTGACTAATACATAGAAAAAGCAAGATAGTCTTTGTTCTCGAGGAGCTCATATTTTAATTGTAGGAGACAAGATAGAAAAGAAAATGAAATTGAAAGGCATATGGCAGACTGCTCTAGCCAATATACCATGTTACTTTGGGATGATTATTGAGGAAATATGAATGAATTTTTTTTTGGTGTTGGATCAAATATTGCAAACTTTTATTCAAATTTAAAAGTCCAATATCAAAATTAAGGTTACCTACTATGTTGAACAGATTCCAAGTTATTGATTATTTCTCTGAAATGTTATTTGTACTAAATGAAATATGTAAAACAAACAAATTTGATATAGAAATAATAATAAGCATTTGAGGTCTTGCTAGGGCACTTCTTTCAATTCTTTTGGAATGTCTTACATAAAGTATTTGCAATTATTTTTCATTAGCGAGTCTTATAATTTTATATATAAAATTTTAATCATTATAGATAGCATAAAATTTTATATTTTATAATTATATAATACAAATTTCCATTTGGAGATGTTTATGGGCAAAAAAATGCAAGATGCCATTAGAGTTGAAATTTTCTGCCTTGATTTTGCTCAGAAAAACATATCCTTTCCTTTCCCTCCATCTTTCCCTTGTCATAATTCTTAAACCTTTCAGGTCATTGCCCAAGTCCAACTAAAGAGTCAACAATCACTGTTAAAGGCTCAGTTTTAGAATTCAAGTTAAAAGAAAAATGAAAAAAAATCCTTTCTTGAATGATAGCAACTTTAAAACAACAACCCACAGACTGGGTAAAATAGCCTCAAAGACAGAAAGAAAAGGTCATTTTTACAAAGATGCTGCCTCATCCTCTCACTCACAAACTCCACAGCCTCTTGAGCAGAGACTCAGACAAGGAAAGATATGTCAGAGGATGGAAAGTCACAAATGCCCAGTTCAATCACAGAATAACATGAAGACCAAAGATTTCTCATTCATCTTGTCTTCCCCATGTGACAGGAGTGCTGGCTACATTCACGAGGGCACAATGAGTCCTGAAAAATCAAAACTTGCAGGGTTCCTTCTCTTCTCCTATGAATAAAAATGTTTGAATCTACTGGGACACTGAGGACTATGTCTCTTCCATCACTATAGATGAGCAGCTTTTCATTCTTGTCCTCCTATCTTGGTCTACGCAACACAGGAACTGATTATATGAAATGTGAATTTTATCCTATGCTTTATTTACATTATTTTCCATTGAAAGGAGCCCCATCATGGTGTGAAAGTTATAGCATCATAGATTTAGAGCTTTTTAAAAAAGAATAATTTTGAAAATTTATTATATATATATAACCTACTTCTGTTTAATTAGTCATTTTGGGTAAAAACAATTTCTGTCAGCATTCAAAAGGTAGGATTCATCTTGTTTTTCCCTTAAAATATAATCATAAAATTATTCAACTGAATGTATGAAGCAAAAATATAGACAGGCTTTCTCTCAGCATCATTCATCATACAATGGTCTTGGTGATCACTGATTCTTCAAAGAGATGACTTGCCCAGAATTGCATAGTTAAACTATATCAGAGGCAGGATTTGAATCTAGGGCTTCTTGATGCCAAGTCTAGTACTCTAATTTACTACATCAACCAGATGCCTCTAAAAATACAGGTACAGCTTTTGAATCTCAGTTTTAGAGCAGGCCTCAGAGGCCATTATGTCCAATCTGATAATTTTTCAGATGAAGAAATTGAGACCCAAAGACATTAAGTGACTTGCCAAAGGCCATAGCATCAGAAGTGGGTTTTGAATTTGTTTCCTCTGACTAAATTTAGTGGCAATGTTCTTTCTACTCTACCACTCTTGGATTTTGAAGATTATTCTAAAGGAGCACCACTCTGGTAGATACCCAAGTTGGACTGTCTTTGAATATAGCTCTGAGAAAATAATGTATGTATGATGGGTTTGGATAACTTACTCGAGTTCAGAACGGTACATTACTAGGTTGTCCATAGGAGGATGAATTTTTTTAGCTATAGTAATTATTTTTTTTTAAAAACCCTTACCTTCTGTCTTAGGATTGATACTAAGTATTGGCTTAAAGGCAGAAGAGTGGAAGGGGCTAGTCAATTAAGATTAAGCAACTTGCCCAGGGTCACACAGCTTTTAAGTGTCTGAGGCCATATTGGCCATAGCAATTCTTAAAGGACCATAAATTATAGATGGCTCATAACAATGTAGCCCCAGAGCTGAGTAAGGCCTCTGAGGTCCTCTAGTCCAATTCCCTCATTTTAAAAAGGAGGAAACTGTAGAAAATGGAATTTTTGTTTGGGGATATCAATTGTATCAGATAGCCATTGTGATTCTCCTGGCATCAGCACTCATCAAGGCACAGCTCCATCACATCTGTGCTCTTACTGACATGAGATCAGAGGACCACAGATGGAGAGTTGGGAGATAACTTGGAGTTCACTTAATCCAGCCCACTCATTTTACAGAGGGGGAAATGGAAGCAAAGAGGATAAGTGATTTGTCCAAAAACATAATACAGGTTTTAAATGGCAGAGATGGTGTTTGAAGCCCAGGTCTTTTGACTTCCAAATCTAGTACTCTTTCTACTGTACTATGCAACTTCTATGGTACTCCCATCCATCCTTTCTCTAAAGTGGGAATCACAATGCTTCAGGAGAAAGGATGGATGGGAGTAATATAGAAATTACATAGCAACTCTTGCCATACTATGCCCAGCCATAAAACCACATGGCCTACCCAACATGGTGGAGAGCTTTCTTTTGGCTTCTTAAAATCCCACTGATATCAGTGGGAGCATGTAGAATGGCCATGAGTTATTCATTGTTCTCCCCAGGCGGCTGACTCATCATTTTGTTATTTGGCTAGAAGATTGTCCCATAAGTGCAGAGGGAATTTCTTTGGGGGTGGTGGTGGTGGGGATAGAGCACTGATAGAGAGGGATAACCCCCTTCTGGCTGAGAAGACAATCATGTTTCCTGAATGTTGCCAAGAAATTTGGAATCAATTGGAATGGTGCTGATTATTAGCAGTAAAGGCAGGTACTCATTTCCCCTGGAAGCCATGATCTCTTCAAACTTACTGAGACATATATTGTCTTGGGGAAGCCCAAGAGCAGGGATATTGTAGTCATCAGAAAAGTAGCAAGTGGGTTCTTAATCACCAATGGTCTGGCTTTAGAGGAGGCAGCTTGGTGTAGTGGATAGAGGGAGCAGCTAGGTGGTGCAGTGGATAGAGTGCTGGGCCTGACATCAGGAAGAGTCACATTCCCGAGTTCAAATCTGGCCTTTGACACTAGCTGTGTGACCTGAGCAAGTCACTTAATGCTGTTTGTCTCAGGGTCTGCCTCTGTAAAAGGAGCTGGAAAAGGAAATGGCAAACCATTCAAGAACCTTTGCCAAGTCAACCCTAAATAGGGTCATGAAGAATCAGTCATTATTGAACAACAACAATAAAAACCATATTAGAAGCAGGAATGAGTCTATGTATTTGTTTGTGAGGGAGTGTGCTATAGTGGAAAGAGTGCTGACTTTGTAATTAAGAGAAACTTGGTTCAAATCTCAATTCTGGAATTTGTTGGTTGTGTTCAGGTTTGGGTGTCATGAAGGCCAGTGCTACTTTATAATGCATCTGGGGGAGTCTTACCAGAACAACGATGGTCGCCAGATAACAAACATTGATTAAGCACCTACTAGGTGCCAGGTACTCTGCCAATCACCCAGGATTAAAAGAACAGGCAAAATATGATCCCTGCACCTTATAGTCAAGTAAACTGATGAACTGATGATGAGTCTAGAAACTATCTCATTTAAAGGATGACTCTATGTCTCAGATTCCTCATCTGTAAAATGGGGCTAATAATAAGGCCTGTCTTCTCTTCTTGGGCAGAAAGGGGATGTTCTATTTGATCCCCAGCAGTAACACACAAAATGGTGGTCAATTACTAGTGGAAATTCACTTGAGAAATGTTTAGTGTGATTTGTCATGTTTACAAAATGTTGTTTGAAGGTTTTCGTGATTTATTTTTTGGGAGGGTAAAAGATGCATCCTGATTGTTGGTGCCTAGAAGAATAGAAATGTAAATAATGGAAAAAGTTAGGGCTAGGGCAATTTTAGTAAAGTTATGGGTTTCTTTGTCAATTATCTAAAAAAAGCTAAAGAAAAAAAAATAAAAAAGCAAAAGGGTTACTTGGTGGTTAAGACTGCAATTTGTGGTATCTCAATAGAATGTAAGCACCTTGAGGTAGAGATTTTGTCACTTTTATTTTTGTATCCACAGTAGGTCCCACAATAGTTCCTAAAAATGCCAATTGACTAAGAGCAATCCACAAAGCAACTAATAAGCACTTCATAGTTTGTCTCAACCATGAGCTGACCTTCAGCCTTATCATTTCATGGTCCCAACGAGTGTAAGTTCCAATAGCCAAGAATGACTATTTTTTGGAAGTACAGACACATAAAGCCCAGATATTGAATGGTAGTGAGAAGCAGTATGGCCTAATGGATACAATGCTGGATGCATCAAGAAAGTTTAGATTAAAATCTCTGACATTTATCTAATTTGTGTGACCCTGGGTTATTAATTCTCTTAACTCCTCAGAGCCTAAATAATATAATAATAGCACCTGCCTTGGTGGCTTGTTATGAGGACTAAATGAAAGGATCTATTTGAAGTGCTACTCTTGAGGTGTTAATAGTAGCTATTATTATGGCTTTATTATATTTATTATATAACATTTATTATATTTATTATTATTATATGTCTTATAATATTTATTATAATATAATATTTATATAAAATTATTATTTTTATCATATGGAATACTCTACTTGTGATTGAGAGGGCTGGGCAAGTCCAGACCCTATTACTTATCATCTGGGTCTTAGCTGTATTATTTAAATAAGTTACTAAACTTCTCTCTAAGCTTCAGTCTTCTCATCTATTTATAATATTATTTGCAATATTTCATCATCTCCCTCAATCATTGTGAAGGTAAAATAAATAAATACATATTGGAAGCTATGATGTACCCTAAAGAGTCAATTCTAATTTTTATTATTATCAACACCATCACCCACCATTGGTAAGCTTATGCATTCCCTTGGTGCCATATAGCAGAATCATGGAATCCAGGGGAGAAGACATGAGGAGTTAGGTTCAAATCCCATCTTCGACACCTTGGTGACCTTAGGCAATTCAGTTAACCCTGAGCCTCATTTTTTCATTTGTAAAATAAAAAAGGTTGTAGAGGCAGCTACAGCGGATTGCAAGCCAGGACTGAAGATGGGAAGTCCAGGGTCCAATTAACCTCCATTGCTTAGCCCTTACTGCTCTTCTGCCTTGGAACCAACATTGAATATTGATTTTAAGACAGAAAGTAAAGGTTTAAAAAAATGGTTGGGTGAGATGGTCTCTAAGATCCCTTCCCACTCTTGAGTTAGCATAAGGAGTTCCTGGTAAGAAACTCCTTCGACCAAGGCAGATCAGAACCCTCTGGGAAACATAGTCTTAGAGCATTGCCTGGGGCACTAAGATAGGAAAGGACTTGCTGTGTGTCCAACTCTTCATGACTCCATTTGGGGTTTTCTTGGCAAAGGTACTTGAGTGACTTGTGTCCTTTTCCAGCTCATTTTATAGATGAGGAAATGGAGGCAGACAGGGCTAAGTGATTTTCCCAAGGTCACACAGCTAATAAGTATATTAATAATAAGTAATAATAAACGGTTCTGGATTTGAACCATTAAAGATACATTTTCCCGACTCCAGGCCCAGTTCTCTATCTCCTGTGCCAGCTAGCTTCAAGGGACATCCAGCCAGTATATTAGAGTTCGGAGTTGAATCCAAGTCTGACTGGCTCCAGTTCTCTATCCTCCAAGCCATACTGCTTCTTTTTCAATGATATATAAAATCAACTACCAGTACCAGGTACTCTATATCTTGATCTCCAGCCCCACTCTCTTCCCCAAGCACCCTTCCTATATTTACTGTTGGACATCTCTACCTGGATAACCAGTTGCCTCCCAGAAGACTTCTAAGGTTCCTTCTCATTCTAGACCTACCATTCTAGGGTGCATACATCTGAAAGTGAACACATCAGTTTCTTCCCTGAACTTGAACATCTTTTAAATTTCCCTGTTCCTGTTGGTGCCATCATTTCCCATTTCTCAGGTTTATCACCTAGAAATCACCCCTGTCCCTTCCCTGTCCCTCACTCTCCCATGAACAATCAGTTGCTGAGTTCTGTTGATCGTTGCTTCACAGTATCTCCTACATTTGTCTCCTCCTCTCCTTCTGAAATCCAACCATTCTAATTCAGACCCACTCTTCCCTTCCTTCTTTAACTCTCTTTTATACTTCTGCCAAATTAATATTTTTCAAGGGTCTAACCACAGCACACCCTGATTAAAAAAAGTTTCAGCAGCTCCCCTTTGCCTCCCTGATAAAATGCATACTTCTTAGCTTGGCATTCAAGCCTTTCCATGATTTACTTCATCTTTTTTTTTCCAAAGACCCTTACCTTACATCTTAGAATCAATACTAAGTATTGATTCCAAGGCAGAAGAGGGATGAAGGCTAGGCAACTGGGGTTAAGTGACTTGCCCAGGGTCCCACAGCTAGGAAGTGTCTGAAGCCAAATTTGAACCTAGGATGTCCTGTCTCTAGTCCTGGTTCTTTATCCACTGAGCCACCTAACTGCCCTCACAAATCATTCCAACATGCTCAAGGTAAAAAAAAAGGTATCTGAAATATAAAAGTGCTATCTATCTATCTATCTATCTATCTATCTATCTAGCCATCCATCCATCCATCCATCCATCCATCCATCCATCCATCCATCCATCCATCCAAGTCTATATATCTGTTTGTTCATATTTCTGTCTATCATCCATTTATCCATCTATCAATTGATTTCTGTGCATATAAACAAATGCAAATAAACATAAAAATGAATTTATGTAAACATCTATCACAATATATCTATGCCTGACTTCATTTTAGCTGATTGCACTTGGTCCTAAGCTCTCTCCTTATACTGCACAGTCCAGATTGGATCGGAGCGCTCATCTCGGTTATTTCTAAAAAGACCTCTTTGGCTTATAGTCTCTGATGAGCTGTCAAGTCAGAAGCTCTTGAAGGGAGTTTTGCTGAGTTGGCTTATTCCAAACTTTCTGTTTTGTTATATGTTGTTAGAGGTTGCCAAAGCATCAGTGGTTTCATCTTTGGGACTATATGAGAGAAGATTTTGAGGTCAGTGGTTAAATCGGGCTTTTTAAAGTAACACTTATGTGATGAAATTCTAAATGGAAAATCTCAAGGGCTTTAAAAAAGAAGGAAAACGTTGCTGTATCTGAACTTGCCTCTATGTGTTATCTGCCCCAGGTAGAATGGGAGCTCCTTGAGAGCAGGGGTGGTTTAGCTTTTCTATTTGTATCTTCATCATTTAGCACAGTTTCTGGCACATAGTAAATACTTAATAAAGGGCAGCTAGGTGGTGGCCTGTTGATCGGAATGTTGGACTTGGAGCAGAAAGATCTGAGGTCAAACGATCTCTTTCATATCTTAAGTAGCTATGTGACCATGGGCAAGTCTCCTAACTTCTGTCTGCCTCAGTTTCCTCGTGTATAAAATGAGGCTAATAATAGCTCCTGGGGTAGTGTAAGGGTTAAATGGATAACATGTGTTTTGCAAACCCAGAAGCTCTATGTTATTATTATTATTACAAGTTTTCCCCCAATTTTATTATTTAAGTCAGCTCTGAAAACACCCATGATACCTAGGGAACAAAACATTTTCCAAAGTGGGTACCACTGCCCAGGAGAAGAAGGAAAGAACAAGTTAGTGCCCATGGACTTTCAGGCACCTATTGGAAAAAGCCAACACATTTTATAGCAATCAACAATTTGGTATCCTATTTCATATAAGTTCAGAAAGAGCCTTTGGAAAGTGCAGAAACTTCCTTCTTCTGAACTGATGATTTCTTCTTTTTGTCACTTTCTTAAATTGACTAAAACTGCAAAATAACAATTACCTTGGCAATATCTTTTTTTTTTTCCAACATCCCTATAATTTTGGATGTCTATTGAAATTGTTTTAAGGACCCTAAGCTTGCATCTGTTCTCCTTCAGCTTTTTAAAAAACAAACAAACAAACAAACAAACCCTTACCTCTTGTCTTAGAATCAGTACTAAGTTATCAGTTCCAAGGCAGAAGAGTGGTAAGGGCTAGGCAATTAGGGTTTAAGTGACTTGCCCAGGGTTACCAGGCTAGGAAGTGTCTGAGACCAAATTTGAACCCAGGATCTCCCATCTCTAGACCTGGTTCTCAGTCCACTAAGCTACCTAGCTGCCTCCTCCCTCTGCTTTTGATGGTCCTTCTAGCTCCTCTTTTGGATCACAATATTGATTCTTGGATATATTTTATGTTGCTAACCTACAATATTCCAGTGAATTATAATTTCACCATAGATAAGTGAGGACCTTAACCAAAGTAATCCTTATATTGACAAAGTGGTAGACAAAGCAGGAGAGCAAGAAATCAGAGGAATGATTAGATAGCCTCTAAGATCCCATTTTGCTTGAAATCTATGATCCTCTGATGATGGAAATATACATAAAGTAACAAAGGTGCCATTAAACGGCACTACTGGTAACTAGTTTTTTACCTGAAAATGGAGTCAGAGAATCATTATATTGTCCTAATGTTGGCTTTTATTTTGAAAAATGTTATTCCTAAACACAATTCCAAGACAGAAAGGCAAGGGCCAGGCAAATGGGGTTAAGAGACTCGCCTAGGATCACATAGCTAGAAAGTGTCTGAGACCAGATTTGAACCCAGGAAAGTCCTCCTGACTCCAGGACTGGTTCTCTATCCACCATACTACTTAGCTGCTCCCAAATGTTGGCTTTTACAAATGAGGAAATGGTCTCAGAAAAGTGACTTGTCTAATATCATATGGTCACTATTTGGGAGAGACTGTAGTGATGGCTAATAATCAATTCAATTAATCAGCAAGAAATAAAACCTTTAATAATGCTTGTCTTTGCTCTTATAGTATTTGAGTCATATATCTGGATAGCTGGAATCGGAAAAAAAATATAGAGAAGTTGGATGTTTTTTTTCAAATTGACCAATCTGTCAATAAGCATTTATGAACCCCTTCAGTGTTAGGCAACAAATGAAACAATTCCTACTCTCAAAGAGCTTACAAAGACAGTTCCTAATTATGAAGAAAGATGTTCATCAAGCCCACCAGAATTTTAATAAAAATTATCCAGTGTGGTCTGGATGAGAAGAATCACATTTACAAGTGGTGTATGATAGCTTCCATCCATCCATTAGTTAGTCAATTAGCCAACAAGCATTTATGGAGCACCAATTACATGTCAGGAACTGGGTTTGCAAACAGAAAGAACAAGATAATAAGCCCTTTTCTCAGGAAGCTTTGGGATAGATTGCTTGTCCTGGAGACAGGAAAACATGAATTCAAATCCCATCTCTCTCTGAGATTTAATAGTTATTTAGTCACTGGCAAATTACCTAGCTTCTTTGGGATGCAGTTTCCTTTTCTTCAAAAATGAAAACAATATAGAATATTTCTTTGCAATGTCTATTGCAAAGGCTCTAAAGTGATACTGTATAGGAGAAGCCTTATAAACTCTAAGGCACCATGTATTGTCTTTTGTTATTTTGCTATTTCCAAGTCTTACTATCTAAATTGTCGCCATCCAGGCAATGACATTATTCACAATTCCTGTCTGCAACCTAAACTATTCATGCTCAAGACAGTGGAAAGAAGGCTAGATCTGAGATCAAAAGACTTTCATTTAAATCTTTTGTCCTATCACTTGTTACTTTTGGGATCTTGCTCTAGTTTCCCCATCTGAAAAATGGGCAAAAAGGTTGGAATAGATCCAATCTAAGGCTCTTTCCAGCTCTAAATCTATGTTTCTTTAATTTTAATTATATATAATATGACATACCAGTCTTTCCCTAAATCAGAGGCACAAATGTGTTACAATTAGAATCTTTTTTCTTATATTTAAGGCAACTACTTTGATTTTGTGGAGGAAAAAAGGCCATCTAGATATTTTTTTTAATATATCCTTATCTTTTGTCTTAGAATAGATACTAAGTATGGGTTCCAAGAGCAGTAAGAGCTAGGCAATGGTGGTTAAGTGACTTACCCAGGATCCTACAGCTGGAAAGTGTCTGAGATCAGATTTGGACACCAGACCTCGCTACTGCCCTCAGTCAGGTGTTTTTAATTATGAGATCACAGACATCAACGCAAAGTGGAAGAAATTACATCTTTCTTTTCACTAACCTCTAATTAAAATTTAGCATTTCTTTCAATTATTTAAATATATGATTCTGAGAAAAATTTCTATGTTTTACTGAAATGGCAAAGGAACCAAGACATGAAAAAAATGAAAGACTCCTGGTTCAAATGGACTGTTTAATTGGTCTTTGTTGAGTTTGATTTATATAGTGAATCTCTCAGGTCCAGGACTTTACTCCCCAATTGAAAATTCCTTTCACTTCTGGGGATGAACAATTTGCTATTCAGCCAGACCCCAAATGCTTCTTTTATTGACCTAGAAAAAAGCAAAGTCCCCAGGCCAGCCTTTGTGCCCCTCAGAACCCAAGGACCAAGCTTATAGTTGGAATTCCAAATCCACTCCAGCTGTGGCTCAGGAGAAGCTGAAGAATTAAATATGGTGCTTTTAGGGCATAAACTCTCCAAGGTGGTTTTCTCTTGACTCCATTTTCTTTTCTTTTCTGTGGATAAGGAAAAGCCCCAAGGGTGGATTGGGAGGTTTTCTTGAAGCTGAGAAAATGAGAGGGGGCTGGGCCCACACGGATTGAGGACTAAGTCCCTTCAGGGAAACAAGAACCCTTTTTAAAGAACTCAGTTAGGCAGTAAAGTAAGTGGGCTTCAAATTTTCTCTGGAGGGGGAGGGAGGAGCAGCATGACTCATTACTTAGTGAAATTTTAATTGCTAATGTAAGTTTTTATGAAGAACCATGTGGACATATCTATCTGCTGAGCCCAGCAAATCTACCTCCAGGGAGGAATAGGCTGGAGCTAGGGAAGACAGATTGTTAAAATAGAAATTGGATTTTTAAAATTATTATTATATTAAGAATCTGAAAAAAAGAGGAATGGGAAAAGGTGTGAATTGAGTGGCAAAACGTTAACATGAAAATCTGATGATGTAGCTGCAAATAATTAAATATTTCATTTACTGACAGGCAAGTTTGCTGAGCTACAAAAGAGCCATTCAAAATGATGCTTGGTTCTATACAGATAATGGGTTTTAGACAGAGCTGTATGGGGGAAGAGGGAAGGGGGAAGGGAGATGTTCATTTCTTTAAAAAGCAGAAAAGCATAACAAAATCCCCTTCTAAAACAACAACAAAAAAAGGAGCTGTCTTTTAATTCCTCTGATTCCAGTGGAGCCTCTTTTGATCATTTAGTATGTAAAGAGCCATTGGAGACCATTTAATCCAATCTCTTCACTTTATACCAGAGCCACCAAAGCCCAGAATCGAAGTGTTTTGCCCCTAGGTCACACTGGTAGTAAATGGGGGAGCTGGGATTCTAACTCAGATCTCCTGACTCCTAAATTCAGTTCAGTGCCCTTCTCACTACTATTATTCTACATATCATGGCTACATGGACCCACCCTGACAAGACTCAATATATTTTCCAAATTGTTCAACCTTCTTCTTAATACGCCCGCCATGTTGAGTATTGGATGTTCCCCACCCAAAATGACTCAAAACACTCAGAGGGCAAAGAAAAATGGGAAGAATTATTCTATAAGGCAAGATTCTATAAGAGTGGATATCCTTTTGTTGAAACTCAAGAAAGATCATTTAAATAGTCCATGTGAACCAGAAGTCCTTATTTTTTTTTCATGTTGGGGCCCCTTTCCCATTCCAGGAAAACATAGAAACTCTTTTTTCAGAATCATGTTTTTAAATAATTGAAGGAAATGCTAAATTTATTTAGAAATTAGGGAAAAGAAAGATGTAATTTCTTTCTCTTTCATAGATTTAGTCTTGGAAGGGATCTCAGAGGTCATCTAATCTGATCTTATTTCAAGGATGTGGAAACTGAAGCTTAGGGATCATAAGTTCCTTTCCAGTAGGGATTGTTTTATTCTATGTATTGTATCCACAATGCCTAGCAAATAGGAAGTACTTGATTATTGATTGATGGCTCAATATTAGAGATCAAAAGAGATATTTGTAAAGCATTCAGCACAGTGCTGAATAGAAAAATCACTTAGTCACTGTTTATTCCCTTCCTTTTCCCTAATAAATAACAGCTAACATTTATTTAGAGTTAGTTAGGGCAGCTAGGTGGTGAGTGGGACAGAGCACTGAGCCTGAGTTCAAATTTGACCTCAGACACTTAAGAGATATGTGAGCCTGGGTAATCACTTAATCCTGTTTGACTCAATTTCCTTAGCTAGAGAGTAAGGTAGAAAAAAGAAATGGCAAACCACTCCAGGATCTTTGCCAAGAAAACCCCAAATGGGGTCATAAAAAGTTGGACATGCCAGAAACAACTCAACAGTGGAAAAAAAAATAGAGGTTAAAAGTTTGCAAAGCACATTATTCATTTGATCCTCTCAATCTGGTGAAGTGGGTGCTATTATTATGCCCATCTTACAGTTGGAAATTGAGGCTGAGATGGGGGACAGAGCTGAGATTTGAGCTTAGGTTCTCTTGACTCCCAATCTATTTTTCTTCTTCTTAGGCTTCTCTGGCAATAAATTCTGCCCCACCTTTCTATTAGTAAAATAATGTGGTGGTTACCAGAAAAAATAGGCAAAGTAGATTACTCAATAAATATAAAAGAAATTGGAAAAAAAAAGGTAAGATGGTCTTTTAAAAGTACTATTGATCTCTAGAACTTGAGCCATGCTATAAAGCGTTGGTTGAAACCTTTCTAGATCTGTTCTAGATCTAGAACTGAGATTTTTCTAGAACTTGACCTGTTTTGAGGTTTTAGAGATGAAATATTTTTTTCTTTTTAAACTATTGCTTAGAAGAAACAATTACATTTCAAAAATTGAGTGTCTAGAGAAGACAATGATTAGTTGTATTTTCGGATCCTCAATCACATGCTTCTGTAATTAGAAAAATAGCCACTCTCCTTCACTGCCCAGGAGCACCCCTAAGCACATAAGCAAACAAGAAGAAGGTGCTAGAAGACTTAGTTTGAATTTATTTCTATGGACCCCATTCTTGTATGAAGTTTTAAAACCAAAGTCCATTTTGAAAATTAATGCTCTTAGAAGAGAAATTTAAACACAAATACTATCTACAAATGTTGAGAGGAAAACATATGACAAATGGCTGGGAAAATAAAGCACAAATCAGTGCACTCACATTGGGAAAGGGCATTTGAGTGCCCTTGGCAGATGTGAAAATTAGGTACCCTACTCCATGCCACCCCTTTCCAGTTGTTGCTCCCAAAAGGTTTTCAGCCTCAGTTTTAAACTTCACAAAACAAGGATGACTGATATTTTCTGGCCTTAAAATATGTTCATTTTTTATGAAAAAATAATATTTAAAACTATTCTGTCATGCCCCCTACCATTGGGCTGTGCCCTAGGCAGCTACCTCCCTTGCTCACCCCTAGTTCCAGCTTAGAATATACCTTTGGCTTCTATCCAAACAATTACAGTAGGAACTAAATGATGGTTTAAGAGAAGCAAAAAGGAAAAAAAGTTTTAACTCTGCCTCATCTCCTAAGTACATTCATTAAAAAAAACAAAAACTAAGAAGATAACAATGCAATGTTTGACCTTGCCCTTAGTAAAGAACAGAACAATTCACGGTTGAAAAGAGTCAAGTGGGGACAGGGTCACCCAAGCCTTCTCCCTCCAGGGTTTTCATGTCCAGAATGCATTGTGTTTGCAACATTTCCTGCAGTGTGCATAGTACAGTGCCTTCATATCTTACAATTGTGAGATAAAACCCAACATATTTACTGGAGATTTTAAAAATAGGTATCTCCTTATACAGTTAAGAGCTCTTCTCTCTCTTTATTTTTATTTAAATAAAACAAAACCAACTTTCTGTCTTAGCATTGAGATTGAGTATCGGTTCTAAGAGAGAAGAGTGGTAAGGGCTAGGCAATAGGGGTTAAGTGACTTGCCCAGGGTCACACAGCTAGGAAGCATCTGAAGTCACATTTGAACCCAGGACCTCTTTTCTCTAGACCTGGTTCAATTCACGATGCCACTTAGCTTTCTTGCCCCTTTTTAAAAAGGTTGATGCAAATCTCTTCATGGTCAAATTTCCACCTGGACTTTCTCATCCCAGATGTGGCTAGTAGGAAAAAGAAAGCCTTCAGCCACATTAGTCTGATCCTAGGGCAAGGACAAAAAAGGTCTCTCTCTACCGGGGAGTTTTTCAACAAATTCATTTCTCTATATGTGTCTGGCTATTCCTCTGACCATCCATGTAAGGTGGCTTAGGGAGATGTAATTATTAATCACTCTGTGATTTACTAGCTATGCTGAATAATGACGACAGACTTTGGGAAGAGAGAATCTATGAGGATCTCTTCAGCCAGATCCAAAACGTGGAGAGTATGAGAGATTATATTTATCTGTCACTCAATGACGTGTTTCTGGCAAGGCTATTCTTTTCAAACACAACCTCATATATGTTCTGGGGGTGGGTCAGTACAGGGAATTCTGCTTTGGGTTGCTACTCTGCCTAGTTTCCCTTCCAGGAACCATGATGCCCTTTCTGGGATAATCTCATCACTTCTAATCTTTGATGTTATTTTCCTTAGCCTCCTCTCCCCTGTAATTCACTGGAAGAAAAAAATATCAAACTCTTCCAATGTCTTCCTTTATAGAGAGAAGAAACTGGATGCAGTCCCTCCACTCAGCATCTGCTATTCAGCCTGGATTCTCCTTGGGGGCCCCATCCGGGCCCCCCATTCTCCTCCACTTTTCCTGTCTTTTGTGTGTTATCTCACCCCATTAAATTGTAAGCTCCATAAAGGCAGGGACTGTCTATCTTTTTATTAATCCTATTCCCAGCAGCAGAGCTAAGTAGCCTCAGAGGATAAAGCACCAGACCTGGAGTCAGGAAGACTCATCTCCTCGAGTTAAAAACTGGCTTTAGACACTTACTAGCTGTATGGCCCTGCACAGGTCACTTCACTCTGTTTGCCTTAGTTTCCTAAACTGTCAAATGAGCTGTTGAAAGAAATAGCAAAACCACTCTAGTATCTTTGCCAAGAAAACACCAAAAGGGGTCAGTCTGATGTGACGGAACAATGAAACCCCCAACACTTAGTGCAGTGGTTGGCACACTAATTAATTAATTAAGTGGTACTTAATAAATGTCTACTGGATTGGACTTCATTCATAACGTTAGGCAGTTGGCTGGAGGCACTGAGAGGCTCTCACAATTAGTCTATATCTTGGGAAGACCTTGAACTCATTCTGATTCTAGACTGGCCCTCTGTCTACTATACATACTGCCTCTATCTTTTAATTATATAAAATCATGCCATCCAATATCTGTTTTATTTTTTTTCACAGTCATTACCCATTAATTTGCTCACAGCATTAGTTCTTTTAGTAGGAAAATATTTATGAGATCAAATTTAAATATTATACATGCTATAGTATAATTACACATACTATAAAATGACACTATAAAATATTATATACAATGCCTTATAATGATACAGTAATAATGATATAATGATACAGAGTGAGTGCTCCCACTTTCTGGGTGCCATTTTTAAGCTTTAATATCTTAAAATTTGATTAAGATTTTTCTAGATACTTTGGATATACAGTAACATAACTATTATAACAACCATTTCTTTCTTCCTGGGATGTGATGGGGGAGAGTACTACATCTGCTCATCCCATCTCTATCTTTCTCCCTTTTTATAAATATACATTTGTAAATGAAAAATTATATATAAAATATTTATATGTAGATATAAATAAGTGTTTTTTATTGTTATCATTGGAGGGGCTGAGCCTAGGATTTCTTCCATATAGGGAATTCCTGGCAAGAAAATGGCTTCTACCAATGTAGAACAGCATTGGTTACTACGCAACATAGAATTTTCAAGAGTTGCCTAGGGCCATTGATGGGTTGGTCACACAGCAGTCAGATGACAGGCACTGCATTTCAATGTGGCTCTGAGGCTAGCTCTCTTCCACTATGACCTGCCTCTCTCCATAGGCTCTAGTTCTCATTATATGTTCCATGGTATAATTGTATATCCTGTTTTATAATTCTAGAACAATATGTACACTTGGGAGGAAATTAGAACCGTTTCCCTCGAGTCTCATTCCTCCCTTTTCCTGCTCTAGTCTTTTAAATTTTAGTTATCTAACCACTTTATACCATTTGGCCCTGGTCTTTTAATCTTTACATTCATTACCCTCTGGTTTGTTCACCGAATTACTTCTTTTGGTAGGAAAATATTTGTTGAGATTTAATTTCATTTCCTCAAGAGGAAGAGCGAACAAAGATACACATTTGATAAGGAGAGTTCCAGCAGCTAGATTCTGTCCTGGTTGGGGGAAACAAGTCATGGGCCATGTGGTGAATAAATATAGTCCAAGGTAGGACCCCCAGGGAAGAGTTGCTAGGAAGCCAAATGCATGAGTTACAATGAAGGCATTACTTGATTCTGATGATAGGCACAAGAGCTAAAAGATATGCTTTTTTCCACCTTACCTGGGCCATCTGTCTCTCCAGTTTTGATCGGGGAATATCATCAAAGTAGTTTTCATTTCTTCTTCTCCTTGCATCACCCTGCATGATAATGTGTGGAACGTCTAGGGAGCCCCCAGTGGTGTAAGTACTTTGGCTAAGTGATGGAGACAACTGAGGAGGACTGTGATTACCACTGGGTTCCTGAATGGAAATACATCATGAAATAAATACCATATTCTAGTGGGTATTCGTTGGTTTTAAAACTTTGAATGACTGACAAAACAAAAACATTGGGGAGGCTTTGGTGGGGGGGCAGGGAGAATGCCAAGGAGTTGGATGGCGTTCTCCCATTCCACTAATGAATGGTATGATATATTCAGCGCTTTTTTTCCTCTTGAGTGTTTTAACTGAGTTATTTGAGGGTAAAGAATTGGGCCTCCAGTTTGTGACACCAGCACTAGCGGTGAGCTCAGTGTGTGAGGCACCACCCCAAGAGTCAATCGTTTCTCTGAAAAAACAGGGAGCCTGTGCCTGTGCATGATGAAGCACAGGCCTCACAAACTGGTAGGTGCACGTGAATAGGTGATGATGATTGACGCTGCCAAGTGGGGCACAATGGATGGTGATCTACCTTCAGAGAGTGGGTTGGTGACAAGGGACAGCACGGCACACAGTGTGTAGACAGCATTGCGACGACCATGGAACGGTGAACAATGGGACAGATGGGGAATTTTTTTCCCTTTTGAGGTAGGAAAATGAACTTGAATCTGATGGAAATTGGTCTGAAGTGAGTTAAGGAGAGGGTGAGGGATGAGACCTGCGATTTCTCTGGTTCAGGAAGCTCCCTCCCTTGACCAGTGCAGGTCAAATTTTAGAGTCTTAGCAAATTAATTGCTTAGAGCACTGAAGGTTTCAGTGATTTGCCCAGGATCACACAAGTCAGTGTGTAGCAAAGATAAGACTTGAAAACAGGTCCCCCTGCCTTCAAGGCTGACTCTCTGTCCACTATGCTATAGTGTCTTTCAAGGCACTCCTGAGAACTGGGTTCTAGTATTTATATAGAGAAGGAAACTTGGGAGATCCTGGGCCTTCCTTTATTCCTTGCCTCTCCATTTTCTTCTCCCAAAAGATGTTCCCAAGTGGACCAAGGAAGCTTTGGGGAATTAAGCCATTGCATATATTTTCATCATCATCATTATTTTTTGAAAATATTTCTATTAATCACTCTCAGGGAAGAGGTGGGATGGGGTATAGTTAGAGGGAGAAGAATAGAGAGGGAAGGAAAAGGAGTTAGAAAAAATTGAGCACCCCTGACGCCATCTAGTTTAATCCCCTTATTTTACATTTAAAGAAACTCAAGCCCAGGGAAATTAAGTGACTTGTTCAAAGTCACACAGGTTGTGTGGAAGGCAGGATTTGAACCCAGGCCTTTCACTACAGAGTCAATGCCCCTTTTAGTAAGATTTCAATAAATTCTGTTTCCCTGTTGTTATGGCTGCAAACTTCTTTCTCTTCTTCCATGGACTTCTCTTTATCTAAAGCAAAAGAAGGAATCCTTCTACTCTCAAAGTTTATCATGATCTATATCGGTGGGAGGGACCTTTGAAGGAGGAAAATGGCTCTCCAGCTTTCTGAATACCACTCCCCAAACATCTCTAAAATCTTCTCCCTTAGCCCAAAGGAGCTGTGCTCCATTTCCTTCCATCCTTGAATTTGATCAGACCTAACTCCTTTCCCTTCTCTTTAGCTGTATCTTCTTCTGCTCTCCCATTAGATCCTAATCCCCAACTTTCTCTATGAAATATCCTGGAGCTAATTATGTCATGTCATGCAACCTATTCATGGACTGATCTTGTTTACACCCTGCAGATGGCCCAGGAATTTGCAAAAACTCTTTTGCCTTTTGTCATGTCTTGACCCCCCCTGATTCAGAGGCCAAATAGACAAAGTTATGCAGGGAGAACTAAATCGCAAGAGGGCATAAGGCTAGGGTAGAGGGACCTCCAGTTGCCATCCAAATGTCCAGCTTACAGATTAAATTTTGAAAATTTAAATGGATGAAGGGAAATGTGTGTGGGGACCATTCTTGCCTCTTGCTAAGAAAATTATTCAATTGCTATTACATAGACCCTTGAAGAATCTCCTCAGTCAGAGTTAAATCTTAGGTCTTGAGCTAGAAGGGAGCTCAGAGGCTCTTTAGTAGAATTCCCTCCTTTTACAGATGAGGAAAATGAGGCAAAGAAATGATTTTCCTAAGGTAATATTGGTTGTAAATGGGAGAGTCAGGATTTAATGTCCTGCACTAGACTATATTTACTGACCCAGTCTAAGTTAGCACTTCAAGATGGAGAAGTTAATCATTTTGCTGTTAGAACGGTACGTGACCTGAATTGATATTTATGGGAGGGGTTCTATGGTGGCCCTGGGTGGCCTGAGAAAGACTCTCAATCTACTGGACCTAGGATGTGAGGCTAGTAGGTGGGAGATATAGATCAGATTAGGGATGGTGTGGAAGGGTGGGTTGACACAATGAGATGGCTTAGAGATGTGGGGAGTAAATGTTGGTTGGGCAGGAGTCTTGGGATCTCTCTCCCTACTTCTGGTTCTCTTCTTTCCTCTGCTTAGCTCCTTCTCAGTTTTCTTCCCTCTTTCTAGTTTATATTTTCTATCCAAATCCTTGACTTTCTTTATCACCCCCTTCTAGTCTTTTGTCCCTTTCCTTTCTATTCCTAGTCTCTATTTCCTTATCTATTTCTCTTCTACTCTTATCTCCACACTTTTCCCATCTCTCTTTATCCCCTTTCCACATTATTTCTCCTTTACTTTCTCTTCTTCTCTTTCCTTTTCCTATCTCTACCCCCTCCTCTTTCCTCCAGTATCTCTTTCCATATCATTTCTTTCCTGCTTTCTTTATCTCCTCTCTCTCTCTCTCTCTCTCTCTCTCTCTCTCTCTCTCTCTCTCTCTCTCATTCCCTGTCTGTTACCTTTTCTCTGCCCTAAATTTCTCATAACATGAATCCCAAGCATCATTTTCATTCCTTTAAAAGTCAGTTCCATTTTCTTTTCTTTTAAAAGCAGGCAGGTGGAAGGTTTTATATTCTGCTCTAAAGTCAGAATCACAGACTAAAATTATTATAAGACTTTTTACTTTGCTGTGGCCCTTAATTAATATGTTTTTCCTGTGGATCAGAGGTTTTTGATTAAAAAAAAAAAGAATGAATTCCCATCCATTGGCAAGGACGGTGACAGAGGAAACTGAAAAGGCAGGGGTTTGTTGGAATGAATTCCAATGAACTACACATCTGGACATAAAATATTCATATGCTCCTTTGGCCACAGCAAATGGATTAAAAACAACAACATAAAATTATAAAGATAAATAGAGTGGATTCCCCCCTCCCCTCACCTGAATGCAGAGGATGTAAGTTACATGGGTAAGAGACAGCCCATGCCTCCTGAGCTACAGTTTCAGGCAGTTGGCAAGCCCCCATATTTGTTAAGCATTAACTGTTGAGAAGTAAAGCCACATTTAGGCAACTTACCCTGAGGGTGATGGAACGAGGGGGTTTCTGTGGAGGATCCTCGTGTAGCCTGTCTCCCAGGGATGCCAAAATACGCTTTCTGTGGCCAATCAAACTGATTTTTAAAACCTGAAACAATATATATTTGGGTCAAAAGATTTTGTCTGAGTAAAAATAAAAGTATTAAGGAAAAACCCCTTCTCCCCTCCCTTCAAAACAGACTCCAGGGATTTCTGTGCATCTAATTACCAGTAAGAAAACTGAGAGAAGAGAGGTGAGAAGAGGAAGGAGAGGTGAGAAAAGGAAATGAGAAGAGAGGGAAAGAAAGGAAAGAAGTTAAGAGCAGAAAAGAGAGAATGATGAGGAGAAAAGATATGAGTAGAGAAGAGAGAAAACAGAGAATGATAAAGAGGAGAGAGGAGAATGTAGAAGGAGAAAATGGAGGAGAAGAGTGGAAGAGAGGGAGAGATGTTATGAATGTTAAAGCCTAGGAAGGAAAAAAACCCACAACATAAATATAAGTTGTGAAGCTGGTCAAAGAGGTCCAGAGGAGAAAAGTTTCAGAAAGCATAAAAGAGATTGAGGTCAAATAACATGAATGCACAAAGCCCCCCAAAAGAAAAGATGTCAGAAATCTGGACTTGGAGAAATATCAGAGAGAGAAGAGACAGAGAAGGTCCTGGCAAAGATAAAGGAAATAATGAAAAAAATACATAGGTGTTATGAGCTTGGGGACAGTGTGGTATAACAAAATAAATATTGGATCTAGAGATGGGACCTGGTTTGAATCTTAGCTTGGCTGCTTAATCCATGTGTGACAATTCACTGTACCTCTGTGGACTTTACTCCCTGTTAAGTGAGAGAGTTGGATGAATGGTTTCTGAGGTCCCTCCCAGCTCTAGATCTAGGACCCAATGACCTTGAGACTGGATTCACTGGACCAGACCTGCTTTCATCCCATCCACTATTCTGTTTCTGCCAGCATGACTACAGGGTGGGTTATGGAATGGTATGGTTATAATTCTAGATGTCAGCCTTAAAGTCTGGAGATATACTTTGCCCTCCTCACCTGGTTTATCTGAGTAAAGTAGAAGACTTTAAATTAAAAACAGAGGAAAAGGTGGCCAAAAGGGACTTGAAATCTTAAATAATGTAGAGGTTAAAAAGGAACACCCAGAAACCCTGGAGGAGGTCAAAGGAACCATTTTATATTACCTCTATTATGAAGTGCTTAGCAGAGAGCCTAGCACAAGGTAAGAACCTAATTAATGCTTGTTTTCTTCCCTTTCCCCCTTAATTATGCCCAGGGTATTGGGAGAACTGGGAAATGTGATTTTTGAGCCACCATCAGTGATCTTTGAAAGGACTAGAGAGAATGAGAGAACTGTTGGGGGAAGGCAAATACCCCAATTTTCAACACCTAAGGAAGAAGTAGAGGATACAAACTATAGCTTGACCTTGGTCTCCTAGTAAAACTTTAGAATACAAGATATTAGAGGGCTGCTTAGTGAATGAACATCTAGAACTAAGTGCCACAAACAATTAGCATGGCTTTATTGAAATCAAGTTTTATCAGACTAATGTAATTTCCCTTTTTTGATAGGGTTTTTAGACCAGTACATCAAGGGGATGCTGTAGGATAAAGTTTAATTAGATTTGTTCAGAACAAAGTCTCTTTCACACAATTATTGTAAGAAAGAGAGATAGGATAGACCAAAACATAGTTTTAGTGCGCTCTCTCGCTCGCTCTCTCTCTCTCTCTCTCTCTCTCTCTCTTTCTTCTAGCAATTCTATCTATCTATCTATCTATCTATCTATCTATCTATCTATCTATCTATCTATCTATCTATCTATTTCTCTATCTATCTGTCTGTCTATTCGTCTATCTGTCTATCTATCCATCTCTCTCTCTCTCTCTCTCTCTCTCTCTCTCTCTCCGTCTGTCTATTCATCTATCTATCTATCTATCTATCTATCTATCTATCTATCTATCTATCTATCTATCCATCTCTCTCTCTCTCTCTCTCTGTCTCTCTCTCTCTCTCTCTGTCTCTCTCTCTCTCTCTCTCTCTCTCTCCTCTGATTGAATATAAGTTCCTTGAGTTCAGGGGCTGTTTAACTTTTGGCTTTGTATTCCCAGCACCTGGCACTTAGTAGGAGCTTATAAAAATGCTTGTCCATTAATTTCCATTTATGGCCACATATGGATTAGAAGGACTACACTGAAGTTCCAATCCCTACCCCAAACTAAACCCTTTAAGAGATGCTGATTGCCTGTATGAAAATCTGGCCACATAAAATCAAACAAATATACTTATTTTAAAAAACCAACAAAAGGAACCATCAACTATTATTAAATCATTTTCTCAAGTGAATCCATTTTTGGAAAAGAGAAGCAGGTGGTAGCTAGTTTGTGGTCTCAGTTAGGTGCCATCAGAGACAACCTGGCCCACAGAAGGTCCAGGGAATCTGGCTCATTTTCTCAAAGATGTCTAGTTCACCAGAATGAAAAGAATAAATTGGAGGCTTTGGAACAACAAATTTGGCCAACCTTGAGAAATTTCCCTGCCCTGGAAGTGATGATTAAGACATTTCATTCTAGAAATCAGTTTTATCTTTCCTCCCTGGGATTATTAGTGTAATTCTAACACCCATTTAAGGATTATGGGCGATTCAGCAACTCACACTGATATGTGGTGGCTATGACTCTCTTCAGAGAACAGGCAGTGAATGGAGAGACTTTTCCATGTTAAGCCCACAGACCAACAAGTCGAGTTCTGCTGTCATAGTTTTAGAATCACTGCTAAAAAAGGATGGGTCGATAATACTGGATAAAATGTCCCTACTCTCTATAAATAACCCCACTTCACAGGAGATCCTGCTGCAATCCCAGAATTCACCCACTTGTCACTCGTGTAGCCAAGACCCAAACCGTGGATGAAGGCACTGTGGGTAATTCCAGAAAATCTGCCAGAACAAAAAGAACTTGATCTAAATACATCTGGTCCTCCCAGCGTTGAGATAACAGAAAAGAAACAGAGGCTGGGGTGGATTCTAACAGACTGGAGGGAACTTCCATGGAAGAACAGGGTCTTTCTTAAGAATTTAACTGCATTCTCTTCATTCTTGGTCCTAGGTTGTTCAGTCAAATACAGTCCCTGTTAAGCACAATTTCTGACAAACTCCAAGCAGTACCTTAAAATTTAATCATACAGGGGACAGCTGGGTGGCTCAGTGGATTGAGAGATAGGAAATCCTGGGTTCAAATTTGACCTCAGCCACTTCCTAGTTGTGTGATCCCCAGCAAGTCACTTAACCTCAATTACCTAGCCTTTACCACTCTTCTGCCTTGAAACCAATAATTTGTATTGCTTCTAAAGGTTTAAAAAATTTAATCATAATAGACTATCTTTCTAGTGCATTTAATCTTCCACTATCCATATGAGATAGTCCCTACCTCATAGGGTTGTAATGTAGTTCAATCAAGAGAATTCATATAAAGCACTATGTGAATAAAATAAAATAAAATTTAATTAAAAATTAAATTAAAGCAATATGTACATATTAGCTATTATTGTTATTGTTATTAAATCCCTTAAACCTTCCTGGGTTTTACTTTCTTCATTTGTGAAAGTGGGTTGGGCAAGATGGCCTTGGAAGTCCTTTCAGCTCTTGAGCTGAGATTGCATTAGAGAAGGCATTTCCTAGTGAGGATTCTCTCTTCACTGATGCAGACTGTCTTCTCATCTTGGAGCCCCGGAGAACCATCTCAGGCTCACACAGCTGGTAGGGCACTGAGGCAAGGATACTTCCCCAAGACATTTCTTAGGTCAGCCCAGAACACAAAATGTAGGAGTACTGAGCATATCTGTTCACAAACACTATTCTCTGTATATGATGATCTATCTCTGGTCTCTGAATATATATCTTTTTTAAAAGACCCTTACCTTCTGTCTTAGATCAATACTGTATATTGGTTCTAAGGCAGAAGAGTGGTAAGGTCTAGGCAATGGGGATTGAGTGACTTGCCCAGGGTCACACAGCTGGGAAGTGTCTGAGGTCAGATCTGAACCCAGGACCCAGCTACTTAGCTGCCCCCCTGTATGTGTCTTTTGCATTGTCTTTCCATCAGGTTTGGAATGCTTTTCCTCCTTACCTCTCCCTGTTAGAATCTCCAACTCCAATCAAAACTCAGCTCAATTGCACCCCTCCTATAAGAAGCCTTTTTTGATCTCCTCAATTGTCATCCATGTTTAAAAAATGCCCTTGGACCCATCATTGCCATCATTAGCTTCTAATTTCCTTGGCTTATAATGCCTTTTACTTCAATTACATTTTGCATTTGTCTGTGTATGTTATTTTCCCAGTAAAATTTTATCTCCTTGAAGGCAGAGACCATTTCATTTTTGCCTTCAGATTTCTAGCACTTGGTCCAGTACACATAGGGAGGATTTAATTAATTCTTTCTCAACTGAGTTCGATTGGAATATAAATGTAGATCAAAGGTCAGAAGCCCACAGCAGTAGTGTCTAGATTAAGGATTGTTACAGAATAGGTATTGGTCTGCCTTCAAAATCCCCCAGTCTACAGAAGAGATTAAATCCCAATGAATAAGTAAAGCAGAGAAAGGGGGAATTTAGATGGCTCAATGGATAGAGTGCTGGACCTGCAGTTAGGAAGACCTGAGTTAAAATCTGGCTTTAGACACTTATCCTGGGTAAGTCACTTAACCCTTTTTTGCCTTAGTTTCCTCATGTGCCAAATGAACAGGAGAAGAAAATGGAAAACCATTGCAGTATCTTTGCCAAGAAAACTCCAAATGGGGTCAGGAAAAATCAGATATGACTGAACAACAATAACAACAAAAGTCAGAGAAAAACTCAAAGTAGGAAGGGACAGGTTTTCAGAAGAAAAACAATCCCAAGGCAGAGTGGGCAGGAGATCATCGTGGAGCCAGAGGCTTTGGGTTTCATATATTACCCTTGCTATTTAATACTTCTGTGAACAACGGCAGATTCCTTCATCTCCCTGTGGGGACTTCAGTTTCCTCATCTATAAAACGAAGGGCTTGGACCAAAGTCTTTTCTGTCCTTTGATTCTAGGTCTCAGACCGGGGATGTAGGACAGATAATATTCATAAGTAAGCCAGTCCAAGGTAGCGATGCTCTTGAAGTTGCACAGATTTCTTCGAAGGTAACACACCACTGATGTACTCAGCAAGCTAGGACCTGCCTGTAGTTATTTTTTAATATCTAATCTGAAATAGGAACTGAGGAAATTAGGCAATGGAGAAGGGGCTGTACTATGAATTTTGAAGGACTTAAAAAAAACCACATTCTCAAGCTATGCCACAGACAAAAATAAAAAGCATCCCATATTTTCCCTTTAGTATTCTCCTGGAGTTGCTACAAAGAAGAATCGAACTTGTGGGTGACCTATAGGGCAGTGGAAGGATGCATGTTGGGTGGAAATAGCCCCAAAAGAATAGACCACAAAGGCATGCATCCAATAAGGTGCTGAAGGGTCAGCAGGGTATCCAGGGCAGCCCTAGAACAGAAGACAAAGCACTGGCCCTCGATTTTGCTAGGAAGCCTCACCTCTGACATGCTAAGTTATAGGATCATGGGCAAGTCTCAGCGTCCTCATCTGTGAAAGGGGAGCAATAATACCAGGTGGTCCATAGGGACATTCTGAGATGATATATGTGAAACACTTTATAAATGTTAATAATTAGTATTGCTAGTATAAGGGATGCTAATTTACAGCACTAAACAAATATCAATTATTTCTTCTTCTTTGTATTTATAGTCAATTATACCCATGGCCTCATTGATACAAATAGTCTTCAGAGGTGCCAGTTATAACCTGTATAAAACTGGACCATCTTTGGAGAATGGGGGCTATCCATGAGATATTCCTTATTCTTGCTACATAAGCAATCAATCAAGAAAGCTTAGGTGGCGCAGAGGAGAGAGAGCTGGGCTTAGGATCAACAAGATTCATCTTCATGAGTTCAAATCTCACCTCAAATACTTTCTATCTGGGTGACCTTGGTAAGTCACTTAACCCTGTTTGCCTCAGTTTCCTCATATGTCAAATGAGCTGGAGAAGAAAATGGCAAATCACTCCAATATCTGCCAAGAAAATGCCAAAAGAGGTCACAGAGAGTCTAGCATGACTGAAAATGAGTGAAGAACAACACGGATACCAGGTTTTGTGTTAGATACTGGTAATAAAAATTAAGGAGTGATATTATCCATGGGGCAGATAGGTGACACAATGGATAGAGTGCCAGGTCTGGAGTTGGAAGGATGTAGGTTCAAATCTGACCTCAGATACTTCCTAGCTGTGAGCCGGGGAGTTTCAAAATTCATAGTACAGCCCCTTAATTCTGTCTTAAAAAAAAGAATCTTACCATTATATATATATATATATAATATATATATATATATATATATACACACACACACACACACACACACACACATATATATATATATATATATATATATATATATATATATATATATCTAGAAGGGTCAGTCACAGAGCAAGCCTGAAGTTTGACTGGTGTAGGAAAAGTCAGAAGGCCATCAGTAGGCTGAGATAGGATGAGGAGGTTTGAATCATAGGTTCAGGGCTTTAGAACTGAAAGGGACTTCATAGTCTAAACTCTCAATGTACAGATAAAGAAACCGAGGCATGAAAAGGTTAAGTGACTTAGGATCATTAATTGAGATTTGAAAGGAACTTTAGAAGACCTTTTTTTAAATCAAAATTCCATCAGTAAATTACATAGAAGACTATCATTTTTTAGGTTTTAGGTCAGCAAACTGAGGTCCAGAAACTAAATGACTTGAGGGGGGGGGGGACACATAGTTATATCTCTGTAGTAAGATTCAAACCAAGTGTCTTGAGTAGGTCACACAGCTGGTATTCACAGTTGGATCTTCCAATTTCCAAACCACCGCCCTTTCTACCATGTTGTTCAGTTGTTTTAGTAGAGCCTGACTCTTTGTGACTCCATTTAGGGTTTTCTTAGTAAAGATGCTAAGGTGATTTGCCATTTCCTTCTCCAGCTCATTTTATAGATGAGGAAACTGATGCAAAGATGATTTTTTAGGGTTTTTTTTTTTGGCCAAGATACTGGAATGGTCTGCCATTTCCTTCTCTAGCTCATTTTACAAATGAGGAAACTGAGGCAAATATAGTTAAGTAACATGCTTTCTAAGGGCCCTTCCTGCTCTGATTATACATCTAATAATGGTTTTAGACAGTGGCAAATAGCACAATGTTATATCAATAGTGCCAATCAAGCTTCTACATTCTTTGCCAGAAGGGAATTCACATAGAAAATGTCATATTAACTGGGCATGGATCTGCTCATGTCAGAAGAAATGCCACATCAAACTCTCACCATGCCACATATGCCACATGGTTAAAACACTTTCTTTCTTTCTTTCTTTCTCTCTCTCTCTCTCTCTCTCTCTCTCTCTCTCTCTGACTTTGTCTCTCTCTTTCTTCCTCTCTGTCTCTCTCTCCCTCTCCATCTCTGTGTGTGTCTCTCTCTTTCTCCTTTTTTTTCTCCTAAACTGTTCATTGTTGACTTCCCTGATATTCCTGGATGATGGTAGGATTAGGGATAATTCATTGAGAGAAGGAGTTCTTGGATGAGGAAACTCCACTAAGGTAGGCTAACACCCGCTTTCCAGCTTGTAGAGAGGTTGAGGGACTTGTCCACAATTACACAGACAGGATGTGTGATGGAGGGATTTAAACAAATGTCTTCAGAGCATCATAGACCCAAACCTAGAAGGGATTATAAAATCCATAAAGGTCAACCCATTTATTGGATCCTTGAGGAAGCAGATTTGGAGAAGGAGAAGTGACTTCCCCAGCAGTATTTGAACTTAGACTGAACTAGACTCACTCTGCTATACTACACTGGGAATAATATTGAAAGTATCTGCCATGGACAGTTCCCGTGAAATTCAGATAAAATAATAAGGGGTGCTTGGGTGATGCTGGGTGAGTCTCAGTTTACCCATCCTTAAAATGAGCACGTTGGACCCTTCAAGGTCCAGTGGGATGGCCATCATATTTACAGATAAGGAAAGTGAAGCTCAGGGTCCTCAGAAGAGGGGAAGCTGAAACCCAATTCTTGCTACCTCCATATCCAGCGGGCTGCCCACTGAACAACACTGCCTCCCAAATTCAACAGCAGCAGTAGCAGCTGACCTTCATACAACACTTCCAGCCTTGCCAAAGAGCTCTCCACGCTAGACTGAATGCTATGAAGTCATGCAAGAACGCAGTAGTGAGTCTACCCGAGTCTCAAAGGAGAGTAATGTAGTTACAGCGCATTGCCGTGTTCTGCATGAAATCTATTTATTGCTTGAGATGGACCGAGGCCTCCGGGGAGAATCATAGACTCACATCATGTTCCCAAGCGTTGCATCTTGCATCGGTTATATTTCAGAGCCTGGATTTAGCTGACAGACGCAGAACGACACATGTAGCCAGACAAATCCCCCGGGAGGACACATGTCCAGATGCTGAGGAGCATCCTCGCTAGGGCTGGTTGGCACCAAACTCAGCCATGGGATGTTCCCCCCCCCCCACCTCCCTTCCTCATCCTTCCCCCCCTTTCTTGACAGCCTCCTACTGTTCTGACGATTTCCTTCCCCTTCGGTGGCACTAGCGGAGCTCCATCCTGTGTTTTAGGATCCCACTCTGTATTCAGAGAGAATCACACCCCCACCCCCTTCTCTGGATGCCTTCCAGGCAGAGAGTGGATCCCACGCAAGTCTGTGGGTCTCATTCTGGGGCAGAACTGCCTGGTTGGTGCAAAATTTCAAAGAAGATGATGTTTACAGGGCCTTAAACATTGAGAATGGAGGTTATACCCCACTCAATACTACCCACTTCCACTGTACCAGGCACAACACCAACACGCAAGTAAGAAATGGGTATTCTATTGGGGAGAGGAGAGACAGTGTAGACAGAGAAGTGTAGACACCTCTGTAACCCCGAACTTCTTTGGTTATACCAAAATGGTAGGGATGATGCTGGTGAGACAAAGACAAAACGTGAAAATAATCTCTTTGCTCAAGGAGCAGCCATTCCAGTGACAACCCTTGTTACTCAGTTTGTTTCAACAAGCATTTAGTGAGATGTGGAAAGTTTCCATCACCCCCTTCCACAAGAGAGGCAGGGACACTCCACCTGGGAACTGTGGACATGTTTAAAAACTACTAAAGAAATGGTTTCATTATCACCGGTTTCCCTTGTAGTTCTGTGCACATTATTTTATATATTTAAAAAGCATTTTAAAAAAGAAGCAATCCAAAGATTTCACTAGACTTCCAGAGACCCTTGACATACAAAACTGTTAAGAATCCTTGTAGAGTGGAAGATGTGTTACCTTGGAATGGTGAAAAGAGGTGTTAGATTTCAGGGGAGGGGTCAGAAGCCTTGGGTTCAAATGTGACCTCTGATATTCATTGCTTGTTTGACTTTGGGCAAGCCACTTGGTCTCCTTGGGCCTTAGTTTCCTCATCAGTAAAATGAGGGGGTTGAACTGAATGCCCTTTAAGATCCTTTCTAGCATTATTGTTACAAGTATAAGAATTCCAGAACTTTTTTCCTACTTGTACCTCCGTCATCTCAGCTTGTTAAATTCATTCTTCCCCTATTTTAGAACTCTCTAAGACTCCTACATTTAAGGAGAGATTCTTATCTAGACTCTGGTTTCCTTCAAGAGTCAGCTCAAATATTATTAGTTACTGAGCTACCAGGGCCCTCCCAATCCTCCAAATCACCTTGCATTTATTTTATGTTTACTATATATGTACATGGACTCTCCCTTAAAAGACTATAAGATCCTGGGGAGCGTGGAATATTTTTCTTTTATTTTTAATCCCCAGTAGCAAGCACAGTTCCTGGTACAGATGGATGATGATTAATCTGTATGCTTGTAGACTCCAGTATGAGTTCCTTGAGAATAACAGTATATCCACAGGGCTTTATATCCACACAGATTACTACAGGACCTGGCATATAATAGGGACCCAGTAAAAGCTTATTCATTGACTGATTGATATGCATTTGTAGAGAAGTTTCCCTCTCCAGGAGTCCCCTATGTGGATGGAGTCACCTACTGAGACAAAAATTCTTCCAAATTACCAATCTAAAGCCCATCTATTCAGTCCATCTATTGCTTTGGTGAGTGTAACAAGGCAGAGAGAAAAAATTTAAAGCCTTCATAACTTCACCTCCATACTCCTCTGGAAGCTGAAACATGTACCTCTCATATCTGGGTAGATGGGAAAGGAAGCCTGAAATGGTCAGTAGGATTCACTCAGAGGATAATTTGAGCCAGAGACTATGCAATAAAGAGAATAAATATGTCTGAGCTTCTGAGAGAGAGAGAGAGAGAGAGAGAGAGAGAGAGAGAGAGAGAGAGAGAGAGAGAGAGAGAGAGAGTTGTTTTGGCTAAAGAGCAATTTATCTGTCTTGTTCTACATCCTAGACATAGGACAGTCTGGTAGGGTGCAAATATCATAAGTCAATAGAATCAGGGATGCTGATATTTTATAAGTCAACTGAAACCTTTATTTTCAAAGAAGGAAACTTTGACCTAGAGAGAAGAGATGATTCACCCAGGGCTACACAGGTAGTAAGAGTCAAGAGATGGTGTTTGAAAAATCAAACCCTATGACTCCAAAGCCCCCGTGTTAATTGGGTGAGCCTGTTAGCAAGGCACATGCTTTGGAAAGCAAATTGGCAAGAATGGCTGACATTTAGATAATGAATCAAGATCTGAAGGGCCATTTACACACATGCTCTTTGAAACAACCCTATAAAGTAGGTGCTATTATCCCCATTTTCCAGATGAATCAACTGAAGTTCAGAGAGACTGGACAACTGACCCATGTTCACATAGCACAAGATTTGAATACAGGTCTTCCTGAATCCAAGTCAAATACTCTATCTCCTGTCATGCCTTTCCATTAATCTATCCACCAAAGACCCCCATATGATGCTCAGCTTCAGTTCTCTTTCTCCCTACTTCTCTGCCCCTTGCCATTAGTTTTGTACTTTGGAGGTCACTCAGGAACTCCCTTTCCATTTTCCAGCTCCATTTTATGGGTATCTTCCTTTATTAGAGCCTTAGCTTCTTGAGGATAGAGAACTTTTTTGCATGAAATTGTATCTCTAGCACTTGTCACAGATTAGGACACACAGTAGGTACTTAGTAGATGCACCATCTCTATCTAGTGCCTACCACATAAGCACTGATAAATACTTGCTTTTTCTATATTGCCTATCATCCATCCATCTATCTATCTATCTATCTATCTATCTATCTATCTATCTATCTATCTATCTATCTGTCTGTCTGTCTATTTTTCCTTTCATCCATCTATCATCTGTTCATCCATTTAACCATCTATAAATCATTTATATTCACTTGATCACTGAGAATTTGTAGAATTAGGACTGAAAGGTACCTTAGAGGTTACAAAGTCCAATGACTTTAGTTTAAAGATAAAACAAACAAACAAACTGAATTCCAGACAGGTTCCTGGTCTGCCCCAGGGTTCCACATCTAGTTAAGTGACTGAGGGAGGATCACAGTCCCATACTGTCAGGACTAAAACTTGAGGGCTGTTTTCCCTGCAGTTGTGCTGCCTCTATCCTCAGTGTTAACTTAAGGACATTGAGAGACTAAGAGACTTATTCAGGGCCACCCATCCAACAAGTGTCAGAAGTTGCTCTTGCACCCAGGTCTTCCTGACCTCCAGATTGGTTCTTCATCCACTATGCAATACCACTCTTCATTAATTATATTTACTGTCTTTAGTCTTGTCTGACTCTTCATGACCCTGTTTGGGGTTTTCTTGGCAAAGACATTGGAGTGATTGGTCATTTCCTTTTCCAGTTCATTTTACATACGAGGAAACTGAGGCAAATGGGTAAAGCAACTGACAAAGGCCACAGAGCTAATAAGCATCTGAGGATACATTTAATATCAGGGCTTACTGATTCCAGGTCTGGTGCTTTAAAAATAATAATAAATGATTATGCTAATAAGTGCCCCATTTCTTTTCATTTTTCTACTAAGAGTTACTAATAGAGATTCTTCTTTCTTTAAAATTCCTCTTGTTCTTCCATAATTTTCTTCTTCTATAACTCAAGAATTCAGCTCCTTGAGGACACAGATTCACTTACCTTTTGGCTGTGTATCCCAACGACTTAATGGAGAGCCTAGCACATGATAAGAACTTAATAAATGCTTCAATTTTCCATTGAATTGAATCTTGTCATTTAGCACCTCCATTTTCTTCACATCATTCTAGCATGGTTATGATGAGAGACTTCCTTACGATCCTGCCATCTGGAACTTCTCCTCTACCTACCTTGTTTGAACCGCCCCCTCCCCTCACTTGACTAGACTCTGATTCCTGATTGCTTGTTCCGTCTGCTATTGTTTTTCTATTCAACTGCTTCTTTCCCCATGTAGCTCAGCAGAAACCATTCTGTATGTCATATGACACCAAAAGACAAGGGATCCGTTGCCTATCATGTTCTAAATTCTACAACTTCAGTAACTAAACAAGTGAGACAGATAGCCAAAAAAGGAAAAAAGAAAAAAGATGGTAGAGACCAAAGGAATCTAGTAGGCAGTCTACAATACTTCCAAATGTGGCTGGAACCTGATTAAAATGCAGTTCCTATCTGATTGTAGTGTGTCAATTTTATATGAGTTTGACATCACTGATTTAGAAATTCTAAAACTCTAAGGTTAAAGGAAGTGGTTAACATGGTTGGGAGATGGAAGGCCATGGGAAATGATCTTGTAGCAAGAGGAAAACAATTTTCAGAGGAAAGATTTGTAGGTGGAGAATTTGGTTGAGTCCTGGGCACTGTCATTTACTACTTGAGTGACTTTGGACACTTCAGCTCTGTGGGCCTCAGTTTCTTCCTATGTAAAATGAATGTACTGGACTTGATGATCTACAAGGCTCTTTCCCTAGTGATATGACTTTATTAGAAACCTTCTGAAGAGAAAATAATCATCAAATGGAATCTCTACTAACTCTGATATCAGAGGACTGATATCAGTGTCAATCCTAACTCCTGAATATTCCCTATGTGTAATCCTGAGCAAATCTCTTAGTAATGCTGAAAAATGTTTTATTTTATATACTGCATAATAGCACATATATAACCTATATCACATTACTGGCCTTCTTGTAGAATGTCAGAAAACAAATGTTAAAAATTGTTCCTACCTGTAATTGGGGAAAAATACAATAAAATATTATAGGGAGATAAATGCTCTATTTCTTTTCATTTCTTCTACTAAAGAAATTCACTGATTCTCCATTTCCTCAACTGTCAAATGAGGGGGGTTGGGCTAGATGGCTCTTCTGAGGCTCCTTCCATCACTAGATCTATGACCCTGTAATTATAACAATCACTTCACTTCTCTGTGCCTCCTTTTCTTCATTTCATCTTCATGAAGGAGGCAACTAGAGTAGGTGGTTTCTGAGATTCCTTCCATCTTTGAATCTAGGGGTCTCTCCTATAATACGATTTCTGGCTCTGTTTAGTCTCTATAGTAGAAGCTCTATTTCCTGAAGCTTCTGGATTGTTCAAGGAAAAAAGGAACCAGGGCATAAAAAAAGGGCCCTGTATGCTCTAAGCCACATCTGAGGCAGTATTGGCAGACCTGGGATCATGCCAACCTCATCTCCCAGCTCGAGCATTTATGCAGCATACTACCAATGGGCAACGTGACCTGAATTTTAAGAGGCTGGCAGAGTACTCCAGAGTTCATTTTTCTTTTATTGCCCAAGTTATCAACTATCCAGGGCACTCCACGATTGATTTTCCTTGGATAATTGAGATTACGTACTCTTTCCTAATATGCAACATTGTGGTCCAGATGGTCTCAATTTGTAGATGCACAGTTACCGGGATTCATTACCCTTCTGTGGGCATCCAGATATATACATATATGCAAAACACGTGTGCTTCTACATGCAACATTTACATCCATCTAGGTAGGGTGGGGAGGGAATGAGAACTTATTCATTACCAACTATGTGCCCAGCATTGTGTTAAGGACTTTACAAATAGGATCTCATTGGAACCTCACAACAACTTGATGAAGTAGATGCTATTAATATTCTAATTTTACAGATGAAGAAATTGAGCCAGATGGAGGTGAATTGACTTGTCCAGAGTCACCCAGCTGGTAAGTGTCTGAGACCAGATTTGAAATTGAGTCTTCTTGACTCCAGGCTTGGCACCTCTATCCACTATGCCAACTAACTGCCCCAGGCTCAGACCAGAGGAACTCTAAGGTTCTACTGGCTCTGAAATACCATGATCAGAGGAACACCAAGAGAAACCTTATATCTGATTGTAGTAAAGGATTTTACAAAATCTTCTGATATTTCTGCTGATTCTAAATCTATGATCCTCTGCCTTTCTGTATAATTTAAGGAAGTTTGCAGAGTGGGACTTTCAAGAGCCACTTAATCTGCTAAGACAATTCTAGCTACACCAAAACCTAGTTATTGATTTATGGTTTATCCAGGGTCTGTATTCCTTCTCCTGTCACATACTCCTGGGCTCATGTTGCCTGTTTGCACATGATTTTTTTATATTGTTATTTTTTAGATTGTTAGAGACAATTCACTGAGACTTAGCAGCGACTTCAGCAGAGGAGGGAAAAGGGATGAAATTCTCATCAGTTGATTATGTCTCTTGTCAGCAGGTCTGCTGAAAAAGCTTGATGTGGGAGGAAGTGGCAAATATTAGCTGAAGTGAGGTTTTCAAGAAATTAGCTGCAGATTTCAATTAGATTCAACTGTGCTTAGGGCTGGGGCACAAAGCTGGACAAATAATGGCAGAGTCGTGTTGGTGGAGATTTCATGGAGATTACATCTAGTTATGGAGAAGAGACGTAGAAACCAGTTAGGGCAAGGATGGAGGAATGAATGTCAGAGCTCAGTGTGGTACCTTGCCATATTTTTTTTGGAAGGAGCCAAGGAAAGAATCCTACCTCTAACAGTTCAATAAACAAGCAAAATATTAATGAGCATTCCTAAGCACCTACTATGTGTTAGGCAATGGGAATGCAAAGACAAAGATGAAACTGTCCATGCCCACATGGAGTTTACATTTTACCAGAAGGAAACCATGTGTACACAAAAAAGAAAACATAAATTAAATATAATTTCTTTTGGGGTAGGAGCACTAACAATGGGGGTGGGGGTCAGGAAAGGCCTTTTGTAGAAAGTACCATTTCAGCTGAGCCTGGAGGATTGGAATCTAGGGATTATAGGAAGCAAAAATGAGAAGGGAGAATGTTCTAGATATAGGGATAACCTATGCAAAGGCATGGGGACTAACAAGTCACTGTGTCTCTTTGAAACTCAATTTGCTCATCTGTAGAATGAAGATAAAAATATCTGTGCTCCTTCCCTTCCTGCCAGGACTGCTTTGGAGGGTGGTGGGGTGAAGTGCATTTTGTGGATTGTCAAACCCCTATAAAACATATAGACTCTTATCATTTTTCAAACTAAAGGGAAGATTCTAGTGGCATGGTTGTAGGGTTCCAACCTTGTCAGTTCTGTCTCGAGATGGTATCCAGGACTAGAAAGAAGACAGAGGTTGGAATGCATACTGAGTGTGCTGAGAACATGAAGATAGGAGAACCTGCTAAACCAATGGGGAGAGTTTCAGAGTCCCTCATCATCTCACTCAGCAGGCTGGAATGCTGGCAGAATTGGAGAGGGATAAGTAAAGTCTTGCAGTTGCCTCAAAAATGCATCAATATCACAATAATTAACAGGAGCAAAGATGTAGGACTGGAAGACACCATAGAGACCATTGAGTCCAACCTACTTGCTTTGTTGATGAAGTTAAGGGGAGGCGCCCAGGATCATACAGCAACTAAGTGTCTAGAGAAGGACTTGGATTCAGGCATTTCTGATTCCAAGTTCTCTCTATTTACTATGTTGCCATAATCACATAAAGAGAGGAGGTATAGCTAGATGGTATTTCATGTGAAAAAAGTTTCCTCTCAATTTCCTCATCTGTAAAATGGGACAAAACAGTGGACAAAGTAGATCAAAAGTGTCATGTGGCAGCCTCCCCCCCCCCCCAAAGCATATTTGAATTCTCAATATTTAAAGTATGATTATGGGAAAAAAGTGATTGGTTCTAACCCAATCAGAAGTTTTTCTGTTGTCTTACTTTTTTGTGATCTCATTTGTTGTTTGTTTGTTTTTTTGACAAAGATATTGGAGTGGTTTGCTATCATTTTATAGATGAGGAAACTGAGGCAAACTGGGTTAAGTGACTTGGTGTCTGAGGCCAGATTTGAACTCAGGAAGATGAGTCTTCCTGACTCCGGGTCTGGTGCTCTGTGCACTGTATCACCTAGTTGCCCACAATGGGCATACAGTACAAATTCAAGTAATGTGATTACTTCATGGATTTTGTTACTTGGATTAATTGGTTTTTTGGTTGTATTGCTTTAGGCTATAGCAATATCAGGAAAGGGTTTGGAATGATGAAGGTACCAGCCCTACTGTCCTTTGAATTGGTTAGAGATCCCTTGGAGGGAGAGAAGTCAGCTGACATCAGTGATAGAGAACTGGCTTCAGTCAGCAAGACTTCGGTTCAAATCCTACCTGTTACTTATTGGCTTGGTGACCCTAGAGAAGTCACAACGTTGGAGTGACTCCAGACAAAACTCTCCAAGTCTAAATTGGAAAAAAAAGTGTTTATCTACCTTGTTTATTGGGAATTCTTCACTAGGGCCTTTCTACGTTGATGAAATCATGGTTCCAGTAAAAAAAAAAAAGAAACAAAATTCCTGGGGTGCCAAGTAAAATTCGGGATGCCACATTTAAAACTGGATGTCAGCAAATTGGAGGAACAAAAAGTCTCAGTCATGATAGGTATTTAATAAATGGTTGTGGATTGTTTGACTGGTGGAAGGAATTTCCACAATGGAAATTTTCTTTTGATGAAATTTAATAAAACCACAGGTTCAGAATCTTCTTTCTGCCCCACAAAGTCAAACATTGAACCTATTCACTTCACCATAAGAAAAGATGCAGGTAAAGCAGATGAATGGGTAGACTACAGGCGGCCTTCTGGATCATAATTATAGGGTTTAGGTAGTAAATATGGATAAAACCAAAAACAAATAAGGATGGTGTTTACCCCAGGACCCCTCTATGAGGTCTGTGCTGTATCACCCAGGGGAAATAGCACATCTGTAAGGGCCCAGGTAATTCATTACAATTAGAGTGATCCTTGGGAGAACCAAAGGGAGAAATAATGATCAGCCACTTGGTAGAAAATTGGGTTTCGTTTGCAATTGTAACTGAGCTCGTTACAGATACAGAGTACCACTTGCCCAGGGAGAAATTACTCATTTTTCACTTCATGATAATTGTCAAATTAAACTGGCTAGAATAACAACAGATGATGAAAAATGGTTGAATTATTTTTATACAGCTGGCGGTGCCAGGGAGGTATTTGCCTACGGTGGGCGAAATTTGTTAATAAGCTAGTTTTTGCACAGTGGGTCCTCCACAGCTATTTTCCCCAATAATGCCTTACCTGCTGCCAGATGGGTTCCATTCTATTTGAGACTTCCTGAAATCCCCAGATAAAAACCAAGTCTTCATTTGGCATGAGCCTTTAAATACCAAAGTCCTGGACTCAGTCAACAAACATTTATTAAACATGCTGTGCCCTAGCAGAGCAATCAATACTGGAGATACAAATATTGGCAACTCCAGTCCCAGTCCTTCCGGAGCTAATATTGTAACGAGGGAGACAAGACGGAAATTACTGCATCCATATACTATATCTAGAATGCCCAAAAGTCTTTGGGCAGCTTTAAGATTTATTAAAGCTTAAAGAGAAGATTAATAACTGGGAAGAAATCAAGAAAGGTTTCTTTCTGGAGGTGGCACCTGAATTGAGCTTTGAAGGAAGTTAAGGAATTCCTTAGATGTGAGGGGAAAATGAGTTTGAGGCATTTAGAACAATCTGGACGAAGGAGGTGGGAGATAGAACATGGCATTTACAGAACAACTAGGAGACCAGGCTGGCTGGAAGAAAAAAATTATGGACATGGAAAGGACCTTTCCCACTAATTGCTTCAGATTCCTTGTCCTCAATTTTCCAACTTCTCCCTTTTATCTATTTCTCATCCCATGGTGGGACTTTCAGTGCTGGGTGGAAAGGAAGAGTTCATCCTTAAAAGTCACCCTTCCCCTTTCATGCACTGTTATTCATCATGACCTAATTTCAAAAGCTATCGCAAATTAATTTGTGTTAAAGATATTGTGTTACTCTTTTTGGTTTGTTTCTACAAAAAGCCCCCCAAACAAACCCAAAATGAACCAACCCCAAATTAGGGACTCTTAAACTGGAACAAGTAGCCATTTGCCTCGGTTTCCTTATCTATAAAAAGGGAATAATAATAGCACCCACTTCACTGGGTTGCTGTGAGGATCAGAGGAGATAATATTTGTAAAATGCTTAGCATAGTCCCTGGCATGTAGTGGGTGCTATATAAATGCTAACTATTATTATTGTTATTTTTATTATTATAGTCCCCAAGAGCTCTGCAAAAAGGAAGGTTTTAAAAAATATATTTTTACTGTATGGATCCCTAATGGTTTCCTGGTTAGATTTCAAGGTTCTTGGATTTAGATGAGGAAGAAAATATCTTTATGTGCACTGAACTGTCATTGAACTGTAGCATTTCCTTCTGTTAAAAAACAATACTCTGAGAAGAGGTCCTTTACCAACTGTCCAAGGGGAACATGACCTGGGAAAAAAGTGAAGAACTCCAGAGAAGCGTAGGAAGACTTACATGAATGACTGCAAAGAGGAGTGAGGACAAGAGCAGAAATAAACACAATAACAAATGTTTACAAGGAAGGAGAAAAAAAGAGAGAGAAAAGTCAACAAGCTTGGACCCAAGAAGAGAAGAAAACAAAACTTTTCCTTGTCTGATTCTGGTTATCACAGATGGTTAGGTGGCACAGTGGTGTGCTAGGCTTGGAGTCAAGAGGACTTGAGCTCAAATCCAGCCTCGGACACTTCAGAGCGATGTGACCCCAGGCAAGTCATGTAAGTTCAGGCTTGACTCAGTTTCCCCAACTATAAAATGAGGATAAAAATAGCACCTACCTCCAGGGGTTATAATGAGGGTCAAATGTTAAATTGGTGCCTGGTACATAGTAGGCATTTAAAATAAATACTTATCTCTCTTTGTCCTTCATACCACAATAAAAAAATTGTTTTCTTATGCTTTCACAGGTATTATGCACATTTTCATGCATATTTGCAAAAAAAAAATCACAAATCAATAAGTGCTGATCTTTTTCTTCTACTTGTTCTAGAGGACCAAGATCTTCAGCAATCACTCTATCTCAAAGAATTTGAAAACAAAGACTTCGATTTAGAAAGTCTGCATGTTGTTTGCCATGTCTTGGGTAATTAGTGCTCCTGTTTCTCTATGCAGTGCCAAATTGATTACTCACTGGTCATTCTGAGCTCACTGCTGAGTAATTTATTGGGCTGCTGGAGAGTGGCTCCAATTTGGCCATTAAGACAACAGAAAGAACATGGGCTTTGTTTTGCTACTTTAACTATCTTGAGGTCCAATTCTGTGTGCTCTGATTAACTGCTGTGACAGGATGTCCAGACAGCTGAAAAAATCAGTAGCCTTCAAGAGGGTAGATTCTCTTTGTATATAGATAGAGAAAAGGCCTTTGCCAGTGACCACGCAGCCAAGCCAAATCAGAATCCTATTTCTAAGAGCTCAGCATTAGGTATATTTGAACCCTCATCTCTACGGCTTCATTTCATATTACCCCACAGGAGGCAAAAGAATTTCTGAAAGTCACACTTTCTAGTATACAGTCCTTGGATCATGGGGGCATCAGCCAAGAGCTGGAAGGGACCACCAAGATCATCTGGATTTTACAGATGCTCAGAGAAGTGGCTTTGCCTCACTCACACCTAGAGACGGTCCCAGAGCCAGGATCTGAACCTAGTTTGAACCAAGCTGTAACTCCCTCAGGCTTCATATTCAGCATACTTTCCGCTGTACCACATTCCTGCTCTCATGCCTTTCAATGAAGCCTTTTTGGAGGCTGTGGGAGATGTATATTGAATCATACGAACAGAAATGGCTCCTTTCCATCCCTTGTTTCACTTTAACAGGCATCAATTTCATCTAATTGCTTCCTGTTTGATAGTAGGTCATCATTTTAGAAAAAAGAGAGCCATCTCTTTGGAAGTCTATGACTTTCACCAAAGAGAAAGTACACGTATTCCATTCTACAGGGGAAAGCTAACATTTAGGAAAAAAAGAAAGCTAAAACCTACTCAATTTGGCCTGCTTCAACTCAATTCAGGCATTTACTGAGTGATTCAATAAATCTGATGTGGAAAGGCAGCCCAGTCCAGCCCAGCGCAGCCCAGCCCAGCCCAGTGGTGTGAAACTCAAGTAGAAAAGGGAGCCATTAAACTCAAATGATAATCCTTGCAGGCACCATGTGTTGTTCAGTCATTTTTCAATCATGTCTGACTCTTTGTGACCCATTTGAAGTTTTCTTGGCAAAGGTACTGGAGTGGTTTACCAGCCTCTCTGGCTCAATTTTCGGAGGGGGAAACTGAGGCAGACATGGTTAAGGGATCTGTCCAGGGTCACATAGGTAGTAAATGTTTGAGGCTAGATTTGAATCCAGATTTTTCTGACTCTAGAAATGGCACTCTATCTCCTGTACTTCCTAACTGCTCCAAATGGCAGTACTATCCTGACTTGGAAAAACCACATTTTAACATGATATATATTCTACTGTATTTTTATTTATTTTGTTAAATATTCCCCAACTTATTTTTTAATCTAGTTCCCCAAAGGACTCTGGAAGGTTGGAGGAGTGTTTGATACCTTTGGCCTAGAACACAAGAGGAGTGGGTTTGGAATTAGGAATTGGTAGTTCAAATCCCAGATTCAGAGCTACAAGAGACATCAGAGGCCAAATAGATACCCTTGCCTCTCTCCCATTGTATTGCTAAGGAAACTGATATTTAGGGAGCTGAGGTGACCTTTTCATGGGCTCATAGGTGAATAAGTGCCTCTCTCTCATACCATGAAATTTCCTAACAGCTGCCTTTAGCCCTAACCCAACTTTGTTTTCCACATGGCCAGACTCAACATGCATTAGAGGCAAGGTTTGACCCTAGGTCTTTGTGATTTTGAAGTCAGCTCACTATGCTATCTGGCTTGCATATACATACATGAATTTGCTCTCAAGGAGCTTGGAATCTGGGTGGTGGTAGGCAGACTTGCAAATGTAATGATATAAAGGAAGAATTCAAACAGTTCAAGAGAAATACAGACATTGGGTTTTGAGCATTGGAAGAAGGTAGGATCACTTGTGGTGGTCAACTTTTCATGGGAAAGTTAGGAACTGGCCATGATCTGGAAGGATGGGAGGAATTTGAATGGACTGAGAAATAGTGGGACCATTCTAGGCATGGGGAAGGGCATCAGTAAAGGGACAGCAATGAGCAAGGGAGATGAGAAAGGCATCTGCATTGGTCAAATTAAATTTGTTTGGAATATATAACACATGGAAGACAATACAATGACATTAGACTAGGAAATTAGATTGGAGTCAGGCCTGTGGGGAGAACCAAAGCAGTATGGTACAGTGGAAAGACTGGACTATTGTTGTGGGGGTCAAAGACACAGGTTCAAGTCCTAGATCTGATACATACAATCTGGGTGTTGTAAGTCCAATCTCACTTGTAAGTTGTAAGATTTGACACAACCTTATAGGTAAGCCGGTTAACAAGAGTAATAATATTTGTCATTGAAAATATGTTAAGATTTGAAGACTACTTCTCATAGTCTATCTCATTTGATGGGCTACTGGGTGGCACAGTGGATAGAGGATGAGCCTAGAGTCAGGAAGACTCACATTGAGTTCAAATCTAGCTTCAGACACTTACTGACTAGGTGGCCTTGAACAAATTATTTAATCCTGTTTGCCTCGGTTTCCTTATCTATAAAATAAGCTGGAGAAGGAAATGGCAAACAACTTCAGTATCTTTGCCAAGAAAACACCAAGTAAGGTCAGGAAGAGTCAAAAGTAACTAAAAAAAGACTGAAAATCTCATTTGATCTCATTATTTTCCCTCATCTTACAAATGAGGAAACTAAAGCTAAGACTTGCCTGTGATCACACTGACAAATCAGAGACAGGATTCAAACCTAGGTCTTCCTGGTCAGCATTTTACCCACCATGCCATGTATAACCTCCTTCAATCTCAAGCTTTCTTATCTATAAAATGGAGATGTTGGACTAGACTTCTGATGTTCTTTCTATCTCTAGATCTATGATTTTATGTCTTCATTGGGTCTCAGTTTCCTCAACTATAAAATGAGAGAGTTAGACTAGAAGGCCTCTGATCTTCCTTTTAGCTTCAGATCTATGGCACCATGATACCTGACAGCCAAGAACAGGTATTGCCAGTGTAACTTGAATAGTTAGTAGGGAGAGCCCCTAAGGATTCCAATTAATGTGTTTTCAGAAGATTGTTAGCGTTGCAAAGAGCAGATTTTGGAAGGGGATTGTGAAATTTAGAACTGAAGGGACTCCAGTGGTCATCTAGGTTGACCCTCACGCATACAGATAAGGAAACTGAGGTAGAGAGTGGTAAAGCAACTCAACCTTGATCACAAATTGGAGGCAGGATGTGAAAAGAGGAATTTCCCAATTTTATCTTCAGTGGTAAAAGTGAATAAATCACATACCAATCCCACAATGCCTTTTCTAAGTGGTGGCCACATACTTCTTTCTAAAATCACTCCATTCTACCTTTCCTGCTGATATCTCTTGTTTTCTCAGACAGAACTACATGCCAGTGGTCATCACCTACACACACACACACACACAGACTCCAGAAAGGGCTTTGGAACACAAGGAGCCAGATGTGCAAGTTTGCCTTGTGACAAATATGTTGGCTTCAACCTTCCCTACCTGCTTACTTATAAATAGTACTGACATTTTAAAATGTCAGCCAAAACTGAGGAAAAGACAATCTTTCAGACTAGGTTGTTGCATAATTAAATTTAATCAGCATTGAGCATGGTATCTTGCACATAGTAGGTGCTTAAAAAAATTTTTTTTATGGAGAAAATGAGCAAGTATTTGCTAACCATCCAGGAAAGTTAAGGTACTATGCTAGGCATTGGGGACACAGAGATAAAATGAAAAACCTCACCAGAACTTAATGGACTTACATTCTAGTGGGGGGGAAGGACACAACATGTAAACTGGTAAATAAGGACTGGAGAGGAGAGAGACAATACTGATTACTAGGGGAATCAAGAAAGATGTCCCTCAGGAGAGGGCATTTCTGAGAAGTGGAGGTGAGAAGGGAGCACAATTTAGGCATGAGGGATAGCCAGGGAAAGGTAAGGAAGGAGATGAAATATGAGTTTGAAGAACTGCAAGTGTGCTACTTTGGCTAATAAAGAGTAATGCTAGTTGGTCAGATTATGATGGATTTTAAATGACCAGTCAGAAGGATCTTTTGCACTTTATTAATTAATACCTTTTACAGAAAGCTTCTAATATCACGAATGTTTTATGAAGCTCTCTTTCCAAACTCTACCAATTAACAGGCATTTGTTAAGCTTATACTGTGTGTTAGACATCGGGAACAGAAAATGAGATTATGAGCCATCAGAGAACATGTACTCTGCTGGGGAAAGGCAGCTCATCCATTGGGACCTGCCATGGATTTCCCGCCATCTTTTATCTTGGCCATCTTTCTACCATGTCATCATTCCCTTGTTCCCCACCTCTCCCATTGTCCTCTTGTAATAAGAATCAAATTAAAACCATCATTGCTTCTGGAAAGGGCTCATGGCTTAATTAGTTTCACTCATTATTTCCTGTGGCCATCCAGACCAAAACATCCTTGGCTAGCCACCACTCGCCTACTCACATTGCTTCCTCCTGCTAGAATCAAAACTCCTTAATGGCAGGATTGTCTTCTTTCACTCACTCTTTGTATCCGAAGTGCTTAGTACCATAGTATGTAATAAACCACATTTCTGTTTGTTTGTTAAAAATAAATACAAAATAATTTGGGAGAAAAGAGGTGGAAACTTCTAGAGAGTCAGGAAAGACTTAGAAGAGAGACTCTTTGAGCTGAACTCTGAAGTGAATTAGCGATTCTAAGAAGTACAGCATCTCACCCATGGAGTAACCAAGGTTGGAGAAATCTTCTCTATTCCTATCTAAGTTCCATTCCTTTTCCAGATTTTCTCCTGTGGGATCTCACCCTAGGTGCTTACCATTATATTGCTAATTAGCTTTCCATGTGGGGAAATTTTGTCTCTTCAATTAAAAAGCCTTCCCTAACCCCTGTTAATTCTAGCGCCTGCCTTCTGTTAATTATTTCCTATTTATTCTTGATATAACTTGTTGGTTTGCATGTTGTTTTCCCTGCTAGATTGTGAGCTCCTTGAGGGAGGGACTGTTTTTTTTTTGCCTCTTTTTGTATCTCTGTGCCTCCCCTCCCCCCATGGAAAGCTCTGTGGTGGCACTCAATTAACACACATTAATTGATGACTGATTGGTAGACCGGGCATTTTTTTTTAAACCCTTACCTTCTGTCTTTGGAGTCAATACTCTGTATTGGCTCCAAGGCAGAAGAGTGGTAAGGGCTAGGCAATGGGGGTCAAGTGACTTGCCCAGGGTCACACAGCTGGGAAGTGTCTGAGGCCAGATTTGAACCCAGGACCTCCCATCTCTAGGCCTGGCTCTCAATCCACTGAGCTACCCAGCTGCCCCCTGACCGGGCATTTTTAAAAAAGATAGGACTTGACCTTCCTTTCAGCAGCTAGACTGGGATTTGTGTAGCATTTGCAAATATATTTAGTGTTCAATACATATTCATAAATTGGTCTACTTAATTTCTACAAGCCAAATTGGGATATGTATCCTTCATTTTTATTATTTAAAAAAAAAAACAACTCCAAAGTTTACCTTCTGCCTTGGTAGAAAAGTGGCAAGATCTGAGTAATTGGGATTAAGTGACGTGCCCAGGGTCACACAGCTAGGAAGTATCTGAATCCAAATTTGAAGCCAGGACCTCTTGACTGCAGCCCTGGCACTCTGTCTGCTGGGTTACCTAGCTGCCCCAAATGCTCTTATTTTAAGTCAAGTTCACAATATCAAAACACTTTGAAAACATCAGTGATGGTGGCAAACACGGTTAGTGAGCATGGATCCTCTTGGAATTAGGTCTTGCCTTATATGTTAATAGTTACTATGTTAATACAGAATATCTCCACAGAAAAATGTAAGCTCTCTGAGGGCAGGTACAATTTCATTTTTGTTACTGTATATCCTAGCACTCAGGGAAGTGGCTGACTCATAGTAGGTGCTGAATAAATGCTTTTTGAACCAAACTGAATCAATTTAAAACCACCAGTTCAAAGGTTTCTAGATCTAAGGGAGGGAAGGAATCTTGGGAAGATATCAAGTCCAACATCCTTCATTGCCAGTTAAAGAAACTGAGGCTGAGGGAGGTGAAGGGATTTCCCTACTGTCATACTACTAATGTCTGCCTGAGGTCAAACTTGAATTCAGGTCTTCTCAACTCCAATTTCAATACTCGTATCTACTACCCGTCTGGTTAACTCTGTCCATTTGTAGAATAGAGAGACCTACATTCAAAGAAATGAGTTTAAGTACTAGGCTCTAAGAAAAAACCCTGATGAATAAAGCTTGCAAATTATTCTCCATTTAAAAGGAAGGGGATGCTGCTATTTACCCACCAGGAGGCTCAGTGTTTGGACTTGCTTTGTTGGGCATTGGGTCACACTCTCTCCCCTGGTACCTGCTGGGGAAAAAGTAATGTATTTATGAGATAATTGGCCAGGGTTAGGGCTGTCATCTATGGCCAAGGAACACCACCACCACCAGCTTCTAATTTGCATGGCTTTTTATAGTTATGAAGCACTCCTTTTTTTTTTCAACTACCCCTGTGATTTCACTGTTACGGGGAACATCGCATGGAGGAAACTCTCTCTACAAATTAATTTTGCCTCTCCTCATATCCTAAGCACTCAGCACAGTGCCTGTTAGCTTGCTAACAATAGTTAACATTTATAGAGGGCTTTAAGGTTAGCAAAACATTTTATAAATGGTATCTCATTTGATCTTCACAACAGCCTTGGGAGGCAGGTATGATTATCAGCTTCATTTGATAGATGAGGTAACAGGGGCTCAAAATTCCCCCAGACTCCATACCTCTCTTCCCCTGTTCTGCCTCAGTTTTCTTTTCTTTTTAAACCCTTACATTCTGTCTTGGAATCAGTACTACATATTGGTTCCAAGGCAGAAGGGCAGCAAGGGCTAGGCAGTGGGGGTTAAGTGACTTGCCCAGGGCCACACAGCTACAAAGTGTCTGAGGTCAGATTTGAATCCAAGATCTCCCATCTTCAGACCTGGCTCTTTATCCACTCAGCCACCCAACTGCCTCCTTGCCTCAGTTTCCTTAAGTGACTTGTCCAAGGTCAGCTAGAAAATGTCTGAGGCAACAATGGAACCCAGGTCTGACTCCTTGTGACCCCATTTGGGGCTTTCCTGACTGCAGACCTGGCACAGTATCCACTATGCCAACTGGCTGCCCTTCTATTACTATGACACTATTTTTCCTATGAGAAGCGAATTAGCTCCTGTAGTGATCAATCCATCACCTTGGTCTCATTGTCCCCATATAAGTCTCTGAGCCTTTGTAATGACTCTCCCCCATGCCTAGAAGGTTCTCCCTCCTCACCTCTGTTTCCTAGACTCCCTCTCTTCCTTCAAGGTCCAACTCAAGCACCATTTTCTTCATGAAACCTTTTCTGATATCCCTCCCCAGTGGCAAGTGGCCTCTTTTCCAATTTACCTTATTTTAAACACTTTTTAGTTAATTGTTTTTACTGGGTATGTTTTGTATATGCACTTGTCTCTTCCCTTAGAATATCAACGCAGGGATTTTTTTTTCATATTTTTTCTTTGTTTTTCCAGTGTTTAACAGAGTGCTTGGCATTAGTAAGCACTTAATGTTTGTGATTGGATAAATGGTCTAAATGCAAATTTGGATAGAATATCTAATATATTTTTTAAAAACCCTTACCTTCTATCTTAATATCAATTCTAAAACAGAAGTTCAAGGGCTAAGCAATCAGACTTACCCAGGGTGACCCAGCTAGGAAGTGGTTGAGGTCAGTTTGAACCCAAGTCTCCCTTCTCTACCCACTGGGCAACCTGGATGCCCCTTCTTTTGTTGCTTCTTGAACATGAGAATCCACTTCCTGATTCTGGCTTTTCCCCAAGCCTGCAATTCTCTCCACTCTCATCTCTTCCCCCTGGCTTCCCTGAAGCCCCAACTAAAATTCTACCTTTGGCAAGCTGTCTTTCCCAGTCTTCCTTAGTATTCGTACTTTCCTTCTGTGGATCATCTCCAATCTATCTTGTCTCTATCTGTTTATAGATTGTCTTCCTCATTAGACTCTGGGCTCCTAGAAGTCAGGGATTGGGTTTCGCTTTTCTTTGTATCCCAGGCACTTGGGAAAGTACCTGGTGAATAGCAGGGGCTTAATAATTGCTTGTTGACTTGACTTGCTGACATCAGCGATCAGTGTGACCTGCAGAATGGGCTAATTTGCACACACTGGACTGAATTATTTGGAAGATTCTAGAGCTGTTTTCTCCCCCTCCAAGACCACCACTGAAATCACTAACACTTGAAAAGGAGAGCGGGGAATTTCACCTCCTCTGCTTTCCCCCAACCTGACTGTCAGATGGGACTCCACTGCATTTCTTATTCTCTGTTAATGTGTTGGTTACTTGCATCCTATTTTGAAGAAATACAGAATTGGAGCAGTGAAGGAAATTTAAAGAGCTGAGACGAAATCCCCTTAATATGCCCCCTCATTCCTCCACCCCCAGCCCCCAAAGTCACAGGAAGAACCAGGTGGGAAAAAAGAAAAGTTCTATAGTTCATAGCTATAGAAGCCATCGCATCCAACCAGCTCATTTTACAGATGGAGGCCCAGAGAAACTAGACTTGCCCAAGGGCATATAGGTAGGTAGCAAGCACCAGGAGCAGAATTTGAATGCAGGTCCTCTGATTCCAGAACCCATTCTCTGTACAGAAACCACTGTACACTTCCTTTCTACTGTGCTCACAGCCTCCATCGGTGCTATATATTCCAAGGACTCCTTAAGATAGTCTAAATCAGTATGGCCATGATCAGATACGCAAAATGGTAACTACAGGGTCAATCCAATGTGGATTTTTGGGACCATCTGTGATTATTATTATTATTAATATTATTATTTTGTATGAGGAGCTCCAGGTGAGAAAACTCTCTTTCTCAATGTAGACAGAGTGCCTGAGTCCACTGAGAATCTAAGTGACTTCCTTGGGTCGGGTGGGTATCATCCATCCTTAAAGGAACTTTTTGATCCCTTTATAGCTAGCTCTCTAGCCACCATACCACACTGCCTCCGAGTGAACATTTTCTGAACAGGGCACACAGTGGAAATAGATTTGAATTAATGTGTGATCAGAGTAGAAGAGCTGGAGAAACCAGTTTTTCAAAACCCCTTCCTGCATTCTGAAGCAACCATGTAGAGGGGACTTAGGAGTCAGGAGATCTGATGCTACTAAGGAGCTGTGTGGTCTTAGAGGGGTCATTTCAATGCATTTCTTTGAACCTGACTCCCTTCAATGTAAAATGACTCGTCTTAAGGACCCCAATTTAGATGCTTAGTAACTGTATAACTCTAAAATGAACAGCAGAGCTGAAAAATTCTCTAAAACACCTTAATAAACTATTTTCCTCATGGAAAACTGACTCATTTTCCTCATCTGGAAAGGGGACTTGGAGATGTCCTGCCTAACTCAGAGAGTTCTAGGATCTGAAGATCACTGATCTGGATTTAAAAGGAACCTCAAAGGACATCTAGTCCAACCCACTCTTGACAGATAAGGAAACTGAGGCTGGGAGAGGGGAGTGATTTACCCAAGGTCACAGAGGCAATGAATGTTAATTTGAGGTTGAATTAGGTAGTTCTTAAGTTTTTTCTATGAGAAATGATTTACTTCTTCCAGGACTGTTGTTCAGTTGTACACATTTCCCTAACTCCATTTTGGGACTTTTTGGCAAAAATACTGGAGAGGATTGCCGTTTCCTTTTTTTTTTAAACCCTTACCTTCTGTCTTGGAGTCAATACTCTGTATTGGCTCCAGGGCAGAAGAGTGGTAAGGGCTAGGCAATGGGGGTCAAGTGACTTGCCCAGGGTCACACAGCTGGGAAGTGTCTGAGGGCAGATTTGAACCCAGGACCTCCCATCTCTAGGCCTGGCTCTCAATTCACTGAGGTACCCAGCTGCCCCCTGCTCTTTCCTTTTCCAGTTCATTTTATAGGAGGAAACTGAGAAAAACAGGATTAAGTGACTTGCCCAGGGTCATGTTGCTGGTAGATGTCTGAGGCTGGATCTGAATTCAGGTCTCCCTGATTCCAGTCCTAGTTGCTCAACAAAATAACAGGACCAGTGCAACCTGCTTATCCGGGGTTGGTTAGCTATATAATATATTTTTTATGAATCTAGATTAATTAAACCATAATATATAATTTTTAAAAAGAGGTGAAAGACTCTAAGGGTGGAATGTTACAAGTGCTATCATCAGACATTATGTGATTGCATCTGGTTCAAATTTTTCTTTCTAACAAGGCATGACTCAATGGCCAGCATATTGTAAAACGACTCAAATGTTAACAAAGACACAAACAAATTATTAATGTAAAAAATCTACTATTTGTCAGGAGTGTGTGATGTGCCTGACTGCTGTGGCTTCCTATCTAGGGAGCTGGTCCCTGGCTAATGCCTCTCTTTAGCTCTCCTTTGGCATTTCAGTTGGAGTCTGGGGAACATTCATGAGGGTGACCAGAATAACCTTTAAGAGCCCAGCAGGACAGAACAGTGTGGCCAGGGGGGACAAAGAAGCATTCAGAGTACATTTTCTCCTTTGCCTTGAGGTGACAGCGGGAAGAAATAAAGTTGTTATCAAAGAATACCAATGAAATGACATATTTACCGCTGCCTAGTTCAACCTAGCGGATCAAAAGGGAGGGAAGAAATTTACTCTTTAAGATGACAGCCTATCAACCAAGATAAAATGGTGCCATCAATCCAGGAAGACCGCACACACCTTCTGCAGTATTTTATTCCCAAGCATCTCACACAGTGCTAGGCACACAGCATACTCAGGTTATGTTTGGCAGATTGATTTCATGCAGAATTTCCCCTTGATCTGTTAGGTAGTTCACACAAGAACTGACACTAGAGAACACAAATCAGGAAGAAGAAATCGACACGGTCACCCATCAGGACCTTTCCCAAGGGTCCAATATTAAAATGAGACATTAGTTGGTTTGAGTAATAAATGAACCAATGGAATCCCAGTGTATTCAATTTACATTAGTTTATACATTTTTATTTTATATTATTTATTAATTATATTTATTGCTTTATATTTATATTCAGGTAAGATTTTTCTGAGGTTCAGTAATACTGACAGAGAACCTTTGCTCCTTCTGGTTCATAGTTAAAAAGATGAGAAAGGTGGGTGGAGAGTGGATGAGGATATGCTGCTGCTACTACTACTACTACTACTACTACTACTACTACTACTACTACTACTACTACTACTACTACTGAAAACCCAACATTTATATAGTGCTGTGAGATTTGCAAAGTATATTATCTAATCTGATTAGGAATCCTAATTGTATCCTAATTTTACAGATGAGGAAAGTAGGAGATCTTATTCTCAAAGATTTCTTCATCTTTTTAAAGTTTTCATAAGATTTAAAAGAAAACCCTACCCTTCCATCTTAGAATCAATACTGTGTAATGGTTCCAAGGCAGAAGAGCTGTAAGGGCTTGGCAATGAGGGTTAAGGGACTTGCCCAGGGTCACACAGCTAGGAAGTATCTCAGATCACATTTGAACCCAGGACCTCTCCTCTCTAGGTTTGGCTCTTTATCCAGTGAACATTATTTAAGCCAAGGAAAGAAAGGGATGTCTTCAGATTTCAAGGTGTTTGTTGGGGTGGACAGGGAGAGGGCTTAGAAACCATCTACATCTAACTGCCTTATTTTACAGATGAGAAAACTGAGGCCAAAGAAGAATAGGGATAAGCCTGTGATTTGGAGATTTGATTTCAAATGGGGTCACAAAGAGTCACAGGTCTGAAACAACTGCACTCTTCTGCATTCACAGATCTTGAAACGCGTGAAGACTTCTGTCCCTCAGTCCTGCTAAGTTTTCTCTTCTCCAGGCTAAGTACGCCTAGTTATTTTAACCAATCCAGGCAGCTTTGTGCTTGTCCGGAATCTGCTGAATGCACCAAGAGGAGCAAGAAGAATTCTTATTTCCTGGAACCAAAGAGGAGGACTTTTCCACCTTTGACCAGTGAAACTATTACTGAGACTCACAATCCCTCCAGGCATCTTCCATTTGAAAAACTAAAAGGCTCCGCCAGGAAGTTGTCTCCTCCAGAAAGGGTAGGTTCATTGATTAAAGTAATGGCCCACCCAGACTGATGAGTCAATTTTATCTACAGAGGAATCAGAGGCCTTACTCCTTTCCATTAAGCACAGGCTGATCTCAGTAGAGCAGATTGACAAATGCAAACTAGCCACCCAGTTAACAACACTGACTGGATCCCTACTGAGTGTGGAATTCAGGAGAGGGAAGCCACTTCTGACCAAAGTGGGTCTGCATATACTCTGCATCTTATAGTCTAAGGGGTTTGTTGCTGTTCAATTCTGCCAGTCCTGTCTGACTCTTCATGACCCCATTTGGGATTTTCTTGGTAAACATATGAGAAGGGTTATCTATTTCCTTCTTTAGCTCATTTTACAGATGAGGAAACTGAGGCAAATAGGGTGAAGTGACTTGCCAAGAGTCACACAACTAGTTTGCCATTTCCTTCTCCAGCTCATTTTACAGATGAGGAAACTGAGGCAAACAGGGGGAAGTGACTTGTCTGGGGTCATACAATTACTAAATATCTGAGGCTGTATTTGAACTCAGGATGATGAGATTTCCCAACTCCAGGCCTGACAACATCCAGCTGCCCTATACAGGCAAAGTCAGAGATTGCTTGGCATTTGTGAACAAAAGCAAGAAGGTTCCTGTTGTTGGATCCCATGAGAGCAGCAAGGGGCAGGAAGAACAAAAAGAGAGAAGGGGCCAGCTTGTGAAGGGCTCTCGATGGCAAACACAGCTTTCTAAATTTTGTGCTGAAAGCATCTGTAATTTCACTGACGTGAGCACTTCTACACGTCATGGTCTTTTGAGAGTTGTGGTGGCTCCAAAACTGAATTATCATGTAGCCAACATAGAAAGAACACTAACACTAAGAGCAAGAATGAGGATCCGGCGATTGCCATCAGAAATTCCAGAAAGGCCATCTTTAAAGAGCTTGGATGGAGTGATCAAAGCAGATTTTGCAAAGAAATGTTCTAGGTTGGGTAACACATCACTGCAGATGGGGAAAGTTAAGCACCTTCCAGACACCCAACATATCTGTGGCTTAGAGATCTTCTCCCCAACCTCTCCTCATCCTCCCCCCTCCAGTGGAAGGCAACCGGGGCTATCTGTTTGGATGGTAATTCCCAGATGTCCATGCATCTACCTTAAAACCTTCCCCCTGCCTGCAAGAGTACATAGACATTCAACATTTATTAGGTGCCTACTGTATACTATTCTAAGTCTTAGGGAAATGAACCACATGAGAATGATGAAGGTCCAAGCAACTGGGAGCTTCATTCTTCTGGAGAAGGGAGCTATGATGTACATAGAAGCCTACTACTCCGCCATCTTTGTATCTCCAGAGGTTAGCTCAGTGCCTGGTGTATGGGAGGTGTTTACAAAATGCTCCTTTGCTTGACTAGCAGCTAACAAATCCTCTCGATGTAAATAGAGGCTTCAAAATATCTTACAAATGTGGAACCTGAGGAAGGTCTCCCAAAAAGCACTAGGCAGAGCTGGGATTGGAAGGGAGATCCTTTGGATCCACTTCCTTCACACCACGCCCCATTAGTGTTCTCCAAGACCATTGTCAGTCACTGAACTCTGTCACTCCTGGGTTTTCTTAGGGTTTCTGGCTCATTTCCTTTAGACCTCTGGGAAGAGGCCAATTCTCTATTTTCACGATTGGTCTACTTTGCTGCACAACTAATTGTGGAGTCCACATTTGTAAAACATCTTGTTAGAAGCCATTCTTATTTACTTGAATTAATTTGGATCCTGAGGGAAATAAAGGCTTAATTCTAGCAGAGATTTTGGGCCTGACTCCAGGCCTTCTGACCCTACAACTGAGAACAGAAAACAGACTTTCAGGCAATGAGAAACAGCTTCAGTAGAATCTTTTAGTTACATGAGGGCACAGGAGCCCATGTCTTCAAAGAGAAATATTGTGAAAAGCATGCTGGTTTCTGGCAAGAAGAAAATCTTGAATTTTCAGCTCTTATTCATAAGATTGTTTTCTTTTAAAAAGGCTAACAATGTGTATATTCAGAAACCTGAGTGAATTCATCAACAATTTAATAATGTCAACAAATGGATTGAATTGTACTGTAATTCACAGCGGAGAGATTTCAGAAAACCTAAGGGCTCCAAACAAGCCATTATGAACATTTTATGGCAAGTCAACACATGAACTGTGATTAATAATGAGTCAGAACAGCTCTGAGTGACAACAAACAGAAAGGACTCATTAATTAAGTGTATTTAGTACCAAAAAAATTTTGTGATTTGGATCTTCATTCAATGTTTTCATTGTTAAGCAACAGGCAAGATTAGGATTCCTCAATGCTATGTAAAATGCATTTTAATTGTCTAAATAGATGACTTTATATTTTTTAAACCTTTACCTTCTGTCTTAGAATGAATATTAAGAATTGGTTCCAAGGCAGAAGAGCAGTAAGGGCTAGGTATTTGAAATTAAGTGACTTGCCCAGGGTCACACAGCTTGGAAGTGTCTGAGGCCAGGTTTGAACCCAGGTCCTCCTGTCTCCAGGCTTGACTATCCACTGAGCCAGCCAGCTGCCCTTTAAATGGATGACTTTAAGGGGTCTAACTAGTTTTTATGGCAAAAGAGGGAATCTTATAACTAGTGTGACTTTGGAAAATTCACTTAAGCTTTTTGGGCTTCAGTTTTCAATCTGTAATCATAATAATAGCTCATATTTGCATAGCATTTTAATATTTACAAAGTGATCTGTGCATATTATCTCATTCAATGGTTACAGCAACTCAGTGAGGCTCAGAGTTCAGATAATTTGCAAGTGATTGTGATAGATTTTTAATCTATCTGACTTTTTGTTATTCAGTCATTTCAACCATGTCTGACTCTTTCTGACCCTATTTGGAGTTTTCTTGTTGAAGATACTGGAGTGGTTGGACATCCTTCTCCAGCTCATTTTTCAGACAAGGAAACGGAGGCAAACAAGGTTAAGTGATTTGCTCAGGGTCACACAATAAGTGTCTGAGGCCAGATTTGGACTCTAAGATGAGTGTTTCTGATTGGAAGCCCAGTGCTCTAACCACTGTACCCCCAGATGTCCACAAAATGCTTTGTTTTTATTGTTCAGTGAGGTCCAACACTTCATGCCCCTTATTTGGGTTTTCTTGGTAAAGATAGCAGGGTGTTTTGACATTTTCATCTTTGGCTCATTTTACAAATTAGGAAACTGAGGCAAACAGGGTTAAGTGACTTGCCTAGGGTCACATACCTAGTGAGCATCTGAGGCTGGAGCTGAACTTTGACTTTCTTGCCTCCAGGTTTCACACTTTATCATCTATGCCCCAGAGCTGCCAATGCCCTCTCTGTCGAATGGGACTGGGGGGTGGGGGGAGGTGCTGGATGGCCTCTTGGATCCCCTCTTGCTCTAGGTCACCTTAGGTAGGCTGGTCCTCTAACAGCAGACATAATCAGTTTACAAACATCTATGAGACCTCTACTACATGCCAGGAACCGGAACTGTATTCATTATTAGGGATACAGCTGCCAGTGAGCCAGTCCTTGGTTTTTTCACTTTCCTAGGGCAGTGGCTTTCACTCTGGGTTCACAACACTCTAAGGACCCTGTGGAGAGATTTCAGAGGGTCTAAGCCCTGAGATGGAAAAGCAAATCACATCATTTTCTTTAACCTTTAACGAGTCTTCTAAGAAGGGATCCCTAGGCTTCACCAGACTGCCAAAGGGATCCTGGACACAAAAATGTTCAAGATCCCTTGGTCTAGGGAAATGGCACATGTTCACAGGTAAGTAAATGGAGGATGGATACAGTGTGGAAAACAGAGGTATGGTGGGAGAAGCACTGACGTAGCTAATCAAGCTTGTGGCTTGCAGCTAGTCTTTTCCTATTCTGCATGCCCATTGTCAGAAAAACAGAGGTGTACCTATTTTTGAAAGTAGCATCTGAAACACATTTATTCTCAGAGCAATGGATTTCTTATTTGATTGACAAAACATTTAACAGTCAGGAGGTGCAGGAGAGATCTGGTTTTTAAGACCACTCATACTCTGAAGCTTTTTCAACTTGTTAGGACCTAACAGAATCGGTGCTTCACTGATGTAGCCTTTGAGAACCCAGGGTCTCTCTAGGACACAATAAAAGATGAGAGGAAGAATCTGATAAAATAGATACCTCTGGAAATATCTACTATTTGCCCCCAAAAAGCAGAACAGGAAACAATGGGGCATTGTAATAAGGGGAATTTAAATCTGATATCAGAAATAAGGGCAGTTAAATGGCACAGTGGTGGATAGAGTACAGAAACTGGGGTCAGGAAGACTTGAGTTCAAATTTAGTCTTGGATACTGTCAACTGGAGAAGTCCTTTAATCCTGTTTGCCTCAGTCTCTTCATCTGTAAGATGAACTGGTATAGGAAATAGCAAACCACTCTAGTGCCCCAAATGGAGTTGTGAAGAGTCAGACATGACTGGAATAAATGAACAACAACAAAATCAGAAATGAATCAAACTCCTACCATTTTGAGCTGTCCAAATGTGGAAGTGGCTGCCTCAGGCGGTAGAAGTTTGCTATTCATTGATCGTCTTGAAGTAAGAAACTTGGATGATACTCTTGGGGTAAGTTGGAGATGGGAATTCTTGTTCAGGGATGGGTTGGATTAGATGGCTTCTGAGATTCCAAGGCAGAGCTTCTGTGACGTAGGAATTAAGCTTGGGCTTTTTGTTAAGCACAAAGGCATACAATCTTAAGCTTGCAAAAATCAGAAATAATGAATTTCTAGGAATTTTTCAGGGTCTTACAAGCAAGAGATGAATCCTATATAATATCATTTTGTTTTTTCAAACAAAGGGCTCAAATCCTTTAGACTTGCCTCAAAAATGGCAGATTTAGGCTGCATGTCAGGAAGAAAGTGCCCATCAGGGAAAGCTATCCAAATGTGGAATGGGCTGTCATGGTGGGAAGTTCTATCTCTTTGGAAAAGAGCAGGTGATCACTCGGTTAGTCTGCCATAAAGAGGATTCTTTGACTTCTATGGCCTGTAAAGTCTTACACTGAGAAGCTATAAAGCAATGACTTAGCTAATCGAGCTTGTCTTTTCGTATTCTGCATGGCCTTTGTCAGAAAAACAGAGGTGTGTCTATTTTCAAAAGTAGCATCTTTAATACATTTATTCTTAGAGCAATGGATTTATTATTTGATTGGCAAAAACACTTCCACAACAGTGATTTGCGCTCGTGTCTTTTTTATAATGGTGCTCAAAACACTAAACAGAATGGAGCACAAGGAACAATACCTTTAGAAAAACATAAAAAAAGATTAAACCATTTTTGCCATATGCTTCATATGGCATGCTTCTTTGAAAAAGTTAAGAAAAAAAAACCATTCTTTTCATTTAAGCTGTTTTTCCTAATCTCAAAGATTTCTCTTAGTGCAGAAGAGCCTCCCACAAAGCATCTCCTAATGTAAGAAACTTCAATCCATCCTTCCCCTAACTGCTAAAGTAATTGTCCAAAAGGTCACAACTGACTATGCCACTTCCTTACTCAATGAAATCTGTTTTTTTTCAGACATTTTAAACCATATTCAACTCTTCATGAGCCCATCTGAGGTTTTCTTGGCATAGATATTGGAGTGGTTTACCATTTCCCACTCTAACTCATTTTACAGATGAGGAAATTGAGGCAAACGGGGTTAAGTGACTTGTCCAGGGTCATACAGCTAGGAAGCGTCGGAAACCAGACTTGAACTCAGGAAGATGAATCTTCCTGACTTCAGATCTGGTACTCTATCCACTATGCCAACTATAACTCTAAAAGGTCTTTATTGCTTCTGGGAGCAAATCTAAACTTCTCTGTTTGGCCCATAAAGCCCTTTACGACTTCATCTTAATCTACCTTTCCAGCTTCATTACACATCACTCACCTTTATGTACTCAACAGTTCATTCAAACTGGCCTTCTTACTGTGCTTCACCCATGACAATCCGTCTCTGTCTCCATACACCTGTATTGAGAGAACTCTCCCACTCCCATCCCAATGCCAATAATAAATTTCTTTTTTCACCCTTGCCACTTAGAATCCTGAGCTTCCTCCTTTAGGGTCCAGCTTGGGTGCCATTTTCTATATGAAGCCTTTCCCATTCTCTCCTGTTCTAAGTGCCACCCTCCCCTTCAATTACCTTGTATCTATTTTATTTATTTACTAATTCATAAAAACCCCCTCACTTTCTGTCTTAGTAACAACTTAGTAACAACTCTCAAGACACAAGGGTAAGGGCTGGGCAATTGGTGTTAAGTGACTGGTCCAGGGTCACACAGCTAAGAAGCGTCTGAGGTCACATTTGAACCCAGGACCTCCCGTCTCCAAGCCTGACACTCTTATCCACTGTGCCACTTAGCTCCCCCATCTTGTACCTATTTTAAATATATCCAAATATGTACATGTTGTTTCCCCCTCTTTGTGGTCAGGGAATGTTTTCCTTTTTTCTTTGTATCCCTGTGCCAAACCTAGTGCTTAGCCCATAGCAGCTCTTAATAAATGCTTGTTTTTTGAATGAAAAGATGAGAATGCTAGCAAATGAAAGGATTTTGAAAGAGACTGAGAGTCTGAATGCATTTAAGACTGTCAAATATCTACCCAAGCAGAGATATTGATTCACTATATTTGGATTCTGAGAAAATATGTAACCCATTTCTTTTTCCCAGCAAGGTTTTACCCTTGGTTATCTAACAGATCGCCTTGGCGAGACAAGGACCCTTTGTGCTTGCTCAGAGAATACTAATTTGTCTTCATTAAAGTGGTAGGGCAGACCGTAGCTACCACTTCCAACATGCACAAATCTGGGGTGCGGGAGGTGGAAGGAGAATATCAGAGATCCCACCAGGGGAACGAGGAAAAGGGACCTTATTGTCCCTTGAGAATTGAGAGGCCATTCTATTTTAAATTTAGGACAATTTCCTTTCATTGACCTAAGTTTCTTTAAAGGGGGCAGAAAGAAAGAAGTGGGGAAGATAAAAAGACTTTTCAGAGATTCCTGGCAATCTGAAAGAGTCTCCCAGAGTTCTATCCATCCTTCCTTTGACTTTCTCAGGAGGGAAGGAACCAAACTATTCTGATAAGAGAGGGACGACCAAAACCAGGCCACTACGAGCCTTCTTTCACAATCCTTTTCATATTACTCCTTAAGCACATAAGATCACAGGTCTAGAATTAGAAGGAACCTTAGAAATCGATTAATCTCTCCTTGCTCCCCTCTTTTCCAGGTGAGTAAACGGAGGCATGGAAAATTGACCTGTTCAAGCTCACATAGATAGTCAATGGCAAAGATAACATTTGAACGCTGGACCTCTAAAGCCCACTTAACCGCTCTTTCTGTCATACTGTGCTTCCGCTGTTAAAAGAGAGTGCTAATGTAGATAGATATGATTTAGTTTCATTATGGGATAATAGGAAAGAGAACTGAATTTGGAGTCAGAAGACCTGCATTTGAAATTAGATATTTACAGCCGTTGTTGTGACCTTGTGCACGTCAAGAGCCTCAGTTTCCTCATCTATAACATGAAAGACAAGACTCCGGAATAATACCTCTTCTGTTCTGGAAACTTATTACCAATGTGTGTGTGTGTAGAACTGACCCCTTTGAAGTACACTTTCCTCTATAAAGATTAAACCAATTTAGCGCCTCTGAAAACACTAACTGGTTGCTACTTTAATAGTTCATAAATGCTATTCTAATTGCTCCATATGGCTCCTTAAGTTTGTTTTTCTTGGATGAGAATTCTTTTGGGGTGGGGAAGAAGTAAAAGAATTCAGCAAATGACCAAAGATTAACTGTGATTATGGAGTTAATGTGATCAATTATCCACTGACAATGCAGAAAAGAAAATGACGTCTGCCCAGATGTTGGTCTCCAAAGGAGGGTGAGAGGGGGACAATCTTCCCAGAAAAGATACATAATTATCTGTGATTCTAAACCGATTTTCAGTCTAAAGTTATTCATAGATTCAACAGCATTTGAAATCTGGAAGTGATCTCAGAGCTCATCTTATCCAATTCCTCCCCCCAATCTTGGATATTTTAAAGATGAGGAAATTGTGGATCCTAGGGGTTAAATGACTTGGCCAAGGGCACACAGCTGGGTTTAACTGCAACCCACTTCCTCACTCCCATTTCCCTGCTCTTATGCCAGAAGTTACTACTTTTGGGTATCATACCCTCAAATGAAAGAGAATAGGAAAGAATATTGCTAAATAATATTTTTGATATTTTCATTTTGATGGTACCTTTTGAACCAAAATCTTTATCAAAATTAACCAGCTTCTCCTTCATAGCTTTGACTTCCAAGCTACTCTTCTCTCCTGGTTGTACTCATGACTCTTTGACCTCTCTTGTATTTAGCTTTTGGCTGGCTCCTCATCCTGCTCCCTTCTTTGAAATATACTTATATGTCTGCCAAACTCCTTCCTTTGGCTCTTTTCCATTCTCTCTTCAAACCTTCCTCTGAGTGATGATCTCATTGATTCTTTTGACTTCCCTGGAAATCTTCTGCCCTGCTTCTATTGCTGCTCCACTGTCCTATGACACCATGACCAAGAGGACATAATTCTTCCCACGGACCAGGATTTTTCACTCCAATTTTCTTCTGTCCTGCTCCCCACTTGCGTATCCCTCTGCCTGGCTCCCTTCCACCTCTTGTTCTGAGAACTGTTACCAAATCAATACCGCCAAAGCCTTTGCATGGGGGTATTGATAATGGGCTGCCCTATGGCTCCACTCAATGTCTGCGAATCCTTAGGCTAAAACACCTTTCAATGATTATTTCTCCCCAGCAGAATGTAAGCAACTTGAGGGTAGAGACCATCCTGATTTTTTGTATTTGTATCCCTAGTAGTTAGCACAGTGCCTGGCACTCAAGAAGTCTGTTCGCTCATTCGTTCCTTCCTTCTCTTCTTCCCTTTTCTGTTTTGTAGATGACTCCTAACTCAACATCTGTACTGTCAATCTCTTATCGGAGCTTCTGACCTATATTTACATTTGTCTGCTGGAATGGTCCACCTGGATATCCTGTCAGTCAATATCTCCAACTCAAAATGTTCAAAACTGACAAAATTCATCAGCCCCACTCACACATCCAACCTGCTTCCTCCATCTAACTTCTCCTTTAATGTCCTTTAATGGCACCACCATACTGCCAGGCTTGAAACTCAAGACTTTCTCTTCCTCCTCTCATGAGGACTCAACTGATAAGCCCTGTCAAGTGTGCCTCTGTAGTCTTTCATAATTCCCAATCTGTCCATTTCCACTGCAGCCATCCAAGAATTGGAACTCAAGGCTGATTCAAGGTCTTAAACAATATTATGAATAATATTCAAGATCTAACCACAATATTATGCAGCCTCTGCTATTACAACAGTTTCTTAGTTGTTCCTTCTGCATCCCATATAGCCCCTCCCTTACGATTTTCTTATTCTAGTAAAATTCTTCTGCTTAAAGTTCTTCAATGCCTGCCCATTGGGAAAAGTGTCTACTTCTGATCCTGACATTAAAGAACCTCCCTAATCTGACCCTAACCTATCTTTTCAGCCTCCTAATACAATACTTCTATGCATATATTCTCTCTTCTAGCCAAACTGGACTTCTTTCCATTCCCCCAGGCTCATCCTGTCCTCTCTTGCCTCTAAGCCTTTGTTCACTCCAGCCTTGGCAGGTTCCAATTTCCTTCTCTCTAGCCAAGGTCTTTGGAGCCACCTCTTCTGTAACACCTTTCATGAATCCATTAACTAGAAATATCTCTTTCAAATTTATCAAAATACTTTGTTTTAGACCTCCCTTGCCTCTATTCTGAGAGCAATCTATTTATAACACAATTACTATCTATGGGTCATACACCCCTATCCCTTTATATAGTTATGTTAACTCTGTGACATAGTTGGGAGTTGAGAGAATAAGGCCCTCGATTTAGATTTAGACCTAGCTCTATCACTTATTAGTGCTGTGACCTTAAGCAATGCCTCAAGTTTCTTCATTACTAAAAGGGGGATAAAATCAATCAATAAATAGACCTTTAAAAAGCATCCAGGGGCAACTAAGTGTCTCAAAAAGAGAGCACACTCCGGAGGGAAGGGAGGGGCAGGATATCAGAAAATTACTAATTTTGAGACTGCTCAGTTTCCTTTTTTTATTTGGAAAGTGTTGAGGGAGGGGAAGTTTGAACCAGAAAACCTCCAAAGTTCCTTCTAGCTTTAAACCTAGGATTCTATAAATTTCTCAAATGTCATCCTTTGGAATCTTTTCTTTACATCTCCAGCACCTAGCCTTAAGCTTTGCACATATTAGGCACTTAATTTGTCGAATTGCATTTTTCATTCAGTGTTATGTTGCTGGATCTAGGTTCTCACTGGGGCACGCATGCCCTTGAATGTTGAAGATAGCCACCAATCCATTAACACTCATTTTAAGTGATTCTTACCCATTGCCTCCCATAAATCCTTGACAGGGGATCCACTGTATGTATTGGGTAGGTGTTCAAGCTTCTTTTAGATTTCTTCATCAGTAAGGTGCTGTCCACTCATCCTTAGCTCCTACCTCTTTTACCAGGGAAGCCCTTTTCTTTTCCTTCACTCTCCTTTCACTATTCTTTATTGGAAATAGGTTAGACAATGCATGGCCATCATATACCTTTCCATTGCCCTTTGAGTCACCTTCAACTTAAATTCTTTAGAGACTCTGGCATTATTAGTATTTTTTTAAGTGAAGCTAGGACCATATTAACATTAGGTTAAAAGTCTTTATTTCTAAAAAAATAAGATTAGTTTCTTCTTTTAAAAAAATCACCTTTTTACTCCAAAACCTGAAGTTTGCTCTCATAGTTGCTAACCTCATTTCCTGACTCAAATTGCAAATATGAGGTAAGGGTCTGGGCTACTCCTCATTTTCCTGAAATCACTTTATTCACCCTCCATTTAATATTCTTTTATAATGGTCATGAGGACTTAAAAAATTCTTTTTCTTAAAAGCAGAGCTGTTGACTCCATCCCAGCATCAATTGTTATTCATACAAGGATAAGAAAATGGAAAACCAATTTCCTATAATTATTTTTGCATACACAAAGTATGTTCTCAATACACGACACAATGACATGAGACAGAAAATGCCACAGCTGAGGCTGAATGGAGGTTTTTAGGCAACCTTCCTCATTTCCCCTCTATTTTTTAACAGTATAACTTGCTCCAAAAAAAAGAAAGTTCAACTTGGCTTTCGTTTGTAGAGATTGCAAAATATTAATATCACCAAGGGTGGCAGTTCTGAAAATAATGTTTAATAATTCAACCTTTCCATAAGAGGCAAAGGAAAGACATTAATTTTTAAGAATGAAGCAATCTTTTCACAAAAAAATGATAGGTTGACCTTGCTTTATACGATATCTATATACCTAAAAAGTTGCATGTAAAGTGAGTGTATTTATTTAGACATTCACAGGGTCATAGATTTAGAGCTGAATAGAATTAGAAGACTCACAGCCATTTTGACTAGGTGCATTATAAATGCATATTATCCAACTTCACCAGAACCTTCAGTACAGAAAGGCAGGCCTTTTATTTCTTTTGAATTCCCAAGCTCTCTCCTCACAGAAGCAATTCCAACCTTCCCTTCTCCAAACCTTCCATACATTCCACCATTCCCTTCTTTCATACTATACTACTCCTGGCTAAAGCTCTTGCCTGTTATTTTCTTACTTTAGTGACAAAAAAACCAAACCAAAACAAAAAACAACTGAGGCCATTCCATGGGATTTTCTCATATTTTCTTCTTTTCATCCTCAGTCTCCTTGACATCACCCTCTAATCCTTCCTTTTTTCTCCCTAATCTTTGACAATGAAGCAGGCTCTCTTCTTGCCAAGACACATGTCCTTAATCCCACTCCTACTTCCTTCTCCAGTAAATTGTAACCTCAATCATTCTCTCTAGTCTTTCACTTCTCCTTATCTATGCCTTCCTTTCTCACTACCTTCAAATATACCCAATTCTCTCCCAACATTTACAAAAAAATAAAAAATAATTTTTACTAGATCCTACCATCCCCTCAAATTATCTACCTCCCTCTTTCCTTCCTTTCTCAGTCAATCAGCAAATCATTTATTAAGCATCTACTACTACTCATATTTTACACATATATTTTAGGATAAAAAGATCACTCATAACTGGGGGTATCCACACATTAATTTCAACGTTGTATTCCCTTAGTAAAATTCAAACAAGTGCCTAGAGGGCAGGACCTTTTTTTTTTTTGGTATTTGTTTCACTTTGCCTACTGTAGTACTTTGTACATAGAAGGGGTTTAATAACTGCTTGTTGGATTGGATTATATTAAATATCATCTAGTTTAAGGCTCAAGAGAATGGGTGACTCATTCAACATTCCCTATAAAATTAAAAAGCTTCCATGAAAATTAGGTCATCTGGAACTTTTTTTTTTATCAGCTCCAAAATATATCATTCATCTACTGTATAAATCTGTATCTATTCATGAGATTTTAGAATTTAAAGTCTATAAGAGATCTTGGAGACCACCCATTCCAGTTCCCTCAATTTAGAGATGAAGAAAATGAAGTCCACAAAAACAGAGCATTTAGACCAAGATTGGATAGATAGAAAAGTAGTTAAAGGAAAATTCAAACCTGATTCCAAACCAATAACTTCTTTATCTATATAGTAGGGTAAAAACACTCAGGAGCAGGTAGGTGGCACCACAGTGCACAGAATGTCAGACTTGGAATCAGGAAGACTCATCTTCCTCAGTTCAAATCTGGCCTCAGGCACTTAGTAGCTGTGTGATTCTGGGTAAGTAACTTCACTCTGTTTGCCTCAGTTTCCTCACATTAACGAACTTGAAAAGGAAATGGCAAACCTCCCCAATATTTTTGCCAAGAAAACCCTAAATGGGGTCACTAAGAGTTGAACACAACAGAATGACTCACAACACCTAAAACACTCAGACTTATAAGTCCTTAGAAGAGCCAAACTAAGAAATTAAAATTAAATTAAAGTGAATACTAAAATGGATAAAGATACAAGTTAGTTATCCATCATGGAAACTGCTAGAGGGGGGTGTTGAGACATGGTGGATCCAAAAAGGTATTTTACATAAAAAAGTTATAGAGTTGTATATCATACATTTTTTACAATTCTTTTCTTTTTTTGCAGAGGAGGAAGCACACTATCAGGGTGGGAACTCCTTCCACTCAAGTAGAACAGCCACACATCTGTACCTTAGAATCTCAAATACTTGCCTGGGGCAATTGGGAAGTTAAGAGATTTGCCTGGGGTCACACAAACAGGATGTCAAAGGCAGAACTTGAACCCAGGTCCTCCTGACTTGGAGACTTGTCTCCAACCTACACACCATGTTGCCTTTCATTTTAGTCCAATTCAACACATACGTTTATTGCAAGATGAAATAATACTTTATTGTGTTCATTTTGAAATTAAACTGAACTTGTATCCCCAGCAAAAACAGCAGGAGGAGGCTGAGTGACCTGAAATAAAAAAAAAAAACAACCCCAGACAATCTCCACACCACAGCTAATACCTATAGAGAACTAGCAGATCACTGGCATGGGCAAAAGAGAGGATAAATGCATACAACAGAGATTCTTGTCCTCCAGAAAGGACTCCCTTCTATTGTCCTAGAATCTGTCTGTCACCAGGAGGTAACAGGGGATTCTCACAGTGATTTGCGCTGCTGCTTCTGTCACTGTGGATTACCCGCTAACCACTCAGGGTCAAGTACATTACCATGATCCCTCTTTATATCCATTACAAAAAAGCATGGCTGAAGGATAGGCTCATTCAGACACCTGATCCTTTTTGTGCTCCCAAGGCCACACAGGAAGCCCCCTCCCTCTCTGGACAAAACAAGTCTCCTTTACATCTAAGACAATAAGAATGTAAAAATACCCCCTTCTCCTCCTTTGAGGGACAGCCTAGACCTTGGACAAATGTTACTAGAAACGCCAAACAAGGGGAGTAAAAAGAACATAACAAGGAATAACAAAGAATTCAATCCAACTAGCATTTACCAAAACACCTATTAAGGGACAGCAGGCGCTGTCCATGGTTCTGGGGACACAAATGCTAAAGTGAAGAAGTCTCTCCCCTCAAGGAGCTTCTACAGGATTCTACAGGATACTATTTAGTAAATTATAACAACAGATTTTCCTCTGCCTGTCTCTCTTTGCTGGTGAAAATTAGTTTCTAATACAACTACTAAAAAAAATCAGACACAAAACTCATGGCCCTCATATTTTTGTTGCAGCATATTTTTATTGGAAAGTAGAAAAATTGGGTTGTTTCCCAAGATAGGTATCTCTTTTTAGGCCCCACTCTCTGAGATACAGATTTTTAAATTACTTTTGATCTTTTGGAGTCATAAATAAAAAAAATCACCACCTGCCGTCTTTTCACATTTAATTCTGATGCTTCTGGCTCACCACCAGTGGGGAACCACCCTTGGAGCTCTTTGGACTTGGAGTACATCAGGAGTAGAAAGGGCTCAATGATTCATCCACATTTCTGAAACTCCCTTCCCTCCCCTCACACCCACACATCTTGCCCTTTGCAGGCCAGTAGTCCAGAAGGATGCTACATGATCTGGTATTTTAAAAATGGCCCTGATGATCTCTATATCATGGGTAATGCACATGTGAATATCAGAAAATTTCTGGCAAGAAGAATGGGAGTGAGGATAAATGTGTATATATGTTTGAGTATATATTTGTGTGTATATGCACATAAATGCATGTATATCAGTATATATGTGTATATACAAATATAGAAATTATATCTAAAACTATGTACATATATGTATGACTATGTGTCTGTCCATAAGGAAATGTAGAAATATATATGAATAAATATGTATATATATTATATATGTACATACATATATCCCATACTGATACCTGAGCTCCAGAAAGGGTCCTTTGCACTACCCCAGAAACTGTAGTAGGAAGTACAAGAAGATACTTGCTGAGCAATTTCTCTTCAGGCTCACATGAAGAAATTAGGGCTCAGAAAGGTCAAATTACTTGCCTAAGGTTATCAAGTAGCATGAGGCCAAGTTAAAATTCCAGCCTAGATCACAAGTTTTTCCTACTACATGAGAGGGTTGGTTTGGGTGTTATGGAGAAGGAGTTGATGATATATGCCAGAAGGTAGAAGGAGGGTGAGATGGATTATTCCCCTCTTCAGTCTTCTACAAATATGTCTCCTCACTAAACCTGCCTTTGCTTCCCTCTAATAACTGATCTTATAGATGAACCTTTTCCCTTGGTGAAAGAGAGAGAAATCAGCTCTCTCCCTCTTCCACAGTAATTATTCCCTTCACTCACAAGGAAAATCAATTTAGGATAAATGACAAATCTTTATTCTAACAATAATGATCAGGGGTAAAACGGAAAGATGTCTGAAGGGTAGGGATCTAGAGGAAAGAGGGGAAAGGAAGTCCCTGTCTGTCTAAATCCCCCTTTCCCTCCCTCCACAGTTGAGAGACTCAGGCTTGACAGCCTGGCCTCTGAGAGGTTCAGGTTTGTGACCCCTGGTCTTTGTCACAGCAAAGCCAATGTAGACCCAGGGTGTCACAGGAGCTGTGTGAGATCTTGTTAGGCTGTTTCTTATTCTTTTCAGGTTTCTGTCACACTTCTTGGTATCTTTGGGGGAAATGGTGATTAAGTTCAATGAGGGATTTTGTATAGCTCAGGATACAGTCTCTGGTCAGACCCTCACCCTTGCTGTCTCAAGATAGACAGAGAGACCAACTGCCTCTCACCTGGAATCTTTCTTCCCTCAAGATTCCAAGCCTTCTCAACCATCCTCCCCTGTGGATGGAAATCTTTGCATTTTTTCCAGGCTCTGTCATTCAAATTCTCTGGATTATTCCTCTATCACATTACTATGCCATATTATATTTTGCTAAATGCCTAATTATTTGTAAGATCTTTGTTCATTTTTCATAATGTTTCCATTCATCTTTCTTGCATGGATTTGGATCTAAATTGGGATCAGGATGCAAATTTCTTCCTGACTGGAAACCTTAGTGGTAAGAGATATCTCTGTGTTACTCTCTCTTTTTTAAAATAATATTTAATTTTTTCCTCAATTATGTGAAAAAACAATTTTTAACCTTCATTTTAAAAAATTGAGCCTAATTTTCACCTTCCTTTCCTTCTCTCACTCCTTCCTGAGACAGTGATATGATATAGATTTTACAAGTGTAATAGTGTAAAACATCTTCCCATATGAGTAATTTTGTTAAAGAGAACTCAAAAAATAAAAGTGAAGAAATAATGTGAAATATAGTATGTGTTGGTCTGCATTCAGATTCCATTAATTCTTACTCTGAAGGTGAATGGTATGCTTCATCATGAGTCCTTGAGGATTATCTTAGTTCATTGTACTGCTAAGAATAGCTAAATCATTCATAAATGTTCATCATATATTATGTACAATGTTCTCCTGGTTCTGCTCACTTCACTCTGCATCAGTTCATGTAGGTCTTTCTTAAATCGTCTTTCTCAATTTCTAATTCTTTGCCTTTGTGCTATTCTCAAGCTTGTGCTGGATCTCAGTTGTATGTGTATTCTCTTCCTAGGGCAATGCCCGCAGTCAGCTCACCTTTTCTGCACCACATATTTCCTGTGCTGCCAAGGGACTCTCCTCCCATTTTTTCAAGGTAATGGTGCAAGAGGCTGGAGGAGGGACTGACTCATGCCTTCAGTCATAGTCTAGTACTCTCTGTGTTAGAAATTGAGTAGGCCTTTAAAAGTATGCTGACTATTTTTTTTTTTAACCAGACCTAGGATGACCTTGGTATAGAGAACTCCTTGTAAGTTATTATTAACATCATATGTTATATTAACCCTTAAAAATCAATAACTACATTTAGTCTTTCAGCATTATCTTGGATTTTTGTTTTTAAAAGAATTCTTACTTTGGAAATATACAAAAGATATTCAAAATAGATAAGATAATAAATAACAGTTGACATTTTTATCTCACTGTAAGGTTTGCAAAGTCCTTAACCAATATTATCTCATTTGAATCTTGCACTTTCTATTGTTGACATGAGGTCCCTCCTCATTCAAATCCAAGGTCCCAGGCTCATCTATAAGATCAAATATATGGCTTTTCTGAAATAAGGCAGATATTTACAAATAACAAATAAAACTTAAACAAAACTGCTTGCTTTTTCATGAAAAAAAATCATTTTTCTTAAATATGGAAAAGCATAAAGGAAAAACAAGAAAGAACTTTATTATTTCTACGATAAGGTATAATGGGATGTCTTTTTAAAAGGCAAGTAGACCAACATTTCGGCAGCAGAAAGTGAAGAATTAAAAAAGCCTCTCGATGAGAGTGAAAGAGGTGAGTGTCAAAGTTGGTTTGAAGCTTAACAGCAACAGAAAACAACTAAGATCATGGCAACTGTTCCCATTACTTGGCAAACAGAGGGAGAAGAAATGGACACAATGTCAGATTTTACATCCTTGGGTTCAAAGATCACTGCAGATGGAGACTGTTGCCATGAAATCAAAAGATGACTGCTCTTTAGAAGGAAAGCAATAGTAAATCTGGACTGTATACTCAAAAAGCAGAAACACTACCTTGCAAAGATTTGTATAGTCAAAGCTATGGTTTTTGAATTAGATTAGAAGGAAAGCTGAGTGCTGCAGAATAAAAGCTTTTGAATTGTGGTGCTGGAAAAGACTTTTGAGAGTTCCTTGGACAACAAGATCAAATTAGTCAATACTTAAAGAAATTAACTCTGACTGTTTGGAAGCTGAAGCTTAAATATTTTGGACACATAATTAGAAGGTAAGACTCACTAGAAAAGACCTTGTTATTGGGAAAGAATGAAGGCAAAAGGAGAAGGGGAAGGCAGAGGATGAGATGGAGAGATAATATCATGGAAGCAATGAATATGAGCTTGGACAGACTTAGGGAGATAGTGGAAGAGATAAGGGTCTGGTGAGCTACAGTCCGTGGGGTCAGAAAGAGACAGATACTACTGAACAACAACAAACAGTATCATCGTACATCTTGCATTGTGCTTTCTACTTTTCAAAAGCCTTCCCATCTGTTCTTGAATTTGCTTTTCATATTATCTGTGTGCCACAGACAGAGAGAATATCATTCCCATTTGATGGATAATGAAGCCGTAGCTGACAGGATGTTGGACTTGGGAAAAGAAAGAACCTGAAAAGTCAACAAGTCCAATTCTCTCATTTTACACATGAGGAAACTGAGGCCCAGCCAAGTGAAGTCACTTAATTAAGATCACAGAAAAAAAGAGCAAGTTCAGGATTTGAATACACTTCCTTATAATCCAAACCCACGTTGCCTCTCCTAGAATCACAAAATTTTAGAGTTGGAAAGGATCTCAGCAGCCATAGAATTCAGTCAGAGATAGCTAATGGTGCTGTGGATAGAGCAGTGAGCCTGGAGACAGGGACAACAGAGTTCAAATCTGGCCTCAGACAGTTACTAGACATGTAGCCTTGGGTAATTCAATATCTCTGCCTGTTTTCTCAACTGTAAAATGGGGACAGCAGCAGCTGTGTCCCTGAATTATTACGAGGACTAAATAAGATATTTGTAAAATGTGAAGCACAGTAACTGGCACATACTAGGTGCTTATTAAAGTTTCCTTCTTTCCTCCCTCCCTCCATCCTTCCGTCCCTCCCTCCCTCCCTCCCTTCCTTCCTTCCTTCCTTCCTTCCTTCCTTCCTTCCTTCCTTCCTTCCTTCCTTCCTTCCTTCTTTCCTTCCTTCCTTCCTCAAAGAATTCCATGTGTAGCATAGCTGACTAAAAGTCACATAGCTTTGGTCCTAAGAACTATAAGAAGGCAAACTCTGGTGGAAGTAGTCCTTTTGAGATGGCTTTGAGATGGCTCTAGTTTTTCAACAGTTTTCCCTGACATCAATCACAATAAAAATAGCTAACATTCCTACAGTGGTTTTCCAAACCACTTTACATATGTTATCTCATTTGATTCTCACAATAGCCACGTGAGGCAGGTGCTAATTATCATCCTTGCTTTCCAGATGAGAATGCTAAATGACTTGGGCTCATAGAACCAGAGCCAGAAGGGGATTCAGAAGCTATCATGCTCAATGATTATCCTTCCTATTTTACAGATGAGAAAATTGAGGCTCAGAGAGCTTATGTGACTTAGAAACCATCATTCTTTCAGGAGAGAATGCAGGTCCCCTGACTCTACAGCCAGAAAACCATTTCACTGTACCACACCATTTCTATGTCACAGAATTGCTCAGGGGCAGAACTGAGGCCAGTACTTACTTCAGCTCTCTTTCCATTTCACATTACATTTGGGAGATCAGGCAAAACAGAGCAAGAATTTCAAACCCTTTGACTCTATCTAGTTAAGACAGAAGAACTTGTACAATTTATGAAGATGGCTCAAGAAAGAGCATTTAAATGCTTCAGGTATTTTTTTTAAACCCATACCTGATGCCTTAGAATCAATACAAGTATTGCTTTCAAGACAGAAGAGCAGTAAGGGGCTAGGCAGTGGGGTTAAGTGACTTGCTCAAGGTCACAGAGCTAGGAAGTGTCCGAGTCCAGATGTGAATCCAGAACCTCCTGTCTCCAGGCCTGTTCCTTCATCCCCTGAGCCACCTAGCAGCCCCTTCAGGTTGTTTTTTGAAATGAGTGGAATTCATTGATCTAGGGCTGGAAGGGACCTCAGAAGTCATCTAGCTCAACTCACCTATTTTACAGATGAGGAAACTGAAGCATCAGGTGGTATAGAGGCTTAGGCTCTTAGACCTAGAGCTGAAAGGGACCCTACAGGTCATCTTGTTCAATCCTGTCATTTTACAAATGGGGAAACTGAGGTCTCAAAAGGTAAACTGACTTGTCTAACATGAGACAGATAATACCTGGAAGAACAAAGATTTGAACTCATGCCCTTTGACTCCACATTCAGCAATCTTTCCCGCCTTAAACAATGTCTTAAAAATATGCTGAAATCATTCCAACACTGTATTTGAATCTAGACAAATATATATCTAAATCCACAGTAGGAATGCATCACAGGAAATTAAGCCATTGATAGCCTAATCATTTCATCAATGGAGATGGATGCCATGTAGCTTTAACTGCAGTTCAGAAGAATGTCATAAAGTGTCAAGTATTCTGGCGCCTTTGGGGATATAATTTAGTATCCAGTGGGATCTGTAATTGGGGCATTATTTTAACTTTAAACAGAGAAATATGGAATGGGGGACATCTCATAAATTTCCAATACTTGCCAAGCACTAATGAATCGCATTCAAATCTGTTTCTGCCCGCCGAGCTGAGTTCATTTTTCATCCTTACTTAAGTTGAGGTTATGTTGAGGAATGTGCCTGGGCAGATGAGTCACTGTTGGTTCAAACACAGAGGCTGAAAAGCTTTCTAAAATGAAGGTGATCCTTATTCTGTCGCCCTCCTGCCTGTACCAGGCTGCCTCTGTGCCCAAGTTCTCAGGAGACATTCATTCTCCTGGCTTAGTTGTCTGCCAAGGAGCGAAGGGTGTGGTGGGGCTGGCGGAGGAGGGAGTCATCTAGCAGGGAGTGGGAAGGCTTCTCTAACAGGGAGGGCAGCAAAGATGTTCAGATTTCAAGGAAAGAGAAAATAATGGAGGAATCAAGCGTGGGTGTCTGCTTCCAATCTCCCCTCGGCTGGAGGGGAAGAAGGTACAATGAAAAACTTCTCTACATTTTTTTTTCCCCTTCCAGAGTAATAAGACTATTAACAACTCAGATGCCAGTTCCGGCTCAAGTATTGTCCTTGCCTACCTGTTTCAGGAGGAGGAGTAAGGATTCATGAGCATGAGTTGATAGAATGTTTAAAGCTAAAGAAAATAATATAATACAGTTGCTGGCGTTTCCCCCTTCCTTTTCCTGAAATTAGATGGTGCTTTTGATCGTCCTCATATTTTCTTTAGAAATCAGAGATTTAGAGCTGGAAGAGAAAGATTGTGGGGGGTCTCCTCATTTAACAGATCCTGAAGCCCAGGGAGCTCATGGGACCCTAGATTGAGGACTAAAAAGGACCACAAAGGAAGGCAAACCCAGCCCCTGCATTTTACATTTGAGGAAACTGAGGCTCAAGGAACTTATGGGATTCTAGATTTGGAGCTTGAAGAAACTTTAGGTCATCAAATTCACTCCCTTTATTTGACAGACAAAGGAACAGAGTTCTAGAGAGGTGGTCACTTGTCTAAGGTGACATAGGTGGTAAGTGACAGAGCTGACAGTCAAACCCAGGTCTTCTGGCTCCCCAAACAGTGGATTTTCCATTGTATCAATATATGCTGGCTGGCAAATGATGTGTATGCAGTACTTCTCCATCAGAGTGCATGATCTTCAAAGGCAGAGGCTATTCCATTTTTGCCTTTGGTTCCCAGTACCTGGCACAGCTCTTGGCACATAGTGAACACTTAACAGGCTTTTGAAGAATTGAAAAGAAAAAAGAGCTACTGTCCATCTTTTGGCATGGAATCACAACTAGAGCTAGAAGGGCCCAGACAAGCCATCTGGTCCTACCCCCTAGTTTTACATATGAGGAAATTAAGGCCCAGATAATGGAAGTTATCTGGCCAAGGCCAACAGCTTGTTCTCTAAGGTTTACAAAGCCATTTACATATCACTTGACCCTCCGAGGTAGGAGCTATTATCCTCCTCATTTTCCAGATGAGGAGACCAATAGAGTTAAGAGACTTGCCTAGGGTCACACAACTAAGTGTCTGAGAAAGGATTTGAATTCAGATCTTTCAGATACCAAGGACAACATTTTACCTACCATGCCAGTGGCATCAAACTCAAATACATAGAACCTCAGCATATTGATTTAGAAAACCACATATTCACATTATGTAATTGTATTTTATTTATTTTGCTTAATGTTTCTTAATTACATTGTTTAAAACAACCTTTACCTTGTATCTTTTCCAAGGCAAAAGAGCTCTGAGAGCTAAACCTTTGGGATTAAGTGACTCACCCAGGGTTATATAGCTGGGAAGTATCAGAAGCCAGATTTGAACCTGGATCTCTTGTCTCTAGGTCTGGCTCTCTATCTACTGAGCCATCTAGCTGCCCCACAATTATGTTCAGTTCTAGTGAACCACTTGTGGCCCAAAAGAATGGACCACTTCTTCCCTATATCAGCTCAGTGCACGGTGTAGACCCATGATTTGAACTTGGCCAAATCCATCGAGCCTTTCACTCTGTTAGTGAGGAGCCAGCCAAAGCTAAGGCAGCAGCAATGACCTTGTGGTGTCAAAATCAAAAAAGGATGCAGCAGTGCTGATTAGGCTAGACAAATGCAAATCTGAGGGAAGGAACAACTAAGGGAAAGAGTCTTCAAAATGTAACTGAATCCCAAGGGATGCTGCAATTAAAACAAATACACTTCCTAAGAAATTCCCAAATGAAAGGAATGCAACATGTGACTGAGAGAGAATAATCAAAGACCTGGGTGAGGGGAGAGAAGAAGGCGGAGGAAAGTTGGATGGAGAAGATCAAACAGAGATGGATGCTAAGCTTTACTTTTCTTTGTAGGGGTAGCAAGAGCAAAGTGAGCTCATGTTAATGGGCTACTTAAGGAAGGAGAAAAAGGCTTTTTATAAATGATAAAAGACTAAGAGGGAAACAGGTCCATTAGTTAATGAAGCGGGCAATGATGAAGCCTGGCCAGAAAGCCTTGAAAATGGCAGTGGGACAAGATTGCTACTGGAAGGTTGGGCACAACGTCATGTCTGCTTCTTCTCACTTTGGTGTCTTTGATCCACTTAACACTGATTAGGGGAAAAGTGAGGATTAGGAGTGACATCTTGTCCTCCTTAAGATCCTCCTATGACAGCGTTAAAGCTGGAAGGGACATGAATGATAGAGAAGTCCAATCCTTTCATTTTAGAAACGAGCAACCGGAGGCACAAAGAAGGAATAGGCATGGATGGTAGACATAGAAGGCCTGTGGACGTCATTTTGCTTAATACCCTCATTTTACAGATGAGGAAACTGAGGCTCATAGAAGCCATAATCATAGATCTAGAGCTGGAAGGGGCCTCAGAGACCATCTAGTGGGACCCCCTCAAATCTTACAGATGAGGAAGCTGAGGACAAGGGAGGTGAAGTAACTTTCCTAAGGCAGGTCTTGGAACACAGGTCTTCTGATCTCAGGGCCATAGTTCTTTCCAATGTCTCCATAACAGAGGCTCTTTTCTTCCAATGCCCCACTAATTCTAAAGTCGGAGGAATGATATGGAGAGGTGGCAGGCAGAGTGGGAAGGGAATGAAGAAGCCTAAAGCCACAACTACCTTTTAAAAAATCCTCAACTGCTGGCACTTCCTCTTGCCAGTATCCATTTCGTTGATATCCCTCTTCCTCCCTGCCTTGAAGAATTTGGTTCCTGTTACTCATGTGGTATCAAGAGGTACCTAAATATTGGGGTGCCAAAATGATAAGAGTAAACAAGTGCCCTGATTTGCAAGAGATCAAAGTGACCTAAGGAAATGATAGTTTTTTTTTATCAGTCAACAAATATTATTAAGTGACTACTGTGTATAAGCAGTATGATAGGTCCTGGGGATTCAATAATAATAATGATGATGATAATAATAATTTGAGCTAGCATTCACATAGTAATTTAAGGTTTGCAAAGCAAAGTACATATACTATCACATTTGGTCCTCACAGCACTCCTGGGAGGTGGATGCTATTATTATTCCCATTTTATAGATGAGGGAAATGTGACAGAGAGAGATTAATGCCCACAACCATACAGCCACTAAAGAATGAATCAATCCTGAACCTATTGAAAAAATAATAAAATCTGCTAATAATCAAAAGAAAATTTAGAAGAAGAAAGCAGGAGAGAGAGAGAGAGAGAGAGAGAGAGAGAGAGAGAGAGAGAGAGAGAGAGAGAGTGTGTATGTGTGTGTGTGTGTGTAGGCAGTGGGGAAAGAAAGCACAAAACAATTGCTTTTTTGGATAAAATTACTAGATTACTGGATTAAGGGACTGCAGCAGATGTCACACATTTGGATTTTATTAGACCATTTGGTAAAATGTCTCACGCCAGGCTCATTATAAAACTAAGTGACTCTGGCTGGAACATGGACCAAGGGATAATAAATGAGGGGTAACAATACATGACAATCTATCTCATTGGGAGGAGAGTGGGTAAGAGAGGTGACATAAGGACGCCTGCTGTTAGGGGCTTATACAACATCCTCTTTAATGATCTCTAAAAGACAGCAGGAAGGAGGGCAGCTGAGAGGAGAGATTCAGCAGACAAAAGGGTAAGAGATTCAAGGGAGAAATCCGAAGATGGGGAAAAATTCAAGCTAACCAGGGCAATGCAGAAAAAGAGTTGAAAATACACGGAAAGATCATTTTAAAGGGGTGAGGCAAAGATGACCTGGTATCAATGAGAACTTAAACATAGAAAGATGTAGGGAGAGTTACAGAATTTCAGTGGAAGGATTCTTAGTTGCCACACAGCTTGACTCAGGTCTGATTGCTGGGTATTCTAATGGAGTCAGGCTTGAATTCAAATCTAGCCTCAGATATTTCCTAGTTAGGCAAGTCATTTAACCCCATTGCCTAACCCTTGCCGCTCTTTTGCCCTAGAATTGATACTAAGACAGAAGGTAAGGGTTTAAAAAAATAAAATTAAAAAAACAACCTATGCTCTCTCTCTCTCTCTCTCTCTCTCTCTCTCTCTCTCTCTCTCTCTCTCTCTCTCTCTCTCTCTCTCTCTCTCTCTTAAAGCCCTTACCCTTACCTTTTATCTTAGAATCAATACTGTGTGTTTATTGGTTCTAAGGCATTGGTAAGGTGGTAAGGGCTAAGTGGTAAGGGCTAAGCAATGATGTGTTAAGTGACTTGCCAAGGGTCACACAGCTAGGAAGTGTCTGAGGTCAGATAACAACATATGTTCTAATATGAGAAGCAATATAGCTCAATGAATATGGACAACTAGCCTCAGCTTCAGGAAGATCTTGGTTCAAATCTTGTCTCTGGCGCATACTTGCTGTATTCTAATAGGTGAGGTATATAAGAACTCAGGGCACCAGGAAACTAACTGAAGTTCTACAGAATTCATAAAATCACAATTTGATGGTTGAAAGAGGCTACAATTGACATCTAGACATACCCCAAATAATCCCCCCCATAAGTCATTCAGCTTCTGATCGAATGTCTCCCAAATAGAGGGCACCTATCACCTCTCAAGGCAGTCCATTCCACTTTTGGTCAGATTTTATTGTTAGGAAATTTTTCCTGAAAGTAAGGGCAGCTAGGTGGTGTAGTAGACAGAGGGCTAGTCCTGGAGTCAGGAAGATCTGATTTCAAATCTAGTCTCAGATACTTTCTAACTGTGTGACCCTGGGCAAATTACTTAATCCTGCTTGTCTTAGTTTCCTCATCTGCCAAATTATCTGGAGAAGGGAATAGCAAATCACTCCAGGGTCTTTGCCAAGACAATCCCAAATAGGATTACAAAGAGTCAAACATGACTGAAAAATGACTAAACAATAACAATTTTCCTTACAGTGATTCTAAATTTTCTTCTTGGTGACATCTACCCACTGCTCCTGATTCTGATTTCAGGGACCAAAGAGAGTAAGCTTAGTCTCCTTTCATGACAGTCTTTCAAACTCCTGATGATAACTGGCAAGTCTGTTATCCAAAGTGTTGGCCAACAACTCTTAGTGATCAGTCAACCTGATGAGCATATCACTATTGCCTTTATCCAAATTTCTGATAAAAATATGAAAAAGCAAGGAATGAGCACAGAGCCCTGTGGGATTTCACTGGAGATCTCTGGCTATATTGACATTGAACCATTAAATAACCACTCCTGAGTCTGACCATCCATCAAGTTCTGAATCCTTCTAATTGCATTATAGTCTAGCTGACATCTTTCCATTTTCTTCACAGGATTAGCATGAGATACTTACTTTATCAAAACTTCAATGAAAGTTAGGTAAGCATTATCCACAGCATTCGCCTCACCAACTAGATGAGTAACCCTGTCTAAAAAAAGGTTAGTTTGGCACGACAGACTCTTGGGAAAGTTATGACTTATAATCACCAATTCCCTTTTTGTATGCTCATCAATTATTCCTTTAATGATCCTTTTAAAGACTTTTCCAAAGAAACCAAAGTCAAGTTCACTGGTCTAGAGTTTTCAGACCCCATTCTCTTCCCTTTTTGGTAAATTGGGACATCTGTTCCTCCTCTAATCTTCTTCATGATATTTTATCAATCACTATGAGTGACTCAGCAGTCATATGTATTCTTTCAGGACCTGAAAACATAGTTGAGCTGAGCCAAGTAATTCCTCAAGGGCTAGGAAGTACTTCTCTTACTCTCACCTAACTTAAGTGGCTTATTTATGCTCTGTCAGTCATTTTTTCTTTTGTCATGTCCAGAACTGAGGTCATTCTCCTTTGGCAGCCAAACAAGGTAAGATAAGGACAGAGAAACTGCCTTATTGCTCATTCTCCTATTTACTTTAACCAAAGACTTCTGTTTATCCTTTCTTGGATCTTCCTTTTATTTCCAACACAGCCAAATCAAGTCAAAGCAAAAAAGCAACTCCTTTTTTTTGGCCTTTTTGTTGTTGTTGTTGTTGTCTTTCACTTCCTTTCACTTCACTTTCCTATTTTTATAGGACCCTGTCATGCTCTTATATCAATCCTCTCTTACCTGGCCTTGCTTCTATCTTCTGTATGTTTCATTTTAAAGTTGAGGTTGGTTAGTGAGCTCCCTATACATGCACATCAGACTCTTCAGATAACTCATTTCCCCTACTCATTGGAATTATTTCCCTTAATATCTTCACAATTTTATTCGTTCCCATCCCTTCTCAGCTGACTTCATCTGAAGCATCATAGTCTATGTGAGTATGTGACCCTACATATCTTTTCTCTGAACCTTTCAAAATCTAGGGTATGTGTTAGACTATGCTTGGATTTCCTCTCCTTCCCTATCAGAAACTCTTTTCAAAATGGTCACTTCCCTCGAGATTTCCTTATCCTGATGAAAATTGTAACTAAAAAAAAAGTGAAGTGCCAAGTGAGAGTATCAGTTACAAATTATTTTTTTAGGCTAAAATACAAAGAGTCTGGCTTCTTCATAGAACAGAGTTTCTTTGTAAGCTCTCTTTGTGATGGCAAAGAATTGGAAGTGAAGTGATGCTCATCAATTGGAGAATATCTGAACAAACTGTGATATATGATTATAATGAAGTACTATTGTGCTATAAAAAATGACTAACAGAATGGTTTCAGAAAAACCTGAGGAGACTTATATGAAGTGATGCAAAGTGAGGTGAGCAGAATCAGGAGAGCATTGTACACAGTAACAGCAACACTGTACCATGATCAACTGTGAATGATTTAGCTATGCTGACCAATATAATGATCCAAGACAATGCCAAAGGACTTATCATGAAAAATGCTGTCCATCTCCAGGGAAAGAACTGATGGAGTCTAAATGCAAATTGAAGCATAATTCTTTTACATTCTCTATTTCTCTTTTTTGAGTAACATTGATGACATCAAAATAGATTTATGCATGATTTCTCATGGAAAATTGATATTATATTTCTTGCCTTTCCAAAAGGTAAGGGAAGGGGTAGGAGAGAGGTAGAGAATTTGGAACTAAATTTTAAAAAAGAATGTTAAAAATAAACAATAAATTAAAAAAGAGAACCAGAGTTGATTAAGCAAAAAACATTCGGTACAGTGATCCCATCTGGCAGCATATGTAGCATTCTGTCCTACTAGCCCTGAGCCTTCCCCATCCGTCCACCACAGTCAGTTCCAAGGTTAAACTCCTAAAACCCAGGATTGAACATACCACCCTCTTTCTCAACAAGGCTTCCTACTGTTACAAGGATCAAAAAAATAAATGGGGGCATTAAACGACCATTACAGTTTGACTTCAGGTGACTTTTCCAATCTTATTATACATTAAGCTCTTCTCTCTCTCTGTCTCTTTCTCTTGCATATACACATGTATACACATAACTGTCCCACCATATTGGTTTTCCTGGTGTTCCTGACATATGACATTCCCATCTCATTGTTGACACCCTAACCATAGTCACATGTTGAGTATGAAGGAAAACACATGTGCCACTAATAACTTTACAGTGTCAGAAGAAGAGTCAGGAAGATCTTGTGCATGTTGGGTGCCTCCCATGGTAAACTGATGGGAGATATAGACAAGAGTTGCATAGGATGGGCAGGCATGGATAGACTGCTTCATTAGAGAGGACAGAGACATCAAAGACATTAGGGATCCATTAGAGTATTTTAATACAAGTTAGAAATAAATATATATCACTTGTATGATTTTTAAGGAACTAGGGCATGATAAGTGAACCACAGAGAAGATGATTAATCTCTCTGAGCCTGAGATTCCTCATCTGTAAAATGGGCAAAATGATACCCTATAGTTCCTATTTTATAAGGATGTTCTATGAATTAATTAAAAAACAAAGGATAGAAAACATTTTTAACCCTCAAGTATTATTTAATATCATCTATTGCTGTTATTTAAACACATCTTTTTGGTTTTGAACAGGTATTTTATCTGTACTGTACTTTCTGAGAAGTGTTTGAATGCCAACGGACTCTCAATGACTTTATCCCAAGTAATTATACGGTAAAGAATGGCACTTGGACTTTGGGTCACTGTATGTGTTGCCAAATTATGCAATGAGATGACATGCAATTAACCAAAGCAGCCCAGAGATTATGACTCTAATGAGGCCAGACTGGGTGTGTGACTCAGAAAAAGATTACTTCATTAAATTATAGCATTTACTCTTAAATGCATCTTATTGTTCTACCTGGCTCTAAATAAATCTCTTCCATGGCTCAAGGAGGAAAGGAAATAGAATCTTGAGAAATACTGGCTAACAAGTTGGGAATTCTGCTCTCAGATACACAGAGGTTCCTGGATTTACCCAGGCTCTGAACTCTGAGTGAGGCAGGACTTTGATCCCTCCACCCAGTACCCAAGGTCACTTTATCATGTTAACATTCCCATCAATAGAAAGAAAAGGTAAATCAACAATTATTGTGAAAGCGAATTTTAAATTGATCTCCCAAAACTTGGATGCTGCTCATCACCCTGGAGAGCTCTCCAGGTCAATAGGACCAACTGAATTGTCTATGAGGCATGATTCTAGATAAGATAAGATACAGGGTGGAACAAGAAAGAGAGTGCTATATTTGGAGTCAGAAGACTGGGGTGCGACTGTGTGACCTTAGGCACTTATCCTTTGTTAGCTTCAATTACTTCATCTATAAAATAAGGAGGTTGTCCTAGATTGTTTTTAAGTCCTTTCCCAGTTCCAGATCCTATGATACTTTTGCTTTTTTAAAAATGTAGACGTTTGTTTGTTAACATACCCAGTTAACTCCCTCCCTTCCTTCTGTCCATTAAAGAAGGCATCATTTGACAAAAAGATATACATATATATCAAATTATGTCTTACTTATTTCTATTTATCAGTTCTTCTTCTGCAAGTGGATATTCACAAGTCATTCTTCAAACAGTATTTCTGTTGCTGTATGTAATATCCTCTTGGTTCTGCTCATTTTACTTCATAATTTCATGTGGGTTTTTCCATTAAAAAAATTAACCTGCTTGGGGGCAGCTGGATGGCTCAGTGGATTAAGAGTCAGGCTTAGAGATGGGAGGTGCTGGGTTCAAATCTGGCCTCAGACACTTTTCAGCTGTGTGACCCTGGGCAAGTCACTTAACCCCCAAACCCCCATTGCCTAGCCCTTACCACTCTTCTGCCCTGGAGCCAATACACAGTATTGACTCCAAGACGGAAGGTGGGGGTTTAAAAAAAAAATTAACCTGCTTGTTACTTCTTATGGTATGCCATCACAATCATATGCCACAACTTGTTTAGCCTTTCCTCAACTGATGTACATCCCTACAGAAAAGTGCCTTTTCACCCAGGATTTGTTTTTTCAGCTCATTTCAATCAATGAATGAGCTCCCTCTGTGCCAGCCATTGTACTAGGCACTGTGAATATGAAAATAAAGATGAAATGGTTCCTGTCCTCAAGGAGCTTGTATTCTATCAGGAGGCAACAAATAAAATGGTGACTAGACACTCTATGTAGGAGATCACTCTAGTTCTTGCTCTATGATACTAGGTACATAGATAAAATAAATATAAAATTAATACAAGGTATTCAAGGAGGTCCACATTTAGGGAGGTCAACTATGCCCTTACCAGCCAAATATAATTAAAAGAATAAATCCTAGAAAAAAAAATCAAGCCAATTTTCTAGTGGTAGTACCAAGATAAGTTGAGGTGAAAACTCTCTCTGGAACCCTTTAATATACTTAGAAATCACCACCATCACCATATCCTAGGAACAATGAATGAGTGGTCTGGTTGATAATAACTTCCATCCCTCCCCAAATAGTAAAGTAGTAGAAAGGAGAAGGGATTACTATAATTTGCTAAAAGCTCGAGGTTCATTTTGGTAAAAAAAAACAACAACCTAACCAAGGCTTAGTAGATTGGGAGTCAGGCCTAGAAATGGAAGGTCCTGGGTTCAAATCTAGCCTCGGACACTTTTTAGCTACAGGATCCTGGGCAAGTCACTTAACCCCCACTGCCTAGTCCTTACTGCTCTTCTGTCTTAAAACCAATTCTGTTGGTGGTTTTTTATAGGTCAAGATTACAATGGAGTTTTTTTAATTATATGATTGTGGAGGATGGATAATACATCATATTGATTGTAAAACACAAGGAAAGGATCTAAAAAAAAAAGGAAAAAAGAAAAAGCCAAAATGGTTTTATGGATTTTTGATAGATTAAAAGATACTGGCACAATGGATGAATTTTCATTTTTCAGCTTAAAGAGGCTATGCTTTTGTACTTGCAAGAACACTGGATTTGGTGTCAGAGGACACAAATTCAAATCCTGGTTTCCACTTTATTGCTTGTGGGGCAATAAAAGTACCTTGGCAAGTCTCTTAGCCTTTCTGTTTCCTCATTTGTAAAAATGAAAGGGTTAGCTCTCTAAAATCCTTCTAGCCCAAAGTTGATGATTTGATTCCATTAAACTTATATTCATTCCTCATCCCACCCCCTTCCAGGGAGAGATCTGTTACATAAAATCATGCACTATTCAAAAGAACCCTATAGTGTATCTGAAAAAAAAAGTGACAAATCCTCTGGGAATGTAAGCAATAACCACCCCCTCTACCCACACCATGTTTTGACAGTATGGTAAGTGAGCATTTTTGCATACAGCAGATTTTCTTAAAGCACAGCACCCATGTCCTCTGAGGCATAGGATCTTGGTTTTATAGTCTTAGAAGACCCCAGAGACCATCTAGTTCCAACTCATTCATTTTACATATGAGGAAACTGAGGCCCAGAAGGTTAAGGGCCATATTCCAAACTACACTAAATCAGGGGATTTTACATATATATAGAAAGAGAGAGAGAGAGAGAGAGAGAGAGAGAGAGAGAGAGAGAGAGAGAGAGAGAGAGAGAGAGAGAGAGAGAGAGAGAGAGAACATAGTACCATAGAGGACTGAGTTAAAATACAGCTTTACACATTTACTAGCTAGGTGAGTCTGGGTAAGTCAATTGACTTGTCTGCCTCAAGTTTTCTAATCTGAAAAATAGAATTAATACTAACACCCATTTCCTAGGATTGTTCCGAGGACCAAATGAGATATTTGTAAAGCACTTTGCAAATTAAAGGATCAGATGAATGCTAATGATGATTATATTACTATTATTAGAGGCAAAAGGAGCTCTGAGGTTGTCTAGTCTAATTCATTTTACAGATGAGGCAACTGAAGGCCAAGAAGATCACAGACTCATCAGTAGAGAGAAGGAACAGACTCAGAGACCTTTTGGTCCAACCCCCTCATTTTATAGGAATTATATTGTAAACCAAGTTCCAGGATGGTTAAGGCATTTTCTTAAGGCCACCCAGGTAATAAGAGGCATAGGTTAAATTTTAAGACCAGGTACAGTGTCTTTACACTGCCAGTTCTTGACTCATGAGTACACATCTTTTTCTGCAGGATTTGGAAGAATTATAAAAAAACAAAATACCATAATGAAAGAGTGTCTCATGGCTGATTTCCACCTCCCCCTTGGTGGGTGTGCTTCTTTAAATGTCACTGCAGTATAAAGAACCAAATAAATTACTGCTAATGTCTCCTAAGTGGCTGGGGCCTTCAGTCTGGAGTCAGTAAAAGAGATGCCTGGCCCATGGCTTTCCCCAGACTACAGGAATTAAAAAAAAAATCAATCATTCCAGGTGGCTTTTATAGCTCTGTCGGCAATCAGAGTCATGTTTTATTGCATCCGGGCACTTAATTAGTGGGTATTATTGAAGTGCAATATTCCATGCGGAAACTACTTTTATACAATGAGAAGCTTCATGGTATGCGGATTCTCAAGTGACAGGTTTATCTCCTGCTCCTCCAACAGATTGCCAATAATGCATGCTCCTCCCCGGGAAAATATTTCAGGTTTGCAGACAGTATTCATCCTGCTCTCATCACAAAACAGAATGGTGGCTCAGACCAAATGCTCTGCAATATCTTACCCTATTCAAAGACTCCCTGGTTCTGATTTTGCAAAACAGCTGATTGTATTTTCATTGAACTTTAGGGTCTGAGGATATTTTTAGCTTTTAATCCTGATTCCAACTTATCTTGGAGGCAGTTAGGTGGTACAGTGGATAAAGTGCTAGAGTTGGAGTCAGGAAGACCCGAGTTCAAATGTGGCCTCACGAGATGTGTAATCTTGGGCAAGTCACTTAAAAAATAAAAAAACTACCTCTGTTTGCCTCAGTTTTATCATCAGTAAGGTGGATACAATAATAAGTCTGCTTCTCAGGGTTGTAATAAGGAACAAATGTGGCTATACTTATAGAGTATTGTCTAAACCTAAAGTGCTCTGTAAATGCTAGCTATAATTATTATCCTATGACCAGCCTCAGTGGAAATTATTTCCACTCAACTGTTATCTAGCCAAATTGGCTTTCTTTCTGTTCACACACAGTACCTCATCCCTCACTTCCACACCTTTGTACTGGCTTTCCTTCATGCCCAGAATCCACTCACTTCTCCCCTCTGCTTCTTAGAATTGTGCTCTTCCTTTAAGACTTAGTTCAAGCAACATCTCTTACATGAAACCTTTCTTGTTCCCTCTGACTGCTACTGCTCTCTCCCCCAAACTACACTGTCTTTCATTACTCTGTCTTTACTCTTTTTACATACATATGTGTCCTTGTAGGCTCTCCCTTTATTGTTTCCATTTCAGTATTTGTATCCTTATCTGGCACATGAGAAGGAGGGAGAAAGAAAGGAAGAGAGGAAATGAGAGGAAAGGAAGGAGAGAAAAGAGGAAGGAATGAAGAGAGGGAAGAAGAGACAAAGAAAAGAAATGAGGCAGGGAGGAAAGGAGGAAAAAGGAAGGGAAGGAAGAAAAAGTAAGATGAGGAAGAGAGGGAAGAATAGACAAAGAGGAAAAGAAGGCGAGAAGAAAATAGGAAAAGGAAAGAAGAAAGGGAGGAAGGGAGAAAGAAGAGAGGAATAATGTAGGGAGGAAAGAAAGGGTAAAGAAAGACAAGGAAGGAGGAAGAAATGGAGGGAGGAAAGAAAAGAAAAAGGGAAGGAATAAGGAAAGAAAGAAATAAGCATTTGTTAATTACTTATTATGTACTATGCTAGGCACTTGGAACACAAATTGAGTAAAAAGTCTATTCCTGCCCTCAAGGAGTTTATATTCTAAGTGGGAGAAGACAATGCACAAAAAAAGAGTCCAAAGGGGAAGGTGAGAGAAAGCTTTCTGGTTCAGGTTTTTAAGTCCCTAAAAGGTCTGAAGTTGGAAACAGAGCTGGGAAAGGGATGAAGGCAGACCATCAAGGGTTTCTCCAAATTGAGGTTTCAAGAAGAACTTGTCAGTGGGAAATGGTATATTTCACAAGTATTTAATTAATTGATTCATCTCACTAATTCCAGCCATCCCATCAGTAAAGCACAGTGTCCAACAGTGTCTGGAATTCACAAAGTATCACTCTGAATAAGCTAACCACTGTCTATAGCAACATGTAAAAAAGTAAGAGAAGAAAAAGGGAAGAAGATGAACAGGTTTGAGGTTCCATCCAATGATCAATTTTTAGCAAATGCAAATGCTGAAAAAAGATTCCCTTCTTCACTGGAAATATTTAGCAGCCGACAGACTTAAAGTCTCTGCTTTAACTTGTACTTAGAGCTCTTAGCATAAGGTCATAGATCAGGTTTTTAAGATATCTGAATTGCTTTTCCATCATAACCAAAGAAATGAGACCTTCTGCTTGTTAACAACTGGCCAAACCATAAGCAGGAAGGTGACCACAATATGTTATAAAGAAGGCTAGATCTGAAGTCAAAGGACCTTAGTCTGAATGCTGACTTTGGGACTCTAGACAAATCATTTCTCCTTTCTATTTCTTAGGGTATCATCTGTCAAATGATTATAGTAGATGGTTTTTAACAGCATTTCTAGTTTAAAATTGGTAGTTATATTCTGCCTTTGGAGATTGGGTTCTGACACTCAGTTGCCACAAATTGTATTTTTGCTCTACATGCTGGGAATAGTGGAAAGAACAGTCATAGGACCTGAGTTCAAATCCCAGCTCAATTACCTGGATGATCTTGGTCAAGTTACTTCCTTCCTCTGGACCTCAGTTTCCTTATCTGTAAAATGTAGGGGTTGGAATCAATGGCATTTAAGGTCCCTTCAAAGTCTATGAGATCCTATGATTCTAAAGGTGAGATGTGGTTGTTTAGGGTCCATGGTCCAAAGAACAACATCAACAAGAAATTACAATAATGTGCAATAGTAGCAGGAAGCATGGAACAATAATAGGAATGGCTCCATCTCCCTTCTTTTTTTGCCTGAGAGATATGTCACGAAAGGCTCATGAAAGAGTACTAGAATCCTTTGTGTGTATGTGTATATATATATGTACTGGAACTCTATGGAAGCCTCATAAATCCAATGGTTCCCCTCTTAAGATATTTTAAAAAGTATAAAATTAAATACATAGGACAACAAAGGAGATGAATTATAGTAAAATACAATGATTGAAACATACATACACATATACGTGCATCGATGAACATATCACATTTGTGCATATTCATACTGTTATCAACATGCATTGGATTCATGCATGTATACTCATACATGTATAGATGTATATGCATAAACGCAAAAGTTCTAAGATTTCATTTTAAGAACCCCAGGCATAGAGTATTTAGTTATATAGAGTCTGGTACAGGCTTGAGCTTTTCACTTAATCTATACTCGCTGTGTAGACCATGGACAAGTCATCAAGTGATTTAAGTTACAGGTGAGGGGCAGTTAGGTGGAAAAAGAGCCAGGCCTAGACACAGGAGGTCCTGGGTTCAAATCTGATCTTGGATACTTCTTAGTTGTGTGACCCTGGGCAAGTCACTTAATCCTCATTTCCTAGCCCTAGCCATGCCTTGGAAGTGATACTTAGTATAGAATAGATTGTAAGATAGAAGGTAAATAGTTGCAGTGGAGTTGCTGACAGGTATCAGCAGGCATATTATTCTTTACACTGTGGCAATTAAAATGATCTCAAAAGACTAATTTTATTTTAAAATAATTTATTATTTGACCAATCCAATGACTTTCCTGACTATCACAAGACAAATGATCCAGGCACCCTTACACATTTTTGGGAGTTCATTATTCAGCATCTTCCTTAAATATCCCAAGACATCTCTAATTGGCAATCAGCTAATTAGGAATTGGTCCATCAATCTGTCCATCCCTCCTTATCCCCACAGGTAGACAGGCCATGTATGCCAGAAAAATATTATTGTAGAACTTTTCCTATTAGCCAGAGTCTGTGAATGGACCACAGTCCTCAGGAACGCAAAAATCTAGAGATCGAATGGAGCCAAAATTTCAGATTTGGCCCAGGAATTCTCCCTAATACAGAGGAACTGCTTCTGAGCCTTATAATCCAGGACCCTGATATAAAAATAATGCAGTATATAAAAGAGAAGTTCTCACACAATATATAAAAATCACAGCCCTTCTTTAACCCCACACCCCATTAATCCTACTCTGTCTTCCATCAGACTCTATCGTAAGTATTGGTGACAGTTTGCTGGGCAAAAGAAACCTGGGCTCGAGTCCCAAGTTGTGAGGCATGCTTACTATCCACATGATGCTGGACAAGTGGCCTGACCTCTCCCAGACTTATGCTGCTCCCTAGGATTCCAAGCTTCAGACATGTTGTCCTCTGCCTCGGTGGCTGATGGATGAAATCATTGTTACCTTTGTAAGCAACTTCCCATAAGAGGTGGACATGTAAAGTTGGCCTGAAAAGTGCTGTCAGGCTTACTATCAGCCTTTTCATTTGGAGTGATTACAAAAGAAATAAATAACTTTGATTTCTGTTGCTTTGCCAGAAAAAGGATCTTTCTGAGTGATTAATGACTCCTTTCCTTTTGACTGTTTGGGAGAAGAAGTCATCTTGAGGATGATCACACGCTTCCCTTCTCTACTGGACCTGAGCAAACAAATCAACAGCTTTGCTAATGGTGATGACTACAGTGCATGTTAATACATTGGATATAAATCACTGTCACTAAAAAGAACTCATGGACTGATCCTCTAACTAAAGCTAAACAGGCCTGCTTCGTTACCTAGCAACTGGGCTAGTGACTGCTATACTGCAAAAAAAAAAAAAAAAGAATATATGTATATATATATATATATATATATATATATTTTTTTTTTTAATGTCCAGAAAGAAGTCATTAAAATGATCACTTGGATAAAGGAATATGTGATGTTTATTTTTTGTGTGTATTCAGAGGCTTTATCTGGACTCATTATCTTGCTCATTTTAATCTTTTGGCTAAAGGCTATCTTGGGCTAAAAAGTGGACGTAAGCCTTTTTAAAAATTAAAAAAAAAACCCATTAGATTCATCACTTGCTGTTAATACTATAGTATTAAGACTTGAGTTTTATTGCTGAAGAATAATAAAATCCCAATGAGGTCTTAGGCTAAGGAGGCTCCTTTCATTGTCTACGTGAGAGGCAATCAGATTTTTTTAGAGAGCAGTTCCCTGGTAGGTGAACAGAGCCACAACTTGTAAGCTTTTGTAGTTTCTTGAGCATAGTAGGTCTGTTAAAGTGGACCAAACAGAGAAGTAGACAATCCAGTCCAAGAGAATGGAAGCTCCTCAAAGTCAAAGATTATTTTCTATGTTTCTTGGTATCCCCAGTGGAATCCCCAAATGTATCCCCAATGCACACAGATGTTTAATAAAAACCTAATAATTGATTACTGGTGATGTCAATGCCTCCCAGTTCAGTTCAACTTGAATTGCTTAAATTTAGGAAAAGTCTAGATTTCAAGATTACCTCTGAATCAGTCAACAAATGAGCACTTATTGTCCGAACCATTCTATTGCTAAGGATACAAATGCAACAATTCCTACTCTCAAGGGACTTGCATATGAATTGGGGAGACAATAAGTATATATGAAAATATACAATGTATAGAATATTATTCATGAAACTTATACATAAATTTGGAGATATAAATGTGTATTTTGTATTTAGTTCTCCATGTGCATGTTGTTTTTCATTAGGATAATGCAAACTCCTTTTATCTTTATATCCCAGGTCTTAGAACAGTGTTTGACATACATTAGATGCTTAATAAATGCATGTTGAGTATATGATTTGAATGATGGGACATAGATTTAGAATTAAAAAGGACCATAAAAGTCATTTAGTCCAAGTCCTTCCCTTCCCCCATTCTAGATATGAAGAGACATATGGATAGATGACTTGCCCAAGGTTTCATTGGACTCAGGGTAAAAATTCAGTCTTTCTGTCTCCAAATCAAACTTTCTTTCCATTGTACTACATTGCCTTCCTATGATATTTAGCTGCTGGTGAATAAAAGTCACCACAAGCTATGTATGTCATCCTTTGTACAAGGAGGGCATTGAAAGCCAGAGGAAATTTTATATATTGTATTTACTGATCTACATATTTTCTTCACTGGGGTCAGGGAATATTTTGCTTATGTCTTTGCATCTGCATATAGTAGGTGCTTATAACATTTATGAATCTAAATATAAACAATTACGAGTGGAATAAAATCAATAAAACAGCTCATATGCTGTTCTGTTGACCGAGGGAAACTGGTTAGTAGTGAGTGGTTCATGTACTCGGCACCACCAAATGAACGTTAGGTGCTGACTGGACAGCACCACTCTGTGGACTGACTTCTCAGGGAATGATTAGGATAGGCGATCACTGCTAAATATCTCTAAAACTAGGGAAAAGCTCTATCAGTGTATCTTGGGGCATTTCAATCCACATCACTACTAGCATACTTCAATAAGGCTTCCAGACAATCTCCAACCTGTAATGTAAGGAGTCTGTTGACAACACTTGTGGAAAAAAAGAAACTTGAAGAAAGGATTATTCTACCATGCCTGGGACTTGGTGAAACAAACTGCTGTATACAGTTTATGCTGAAATCCACAGCATAATCTTCAGGCTTCTAAAATCTATTTATCATATTATTATAAATACTATAATCTTTAGTTTCAGAAAAGAAAGCCTATATTCAGCACGCTGAACCCAATTTGGTGCAATTCAACCCAGGCTAATTAAGTACTGATTATATGTGCTACAGAAAAGGTGTTAAGGACATGAAGTCCAAAGTATAATCATTGTTTATGGAAACTTACATTCTGCAGGGGGATAGAACACGTACACTTAAAATTAAATAGAAAAGAGTCCATTAAACAACAGTTTGAGGGGAGAGAAGGTTCTGGCAAGTACAAAGTGTTAAAAAGCCTTCTGATAGGAAGAGACAGGCTCTCAAAAGTCAGGAGTGTTATGGAGGGAGTACATTCAAGGCATGAGGGACTACCTTTGCCAAGTGAGAGGTAGTATGCTGAGTTTGGGGAACAGCAAGTGTTTCATTGTGGTTGAAATACAGAATGCATTAAGGGAAGTAAAATGGAAGAAATGCCAGAAAGTAGGCTAAAGTAAAACTTAATGAGCCAGAAGGCAATTGCTACAAAGCTAGATCCTAGATTCAGAAGACCTTATGTCAAATCCTTTATGTTTGGCTATTTATAAAAACAGGAAAATCACTTCATTTCCATGAGCCTCAGTTTACTCATCTGTAAGATGTGAAGGTTAGACAAAATGACTTCGAAGGCCCCTTTCAGCTACAGATCTATGGTCCTATGATTCTAAAAATCAGATTTGCCAATAATTACTAGTAAAGGAGAAGAATGTAAAATAATTCTGAGTGGGTAGGCTGGAGCTACATAAAAAAAAATAAATCCTTACCTTTTGTCTTAGAACTGATACTAAATATTGGTTCCAAGGCAGAAGACTAGTGACAGCTAGGCAACTGGGGTGAAGTGACTTGCCACCCAGTCACACAGATAGGAAGTGTCTGAGATCACAGCTGAACCCAGGTCCTCCCATCTCCTGGCTTTCTAACCACCAAGCCACCTAGCTGCCCCAGACTAGAGCTACATTCCATAGTCATATGGGGGAAGCACCACAGATAGGTGAAAAGCAGGGAATCTCACTTCAAATGCTACCTCTGATGCTTAGGATGCACATGACTTTAGACAAATTAATTTCATCTTTTGGGGTGTCAGTTTCCTCCTCTGTAAAATGGAAGGTGTAAAAGGTGGCTTTTGAAGTGCCTTCCAGCTCCAGATCATATATGATCTTACAAATATCCATTTTCTAAGGATGAAGAATTATGATAATGTTGGCCTATATTATTTCATTTGAGCCTCAAAGCAATGTTACAAAAGGGGAAATTGTATTCCAGATACCATTCCCATCTTTTTTAGGGGGTGAGTGGGAGGGTCTAGATTTCATATGAAGAACTTAATCAATGGATAAGTATTTATTAAGCAGCCACCATCAATCAGTCATTCGATCAACAAGATTTTATTTCTACCTCTCACAGGCAAGCACAGTGCTGGGGATAAAAGTACAAAAAAATAAAACAATCCATGTTATATGTCAGGTACTAAACTTCCAAGGAGGAGACTCTCTCTACCAATGCAGACCAATAACTGCTCTGAGTTGCTTGAAGACCTGGAAAGTTAATTGATTCCCTCAGTCAATCTGTGTCATAGACAAGATGGGAATTCAGGTGTTCTTGACTCTGTAAATGATTGAATTGAAATTCTGGGCTATTAAGTGACTTGTCCAGGGCCATTCAGCCAGGAAGCAACAAAGACAGGACTCATATACATCTTCTCTCATTCCAATTCCATTATGCTTTTCACTAATACAGTGCTTTCTTTCTGAAAAATTTGTAATAAAAAAATTGGTCAAATTTCTTGCAGCACACAATAAAATTGTGCATTTTTAACTCAACCCATTTTAACAAACCAATCCACAAGGATGCATTAAGTCTGTTAGTATGCATACATGGCAACTGGTTGTCAACAGTAGATAGAGCACTGGGTCTGGAGAAAAGAAGAGTTGAATTCAAATCTCACTCCAGAAACTAGCTTTGTAACCCTTGGCAAGTCACTGAACCTTTGCCCTCAGTTTCCTCAACTGTAAAATTGAGTTTGTTATCAGCACCTACTCCCAGGGTTGTTGTGGGGAACATCTGACATGATATTTATAGAGTGCTTAGCATGGAGCCAGGCACAGAGTAGGTACAATATAAAGGATTTTCTCCTCCCTCCTCTATTTGCAGAAAACAGTGGGTTTATTTAATACTTATAATTATTAATTAACAATGGTCATTGTTAATAATAATTGCTTATTGCTTTTAATAATGACCATCATTTTTCACAATGGTTATTATTGCTAATTATCATAATTACTACTAATGGTGACTTTTATTGTTGTTAATCTTGAATGCTGGTGCTTGAGAAAAACAAGTTTAATTAGAAAAAGATGAAGTGGTGGTAGGTGGAGACCTGTCAAAGTTCTGAAGGGAACTTCTGGGCATTTTCCATGGTTTTAAAGATTGCTGGCACCAGCTCTTGGTGATGATGGATTTCATTTGAAAATGTCTGACTTGACTTTTCCTTAACGCAGCTGGATAGCTTATGTTCCTCTCGTCAGCCATTGATTAGGATCAGATTTTGGCTCATGAATAGGGTTGGATTTTCCTGAAATCAATAGGTATGGGTGGGGGAGGGATCCAATATTTATTAAGCTTCCCTTATGTGCCTGGCTTGATGCAAAGCCTATATTATATTTTAAAATATTATCTCATTTGATTTGGTTAGGGAGTGAAGGGAAGGAGAAAGAGGAGTAGAGAGGATGTGTATATATACTAGTGAGAAAGAAGGAAAAATACTGCTTGAAGGATATTAATTGAGCTACAGAGAGTGAAAGAAGGAAAGGGGGAATACTGCATCTTCATTCCTGAAGAGGAAGAAAGGAGGCAGTAGAGAAGAGATGTCAGCACAAACAGAAGGTCCAAAGAGCAGCCAATCAGCTAGTTGCCTGTAAGGGATGTTATTAAATTGATATTCCAACTTAGAGAATTCCTATATATTTTAGATTTGAGGTGGAATCCCAAATTTGATCTGGCATTGGTTTTCATAACTAATAGCAAATCTGGCAAAATAAATGCCACCATTTGTATCAGTAATACCCATTAACCTTTGAAGTATTTAGTAAGCAAAGCGAGCTCCTTCTTACTTTCTTTCAGGGGGCAGGAGGAAGCAAAACTACAGGCATTACACACACAAACCCAAACACACCATTTATTCTCATGCTAAATTGATGACTAAAACAGTGGAAAAAATTCTAAGGTATTGGGTATGTTCTACATCTTTTCTAGAGATATTATGTGAACCACAGAATTGAGATAAACCGCTTATTTTCCCACATTTTACAGCTCTAGGGCAGCCTCTCCCCCTACTTGATCATGAACTCCAAATGCATGGAAATGAGACCTGTGAGTTACCAATTGCAACACACACACACACACCACCTGTTTCAGAAAAAGCAAAACCCAAACCAAAAACAAAAACCAGCCGTTCTGTTGTTACAGAGGACACTTGGTTAAAATACAGTTTATAAAAGGCAAGGGATCTTTTAAGGTTACAGTAGGACAATATTCTATTTGAATTGTATTAAAGGGACAGTATTAGCAAGGACCATTGATTTAGTGGGAGGGGGGGTTTCCACAATCTGTCCATAAAATCCTGCCTTTAATACCCTTCATTACCTGGGTCTTTCCTCTATTTCTAGCCTTCTTATGACCTCCTTGCCTTTGTGCTTCCTGAGTCAGTGATACTGGCCTCCGTGCCTTTCTCTCCATCATTTCTGCCTTCTGCCTTCTGGGTTTCTTGGTTTCCTTCAAGTCTCAAGAAAAGTCTCCCTCTTCTGCAAGAAGCGTTTTCTAGTCTTCTTTAATCTTAATACCTTCCCTCTGAGACTACTTCCAATTTATATGACATCTGGGTATGGCATTGGATACAGTACTGGGCCAAGAGTTAGGAAGATCCAAGTTTAAATCTGGCTTCAGATGCTTGCTAGCTGTATGACCCTGGCAAAGTCACAGTCTCTGTTTATCTCTGTTTCTTCCACTGTAAAATGGACATGATAATAGCACCCACATCCCAGGATTGTTGTGAGAATCAAATGAAATATTTTATTGAAATATTCTATAAATACCTATTCTATATTATTTTCCTCTCTGCTTCTTCTTTGTACAGAATTTGTTTGCATATTCCCTCTGAGCTCCTTAAGGGGAGAGATTCTTTCACCTTTTCTCTGAATGCTCAGTGCTTGTCAAGGTCTCTGGCACATTTTTTGTTCTTTGGTCGGGACAGTTGTGTCTGACTCTTGTGACCCCGAGTGGGTTTTCTTGGCAGAGATACTGGAGTGGTTTCCTATTTCCTTCTCCAGCTATTTTTACAAATGAGGAAACTGAGGCAAATGGGGTTAAATAACATGCTCAAAGTTGGTATATTGATGAGTTGGTATCTTAGGCTAGATATGAACTCAGGAAGACTCAATTTCCTGACTCCATGCTTGGTACTTAATCCACATCACCACCTAGCCAGCGTCCCATTAGGCACATAGTAGGTGTTTAATAAATGATAGCTGATTGACAACTTTTAGTCTTTGAGCTGTCTGAGGCTCAGAGAAGGGACACATAAACTAGCAAGTGTCTGAGGTGGAATACCTACCAAACTCTTCCTGCCTCAAATTCCAGTGCTCTCTACTGGGCCATGCTGCCTCCCAAATACCTAAATAATTAAAGGGTATTGAATTCTACACAAAGGAAAATAAAGCATTTGAGCATTCACACTGTATAAAATATGAAACAGGCCATGTAGAAAGAATGGTAGTAACAGGAAAGTAATAATATAAACTTGGGCTTTGGGGAGAGTGGGGAGATCTTTGTAAAAGTGTGTTATTTTTCTTCCTGAGATATTGTATTTTAAAATAACCACACACACACACACACACACACACACACACACACACACACACACACACACACAGAGCCTGCTGAATGCTACTAGAACCACAGAACTGAATACCTGCCAAACATATGGCCCAACTCCACTCTGGTTTGTGCCTGTGGCACCCACTGAATTCAGTGTTTTTTTTTTTTATGTGCAGGAGAGGCTACTCTCTAGAGTGAGCAGTAGTATGCTACAATGCCAAAAAAAAATGCCACTAAGAAGTATCAGCCAGGAGACAAGCAGCCACATTAGGAACAACAGCACTTGGGAAGCCCCCACCCCCTTCCTCAAATAACTGACCATTAAAAATTCCATCTAGTTGGCCAAAACTGGAAGACAAAGAATTCCTGTTCTCCTTCCCTCCAAAATCCGGACTTGAATTTTCCTCACGGAAGAGTCAAGATGGTACAGAATGAGAAGCATCAGATTGGGAGTAGGAAGGACCTGAGTTTACATTTTGAGTCCAAACACATTTTGGCTGTGGGACCAAAGGCAGGTTTTAGCCCCTCAATTTCCCCATCTGTAAAATGGGGATAGTGGCATTTTCTACCCAAGGCTGTTGTGTTTGACATTTAAAGCCTTCCTGATGTAGCCTTGGTCTACGCTCCCTGATCTAGTCAACATCCATCTTCTTTACGCTCAACAACTCCAGCCAAATTGGCTTTGCTACTCCTGTTCATACATTACACTCCATCTCTTCTACCCACGCTTCCCTATTGGCTATTCCCTCTGCCTAAAATACATTTCCTCCTTCTCGCCTACCCCCTGTAGGAATTCCCAGTTTCTTTCAAACACCAGCATCTACAAGAAGTCTTTCCTGATCCACTTAGCTTCAGGCTGTCCCTCTCAAATGATCTTGTATGAATGTTGTGCCTGCCTATTAAAGCTTCACCCAAACCAAGACTTTTGGGGTGCTTTGTGTAAGGGCAGAGGACCACAGATTCAGAGCTGGAAGGGATCTAGTCCGACTCTCTTATTTTACAGAAGGTCGGGGAGATGAAGTAGATTTCATGTCAGCTTCCCTGATGAGAGCTCCTTGAGGCCACGGGACAGTTTCCCATTTGCCTTTGTATCTCCAGGAACCTGGCACAATGCCTGGCACCTAACAAGGGGCTTGATAATGTTTACTGATTGACTGAAGACCTTTGTTAGATGCTTACCAGCTGTGTGACCCAGGGCGAATGACAACCTCTCTCAGCCTCAGTTTCCTCATATAGTAAAATCAAGCAAGATAGTAATAGCACCTACCTCCCAGGGCCACAGTGAGATAAACTAAGAAAATGTTTGTAAATTAAAGTGATACATGTGCCTACATATATCTATATGCATATATACACAAACATTCTGGTTATGGTTATCATTTGTAAATTGTTTAGGTCTTACATAATTGACAATTCTAATTATTACCTCTAAGTAACCGATTGGCATTTGGTAGATTCATGTCCTGCCTCTGAAACAGACTACCTGTGTGACCTTGGACAAGTCAATTAACCTCATCACTCAAGGGTCCTTAACCTTTACAAAAATCCTTTTTTGATAACTGTCCTTGTAACAACATTAGTCTGAGGAGTTCATAAACTTTACCAGACTAACACTGGGGGCCATGACACAAAAAAGGTGAAGAATACTTAAATACAAGGTACCGAGAAGTTTTAGACCTGGGGAAGAAGTGTCCTCATCTGGGATTTCCCTATATTGGTTGGTGAATCAGAGATACAGGTCCTATTCCTATTCTTTCACTGCTAAGAATTTATGGTTTGAAATTTCCTAAACCATTGAAATTGCAACTGCTTTAAAAATCATTGGTTAAGGGTCAGTTAGGTGGCTCAGTGGATAAAGAGTCAGACCTGGAGATGGGAGGTTCTCAGACACTTCCTAGTTGTGTGACCCTGGGCAAGTCACTTAACCGTCACTGCCTAGTCCTTCACATTATTCTGCCTTGGAACTGATACTTTGTACTGATTCTAAAACAGAAGGTAACAGTCTTAAAGAGGAAAAAATGCCTATCATCTGGAAGGAAAAGACAGAATTGACAATTAATCACTTTCAAAATGAATTCTGAAATCACTAATCCCCCAAAGAAAGCCTCAGAATAACTTAGAAAATGGTTCTCTCTTTGAGATAGTTGACCCTTCCCTGATAAGAAAAATCAAAGAATGGAAACAAAAATATTTTTACTGAGTTGTTGGGGTAAGTACCTTAGGCTAGAAATTAATCTTGGTATAGACAAATAATACCTGATGATAACCAAGATTAGACATATCTGGCTTTGTAGGCTCCATTGGTATCCGTACAATGGAAGAAAGTTGGAGGAAGGACTCCACCATGCTGGATGGACTGTTTATGGGAGAGCAGAGACCAGAATGGCAGGGGATGGAAAGAGGTCCATGGCTTGCCACCTGTTCTCCTGGAGGACATGGCTACGTGGCCAAGATCATAGACCCCTTAACATAAAAAGCTACTGACTCTCTATGTGACAATGGACATGTTGCTTCTCCTCTGTAGACTTCAGTTTCCTCATTTGGGAGTCATACTGAGGGAGGGTGGACTAGATGAGTTCTTAGATCTTTTCCAGTTCTAAATCTCTAAGCCTATGACAGCACTAATGTTGGGGAAGCTTTCTTAAGTGACCTCAGATCTAATATAATATCACGATAAATATGTAGTCAAACCACAAGTATGAATTCAAATGAACAAGCATGATGGCCCCAGTTGGTAGATATGGAAAACATGACCAAGAGGGAGATATCAATGCTATTGATATTAATGTAAAAATAAAGGCTCAGGAAATACAGTGGTCAGCCAACTCCTCAATATTCTAGTGTCCCTCTTTGGGCTTTAGTTTTTTTATCTGTAAAATAAGGTTAGGCCAAATGATCTCTAGAGATCATTACAAGTCTTTGAACTTTAGTTTCTTCATCAGTAAAATAAGGTTTGACCAGGTTATCTCAAGAGTCTATTGCAACTGTAAAATGCTTCTTTGACTTTTCTATATTAAGAAATTAATACTTTATTAATAGGAGTCAGGATTTATAAACTACAGTCTCAACCATCCTGTGAGGAGCTAGTACAAATACTGTTTTTGCTGATTTACACATGACCAAACTGGAAGGGCTTTTGATATGGGCCAGGTCAGCTAACTATTAATCACTTACTTTTTGTGCCAAGTACAGAGCTGAGTGCTGGAAATACAAATAGTAGCAGAGAGAAAAATCTGCCCTCAAGGAGCTTACACACTAAGGTGGGTGTGGGTGGGAGTGGGAGCAGTGGGGAACAACATGTAAAAGAAAACTGGAGAGGGGTCTCATGGCATGGTGCTATGGCAAAATCCAGAATGTCAGGAGTTCATAGCCTAGAGAAGAATGAAGACACGAACGGTCAAGATGTCCTCCTTAAAGCAAAGGTTTCGGGAGGAACCATAATCAAAGGAAGAGGCTAAAGAAGGCAGAGAATATTTCCAGTGTGAGAAGGTCAGAGATGGAGTGAACACATAGGTGATGCACTGTTTATCTTCTATTCAAATACTAGTCTAGTTTATTTTGGAGATTCTAATGACCAGTGTGGTCACAGAGTGATAAAAAGAGGAGTGGAGCAATTTTCTAGATCAGCTACAAAATCAGAAAGGGGTTGCAATCTGTGTCAGTAGATAGTGACACTGGTGTAACCTGAGATCTTTTAAATATTGCATATTTGCAAATGAGAAAACTAGTCAGTGCTAAAAGATTAAATAACTTGCCAAGGGTCATAAAGCTAGTAAATGGCAGACCTGGGACTTATGGCTTCTGTATTGGGGTATGAAATTTCATTCCTCTGCTTCTGACTCTAAAACTAGGTAATTTTTCCACTATAACATGCTGTATCATAGGAATAATGATAAGGATTGAGAGAACCCTAGTAAGATGACATCTAGACCTACAGTGCCATGTAAGCTTAGAACTGTACTTGCACTCAGAGTTAAACAAAATAACATGCCTTTGGTTTTTTTTTAAGAAAAAAAATTAGCTATATTTCTTGACTGGCTAATATTTATGACATGTAGTCTTTTGTTGATGTTAGCTGGTAGAAAAGGAAATTTCTGCAAGAATCATTCCATATTTTCTTGACGATAGAGCAAAAAGTGGATTAAGATGAATGTTTTCTAGTTCATATTAGCATTATAGCAAAGATTTTTTTACCCCCAAATTAGGTGTGCATTGTGATGGCATTCGAGAAGATGGCGTTATTGACAGTTCTGTGGGAGGACAGATGTAAGCGTGTCCGTGTCCTCGATCAAGCAAATCATTAAACATATCGACAATGCTGTTCTTTGGAAATTATCTTCTTAAAGGCAGCAGCTATCAATATAAACAATGGAAATGAGGGTGGCTAATACAATTTTTCACTCAAAAGAACTTGCTAGGTTGGCGGTACTTATGCATTCTACATTTATTCCAGGGTTTACTGATGGATACTGCTTCTGAATCAGGGGACAGGGGGAGCATCTTTGCTCCCATTTTGGCTACTGTCCAAAAGCCAGGAAGAAGGAACACACTGACAGGTAAGGATGCCATTTCTACTTCTCCTTTAAAGGATAATTACTATTAGTCTAAGCAAGACCTCATGCCTTGATTATAGGTATCAGTATTCACCACCCCCCACATGTTGACTAATCCTAGATCTCTGCAATAAAATACGAGATGTGTAAAATTCAAACATGCCTGTGCAAATGCAAATGCATATTCTTTTACTCATGGCCATTAATGGATTCAGTCAAGGCAGACCTATTTCCTAATTAGTCTTGCTAATTGTTCTTTCCTGCTGGGACATTAACTAATTTGATGGATGTTACTATGACATATGTTGACATATACAAGGTATAGTTTCAGCATCTAGCCAGAAACAGGGACATTAAGGTGTCTCAATGCTTTTAAAGCCAATGTTAATGATGTGAATGTGGCAATAATGCTAAAATGGTTCATTCCAGAATGTGCCTACTCAAAAATTTAGAAGCAGGAAGAAACTGTGAGGTCACTGATTGTAAGCCATAAAGTACATCTATTGATATCCAAATATGAAAAGGGACAAGGAAGAAGTCTATAAAGTAGGGAACTCCTGGGTGAGGACTTTCCTCTTTCCCTTCATCAATGCATGTTACACCTCTGTACCTTAGTCTTAGAGCAGGAGTTCCAAACCTTTGTTTGGTTCATGGACTCCCCTGGCAGTCCAGTGAAGTCCATCAGTACCTGTTCAGAATCATATTTGTTACTTACATTTACAAAAGAAGGAGATGCTAAATTTCAGTTAGAAGTTAGTAAAAATAAAGATGCATTTAAAAAATCATTATCTAAGTTCATGGCACCCAGGATTTCAAGTTCCAAGGCCAGCTCTTTCATTATATATCACATTGTTTCTCTGATGCCCAAATATACAGTAACAATATTCTGAAGGGTTACTGAGAATGCCTTTCCAGGAATAATTTGCAATTTAATTGGTTCTATTTGAAATAAAGCCTGGTCACTTTAAACTAATACTTCAATAGAAAAGCAAGCGCTTCATAGAAACATCCCAGTTCTGAGACACTGCTATCATTCAGAGAATAAATATAACATCCTTCTTCAAAGACTAATAATTGTTCAATCACATTCAATTGGCAAGTTTAATAAATGTCAAATAATAAAGTTTGAAAATTAGCTTTTACATGCACCCTCACCCAAGTCTCCCATCCAAGTGCTATATTGTCCAATGTATGTTTCAATATTCTCTGAGGAAAGCAATTGAGTCTAAGGTTGAGTACAACTGATGCTGGGGGGGTCTGATTCTGGACCATTATTCTTATCTATGAAGTCTAAGTAAATAGGAGGATGATACCCTTCATTCAATGAAAAGAGGCAAGGTTGAAAACAAGACAGCTTCTCTTTCTCTCCTCTGCATTCTTATCCAAGAGACATTTGGTAGGACAAAGTTTCTTTCTCCTTCATTTTCTTTTCCCCAGTTATCATCTTTGGTATGAATGAAGTGATAGAATAACTGGGCTTTAATTTAGTGTGTTTCTAAATGTCTGGAGTATTAATTCTTTAATTGGCTTTAATTTCCAGATTGTACTCAAAGCACTAGGTATGTTTCCCCCCCCCCCCCAATCTGAGGCTGAGAATCATTATGGTAACATCAATGAGTGACTTGTTTCTATGGCTTATCAACAGAGGAGATCTGAATGCTTCTGATCTGTGATGTCAGCAAGGCTCCCTAGAGCATCAGTCTCAATATAGAGGCTGTTGCTTGTTCATAAATATGACAGACCCAAATAGGATGGGTCCTGACCTCAAGTAAACACATCCTCAGAAAACATCCACTCCTGAATCCACAGAATGGGGGATGAGGATAAACTTTGAGGTCTTCCGATCCTATCCTTTCCCTCTTGGTAAGATCACTCTTCAGTGAGAATTTAACTCATTTTCAAGGTTTCTAGAGAAGCTTTATCAACATCGCCTGATAACTCACAAAAACACTTACAGCCAGAAAATCCTTAAAGCCAACCAAAAATCTTTTCAAGCTACAGGTCCATTCCTGTCGCCTATTCACAGGTGCACAAATGTGGCCTCTAATACAATATGGGACCATAAAGATTGGAGCACCGACTAACCTTCTGGATTAATCTTTCTTTACATCCAAAGCCTCAAAAATGCATGTTCTAGACAACTCTTCGTTTTTATTTAAACAGCTGGGCTGGATTCCTTAGAATCATGGTAACAACAACCAAAAAAAAGCAACAGCAAAGCTGGGGATGGAAGTGGAACCAACGGAGACCTTGTTGGCTTTTCACAAGTTTTCCATGGGAGTAAAATCTTATTCAAGTTCTAAGGAGCTGGAAATTGGAGGGGAGGGGGGTAGTTTACAATGGAACGGCTGACACAACCTTCACAAAAGCAGTTAGCTAGTGCAGGCATGGCAGCTGCTATGTTACTGCTCCCCAGGATGCAGCGTTTTAAAAGTGCATGCCCACTCCCTCTCCACCCCCCAGCCCCATTCATCGGTGCATAAAAATGCCCGGAGATCCCCCTTTTCACTAGCACTCCTCCTTACTACTCTTAAAGGTGGCTCAAGGCGCACGCTTTGGCAAGGAGCCGGAAAAAGCATCCAGGGTTAAGAAGGGTTTCTTAATATCGGAGGGGAGAATCTTTGGCCAAATGCACCCGGATCATTTTAGGAAGGGGATAGAAAATTTCACACTTTGGCCAATCCTGGAGCCCCAAAGGCAAGTAAAGGTAAAGGGAATCGGGGAGGTAAGCCATCTCTAGGCAGGCTTCCTGAGGAGGAGGTAGGATGCCCAACCGGGATCCATGGATGGAGGGATGGCTAGCCTGGCTGAAATCTAGACATGAGGAACCAGGGATGCGGCGAAGCTTCTTCCTCGGATTTTTTTTTTTCCGCTCTCTCTTCGTTTTTTTCTGACCCAGTTGCAGAAATAGTTCCTTCAAACCGCATCTTCACAAGCGGGGGATGTGTCATTAAGGAGGAGGAAGAGGAAGAGGAGGAGGAGGAGGAGGAGGAGGAGGAGGTGGAAGAGGAGGACGTGGAGGATTGTGCCAAGCACTGCACAGTGCCACATTCTCTACTCACCCAACCTAGGTTTCACAACAGACCATCAGCAGCCGCGGCGGGATGGCCCAGACCCAGGATCCGCAAGGGCTCTCGCGCTGCTCCAAGCCTCAGGGTTACACGCACGCAGCAACCGTGCATGAAAGGACAGGAAGGCGGGCGTGCTGGGTACGCCGTGGGGGTTAGCGCTGCAATTCTCTAGCCTTTTCCTGGGAGCATCTTTCCAGGCTCTCCGACCTCCAAGCGGCAAATGAGAGCGAGCAGGGAAGAGAGAGCAGCCCAGCGGGATCAGATGGGAGCGGAGTGGCTTAGCCACTCTCCTGCTCCCTCCCCACACCAGCCAGCGGCGCTTCGCTTCTCTCCGGGGGCCCGCGCGCACACGCACGCTCGGCTCGCTCTCCCGCCCCGGCCCCAGCCGCGCCAGTGACAGCAGCAGCAGCAGCAGCAGCCAGAGCCTGAGCCCCAGTAGCAGCAGCAGCAGCAGCAGCAGCTACAGCAGCAGAAGCAGAGGCGCCTCCGCTGCGCAGCGCGCAGCCCCAGCACCTCCCCCCCTCCCCACGCCGTGCGCCCTTGCACGCTTCCAGAACACACACTCACTCACACCCTCACACACTCACACATCCACAAGCGCTTGCCGGCAGTAGGAGGAAACGCTTTCCTCCCCTGGTTGCAGCCTCTAAGGCTTACTCGCCAGCTCCATTGTTTCTCTTCTTTTTGGAAGAGGTTTGGGGAGGAGGTACAAGGAGGGATAGTCGGAGAGGGAGGAGTCATTCCTTTTACTGGAGCCCCCTGGCAGAGCCAGTAGGGCTTAGCCCTCGGGAAGATCTGGGTATACTAGGCTGGGGAGTGAGCGGAGCTCTGGGACGAGTTACCTAACAGCCCGCTGCTGCTGCTGCCGCCGCCGCCACCACACACGTTCCTCCTTTCCCGAAACTCGCTCCTGCTCGGTGTCCCTCGCATCCTCTGTTACTATGGATATCTTCTCCTTCTCCGCCTCCTCCTCGCACGCCTGGAGAGAGGCAAGCGCAGCAGCAGCAGCAGTAGCAGCAGCGGCCAGGCAGCTCTCTGCGCGAGTGCCCAGGTGACCAGCTCAGCAGGCAGTGGCTGCTGCTGGGGAGAGGAGCAAGGAGGGGAAGACGAAACACGAAGGTGGAGGAAGAAAGTCTTTAGGGCTAAGAAAGGCTTTGAAGGACGTGTGCCCCTTTCAATTCCCACCTCTTTGTGCCCTTCCTCCCCCCAATCGACTCCCTGCCTAGGAGAAACCAACCATTCTCACTTGTTAGTAGGGATGCCACCCAACCTCACTAGCACCCTAGACAAATACAGAGCAGCCCAGCATCCTGAAATGCTCTCAGAGCTGATGGGGGCCTCTGGTATGCTTCACGGGTTGACAGAGTTTTAGTTCTCTGAAGGACAGAGCCAGCCCTCTTCCAGGATGCAGAAAAGCTGTCGTTTTAGGCACAGGACTTGGAATTAGGAAGGACTCAGTCATTTGTTAAAGGTTTAATTACGAGTAAGTCACTTGCTAAGTGTTGGGGCTAAAAAGAAAGGCAGTGATCCTAAGCAAGTCCCTTAATCTTTCTGAACATCAGTTTATTTTATCTGTAAGATGGGTTAATAGTTGCAAGCATCTCACTGGATCCTTGTGGTAATCATTCAGAGAGGATTAATTAGGTGCCTACTCTGTGCCAGGTTCTGGGGACAGAATACAAAGAAGGAAACTCTTTCTCAAGATTTGAATGAGTCCATATGGAGCTTTAGAAATGGAAAGGATCTCATAGGTTAACTGTTCATTAGAGTAATAAGGGACCTGGGGTGCCACTTAATCCCCGCCCTTCATTTCATAGATGAGAAAATTGAGGCCAAACTAGGTTAGATAACATCCTCTAGATCATTAAGCAACAGCCCTAGAATTTGAACTCGGGTCTTCTGAGCTCAGTTGGAATTCCTTCCAATGTCCCATGCTGCTTCCTCTTTGGTCTTCCTTTTACAGAGGAACTTAGACCCAGATAGGTTAGAAACTAGCCCAAAGACATAGGGGTAGTAAGTGGAAGACTTTGGATTTAAACTCAGATTCTCCAACTCCAAATCCAATGCTTTCTCCACTGTTACAAGAGAGAAGACATGTAAAATACCAATTAAACACCAATAAATTTGAGTTCTTAATATTGTTAATAATGTCAGGAATATGGTTTTCTTTTTAAATTCTGGTTTGGCTTGACTTCAGAATGATGGCAGTCAGTCCATTAATAGCAAGGAGGAGGATATTAGACCTTTTTCAGCTCTGGTGCAGTACAAAGAACACTGCATTTGGAACCAGAAGACAAGTTCAAATCTGAGTTCTTCTGCTTAACTGCTTATGTGACTCAGTCCCACAATCTTCTCAGGAAATTTCATGAAATGGAAGTGCATTTTCTATGGATTGTACAGTTGTTTTATAACAGATGGAACATGATGAAGTTATTTAGATTAAAATGAATTGATATGCTTTTTGTGTAATTTTAGTGTGAATACAATTTGTAGAAGTAAAAGAAAATCCACATTGGAAAATGAGGAAGGTGAGGATGAATTAGGAGAGCTATATAGTCCTTTTCCAGCTCTAGACATCTAATGGCATCTTTGGGTTTCAAGTGCCTCATCTGTAAAGTGAGATGGCTCTGAGATCCCTTTTAGTTTTAGAATTAGGAGTCCATTACCTGCCTTTCCCTCATACTTCAGAAAGAGGCATTCTACTTGATATCTTATTTCACTATAGACCTAACCCTGTACTTTTTGTTGAACCTATCCAATTATGGATGAATTATGATCCTTAGGATCCCAGGGATTAAGGTCCCACTATATATGGCAGGCACGTCCCCAGGCTCCATTTTCTGCTTCTCCAAAGGGCTCACTAAGATTCAGGGCAGCTCCTAAAATTGATGAGCTTCTGGAAAGGAGACAAGGGGCTCTGATAGCTTGAAGCAGGTTGGCATGATGAGATGGTGAAAAAATGACTTTGGAATTATCCAACATCGTGAATCATTAAAAAGATGCTTTAACACACATCAGAGTCTCTTCCTTAAAAGCAGTATGTTAAATCAGTGAATAAGTGAAAAATGTTGCTCAGTGCAAAACTCCAATCAAGAATTTTAAAGAAATTAATCTATGAAGACATTTTTAAAAGATGAAAAAGATGATACTCCCTCATGATATGTAATTTATTGAAATATCATCTATATTGTCATTAGAACTATGATTTCATCAATTTGGAGACTCCTGGGGTGGTTACTCTCTCCACTGAAATTTATCTGTAACTTGCAGTCTTGGAGAATTGCCTGTAGATGCTGAGAGGTTCTACTGCTCATTCTACTCTCCACTCATCTGTGACTTTGGCATGATTCCGTTTTCTCGGTTTCATTCACTTCCTCCTTCCCTCCTTCCCTCTCTCCCTCAGTCACTCATTCATTCAAAATAGATTTATTAAGGACTTACTGTGTCTAAAGGCACTGGGAATAGAATGACAAAACTGAAATTCTTCCTAACTTCAGGGAGCTTACATTATAGGATATTAGAATTATAGATTTAGGATTCAAAGGAGCTCTTAGTTCACAGATGAGGCTTTGAGGCACAAGCATGTTGAGAGATTTGGCTAAGGTCACATAGGTAGTAAATGCTAGGGGCCAGGATTTGAATCCAAGTCCTCTGAGTCCAGATCTAACACATGTCTCATTATACCATGTTCTCTCCCTTACTGTGAAATGAGTTGTAAACGGGACATTTGGTAAGCTTGGTGTTCTTGTAGCTGCTTTATGGGTACCCATTTAAAGTCTGAGGTATGTTATTTTAGTAAAACTTTTTTAATTACAAAAGAAACGTAGACTTGAGCACTTCTAGTAACCACTATTTTTGTTTCATAATGACACAAATCAGGTTTCTATGCCTTTATGGAATCACTTTATTGACCAGTAGCATACCTCACATCTGAAAGCAAATACCCACTTCTCCATATCCAACAAGGGGTCATGCATCCTCTGCTCTAAGACCTCTGATAAAAGATAGACCTTCTGAGATAACCAATTCTACTTTTGCATAGTATTTAAGTGGATAGAGTGTCCAGCCTATAGTCTATAAAACTCACTTTACTGAGTTCAAATTCGCTCTCAGACACTTATTAACTGTGTGACCCTTAGTAAGTCACTTTACCCTGTTTGCCTCAGTTTCCTCATCTGTCAAATGAGCTGGAGAAGGAAATGGTAAACCATTCCAGTATTTCTTCCAAGAAAACCCCAAATGGGGTCATGATGAATCTGATGACTGAAAAAAAAACCTCAACAACAATTATCAGAAAGATCTTTTCTTAATATTAAGCCAAAATTTGCCTTGCAACTTGCACCAAAGCTTTGTAGTTCTTCCCTCTAGGGCCAAACAGACCAAATCTAACTCTTCTTCCATGTGACAGTCAGACTTCTTTTCTCCAGACTAAACATTCCTCCGTTCCTTAAATTGTTCCACATATGGCAGCAGGTCTTCCCCAAATAAATTCTTTTTCATCCATTCCTCCTATTTGCTCACTGCTAGATGCTATTCAACTTACAATGTGCTTCTTAACATGGCTTTGATATTTTTTAGTGATGTATCGAATGTCATCATAATCAATTCTTCTAAAAGGTATGACATGAACCCAATATGAAATTCCAAGCAATCAGATGTCTTTCTTCATCCCTATCAATAATCAGATAACAATTTCACTCTTACGATGGGGGGGGGAGGGGTTAATGATTTGTGCTTCAACTATCAAAAATGTCTTCAATAAAATACCATACCACAACAGCAATAAACTTACAAACTTTCATAGAATCTTTTGCTAGAATATTAGGAACAATATGGAAAAATGGTTAACACATAAATGAGAAATTTAATTAGATGGGATGGTAATATCAATAGGGGTGCTTGGCTAGCCCTTTAATGTTGGAAAAGTGCCTTATATCATCTTATTCAGCTGAAATGAATCCTGAATTTCTAAAAGGAATTGGTGGAGAGGGAGCTGGCAAAAGAAAAAAAAACATTTTGTAATGAAATCAAATAAATAATAATAATAACATCCGAATAGCACTTTTTAAGGCCTTCAAAGAGCTTTTCAGGAATTATTTCAATTGATCACCTAAATAACAGTGTAAGACATCAGATCTCATTATTCTCTCAGGGAAACCGAGGCCCAGAGAAAGAAAGAGTCTTATTCAGTGAGGGCATTGAATTCATTAAGTATCACGGGTAGCATTTGAACTCAGGTCTCTTCTGACTCCAACTCCAGTACACTTTTTACAGAAGTGTACTGATGTATACCAATTCAAGTACCACAGACACCAGGAGTTAGGATGAAGACTGGCTAACCATGTGCTAGCTTCAAGGCCTATTATATCTTTAATCATTTACATTAAGTTCCTCTTGGGGCAGCCAGGAATTTATCCTCCCCCTGTAAAAAGTGAACCTTTGATGCAGAGATTTCACTATTAGGAATATCTCTTAAGGAAGTCAAAGACAAAATGAAACCGTTCTCTCTATATAATTAAATACTAATAACAGTACTATTTGTGATAGCAAATAACTAGAACCCAACAGGGTCCCACTGATTGGAGAGTGACTAAATAAATGGGGGTACAAGAAAATAATGGAATATTATTGTACCATAAGAAACAATGGATATGAATAATTCAGAGGAAAAATCTAGGCAGGTGGTGATGAGGGAAGAGAAACATGGGAAGACTTTGAAGGAACTGATAAAGAGTGAGTATGCAGAACCAGGAGAACAATATAACACTAGCTACAAGATAAACACAGAAAGGGATAATGAGAAATATGACACTTTGTAATCATGCTCAAATTTGAGGTAGGAGAAGAGATGAAGGAAATACATCACCTTCTTTTCATTGGAGATCTGTGAGAGTATTTGTGTGAAATATTGAATATTCAGGGTCAGCTGTGATACAGAGTTACTGATTTTGCTTACTTTTCTTTGCTCTTTACAATGAAAGGCTTATTGAGTGGGTGGGCAGTGATATATTTGACAATGACTAATGTAAAGCAAAAGGCATTCATTGATAAAGGGAAAAACAGATGTTTGAAAATAACTCCAAGTTTACTTATTTTTAAAGGTAAAAATGATGAAAGAATCTTTGTGCCCATTGACTTGGGAATGGCTGAAAAAAATGTGGTGTATTAATTTTAAAAATATGCCCATCTAGTGGGTACTTTTATCTATTCCTACTGCAATCATTTGAGGACCAGCCCTCATTACCATCTACCTAGACTATTGTACTAGTTCCCTAACAGGTAACATAAGTACCATTCCAAGGCTGAAGCACTGGCCTATTGCACAGAGATATTATTTGTTTATAATGCAATATGAGATCTTTGGAAGAGCGACAATTCATTAATTTCCTCATCTTATAACAAAAGTCAAATGCTCAAAGAACAAAAGCCCCCAGCCCATCAATCCTCATTTGTCACTTGAGAGAATGAAGATCCTAATATTGGGTGTGTGCTGTTAAAAAGGTGATGCTCAGTTTGACAAGGATCTTCTGGCTTTAGTTCTTGACGCCTCCAAACTTAATACAATTTACCCCTTGGCACCCTCTTATTTTGGAAGCAGGGGACTTGAATTTTACTAAGTTTCTCAAAACTTTCTAAGTTTACCAAAAGATCCAGCAGTGACATAACGGAATGTTCCACACATTTTCCCTCTAGTCATTTTTAAAAATTAAAAACAAAACAACAACCCTTCCAAGGCAGAAGAACAGTAAGGGCTAGGCAATGGGGATTAAGCGACTTTCCCAGGATCACACAGCTAGGAAGTGTCTGAGGTCACATTTGAACCTCTGCTCTCAATCCACTGAGCCACCCAGCTGCCAACCTCCCCCCGCCCCGCCCCCCGGGTCATTTCTTGTTCTGTGGCTTACTATATAACAAATGAAAATGAAATGGTCAGTGAATAGGGCTTGGAAGCCTTGTAGTCATGGTGTAATGGAAAGAATACTGAATTTTGAGTCAAAGGACTTGAGTTCAAATCTTGTTTCTGCCATTTACCTACCTGTGTCATCTCAGGTAAGTCTCTGTCTGAGCTTCAACTCTCTCAATTGTATGATATCTTGTTTTAAGTGAGACAATATAAAGTTTTCTGGATTTAAGAGAACCTAATTTTCTCTCATAGTGTCAATTTCCTCATCTGAAAAATGGGGATGACAGTAGCACATAGCTCCTGGGGTTATTGTGAACATAAAATGAGATAACATGTAAAGTAAACTTTAAAGTACTTTATAAATGCTAGCTATTTTAATTGTTATTTTTATCATCATTACTGTTACTACTACTACTACTGCTACTACTACTACTACTACTAAATTGAAATCTTAGCTCCACACTAATGTATTACCAAATACAAGTTCTTTGAATTTCAATGGACCTCAGTTTCCTTTAAATCTAAAATGAAGAGTTTGGAATAAATGACTTCTCTGGCCCCTTGCAGCTCTCAATCTAAGATACTGAGAATATTCTGCTGATGTGCTTCTGTGTTCTTTACTTAGGGAACAAGTAGTAACTGGTGAAGACAGCTTGTCCTAGCATTGCTGGTACCACCTCCATCTTCATTTCAATTTAGCAAACATTTGCTAAGTGCTTATGGTATGCAGAACACTGTGGTAGGCATTGGATGGGTGGGTGGGAGATAAAGAATTAGATAAACCATTTCCCTTTTAAGATGGGCTTATGGTATAGTAGAAGGAAACTAACAGAATTAGACGTTGAAAAAGCTTTCAAAGTCATTTAGCCCCAACCTTTCATTGTATATTTTACATTTACAGCAAACTAAGGCTCAGAAAGGTAAATGGATTTGCCTACAGTTACATACATAGAGGATAGGGCTGGGATTTGAATTCAGGTCCTCTAAATCCAAATGCAGATTTTTTTTCCCCACTATAAGACTTAATATAAGACTGTGTGATAAAAGCAAAGAATTTCAGTTTTGGAAGGGACCTCAGAAGCTATCTAATCTAAACCTTATCTGGGAAAAAGTTATCCACGCTTTGCTTTAGGACTTCTAAGAGCAGCTCCCAACCCCCCCACCTCACTTTGGGATAGCTAATGGTTAGGAAGTTTTCTCCTATATAAAATTTTAAATAAATAAAGGCAAAAGTATAGTTTTAGTCTATTTGGGAAGAGTAGATTCAATGCCATGTTAGGATTCAAAAGGATGATTTCTGAGTAGAAGGAGTTGAAGATGGATGAGAAAGACAAAAGATTGACTGAGCAAGGAGCTGGAGAAGGAGCAGGAGAGAAGGATTGGAACCAAAGGCTAAGACACCTCTTTTTCGGAGAAGGGAAGAAAAGAGCAGCTATTCTTTCTTTTATCTCTACATTTTTGGCTCCAAATCTACCAAACCTATTTTCAGAGAAACCAGTCTTTAAGCAAGATAATCCATCATTTGTTCTAAATTTTCTATTCTTTTGTTTTTATTTTTGAAATGTCTGAGAACCCTAATTTCTACCCTAATTTCTTCTTTTAAATATTTTGTTGATTCTGAAGGATTTATGATGAAAAATGGTATCCACCTCCAGAGAAAGAACTGATGGAATCTGAATACAGATCAAAGCAGACTGATTTTTTGCTTTTTCTTGTTTTTTCTTTTTTTGGTCTGTTTTCTTTCATAACAGGACTGATATGGAAATATGTTTTACATGAAACTATACATGTACAATCCTTATCTAACTCCTTGCCTTCTCAGTGAGGATGGAGGGGAAGGAGGTTGGAGGAAAATTTGGAACTCAAAATTATTTTTAAAAGGTTAAAGTTATTATATGTAATTAGAAAAATAAAAGATTAAAATAATTTAAAAATCTCGTTTGTATCTATGGAGTTTTACACTATTCCATTATTGTCTCTGAGGGTTTCCTTCTTTTTACTGTCTTTCTACTTTCACCCAGGTTTTCTTCACTGTTTTCTTTTACTCTAGAGTATTTATCAATTGTATTGGGAGCTCTTTTTGCTTAATCAGTGACTGACCCTTACTAATAATGTGATTATAGGCAATATGGTCATCCTTCTAGTGTTCCAGATAACTTGAGTTGAGTCTAGAGCCTTGGTCTCTTGACTTAACAGTCAAGTTCTGTTTCCATGTCACTATGTTTTATGTTCTTTAATGGAAAAATGTTAAAATTCTTTCAATTTTTACACAAAAGCTCTATATTTTAAAATCTCAAGATGTATTAAACACACATGTATATGTATACACGTTTCTGCATGTATACCCACATACATAATCCTATATACATATATGTTCATTACACACACATGTGACTTTTTTTGGACTGGGTCTAAGATTTAATTAATTTGTTTTGGGAAATTCCAGGGAGAAAATGCCTTCCTCTGCTAATGAAGATTGGCATGTTTTCAGCACCTTATAATCTTAGAGAGTTGCTCATAGCACTGAAAAGTTAAGTGACTTGCCTAGGGTCACTGTGTCAGTGTTGGGACTTGAACCCAGATCTTGTTATGAGACAAACTGATCAAGAGGGCATGATGCCTCTCATGCAGTCATGCAGCTAGTCCAGTGGGCCATTCCTTGTGGCTGCTGAACATGCCCTTAGACAGTAGAAGATATTACCCTGGACAGCATCTTCTTCCCCATGCTAGCTGTTTCCTTAAGCCTATTCACCCAGATGATCACAGGTTGCAGAGGAAAGTGACCTTTCCATCACTCTATGAATCACTTCTCTGTACTTTCACACATTTTCTTCTTTTTTTCCCAGAGAAAAGGTGGATCAAGGGCAGGGAAAGAGAGAGGTAATGAGAAAGTACTCCATAACGAGGAGTGACTGGAGAGAATCACCTAATTAGTATGTGTCAGAGGCAAGACTTAGAATCCTATAACTAAAAGACATTATGACATATTGGAAGAAGTACTGGATTTGGGGTCAGGAAATATGCGTTCAAATCTTATGTCTTCTATTTCTTACTTGTGTGAACTTGTGTGAGTCATTTTACTTTTGAACCTGTTTTGTCATCTTCAAAGTGAAGAATTTGGATTAAATGTCTCTAAGGTCAACCCAGTTCTAAATCTATGATCATTTCCTTCCTTCCTTCCTTCCTTCCTTCCTTCCTTCCTTCCTTCCTTCCTTCCTTCCTTCCTTCCTTCCTTCCTTCCTTCCTTCCTTCCTTCCTTCCTTCCTTCCTTCCTTCCTTCCTTCCTTCCTTCCTTCCTTCCTTCCTTCCTTCCTTCCTTCCTTCCTTCCTTCCTTCCTTCCTTCCTTCCTTCCTTCCTTCCTTCCTTCCTTCCTTCCTTCCTTCCTTCCCTCTCTCTCCTCCCCCCTTCTCCCTCTGTCTATATTCCTGCCTGTGTCCCTATTTCTCTTCACACAAACATCAATATATACACACACACACACATATATATTTACAATGGTATCAATATACATTTAGGTATACATAGTCTTCTGTTATTTTGTCTTTTTTGATACACTCTGTAAACTGTTTGATTGTAGTTGATGTCTTCCTGCTAATGCTCTGTTGATAATTAATGACTTATAGAGATCTTTGATTTTATATGGATTATGTTATTTTTATAGAGCTAGGATGAGGAATACCTTTTCAACCTCTATTTGGGTCATCATCTAGGATGCCCTCATCTCCAAGCAAATTGCCCTTTCTATTAGAGCTTAACAGATAATGTAGTCCATTCAAACAGAAACTGTTGGTTTTTTAAGAATGATTTTACAGCAATGAAGACTATACTTTTTGATTCCTCACCAAATGAAAGCTTCTCTTCATGTGACAAATAAATGAACCAGAACAAGTTGTTGAGTATTTCATGCTGGTCTTTAATCTAGAAGACTATTTTCACAGAATAACATAAAACAATCCTGGTCAAGTTCTTCAAAGACTTAGGGGAAAAATCATATTAGACATATAGGAAAACTTTAAGAAGGCAAATGAAGAATGACTTGTCCAATCATTCATTCATTTATCCAATCATCTATCCATCCATCTATCCATCCATCCTAGAAATTCCTACTGTGTTTCCATTAGGTGCCCATCATTACATTCAGAACTTTGAAGACATCACATGGTGGCAACCACTTAAGGGTTCAGAGAGGAAAGGGATGAATCCTCAGTTTCTTCTGTGCCAGGAATATAATTAATAATAAAATCAGGAATATAATGGACATTTTGAAAAATTTTCCCAGAAAAGGAAGAAAAGTGCTAAAAGCATCCATAATTACACAGGAAGCAATGCTGGAGAATTATGAAAGCCTAAAAGTCTAATTACTTCATAGAGGTATAGTAGATGGAATGTTCAACTTGGAGTAAGTAAGACTGAGGTTCAAATTCTGTCTCAAAGATTTACTGGCAATAAGACCTTGGGCAAGTCGGTTATGGGCCTCAGTTTTCTCATCTATAAAATGGGGAAGAGTTGGACTTGATGACCTCAGAAAGTCTTTTCCAATTCTAAACATAGAGAGATTCCCATGAAGAAAGCCCTCTCTTTTCATCCTTGATACCATAAGTTTCGGTTTTGTGTGTTGACCAGGGTTCATGATAACATCCACCAAGACAGAAACACAAATTTATTCCTGTCTGTGATCATTTGAATCTAAGAATCATGGGTTTGTGTGACCTTCAGAAGAGGGTCCTAATTTTATATTTGACATCCCAGAGTAGTAGAAAGGGTGCTACATTTGTTATCAGAGCAGGTGAGTTCAAATCCTAGCTTTGTGACTTTCCTAGCTGTGTGGCCTTGGACAAATCATCTAAATACTTTGGGCCTCAGTATTTTCTATCTCTACAATCATTGTATGAGATGAGTTTTGTGATCCTCTCTAGCTCTGAGTTTTTATCCTCATTCATTTAATATCACCTGGACTTAGTTTCTTTACCTGAAAAAAAAAACCATAAAACATTGACCTAGATGACTTTTAAGGTCCCTTAAAGCTCTAAATCTGTGATGATCCTATTGAGAGTCAAGAACAAGACCTTTTGCTACTTCATTTATTTCCTTTGTTGTAGGAATTTACTTAATGTAGGAATTTACTTAAAAAAATACAAAAACACAAAGGGGTGTTTTTGCATGGACCTATATGGACTGAATATAGAAGAGCTTAGTGACACAATTCCTACTTTTTAGGGTTTAGAATGTCAAATATAATTATTTATGAGGCTTAAATTAGGAAACTTCTCAGACTTGGGGTAATTTTAGGTAAACATTATCATAGATTTAAAGCTGACTACAGTTTATATAGTCCAATACCCACATTTTATACATGAAGAAATTGAGGACTGGAGAGGTAATAATATCTATCTTATGTTACACAGGTAAAGAGAAATAGCAGAGAAAAGATTTGAACTCAGGCCTTTTGCCTCCCAAAGTCTGTGTTTTTTTTGCAATGTAGATGTTATATCCATCATTCTATGGATCATTTCTCAGCATTATCATCTATTCTTTCTTCTTTCCAAGGGAAAAGATAATAAAGGTAGAGGAAGAGAAAAGGACATCTAAAAAAGAGGGTCTGAGAAACACAGTTAAATGGTGGAATGAATACAGTATTGGACCTGACACAGGAAGATTTGAACTCATCTCCTGCCTGAGACAGTAACTTAGCTTTGAGACCCCAGGCAAGTCACTTTAACCTCTATGTGCCTCAGTTTCCTCAGCTATAAAATGGAGACTATAACAGCCACCTACTTCTAGGGTGGTCATGAGGACAAAATGAATTAATGTGTTTAAAGTTCCTTGCAAATTTTAAAGTGCTATATAAAATCATCATGAAAATCCCAATGAGATGGAAGTACATTAGAAAATGGATGAGGAGAAAGCCCTTTTGGCTTTCATGGTCAAAGTTTTGCTAACCAAATAGCTAAAACTTTCCAATGAATCTACAAAACAAGGAAGTCAGACTCGCTGATATTTCTCATCCAGCTTTAATATTCCTTGATTCTATTTGTTTTTTATATATGTATATATATATATTCCACTGATTTTGTGCTACAGTCTTTTAAAAAAATGTTAGTGGCCATCCTTAACAGCTTCCATTAGCCCACTGGCATATGCTTCTCACTGGCGGTGAATGTCATGGAAATTCTTTTACTGAATAAGTAAACATGTTTCCTGCAGATCAGGGATTCACCCACATGACTAGAGTAGAAAAGGTTAATGATTCAAAAAATGAAATTTAGCAGTAAGATGCTCTTGGAAGCAATGCCCTGTCACAGGAAAGACAATTTCAGAACTAAGCTAAGAGTTATGTAAACATGGACAGAAACTTGTTATGACTGACCTTCAGAGAAAATGCAACGTGATCTTTTGGATATTTCAGACAGTATTTCTTGATCCCTTTAGTTATTCATGCTCTTTCTCTCCTCAAATTGTATTGGATTTTTTATTTGTTGAGATTTTTATTCCTATGCGAGAATGGTCTAAACCATTCTAAGAGAAATTCAAATTTGAACAAATCTAATAGTTTCATCTCAACGTTGGTCACACTGGTGAAAACGACACAAGACTAAAATGTCAAATATTGATGGGATGGGGTTGTTGGAAGACAGGCAGACTGGTGCATAGTTTGTGGAGCTGTGAATTGGTCCAGAAGTGATAGAAGAAAACTGGAATTATAGCATGCCAAAAGAAGGCTCATGCTCTTTGACTTCACAATACCATTACTAGGCATTTGTTCCAAGGAGTTCAAGGATATATGGAATGGTGTCATCATGACAAAAAATACTTATAACAGTACTTTTGGGGGGTGTAGAGAAGAACTAGAAGCAAAAAAGGTATGAATGGATTGGGAAAGGCTGAACAAAGTATGTTCTAAGATTGTAAGAGGTTATTATTATGCCATAATGATGAATTAGAAGGATTCAGGAAGACTAGAGAGGTAGGAACCAGTGATAACTGAAGTATTCAGAACCAGGAAAAAAACATTTATGCAATGGCCACAATAAAGTAAAATGAAACAACTTAGAAAGACCGGAACTTTGATCAATGAAGAGACCAAAGAGAATTTAGAGGTCTGATGGTGGAGCAGGTGCTTTGTCTCTCAGACAAAAGGCCCTGGGATCATAGATTTAGAACTGGGAGGGACCTTTGAGGCTACCTAGTCCCACCCTTTCATTACCCACTGGTGGGTTACAGATTGAGAATAGAGCATACATCACCAGATTTGGTCAGTGTACTGATTCATTATCTTTAACCGCACCTTTTGTTATGAGGGATGCTCCTTGATGCTAGTGGTGGAAGGGAGTTGGGGAAGAGCAGAGCTGGGGAGGGCTATCCTTGAGGATAGTATCATAAAATAATTTTTAAAACTCCATTTTCAGAGGCAGCTGGGTGGCTCAGGGGATTGAGAGCCAGGCATAGAAATGGGAGGTCCTGGGTTCAAATGTGACCTCAGATACTTCTTAGCAGTGGGACCTGGGAAAAGTCACTTAACCCCCATTGACTAGCCTTTACCACTCTTCTGCTTTGGAACCAATACTCAGTGTTGATTCTAAAACTGAAGATAAAGATTTAAAAAATTTCTCCTTTGCAATTGTATTCCCAATAGAACATAAGCACCTTGAAGGCAGTGACTGTTTTCATTTTTGGTTTTGTGTCCTTAACAGCCAGTGCAGTGCCTTGCCCATAGTAGGTATTCAATAGAATCAAAGAATTGAAGAACTATAGAATTTTTGAGTTGGGAGAGACTTTGGGAGCCAGAGCTTCTGGGCCATACATGAAAGGATGCCCTCCTATGAGTAAGCCACATGACAAATAGTCATCCACCTCATGTACCAACTGATGAAAAGGAAGTTTCTTAGCCTAAGTAAGCTTCTTTTTATCTTCCATCCTGGACTCCTGATTTTGCCTTCTGGGGCCAAACGATATAAACCCTATCCGTCCCCCCACCTGGTACCTTTTATACACTTAAAGCCAGATACCGTGTCCTTCATGAGTCTTCTCTTTAGGTAAAAGATGTGTCTAGTTCCTTCAACCTATTTTGGCTTGACAAGTCACAAGGCTCTGGATTCTCTCCAGCTTCTGAATGTTCTTAAATTGTGGAGCCCAGAACTCTAGAAAAGGTCTGATGATGGCTTTCTGAATTGAATGGGATGGGGTAGAATGGAACTGACTTCACTTCCCTATGTTTTAGCACATCGGACAGCACTGAGATAGTTCCTGCAGATTGAGGAAGGAATAGAAAGACTTTTGCTAGGAAGGAGTGGGTGAAAAGTACTGAACCAGCTAGGCAGCTGACTGGCTTCCAACTTTAGCAAAATCATCCCTGGCCTCCCTTTAGCTCTCTGCTTTGTGGCTTATAATTAAAAAGGAAAACAAGGATCCATTTGGTAGGGACAGGAATAAAACTTGATTTACAAAGCTAGCCGGTCAAATCCTTCATGGTTAGGCACTGTCATGACTGTCAGAGACTCCTCCCCCTGCCCCTTATTTGCAAAGCAAGCAGAAAACAATTTAGCCTTAGAGAAGGCCTGTCATCTACGGGCAGATTTACATCCTGAACTCCAGAGCTAATGAACGAGATGCCTATAAAAGACATCTCACCCGAGCAAAGCCTGGAATGAGCAGAAGGTCCCACACTTCTTCCTGAAAGCAAGCAGGCTTGGAATCCAGGGGGAATGCATTTAAATGCTGAGACCCATCTGCCAAGAACACTCTGCCCCAGTCTGCTGAACAGAGACCCAGGGATTCATGCTTGATGGTAGTTACATTCAGGGCCTCAGCCATCTCTAGCTCTACTGAGCCACATCTGACATGTTCCCTTGCCACCCATCTCTTGACAGCCGGTTCCAACGGCACGTGTTACCTATAGTTTCCACCTCTCACCCAGTGAGCTTACTGTGTTCTGTACTTGCAACTCACAGTAAGAGAAAAGGGTTGCAATCAAGTCTGGCTCTCATATAGTCTAGGATCAGTGGGCTCAAGGCTGGTCTTGTGTACAAGGTTGGAATTCTCATGCTTGATGTTTTAAGGGCTGCACCCCATCTTCCTAGAGCCAGGGGAGATGCCAGAGCCTGAGAAAATCACTGGAACATGTGAAGAAGCTCCTCTTGTGATCTGGACAATGCACATATGCTGATTTTGAAAGGAACATTGAATTATTTCAGCTTCCAATATTATTGTTGTTATTCAGTCATTGTAGTTGTGTCAGATTTTTCTTGGCTCCATTTGGGGTTTTCTTGGCATGGATATTGTAGTGGTTTGCCATTTTCTTCTTTAATCATTTTAAATATGAGGAAACTGAGGCAAATAGGGTGAAGTGACTCACCCAGGATAACATAGCTAATGTCTGAGACCAGAATTGAACTCAGGAAGATGAGTCCTCCTCACTTCAGACCTGGCATTCATTCTATCCAATGTGCCATCTAGCTGCCCTTACAGTTTTCCTCATATATGTGTAAAGTTCTAGACTTGGGGGACTTTTAGGGACCTCTAATCATTCAGAAATTGGAGAGAGGCAAGTGCATGTCCATCACATTTTCCAGGTGTGTTCATCTCATCATTCCTTTTTTTATACTTAACTGAACTGCCTCAAACTAAAAAACGTCTGAGTTCCCAACTGGCTCAGAGAGGGGCAATAAATGAGCCAGGGTTAGAGGGAAAAAGTCAAGGGTATCCTATGTAACCGACTTTCTTAAAAGAGATCTATAAGGATGCTAGTTTCTTTCTTCAAAAATAAAAATGTCAATGAATGAAAAATCTTTTCTCTCTCTTTCTTGCCTTTTCCATGAATAAAAATGACCCCTAACCCAAACTCCAACACTTGTAACCAATATGCATTGGCAAGCAAAGAAACTCCTTCATTGGTTATGTCCAAAAATTACATATCTGATTCTATGTCTTGAGCTTATCATTTCTCTGTCAGGAGATGGGTTTCAATTCTAAACTCAGAAACAGAAACTTCAACTTTTAAAGCTTTAAACTTTTGACTTTACCCCTGCCCCTGGCACCCTCAGGATACCCCAGAGGCACTGTGCCTTCCACAGAGAAAACATTTTATGTTTACTGGTTGATTAACCTGCAAAGCAGAGAGCTCTTCATTGATGATTGGGACCTCTCCAGCTATAGTCCAACTCCCTAAATGCAGGGATTCCCTGGGTTATACAGTGAGCCTCCACCTATTGTGGAAGTTACATTCCAAAGACCCTCTCTATGGGTGAAAATCCACAAAGTAGCAGCATTAGATTTATTTAATTATTTATATATGTTTTAAGGCTTTATAAAACATTCCCACTGTCCTATTAACCCTTTCCACACTCTTATAAACACTGAGCTAATAAGCGCTCAGGATACAGAACACAGCGCTGTGGTTGTTTGCCTTTCATTCCATCAGCCAATAGTGTGCCGTGTACAATCTCATGTTGGCAAACTTGTGCAAGCAGTAGTGGTGTACTGCATTTCCATTGTGTACAGTATGGTATTCATCCACAAAATCCTGTGATATAGTGAAAAGTCCATGATCCAGAATTAGATATATATATTTATTTATTTTCAGAATTAGATATATTAAAAAAAAACTGTGATACAGTGAATGATAAGTGAACCGCAATATAGTGAGGGATGACTATATGAGAACTTTTCACACTCAGGAAAAGAAAATACATATAAGAGGGTAGGCAAATCCCTTACTTGTCAGGCCACCAAATGGGAGCCTTGGAACATGGCTGCCTAGGGAAGTGGTTCTAATGAGCCATATGTGACACCTTCCTCTTAATTCTCTGTTTATCCATTGACCCCATTAAGAATATCCTAAATAGATGCCTCTCCTAAAAGAAACTTATAAGAGTTGCTAGTACTCCCCAAGTTAAGGAATGGTTTGTTTACTTCTGGCCAGCATAAATTCCAATTTATCTCTTGAGGTAGTCATACCCTATGTGTAAATGGGAAAAGAAAAAAAATAATGCTTTAATATAGGAAGAGATTATTGGGCAAGGAAGAACCATGACTTTACACCACTCTGTGAAATCCTTCTTGTAATAAATGAAACATCTACCCCAAAGCAGGATTACTGTTATTTGCAGGGAACACAGTATACTGAAGAAGATAGTATAGTGGAGACATGAAGGAACTGAAGCCCAGATGGATGAAATAAATATAGGTACTGAAAACCAAGCTTCAGAACTCCAAATCCAACACTCTTTTCACTGTACCACACAGTCTGCTGAATCCCAAACCAAATCCCTCCTCTCTATTTAATCTATCTCATTTGCAGCTGCTTCTCCAGGTAATGGAACTTAAGCGCCTATGTTAAGTGTCTGGCACACAGTAAACATTTTTCAATGTTTACTGGATAAATGAATGAATGAATGAATGAACTACCTCATCTTAGCCTCTCCCATTTTAGGTAGTTTTGATCATTGTTCCTGTCGTCAAGTTCCTGTGTGACATTGGACACAGGTCACTTGTCCAATGTGTCCAGTGAAAGCTATAGCACATTTGAAAGAAGGGATCAATACCCTCACCCCCCCCCCCACCCCCCACGCAAATCTGACACTATATAGAAAAAAGGAATGCAGGCTTGTTGGAGTTTTGGATAGCAGCAATATTCAAAATCTATTGGTCTAACCCTTATTGCCATTGAAGACCAGGGCTGGGGGTATATGACCCTGCTTCTAAAATCACTTCAGATGATTGTTAGAGTCTATGCAACCGGTCAGGAGTCTCAGGAGCAAAGAACCAGAGCCTCTGAGTGCTTAAATGATTCCCTGGAAGTAAATGAGACATTTTAGCAGGTTGTGTTAACTCTTTCAGACCATTAGCTTACCATTTTGTAAATTAGTACTTCAGGGCACTATATGGAACCTTGTGGATTTGGAGAGTCAGTATGTTCTCATTTTCTCCCTCCTTTTTTCTCCATGGAATACTTCATCTACTTTTGTTAGCAACCCAAATCATCATTTGTTCTTATTTAGCCATTTTAGTAATGACTTACTCTTTGTGATCCAATTTTGGATTCTCTAGGCAAATATACTAGAGTGGTTTGTCCTTTCCTTCTCCAGTTGAGTTTACAGATGGGGAAATTGAGGTAATTTAGGGTTGTGTGATTTGCCCATGATCACACAGTTAGTAAGTATCTGAGGCTAAATCTGAGATCAGGAAATCTTACTGATTTCAGGTCTGGTGCTCTATCCACTGCACCACCTAGCTAGAGTTGAGAAGAGACCTGAAGTGATATTTAGTCTAAGGCCTGAGACAGCTAGGTGGTTCAATAAATAGAATGCTGGGCTCAGAGTCAGGAAGACTTGGGTTAAAATCCATCCTCAGAAACTTCTTAGCTGTGAGATCTTGGGCAAGTCACTTAACCCCAATTGCCCAGTCCTTTTGCTCTCTTGCCTTGGAAACCCATCTTTAGTAACAATTATGAGATAGAGTTAAGGGTTTTTAAAAAAAGAACATCCTGATACCCAGTGGAATCATGCGTCGGCTATGGGAGATGTGGGGAGGGGGGGGGAGGAAAAGAAAATGATCTTTGTTTCCAATGAATAATGTTTGGAAATGACCAAATAAAATAATGTTTAAAAAAATAAAATTTAAAAAAAATTAAAAAAAAAAGAAAGAGATCCTTGAAAATCCATACAGAGATGGAGGTCCTCAAGGAGGCATCAATCAGGGAGATGTTAAGGAGACTAAAAAGGACATTCTTCTTTTGGACACAGATTTGAGTATGTGTCCTTTATGGTACCCACCAATTTTTCAATGTGGTTCCAAGGGGTTTTCTTGGCAAGGATTCTGCAGTTGTTTGTCACTTTCTTCTCTATCTCATTGTACAGATGAGGAAACGAAGGCAAATAGGCTTAAATGACTTGCTCACAGTCTATATCTAGTGGCTATCTCAGGCCAGATTTGAACTCAGGAAGATTAGTGTTCCTTACTCTAGGCTCAACACTCAACCCACCGAGCCACAAAACTTCTTAAAACCTTCAATGACTCCTTATTGAGCAAAAGTTTTTCAAGTGAGTTCAATGAACTTTTTTTTTTTTAACTCTGGTAATTATATTTCAATATGACTTTGTTATTTTATGCATTTAAAAACAGCCTCAGAAGGGATCCATACATTTTAATGGATGGGCAAAAAGGTCTGCAACCAAAAAGATTAAAATCTCTTGCTCTAGGATAAAGTACAAACTCCTTAGCCTGGCACTTCAGGTCCTTTATAAACTGTGCCCGGTCATCAGAAGGCACCTAATAAATGTCTGCTGATTTATTCATATGGGTCCATCCTACCTTTCTGCTTTTATTTCTGCATTTTTCAGAGAAACGATATTGCATTCAAACCATTCTATTAGTGATGCCCCAATCTCCTTCTTCCTTCTTCCACTTTCACAAAAGTCATCCTCCAGGCTTTGAATTCCCTCCCTGGGCAACTCCAGCTGTTGAAAAGCATTCTCTTCTTTCAAGTTCCCCCTCAGTTGTCTCCTCGCTCATGATCTTCTCCAGATAAAAGTCATTTATCCTGCCTAATATTTCTTAGAATGTTTCTGCTAAGCCCCTTGGTCACTTTCTACTTTTTCACTCTGTTTACTGACATGCATAACTTCTACCCGCTCTTAGAGTGTATGCTAATGGAAGGCACAGGCACTGTCTTTCCTCTGCAAAACACATGCATCCATTTTATCTTCTATTTTGATGGTTCCACAAAAACCCATTTTTGAATGTTGTTCACTATGACTTGAACATATTCAGTAAAACTTCCTAGTGCACGATTATTAATTTGTCTGGTCACTAACGGGAGATTGACACCCCTCCAGCTATAATCTATCTCTAAGGCTGCCTCCGAGAAGTCCAAAGCTTCTTTCAACTAAGCCAAATAAGACAAAAAATCAGGAGGGGGTGGGCTGGGACATGAAGGCCTGGCTGAAGCTCCCCTTCAGCAAATGCCAACTCCTGCTTGGGGTTTATACATCCTCAAACCTCAGGGAGTCATGAATCAGTTGCCAGCAGCCAATGGGCTTATGGGCATTCATAACCAGACCAGGTGCTGATCCATCAAAGCTAATTAGCAGCCTGTGGGCCTGTAGTTAGTTGGAAGAAGAAAGGTTTTAACTGTTTCCCTGACAGACTCTGCACCTAAAAAAAGCACCTGTCTACAAAAGGTGATGCTAAAGGAAGATAAAGGAAGAAGAATTTCTCTCTCCTCTCTCCTCCCTCTGTTTCTCTCTCTCTCTCTGTCTCTCTCTCTGTCTCTCTGTCTCTCTGTCTCTCTCTCTGTCTCTCTGTCTCTCTCTGTCTGTCCCTTTCTGTCTCTCTCTCTGTCTCCCTCTCTGTCTCTGTCTCTCTCTGTTTCTGTCTGCCTATCTCTGTTTCTCTATCTCTCCGTGTTTCTGTCTGCCTCTCTCTTTCTCTCCTCCCTCTCCTTCTCCCTCTCTCTCTCCCTCCCTTCTTCCCTCCCTCCCTCCCTCCCTCTCTCTCTCTCTCTCCTCATACACACACACACACACACACACACACACACACACACACACACACACACACACACAAACACACCGAAGCCACTGGAACTCAACTGAAGAAGACAGATTAGAAGGCAAACACAGTTTTGCTTTATTAAGAAAAGAGCAAAAATACATGAGAAAGGAAGGATAACTTTGGTGCTTTAGTAGACCCTGACAAGCTGAAAAGACTAACTATGGAGTAAGAGGATTTAATTCCTCCAGGGCAAGGACTAGAGTGTGTCTAGTCAGAATCTGCCAACCCCTATTATTCTCGGTACAATGCCAGGCACACAGCAGGCACACAATACATGTTTGCTTTTCATGATAATGGTGCTTAGTATATTAAATATGAGACAGAGCCACCATGGAAATGTTACAATGTGGAATCAGGAAAGAGCAAGATAAAATAGCTGCTAGAAATCCAAAATGAATTCATAGCATCAGGGTCCCTGGGAAAGCAGCTTGGGATGTGTAAGCTACAAAGTGACTCTTACAGAAATGTCCATAAAAGAGAGTTGACAGTTTGGGGAAATGGAGAGCTTAACTTTAAAGAAAAGACAAGAGAAATGGAAGATGGAGGCATTGTTGGAGAGAACAAAGAACTCAGAACCTAATCTCTTTTGACCTAGGTTCACACTGTGCCTCTGATGCATATTACCGGTGTGCCCTGGGTAAGTCATTGAACTGTCCTGGGCCTCAGTTACCTTATTTGTCATATGAAGACACTGAACCAGATCAGGTCATTTGAACCTCTTTTGTGCCCTGGACTCCTTTGGTAGTCAGTTTGGTGAAGTCTATGGATAACTTTGCAGAATTATATATTTAAATGCACAAGCCAAAATGCATAGGATTACAAAGGAAAACCACTTCAAATGAAATGCAATTGTAAAAAAAAAAAAATAGAAAAAATTCAAGTTCCCAGATCCCACAAACCCTTGGAGCTCCAGAGCTCTGATCCTAACGATTGTCTCAGAAATCACAAGGAGTTTAGAGGTCACTATACTAATTAGAAGAAGAACTGATATTCATTTTCACTCCATTCCCTTCAGGGTTTTTCCTGTATGTGTGTATATTTCCTCTTTCACAACATGACCAATATGGAAATATGTATTGCATGATAGCATATGTATAACCTATATCCGATACTTGCCCTCTTAGGAGGGGAGGGGGAAGGAAAGAATTTGGGTTGCAAAATATCAGAAAACAAATGTTAAAAACTCTACATACAATTTGGGAAAGATACAATAAATTTTTTTTTTCTGAAATCCTTACCTTCTGTCTTTGAATCAAAACTGTATATTAGATCTAGAGCAGAAGAGCAGTAGTGAGGTTAAGTGATTTGCCCAGGGTCACACAGCTAGGAAATGTCTAAGGGTCAAATTTGAACCCAGGATCTCCAGTTTCTAGCCCTGGTTCTCAATCTACTGAGTCTCCTAGCCGTCCTAATGCAATAAAAAATTGCTGAAGTAGTTAGGGAGTATTTTTCAAAATTGGAAAGTACTTTCCACAAATTATATTATTCAAGTCACACAAAAACTCTGAAATGTTTTATTATTATTACGATTTTTCATTTTCCAAATAAGGAAACCAAGGCTTAAGGAAGATGACATACACAGGAAGCTGAATTTGGAAGTTGAGCATCTGGGTTTGGATCCTCTTGTCTCTGCCACCTGTCTCACACTGGGAGAATCGTTCAGACTCTCAGTCTCTGTTTTCTCATCCGTGAGGGGAGACAAGACAATTGGACCAAATATGGGATCTTTGGACTTGTGCAGGGTAATATAACTAGTATGTGTTGGAGGTGGGTTTTGAATATAGGCTTTCCTGATTCCAAGTTCTGACCTCTTTTTACATGATGTGATCCCTCTTGTGATTTAAAACCAACAAAACCAATCATTTGGTCAGTCTATTATGTGTTAGGAAATCTGCAAAAGGCTGACAGTAATAGCAGACATGTATGTTGGATTTCAAGGTTTCTAACACATTTTATACATACTGTTTCATCTGAAAAAAATTAGAGAATGACAGCTTTAGTTATTTTTATTTTAAAATTAAATTGTTTTTAATGAACAAGCATTTATTTGCTTCTGCTTCCACCCTCCAAGAAGAAAAACAAAGCCTTGTGACAAATATGCAGTCAAGCAAAACAAATTCCCACAATGGCCATGTCAGAACTAGAAGGGACCGCAGAGGCCATTAAGTCCAAATCCCTCATTTCAAAGATGCAGAAAATGGGGCCCAGGTTCACATGAGTGGCAGAGACAGAAGATTTAAACACAGGTATTCTGCCAACAAATTCATCACTAATTTTACTTCAATGTGTTGACTCAGTTTCCCCACTGAAGCCTTGTGAGTACAAATATTATTATTTATACTCAATATTTGAAATAAGTTAAGTGACTTGCTTGGGTAGCTAGGTGGCAAAGAGGATAGAATGCTGGCCCCGGACTAAGGAGGACCTGGGCTCAAATCTTGCCTAAAACACTTGCTAGCTGTGTGACTCTGGGCAGGTCACTTTACCCTGTTTGCCTCAGTTTCTTATTTGTAAAATGAGCTGGAGAAGGAAGTGGAAAACTAGCTGTGTGTCTTTGGGCACGTCACTTCAGCCTGTTTGCCTCAGTTTCCTCATCTATCAAGTGAGCTAGAGAAGGAAATGATGGCAAACCACTCCAGTATCTAAGCCAAGAATCACAGACTGAACTTAGACATGACTGAAATGACTGGGCAACAGCAACAAAAAGCATCTTGCCCAAGGTCATACCGTTAAGTTTTAGTGGTGGGGATTCAACCAGGAAAGCTAAACCTTTTAATTAGCAAGACACTGTGTGACCTAGCTGAAGGTACCAAGGAATCTCATCTAGCTTGTTAGAAAGGGAGGTAAATAACCCATCTGAAAAGTTGCTTGAATGGGGACCATCAAAGCTGGGAACAGAATAGTCAATGCATTGTGTGTTTCTGAGCCTGGAGCAGGGATGTTATGGCATGCCAACAGAGGCTGCCAAGATGTGCCAACCAAGAGGTGTCCTCTCTCTTGAGGAGGTCAGAGCAGAAGTAGTGAAGAGTGATAGGGTGGGATTCTGGCAGAAGGATCCCACCCCTGAGCATGGAGGTGACATTCCGTGGAGGTGTCAGTATGGGTTCTCACAACATATGGGACAGTTAAGGGAGGGGGCCCTAGGATTTCAATGATCTCCCTATCACTACCATCTGGAGGTAAGAGAGCCAGTCCTGGCAACTCGGAGGATATCTTACTGATAAACTTTGCATCAAGGATAAGAAGTCTTGGACAGCTCATTTCTGAACTGTTTGCTTGGAGTAGGGGCAGAGTAGATTGAAATTCAATCTCATGCTACTGTGAGCAACTGTCCCCATTAACTGTTTGGTCTCTGTGATAGAAAGGAAAGATAAGCCAGAATCCTCTCTGCTCTGAAGAAAGGCCAAAATAGACCTGAGTCATGAGTCAGTTGGTCAACAAGCATCTGTTGCTATCACTCTGACCATCCCTGACATCACACTTGTGGGATATGCACAGTTGAGTTTCTTCTGTTATTCAAGTGTATTATTCAAGTGTATGAAGATCCCTGGACACAAGTGTCACTATAGTAGCTATGACAATGATGATCTCAATGTTCCACGTGTTTCAGAGTTCAAGTCTGGTCTCAGATGCTTAGAAGCTGTGTAACTCTGGGCAAGTCCCACCACCCTCTTTGCCTCAGTTTCCTTATCTGTAAAATGACTTGGAGAAGAAAATGGCAAAGCACTCTAGGATCTTTGCCAAAAAGACAAACAAACAAACAAACAAACACATCTTCTACCTATCATTCTTCCTTCAAGGCTCAGCTCAGGAGCCACCTTCTCTATGAAACCTTCCATGATTTCCCCAAATGAAAGTCTTGTCTCCTTCAAATGTCAAGGAACATAGATTTAGAGCTTGAAAGGGTCTTAAATGCCATTGATTTCACCCTCCTTATTTTACAGTTAAGGACATTTGAGGCAAAAAAGTTTAAGTGATTTTGTTGGGTTATTTCTCTGCCCCTTTTGCAGCCTACCTTGTGTCATATCTCATGGGATTATACATATAGTGACTGCACCTGAAATTTTATTTAAATTGATTATGAACCACAACAAAATGTCAGCTGATGACAATAAAGCTTGACCCATTTCATTCTTAGTTTTTCTAGGACAGAATGGAGCTGTGATTTAATTAGGAACTCCCAGATGAGGAAACTCCCTTTACCAATGCAGGTCAGAACCTACTCTGAAATTTATAATCTTAAGAGATTATAAGAGGTTGAGTTACTTGCCCAGGGAATCAGTGACATCACTTGAATTGAGGTCTTGCTGGTCCTAGGGCAGTGTTTTATTCATGCTACCCCTTCAAGATCACAGTCTCATCAACAAATCCATCAACAAACTAAGGAGTACAACACAGATTATGGAGCTGTAAGGAACTGTAAAATTTACCTAGTTCCACACACTCATATAGAAGGGGAAATTGATTAATTGCCAGTGATATTGAATGGTCCAAGGTCATATAATCAATCTATCAATAATCATTTATTAAGCACATACTTGCTAGGAACTGGAGATATGAGAGTGAAATAGTCCTTGACCTTAAGGAGTTCACATTCTATTGGAGGGGTGAGACAACTTGAACATATAGAAAAAATTAATAAAAGAAACTAAAAGGCATTTTTTTTGGAGAATGAAGGTATTAGTAGCTTGAGGAAAGGGTGGGGATCAGGAAAGGCTTTGTGTAGAAGGTGATATTTGAGCTGAGGCTTGAAAGAACCTAGTGACAGGCATGAGGTACAGGAATTACAAAGGCATAGAGGTGAGAGATAAGTAATAATAGCTAACATGTATATAGCATATACTATGTGTCAGGCATTGTGTTAAGTACTTTACAAATATTATCTATTTGATCATCACAACAACCCTGAAAGGTAGGTGTTATCATTATCTTAATTTTATAGATGAGGAAATTGAAAGAAATAGGGATGTGACTTACCCAGGGTCTCACAGACAGTAAGTGTCTAAGGTCATATAAGAACTCAGGTCTTCTTGACTCCACATTGGGTGGTCTAAACACTGTATCATCTTGCTGTTGGCATATGGTGGCATAGGCAGGTAGTATTTACAGAACTGGGATTTGAACTCAGGGCCTCTGATTTCAGGGTCCTTTTCATCGTAATACTTATCTTTTTATGTAGAAATTTATGTATAACTCTTCTATCATATTATGATCTCCTGGAAGATGAGGATCATGTCATTTAAGAATCTTTGTATTTTTCTTGAGTCTAGTGTAATGACTTGCAAATGAGAGCCTTTAATAATAAATATTTGCTGAATTAAACTGAATTGTTGAGGAGAACTGAGCCTGCTAGAGTTGCTAATTCTTCAGCATGAGGACATAACTCCAAATACCAAATTTTGTTGAGTGGAAGAACTGTATGTGGACAAATTGAAGATCTAGAATAGGAGATGAGCCATAAATTATTATGAAAACCTTTGATTCTGGTACACAACCAAGTTAAAGAAGATTTATAGGTACATAGCATAATGGGCTACATTAGTATTAGATACTTATTACTTGTGTGACCTTGGGCAAGTCACTCATTTTTTCTAAGCATCATAGATAAAATGAGAGGGTTGGCATAGATAACCTCTGAGGTTCTGATAGTCTTATGAACTTGGAGCTGGAACTCAAGAGAAAGAACTGATAAATAGAAAGATATAATCTTTTATTTACATATATCTTTTCATCAAATGATGCCTTCTCTGGTGCAGTGAAGGGATGGAAGGAGGGAGGTATCTGGAAATTTTTAATGTAACAAACAAATAAATACATTAATTAAAAAGAAAAGAAATGCCATTTGCTGAGTTTTTAAAATCTGGGATACCTGAGTCTTGTGTCAAAAAGCCTTCGAGCACTGGACAGAATTAAAAGTCCAGAAGATATGAATCTGTCCTCTGCATGAAGAGCCTGGACTTAGAGCTGATTTCTGTGAAGGCCAGCAATTGTATTATTGGGCTGGGTCCTAGTGAGATTCTCTCTTTTATTTGACATTTCTACCTATTATAATACTCGAAGTTAATTTTTCTTGGTTCTTGCAGTTCTAACTTCATATCCTCTTATGGAGAGAAGATGAGTCTGACTCTGGTCTCAAGCTTTTTCTTAGTGCTCTGCCTTTTCCTAAGGGTTCTCATGCCACATCAGAGGTTGATAACTCAGTACCCATCTAAGATAAAGATCTGAGTGCCCTCATTAAGAGGTCGATAATTCAGAGTCTGAGTATGGGTCTGAATGCCCTCCCCTCCACCTTCTTTGTTCTTAACATATAAGTACATGTCCTTGCTGGCAAGACATGTTGTAGCTGACTGTTCAATGAACCTGGATGGCACTTGGAATCATTATCTTACCCCAATTTCTAGAACCATTATCCTATCCCAGGTGCCATATCTACAATTCTTGTTACACTTTCCCAATGACTTTTCTCAGAGGATTGTTTTTGCTTTCTGTGGTCTGTACCTTTAAAAGATGTATCCACCTTCCATTAAACATACTCATTTGCCACCAGCAGTGAGACCCTTCCAACCTCACACTGTGCCTTTTGATTCTTATCTTCTCCCCTTGCCCTGACCTACAGGCAAGGCCCTTCATCCTTTGTTTTTTTCTTATTATTTTCCCTTGCCCTTACCTGGGGAACTCTGGTCCTAATCCTGCTCCCCCAGAGGATTATATCTGAGGGATATCATGTGGGCACTGCTAGTATCTTTGTACTCAGTCCAGTTTTGGCATAAGAAAAAAATTCTTCTGTCCCAGATGGTACCAAGTTATTCAATACATGGAGTAGGGAATGCTTGGGCATCCATAGTGTGGCATAGTGGAATGACCACTAGACTTAGAATTCTGGGATATTGGTTCAAGTCTTGAATTTGCTATTCATTGTGATCTTGCTAAAATAATTTTTTTTTAGCTTTTCTGGCCTTACATTTCCTTATCTATCAACTAAGGGTTTGGACTCTGAGGTCCCTTCCAACTCCAAACTTCTAGGCCTGTAATCTAAAGGACCTTCCATGACCCTCAGGAGTCTGGGGTCTAGGATCATAGAATATGAATCATAAGGATTATTAGATGTTATCTAATCCAACCCTCTTATTTTTATAGATAGGAAAAGAGGTTCTGAGAAGTTGACTTTCCCAAGACCATACACACTAATGCAAATAAGGTAGAGATGGAATTCAAACCCAATACTCTTGCCTGAATCCAGCACTCCTTATACACTACCATGTTGTTTCCTCTGATCCATAGGCGACTGAGCTACCATTTCAGAACCTTTTATGACTACATCCACCAATCCAAGGGACTCTTCTTTTGCATCTTTATAATAAACCATGAGTCACTTTATAATAGTAAGGCTAGCATGCAATCTCTCCCTGAACCTCTTAATTAGAAACCAAGTTTGTCTTATTCATCAGGCCAAAACAATATCCTATTCAGTCTAGGTTGCATCAGTGAGTGCCATGTGTTACACCCAATGGTAGCAAGTTGATAAAGCTCTGATTAAGGTAAAATCAATCTCTGGAATCATAAAATCATAAGTTCTAGAGCTAGAAAGGGCTTCAAAGACCATCTAGCCCAAACCCTTCATTTTCCAGATGAGGTGGCTGAATCTCAGGGACTTTAAGTGCTTCTCCTTCTTTTTGGATTTTCCTTGATTTCCCCTTACCTAGCCCATAAGTGTTGTAGTAAGTATTTGCCAAGTGTTCTGAGATCTAGATAGGACTGTTACATTATTCAAGGAGTAATGAAAGCTATAGTCAAAATTTATAGGAAGAAATGAATCATTTGTACACTGTTGAACTAGTAGGAGCAATCTATGGTTCAGAGGGAATGATCATCTCTGCTAAGTCATGATGATGTCATCAAAGGATATACAAATACTTAAGTGGGCAGAATCAGAGGAATCATTGAAATGAAATAAAAGAACATCTCGATTAAGCTTAGCTCACAGCTGAGCGCATATATTGTTAGGGAAGTAAGGTTTTCAATTTTGACAGTCACATTGAAGGAATGGAATATCCTAAAAGCACAGCAGTATTTCTGGATCAGTTCTGAACAGGAAATGACTTCAAGTTGCAATCGAGAAAACTAGTTAAATACATGGCACATTTTGGAGAAAATGGTATGAATGTATGATGGACTGGGTTGGGAAGGGAGTTTGAGAAAAGCCTACTATGGTCTTTATGTTGCTGAGAGGCAGAGATAATTTACTGAATGAGAAATAGCCTTAGAGTCAGGAAGATGTGGGTTCAAGTCCCAACTCTGACACGTACCCACTTCATGACTCTGGACAAATTTCTCAACCTCTCAATATTCTAGGTTAATTTTATAAGAACATGGTTCAGAGGAGGCACTGATGTGACCTGGTGGAGGACATACCCCAATGAAATCATAAAGCTGGTCCAAGAAAAATAAAGTATAGAGTAAGAGGCATGAAGGAAATCATGGAGGGCTTGCATGTTGAGTGTGAAAAGTGCAAACTTATTCCAGAAATGATTCCAGGAAAACAAAAACAAACATACCTCTTAATGTCCTTTGATTTGGAGAATCTACTTTTGGCCCTTATACTTTATAAAACTTAAAGATGCAACACTATTCTAAAATATTCTAACTGTATTGTCTGAGGTTGTAAAGAACTATTTACAAAGTGGATGGCCACTGACTAATGAGAAGCTAAATAAATGGTATAATTTGTGAATATTTTTGAGTCATAAATAAAGAATATGAAAAACTCAGTAAGCTATGGGAGGATATTTACAAATTGGTACAGAGTGAGTGGTGCCATCCTGAAAATGAAATATACAATGCCTCCAATAATGTAAATGAAAAGAATAATAAAGTGAAGTAAAATATTTTAAAATGATAATGATCCTGTAAGGTAGGTAGCACAAGTCCTTTTCTCCTCTTCTTCCCATTTCACAGAGGAAGACACTGAGGATCATGGAAGAAATGATCAGGAGGAATTCAGAGAAACACAGGAATGCTCACCAGAACTGATGCAGGGGGAAGTGAAAAAAAACCAAGATAATAAATTGACATCTATTACTTCCTTGCACTGGGTTAGAATGTCAGACCTGAATCCAGGAAGACTCATCTTTCTGAGTTCAAATTCAGCTTCAGATACTTATAAGCTATGTGACTATGGGCAAATTCATCCTGTTCTCCTCATTTCCCTCATCTGTAAAATGAGCCGGAGAGGGAAATGGCAGACCACTTCAGTATCTCTGCCAAGAAAACTCCAAATGGGGTCAAAAAGAGTCAGACACAACTGAAACGACTGAGAAACACCTCTCTGACCTTGAGCAAACCACAGTCTCCCAGAGCATCAGTATCTATATCTGTTATATGGAGAGGATAGACTAGATGACTGTTGATATCCCTTTTAGTTCTGGTCTTAGATATCATGATATTAATATTCAGAATTACAACCATATTGTAGGATCTCATTTTACTTGAACTCAACACATGTGAATTCTGGGCTATGTTATTGGCAATAAAAAGAAATAAAGGCAGGAAAATATGTAAATCCTTGCCATTTTCTCATACGATGTAAAATCTCACAGTAGTTCACCCAATCACATTCATTCTGTCTCTGAGAAGCTTTAATGTGAGCCATTAAATTGTTTTGTCCCCCAAATTAACTCCTGTATCATTTCTGTCTGGAGTTTTTGCTTGTAACAAGTTTTGTCTGTGTCAGAATAGTGTTTCTTTTTGTTTCATTAATTAGTTAGTTATTAACTAGTTAGTTATTAATAATGACTCCAAAGAACAAGAGTGATGTTGCCAGCTCCGAAATGCAAAGGAAAGTTGTGAAGTGGTTAGGTATGTTCATATAAGAAATATTTATTAATAATGGAGTTTGTTATTATGGGTGATTTTCAATCTATGGGAAAAGCCTTGGAATCTATTGGTTGTGTATAATGAGGTCCTACTGTTTAAGAGGAAACAACTCCCAACAGTGCTGAATGGAGATTAATTGCAATAACCAGTCTTTGACATAGCTGGATTGGTTACTGCCCAATTAATTCACATTTAGCAGTACAGCATTAGGGGACAACAGGTACAGATTGCCATAGGCATGATTACTTTGTAAGTCTTTTCTTTGTACAAGGATAGGTCCAATCTTTATTGGGAAATAAAAACTGTTAAAAAATCCTCATGAAATTATCAACACATCGATTCTAAGATGGAAGGTAAGGGTTTAAAAAACGTATCAGGGGGCAGCTGGGTAGCTCAGTGGATTGAGAGCCAGCCCTAGAGATGGGAGGTCCTAGGTTCAAATCTGGCCTTAGACACTTCCCAGCTGTGTGACCCTGGGCAAGTCACTTGACCCTCATTGCCTAGCCCTTACCACTCTGCCGCCTTGGAGCCAATACACAGTATTGACTCCAAGATGGAAGGTAAGGGTGTAAAAAAAATAAAATAAAAATAAAAAAAATGTATCAACACCTAATCAAAACAATTAATTAAAATGAAAAAGGCTTCTTGTATAAGATCTCTAGGCTAAGAAGTTATATGTGATAAAATGCAAAATCCAAGCTAGAGAGTCAGAGGTCTGGGGTTCAAATCCTGCTTCTGAAATTTACTACCTGTGTGACCTTGGATGAATTCATCTTTACCTCTTTGTGGATCAGTTTTTATCATCTCTAAAATGAGTATTTTGGGGCAGCTAGGTGGCTTGATGGATGGAGCACCAGCCTAGAGTCAGGAGGATCTGGGTTTAAATTTGGCCTCAGATATTTCCTAATTGTGTGACTTGGGCAAGTCACTTAACCCTAATTTCTTAGTCCTTACCATTTTTCTGTCTTGAAATCAATCCCAAGACAGAAAATAAGGGTTAAAAAAATAAAACAAAATGAGTCCACTGAGGACCCTTCCAGCTTTTAGTAGATGGATCTGTAACTATTAGAGTTGGGATCCAAATCCTTGTCATTCCTATAATTATATTTAGCTAGATTTCTACCACACCATACTGCCTCAAAGAAGACAATTCCCAATTGCCAATTCAGTATTGTCCGTGTCTCACAGTATTTCATCGCACCAAAGGATTACTCTTTCATTTGGTTTGGGGTCTGTGATTTCACCGGACTATGGAACTCCCAGAATGGACTTTTCCCTCCATGGATGTAGTTTAGCAACTCATCACCTCAGAAAGTGCCTTGGAGACCCCCAAGGTTTTGGCTTGTATGTGATCACATAGCCAGAATGTCAGAGAGGAACAACTTGAACTCATGTCCTCCTCACTCAAAGATCGGCCCTCTATCCACACAGCCTCCCTCTTCCACGAGCTAAACCTTCTGTTGATAGGAGAGTTAACTATAATAGTGCCCCAAGTGCTGCATTAACAGCGCTGATGTAAATTGTAACAACATTCTGATGACTAAAATAATGTCAATTTAAGCATCTTTGAATATAATTAAAATGTAGACTGGCCTACACGGAGGTATTTCCTCAAATGAATATCTGTCTTAAAGAATACTGTAGCAGCACGCATACTCAGTATTGAACTTGGCAGGTTCTTAAGAGAGTTGCAAATGGGCACCATATTTTGATTGTTGAAAGAAACAGGGATAAAAGGAAACATTAATACTATTCCCAGAATGCTGGGTAAAATTCTGTGGATGTGAACACTGTACCTTCCACCCACAAAGCACTGTAAGGGTAATCTACTAGATAAAATTATCTAATTGATAGATTTAATAGATACAAAAGGACTGAATGGGAATGGAATAGATGATTATTTATTGCTTGTCTTTGTCTCTCTACCTTCTTGTACAACGCCTGGCTCTGAGTAGATGATTAATTCTTGTTGATTGATGGGTTCTGATCATTGGATATCATGTTCTCCTGAAGAAGTGTTGATTCAAATCTGGCCTCAGACATTTCCCAGCTGTGTGGCTTTGGGCAAGTCCCTTAACTCCTCCTTGCCTAGCCCTTACTGCTCTTCTGCCTTAGAACCCATAGTTCTATGACCTAAGAAGATAAGGATTAAAAAAAAGGTTAAACTGGGGATCACCCAAAAGGAAACCGAGTGGAGCATGAGTCTGAGTAGATAGAGCAGGTCATAGAAGGGATTATGGGAGAAGAAAAGGAGGGCAGCAGAGAAATGGGAAATGAACAGATTTCTGGTTGGTTGTGTGGCAAGAGCTAGGAATAACCAAGAGACAATCATGGATCTAGAAATAGAGGGGGCCTCGGGACCCATGTCCTCTGAACCTTTCTTTTGATAAATGATGACACTGAAGCCCAGGGTGGTTCAGTGGTCACTCACCTGAGATCATGGGAGCTCTAGGTCTGGGTTCCATTGTACATAAATCAAGTGTATTGTAATGATGGAGTGCAAGACAAGGGAAATGGAATCTTGGCATGGGGGGGGGGAGTGGCAGAAATGTCAGTTGGAGAAAGCACGCTGGGAAGGAAAAGGGACCTGAGGAAGATCTAGATGGATCATTACAATATACAATTTAGCAAGACTCAAACTCGGGCTTCCCAGACTCCAAATACATTGTTCATTCTAGACTATTTTGAAGACTCCTTGAAATGTCACCCCAAAGACCTCGAGCCTTGTGTTTGCTCACATACGGAAGGACATGGGCCAGAACAGTAAAGGATGGACTGGCATGGACGAGGCATCATTTTCATTATTGTAGGGAATGTCCCCATTTCTGGGTTTTCTGATTCACCGGAGAAATGGAGTATCATGTCCACTTTTTGAACTGAAAATAACATTTTGATTCAGTACTTTTAGATTTTTTTCCCATTGTTTTCAGTCATGTTTGACTCTTCCTGACCTCATTTGGAGTTTTTCTGGCAGAGACACTGTAATGGTTTGCCATTTTCTTCTCCAGCTCATTTTATAGATGAGGAAATTGAGGCAGAGTTAAGGGACTTATCCAGGGTCACAAGATAGTAAATGTCTGAGGCCAGGTTTGAGCTCAGGAAGATGAGTCTTCTGTACTCCAGGCCATTGTCGCACCTAGTTGCCCTGTCTGGGGCTAAGGCCAAATGAAAATTCAGATGAAAAATGATAATGAAGAGGCGTGGAGGAGATGCTCTTTATCTCCACAGAATATCATAAAAGAAGAACCGGGCTTGAGTTGTTGGGAGGGAGAAGGTTCAGCCAGAGGTGATTCGAGTGTGAGACAGGCTGCTGAGAGAGGCCAAAGGAGCTTCGTCTCCTGCAGTTTTTACAAAGAAACCAGATTCTCAGTCTGGAGAGTCACCGGGCTGAAGGCAGGGAGCCGAGGGACAAACGGCCGCTTACGGGAATGCTCTGGAGGGAATTCCATCGGTGTGTTTAGAAGGCTTCGGAGCCCTTCCAAAATGAAAATGGTGGGATTCTGAGGTCTCTCCTATTTATCCGTCCCAACAGCTCCAGAAGCCCAGCAGGCTTCCAAATGTTATCAAATCAAATGACTTCTAGGGATACAGAAAGGCTATTTATCAACCAGAATTCTCATTCTCTTTTAATGTGGGCAAGTCCTTCCATGGCTCTCTATCACACTAGTATGAAAGGGGATGCTGGGGTTCTCGATTTAGATCTGGCAGAGATTTTATTTTAACCCTCACCTTCCGTCTTGGAATCAATACTGTATATTGGTTAAAGACAGAAGAGTGGTAAGGGCTAGGCAGTGGGGGTCAAGTGACTTGCCCAGGGTCACACAGCTAGGAAGTGTCTGAGGTCAGATTTGAACCCAGAACATTGCTCTCAATCCACTGAGCCATCTAGCTGTCTGACCAGTCCCTTCATCTTACAGATGAGGAAACTGAAGCCTCAAGAGGGTATGCTTATATAAGTATTTACAATTTATATATCATATAGATATAATTATATGTAGATATAATTTATATGTTTATGTATGTATTTAGAATGTATATGATATAGATATAATTTGTATGTTCTTATATAATATTTAATTAATATATTATTTTATTTATTAATTTATTAATTAATAATAACATATAACATATAATTTATACATGTTATATGTATTTATAATTTTCATATGCCTAGATTAGTATTTATAATCATAGAGTTAGAATTAGAAGGGACCTTGGGCCTCCTCATTTCACATTTGAGGAAAGTTAAGTGACTTGCCAATGGTCACGCAGCTTTTAGATGTTGACTTTAATTCCTCTATTCTATCTATTATAGCACACTTCTTTTCTATATCAGGAGATCTAAAATACTTCCCAGGATGCATGGGGAGGTATTCATATAGTCAATCAACTACTGCTTTTTTTTAAGTGCTTGCTATGTACCAGAATCTTAGAGTGATTGCATTGAGCTCTGTTTGCTAGAGAGAACTGATATCTTTTAAATTCATAATTCACTAGGTGGCCACCTACGTAGGCATTGTGCTAGGCACAAGAGGTACATATAGCTATATTTTAAATAGTCTCTCTCACAGGGACTTTAGATATTGACACAAATTTTCTAGGAGAAATATCTTTTTACTTCAAAGATATTTTATTTTCCTGATAATATGTAATAATAATTTTCAACATACATTTCCAAAACATCTTCCTTGCTCCCTTCCCTCCTTGCATTCAGAGATGGTAATGAATTTGATCCATATATTGCCGCTATTTTTAAGAGAAACAGTGCGGTATAGTGACTAAAGAGCTGGCTACTGAGCTGGAATGTCAAGTTGACAGGAGTTTATTAAGTGTTTATGGCAGAGGGCAGCTAGGTGGTTCAGTGGATAGAGTGCCAGGTCTGGAGTCAAGAGGACCTGGGTTCAAATCTGGTCTCATATGCTTTTAGCTATGTGACCCTGGGCAAGTCACCAAACCCTATGTGCCTAGCTCTTGATCTTATGACTCAGAGTTGTTACAAAGATAGAAAGTAAGGGCTGAAAAATAAAAAAATAATATGCATGGAAGACCTGGGCTTAAGACCTGCCTTTAAAATGGGTTGGCTGTGTGATCCAGGGATGGTCATTTCCCTTCCTCACTGCTCTAGTTGTAAATTCTCCAAGACTAGCAGTTCGAGAGAAATACCCAGTTGGTGTTTTCTTGGTAAAGAAAATAGTGTTTTTCCATTTTCTTCTCCAGCTCATTTTATAGATGAGGAAACTGAGGGAAACAGTAACTTGCCCAGGGTCACCCTGCTAGTAAGTGTCTGAGGTTAGATTTGAACTCAGGAAGATGAGTATTCCTGATTCCAAGCTCAGTACTCTATTCATTTCATCACTGAGCTATGGCATGGGAGATTTCAGATGAGTAAAACAAGTACAAACTGGGTAGGCACTTATGGAGGCAACAGGAAGGGCAAACAAAGAACTCTCTGAGAGGGATGGGGTTGGGGGCTGGATCTCTGATTTCACTGGTCTAGGGTACTTCTTGTAAGGAAACCCTTTCATTTATTGCAAGCCAGGATCTTTTAAAAAATGAAGTCCTAGGGGGCAGTTGGGTAGCTCAGTGGATTGAGAACAAAGCCTAGAGACGGGAGGTCCTAGGTTCAAATCTGGCCTCAGCCACTTCCTAGCTGTGTGACCCTGGGCAAGTCACTTGACCCCCATTGCCTAGCCCTTACCACTCTTCTGCCTTGGAGCCAATACACAGTATTGACTCCAAGACGTAAGGTAAGGGTTTAAAAAAAAATGGAGTCCTAGAGATTAATCTGAGGAGTGGCCAGACATCTTCAACCAGACAGAGGTAGAAATCACCTCCTTCAAGGAGGAGGCAGCGTCTGGATTGAGATTTGAAGGAACACAAAGATGCTAAAAGTAAGATGTGAAGAGGGAATCCATTCTGGGCATGGATTTAGGGTGGAGGCTTAGGTCTGTATGAATGCCTGGTGCCAAAGTATGTGGGAGCAGGCTGTAATGTAGTGAATTCTTGTAAGGGTCTACTTTGTCTGAACTGTAGAATGTGTATATGGATTAATGTGAAAATAATTCAGAATGGAAGCTTGCAATCATGTTGGAAATTAATGGGAGGGATGGGTAGTGCTTAGATCCACAGCGAAGGAACTGGAAACTTTATTCCATCTTTAATGGGGCACTGCTGAGGTTTTTAAAACAAGAGTGACATGGTAAGATCTGTACTTCAGAAAAGTTATTTTGGCACCTTTGAAGGAGATCCAGGAGAAAAGGTACCTTAGAGGAAAAGAGATCAACTAGTCGGCTATTTTTAATAGTCCTGGTGAGAGATGATAAGGTCTTGAAATGTTCTAGTAGTATGGCAAAATGGAAAGACTACTGACTTGAAACCATAGAAGTTGGGTTCAAATCCTGCTTCTGACATTTGTTGTATGATTCTGGGCAAATCACAATTTCTTCATTGGTAAAATGGTTGAACAAGATAGCTTTTGGAGTGCCTTCTGGCTCTGGATATAGGAGGCTAGGGTGAATGGCCATTTTAATGAAGAGAAGGGGAAGATGAAAGGTGCAGAACTGACTAGGCTCAGCAGCTGATTGGAGCTGGGAGATGGAATGAAAGAAGAGTCAAGGGTCAGTAGGAGGTGGCAAACTGGATGACTCTAGGAAGATAGTGGTACCCTTGGCAGGAATAGGGAAGTTAGATGGGATTGCTAGGCAGAGAGAGAGCACTGGATTTGGAAATCAGGAAGGTTTGAGTTCAAATCTAGCTTGAGACACTTACAAGATGAGTCACCTGGGGCAAGTCACTTAATCTTTCTGCCTCACTTTGCTCATCTGTAAAATGGAGATAACAAATAGTTCCTTTACCTCAGGGTTGTAAGGATAAAATGAGTGATTCGTAAACCTTACAGTGCTATATAAATGCTAGCTATCATGATTATATTTTTAGGGAAGATGAATTAATATGCAGAATGGGGCAGGGGAGAAATTCTATATCGTTCACCCAGATGAATACTTGAAATACTGTTTTATGGAGAGAGAGGCATTCTACATCTGGGAGATTTGGTGTTAGCTAGTTGGCTGAGGGTGAGCAGCAGTGAAGTGATGAAGCAGCAGTAATAGGTGAAGGAAGTCCTTCCCTACCTCACAGTGAGGCCAGCCTGTCAGATGATGAGCACAGTGAACCCTTCCCACAGCATTTGCTGCAGGTATCACTTGCTCAGCTGGCTGCAGCCAGAAACAGTTGGCAGAACTGCCAAGAGTTTCCTTGGTGGCATGTTTTCAGACCATCTATCACAATGCACTCCTCATGCCTGGAAATCTGCTCTCAGCACCATGAAAATCCTGAGGTGGCAGACTCTATGTCCTGAAGTGTCAAGCAAATTAAGTTGTTTTCTTGGTCCTCCAAAGGAGTGGAGTGTAATAGAACAACACATCTGAGTTTAGATAGCCTCTACGGTGGATGAGGAGGGGAAGGGAATGGGGATGTGGCTGTGGTTAGAAATGGTGTAGAAACTGGAGAGCTTCTTAGAGTATGTGGAATAGTCTTGGTTACCAAACTAGGGGCAATGATAGGAGCTGTTAGGGTTCTCTAGATAGAAAGAGATTTGAAGAACATTTGAAGATGGTGGATGCTTGAGGGCCAATTCCCAATTATGTAAGGTCTAAGGAAGTAAAGCAGGCTTCTTAGACTTCTTCTTATATGTTTTACATAGAATCCCAGAACTATATAGTCTAGAGGGAACTCAGTAGCCAACCTATACTTGAAAAAGAATTCCTTCTAAGGCATATACAATAAGGGATCATCCAGACCCTGCTTGAAGACCTCCATTGAGGAAACAAAGTCTTGAATGTGTAGTCAGAAAGATCTGAGTTCAATCTAGCCTCAGATAATTACCATCTGTGTGATTTGGAAGTCTGGAAGACCCAAATTCAAATCTAGCTTCAGATACTTACAAGATGTGTAACCTTGGACAGGTCACTTAACCACGGTCTGCCTCAGTTTTCCCATCTTTAGAATGGCGATAAAATAATACCTGCTTTCCAGAGTTGTGATGCAAAAATGAGATAATATCTATAAAGCAGCTTTGTAAACCTTAAAAACACTAAAGAAATGTTAGCTATGATGGTGATAATGATGGTGGTGATGATGTTGCAAGTCAGGCTATTTTCTCATGGATAATTATAATTATTAGGAAGTTTTTCTTTATACCACGCCTCAATTTATATCTTTGTAAGTTTCATTCATTGCTTTTGGTTCTTCCCTCTGGGTCCAAGAAAAAAAAATTAATCTCTTCCTTAAGACAGGACTTCAAATATCTGAAGACTGCCCAGATCATGCCTCTCTCTCACACTCAGTCTTGCCTTTTCCAAGGTGAACATCAGAATTTCCAGCAACTGCTCCTTATATAGCATGAACTCAAGGTCCTTTGCTGTCTTGTTTATTCTGTTCTCCATCTTAATCAATTTCCTTCCCTATCAGCAGTGCATAGACCTGAACACAATAATCCAGATGGGGTCTAATGAAAGCAGAGTCGGGTGGGATAATCACTTCCCTTTGTTTGAAAGCTTTACCTCTCTTAGTATAGTCTAAGATTTCAGTAGATTTTTTTACCTGCCATGTAATCCCACTACATATAATATGTAGTAGATAGCCACACTCAAAGCCCAGAAAATGTGGGTTCAAGTGTTGATCCTGACCCATATCGATTATGTAATACTGGATAAGTGACTAATCTCAGAACTATAGGGAGCTCTTTAAGACTATAAATTGTAGGGAAGGTACTTACCTATGCTGGTAGAGCATCCTCCTACTAGGAGATTAATATACCAGTGAAATCATAGATTTAGTTTTTATACCTATCCTAGCATGCTGCTGAGTTCCCAAATATTTTTAAAGTGAATTTCTAACCTTCCCGACCACACCTTATATTTAAGAAGATGATATTTTGAACCCAAGTGTAGGACTTTTCATTCATCTTAAAATACTCAGCCTAAATGTCTAACTCATAAAATCCTGATCTTAAATGATCTTTCCTCTTCTGTCCTGTCTCAGTCTAAGAGTTCCTTATATGAAAAATCAAGGGGAGGAGAAATAATTCAAATTAGATGATGTCTAAGACTCCCTAAGATGATGTAAAGGAGAAACTTGTTAACCTGTAGCCAACATGGTGATACCTCTGGATTTACATAGGTTTGTCCTCAGACAAGAGACTTATAGTTCTTCCTTAGCTCTGTACTCAAAGCTCATCTTGGTAAGACTGGCTAGAACTTCTGTCCTGAGGGCATAACCTTGCGGAATCTAAGATCCCTTCTAAATCCACTGGGATGAGCAATTAAAGAAGGCCTCTTATGAAGGCTAGTGATACTCACTTTGAGAATGAGTTTGCATAATACCAAGTCATTTTCTCTTTTTTCCTATCCAGGAAAACACTTTTATGGAAATGTGACCTAACAACATTTTCTGCAAGTATTTTAGCTTTTGACTCAGTCATCACAGCTACTGGAGACTTAGAAAAGAAAAGCTCTTACCACTAAAGTCCTTGGAATTGTCAGATGACTCAGGGTAAAGAACAAATATAGTTTTATCAATGGAAATGACATTAAGAAAATGCATTTCCATCTGCTTTGGTCCTGTATTCTAAGGACCATGGGACCATTCCATCTGAATGCTGCTAAAACCTTCCATACATGTTGTCTTTCCAATTAGAATGTGAGTTATTTGAAAACAGAAATTGTCTTGCTTTTCTATTTGTATCCACAAGACTTAACAAAGGGCTTTGCACTTTTCTTACTTCTTTTGTGTCTTCCTTTGTTCTTCCCTCCCTCCCTCTAAACCTCCCTTTCTCTTCCCCTCCTTCCCACTTCTCTTCTTCCTTCCTTCCCTCCCTCCCTGCCACCCTCCCTATCTTCCTTTCCTTCCTCCCTTCCCTTCCCCCTCTCCTTCCTCCCTCCTGCCCTCTCTCCCTCCCTCCTTCCTTCCCAAAATTGAGACTGCTCTGTTCTGCAGTTGGAATTCCATTTCTTTCCCATTAAAAATGGCTCCTAAGTAAAGAGAGGGAGCAAACTTAAGGGACAATTTTCTTTCTACAATCTCCAGAGAATGTACAGACTGTCAGCTCCTTCAGTGTTTATTACTTCAAGATATCAACAGGGAAGGAGTGATTTGTTTAGCCCTTGCTCTCACCACTTGAGAATTACTGTGAAATTGTATTCTGGCAGTTTTCCTACCCATAAGTGGTATCTCTGCATGAAAACTGGATATTTGATTATTTAAAGGCTTCTCCACTTTTACTTTATGATGCTAATATCTAATATTGCACTGCCACCAGAGACACATTTGGAAAGCTTTAAAATATATATACCTTTCTCTCCCCACTAAATTTTAAATATTTGTTCCAGCATTTGAACTTAAAAGAATCTATATCTTTCTTAATGAGTCATTATTCCCTTCCCCAGACCATAATTGACATTTCTTTCAGACATTCCTTTGATTATATAAATCACTATATCCAGCAATTGATCTTAATTATTCTATCAAAAGATAAATTTGAACTGAAATTCAATAATGACCTCTTCTTATCTAAAAAGCAAAGTGCCAGTCAGCTGTTTGTGAATTATCGAGTTTTTATTGGGGGGGGGGAGGAAGGAAGAAAGGAGTTCTTATATGAAAAGGGAAATTGTTGCTTTAGACATCTTCCAGGATCACAGATTTATAAGTGAAGGGACCTTGGAGATCTTTACTTTACAAGTTACTAAATGAAGAACCTAGTAAAGATAAAGTAACTCACACAATTTTATACTTTGCTCACATAGGGGTAGACATGGACAATATCTGAGCTATACGCTGAGATTTCCCAGATACCCAGATAATTGGTTTGGGAATACATTGCTGATGTAGATTGCTCCTCAACTGCATCTTACAGTAATGAATCATATATATATTTAGAACTGGAAGGGTCCTTTTAGTCCACTGGAAGTGGTCATTTAATTAAATTCCTTCATTTTATAGACTTGGAAACCAAATCTAATAGAAACTGGATTACTTGCCTAAGATCACACAAGTAGTAAGAAACAACCAGAATTTGAACCCAGTTTCCTCTGATATCTCTAATCTGGTCCTTTTGCACTTTTCTAGTTTTCTATCTTCTTTCCCTTCATGTATTCTTGCCTCCTTATTGACCTTTGAACAAGACATTCCCAAGATTATGCATTTGCTTTTCTTTTGTTTCCTTTTTAAAAAACACTTTTTTTGTCTTTGTATCAGTTCTAAGACAGAAGAATGGGGCAGCTAAGTAGCTCAGTGGATAGGAGCCAAGCATGGAGATAGGAGGCCCTGGGCTCAAATTTGATCTCAGACAATTCCTTAGCTATGACGACCCTGGGCAAGTCACTTAACTCCAATTGCCTACCCCTTACAACTATTCTGCCTTTGAGCCAGATTGATCCTAAGACAGAGGATAAGATTTATTTTTTTAAGTCAGAAGAGTGAAGATGTGCTTAACAAATACTTGTTGAAACATTATGAAGAGTCACAAAAGTAATTAGTATTGGAAACATGATTCAACCCCAGGTCTCTTGACCCCAAATCAACAGTGTTTTCCACTATGGTGGAAATGATGTTCTAGTGAGATGAGATTTTTCTCTAAACTATTGGTCCTACCCCTTAAAGTATATATTAATAGTTTAGTTCAATTAGTTGTATGATTATAAAAAATGTACTTAGTCTTTCTGGGTTTCAGTGTTATCATTCACCAAATACTGGAGCTAGACCAGAGGGTCTGTAAAATTCCTTCCATTTGTAGCCTAAGGATAATCTGTTGTAATGAATGGCCAGTAAGGTCACTTACACATACACTGGGGAACTGGAGAGAGGGAGAGAAAGGGATGAAGGAACGAGGAGGGAGAAGTGGTTGACCTCCCTCCCCCTCTCTTCCCCTTGAGGAATGGAACCTGGCTTTGCCTCCTTAAGGACAGAGTATGTCTCCTCAGAGAGTGGTTCTGAAAGGCAGAGGTTAACTTAGAAGCAAGAGCTTTAGTGAAATGGTTCACTGTCCCCCTTTTGATCTCAGCTATTGTTGAGAGGCAGGATAAGCTTTCCTGCATCTGAATCCTTCCAGTACTCTGTCACTTCTTCCCCATAAGACTTGATGTTATTCCTCAGCCCAGAGAAGATTGCTCTTTAGATCTAGTTGTTGGGTCCTTAGGACCCTGAGCTAACCCTCCGGGGAGAGGTATAGTTCTCCCCAAATCTTCAGTCCCCTTCTTCAGTGTCAGAAACTACTTGGGATAACTAAGGGAAGGGAGAAATGATGGTTTGGGTGAGGAAAGTGGGAAGCAGGAGTTCCTATAGATTGGCAGACTGACCCCCCAAATCTTGGGGGTCCAGGCTCTTGACCTTAACCCCTCTTCTGGTCAGCTGATGGTTGGTCCCTACTCTTGGTCTAATCTAGTTAGAGTAATGGAGTTTAGGACAAGTTGGGGAGAGAGGTGGAGAATAATCTTTGGAGAGGAGTTTTCTCTGTAGATGGCTTCCTACAAAGTCCCAATCCACAATATTTATAATGAGTGAGAGATTTCAGGGTTCACTGGGAAGCAGTTGATGTCCAGAGGGACCCCCTGCCTCAGTGATCCTCTTTTCAGGCTCTCAGCTAGAGGAGAGAGGTGATCTGGCAGTTTCTGAGTTCTCTCAGCTCCTGTTCTCTCCCTGGAATCTTGAGTTTTTTCCTTTTGCCCTTTCCTTGCTTGGGCTGCTCCTTGCACTGCTAGATCTGATTTCTCTCTTTTCCAAGTTCCTCTCTTATACTGTTTTATCCATGGAGAGCATGGAGAGAAGGGCTTTGGATTCAATCTCTTTCTGTAAGCACATAAGCTCTTTGAGGGCAAAGATTGTTCTATTTTTGTCAAATTTGTCATTGTACCCCCAGTGCCCAGCATAGTTCTGGGTGCATAGAAGGTGTATTAATGCATGTTTGCTCATTGATTGTTAGTAGAGCTAATTGTTTTAGTTCTAAATGGATTTTTACTTTATAACTTGCTCTTGGTTATACAATTTTACATTTCTATCCCTGATACAGTGCTGTACACTCAGCAGGCATATAACAAATTCAGAGTGAATGAATTCTTATTGTCAATATATTTTTTCAGATAACAAATGAACCAGGAGAGAGGGTTTCTTTTCATCTTATATCCTCTCACATAATAGTTAGATTCTTTCAACTTCAAGCTCAGCATTTTTCTACTACCCTGTTCTTTACAAATCCTGAATATTTTCTCCAAATTGATCTCTTTACCATTATGATTTTTTCTCAGCCATATTACCTTGCTTGGGTGGTAGAAGTGTCATTAGCCATGGACACAAAAATCTTTATCACTATATTTTTAAACCTTTACCTATGGCAGAAGAGCAGTAAAGGCTAGGCAATGGGGGTCAAGTGACTTGCCTAGGGTCATATAGCTAGGAAGTGTCTGAGGACAGATTTGAACCCAGGATCTCTCATCTCTAAGCCTAGGTCTCAATTCATTGAACCACCTAGCTGCCCTCTGTATTACCATTTTCGTTTTTCAAAGAATAACTAGTATGGAAAGCACTGAACCTCATGGATACAACTAAAATAATTAATGAACCTAATGGCATACATGTTACAATGACATGAAAAGGAACTCTATAATTTTTCCTTGTGGTACATCTTGACTTTAGTTACAGCTTGGTTGCCCATTTGATATTTACCTCTGTTAATTTCCCTAATTACTTTCCTACTTCTTTTTTTTAAAACCATGTCTTAGAATCAATACCTTAGAGTCCATGTACTCCAAACCCTTCTTTTGATAAATGTCTTAGAATCAATACTGTGCATTGGTTCTAGTGCAGGAGAGCAGTATGGGTTAGGCAATGGGGGTGTTAAGTTACTTGGTCAGAGTCACACAGCTAGGCAGTGTCTGAGATCAGACTGCATACCAGGACCTTCCATCTCTAGGCATGGCTCTCAATCTGTTGAGCCACCTAGCCGTTTCCTCTTTCCCCACTTCTTAAGGACATTTGCGATTGCTATTTGTTTTTTTTTTGTAAATGAAAAGAGGGTCTTAAATTGATTTTTTGGCTAAAAGTGAATATTAAGTGAAAATGAAATGGGTAGGCTTGGGAACAGAGCTAGGGGAAAAAGGGTGATGAGATCCAATAATGGGGTTGTTTCAACCAAGGTTGTCTTCTTTCCTCTTCTAAGTGGCAAATTAATGTAGTGGAACCAATACTTGATTAGGAACCAGAAAAATAAAATTCAAGTCCTGGCTCTGCCATTTACTAGTTGTTCTCATTAGAGTACAGGGTAGAAAGGGACCTTAGAGATCATTTAATTCAACTGCCTCATTTTACAGATGAGAAAATCAAAGGACCAGTGATGTGAAATATCTGTCTCTAGGCTATAGATATAGTAATTAGCAGAACTGAGATTTCAATCCTAGTCTCTGACCATATTATCATAGATCTAGGCCATTTAGTCCAAGCACATTAATATTAGTGGTAGAATTTAAACCCAGGTCCTATGGCTTCAAATTCAAACTCAGGGAACCAAATCCAGTTCTCTTTACACCAAACAATGCTTTGACTTTGGGTCAGTCTTTGTTTTATCTGGCTGGGTGCCAGCCTATTACACCTCTTCCTTTTCTTTACATCATGGCTTCACTCTTTCATCATCTCCATATCCCTGGAAACTAAGACTCCAACTTTTCTCCTCTAACTTTGATAGGTAACCCTTTTTTCTTTTCTGGCTGGGAATCAGGTCACCTAACCACTTCTTCCCATCTGCTGCCATGATCCTCTATGTGTGCCTTTTCCCTCCTTTCTCTTTCTTTGTCCTTATGCCTTCTGCTTTCATTGTGTTATATTTTTCTATTAGAATGTAAGCAGGACAGGGACTACCTTGTTTGTTTTTATGAGTATTCTCAGTGTCTCGCATGGTTTCCTGGTATGTAGTAAATTTTAAATAAATACTCTATTTCTATCTGATCACTCTGACCCTCAGATTATTCATCTGAAAAATGAGGATGGCATTTGCCCTAAGGATTATTCTGAAATACAAATGAAATAACACACATATTTTGTCAACTGCAGAGTGCTTTAGAAAGGATTTTACTGGTAGGAAGAAAGATGTTTCAGCACCAAGGCCAGTACCTTTCATAGCTTCATTTCATAACTGCTTTCCTTAACAAGGGAGGGCTTTCTTATTTATTTTTCTCTTCCTCTTCCTACTCTACCTCCTCTATTTTCTTTTCACAGCTGAGTTACTTTTTGGTAATAGTTTGCTAAAGACTAACAGCACCCAATTTCTGTAGTCTAATGAGTTAGAAGGTGTAGCACATATTTGCTGATGCCAAGGGTAGTTCTGATCTATGGCAGTCAGTATGCATAGTCTAGGCAGGACAATGAGTGATAAGTGTGTTCTACACCAACAGGACTTGTTACACTCAGGGTGAGGCTTCATTATATGCAGCTGACATCTCTTTGCTAAAAATCATGAAATAGAGCTGAATAGAATCATGTAGAACTTGATAGCCTCAAGCTGTAGGAGAATAAAAAGTGTGTATTTTCTTCCACACTATTCTGGCCAGTGCTTGCCATGCTGAGGGCATGGCATGACTATTACTGCAAACAACAACGATGTGTTGCTAATCAGCTTGGAATGAAATGGCAAAAAATGTTGAGCACTGATAGAAGAACTGATGAGCTCAAGATGGGTAAAGGAGAGAACTCCTCCCTTTATCTGCTGCTTGAGCCTTGCATGGTACTTGCTTTTGCCTTCTAAAGTCAGGCTATTTCTTATGTGTCCCTCCCCTCGGGATGATTCCCAAAAGTCTAGGCACTAAGAGTGAATCTGGGCACTAGAAGTTTTTCCTGTCATCCTTTTCAGAGTGAGAATGATTCAGAAGTTCCCTGCCTTGTACCTCTAGCTGAAAATGACTCTGACAGCAGATGCCATCTCAGGAATGCCTTTTAGAGGACCAGGAGCAATTGCCTCAGGATAATAACCATTGTTAGGTCACTCTCCTATCCTGGGAAATGAAATCAACCTGATTCTGTCCATCATGGACACTAGTGGTTTGAGTTGTTGATGAATGCAGTGTAAAACTTAATGTTTCTTGTTATATTTAAATAGTAAGGCAATCTGCGGGGCCCTCCAAAGTTCAAAGACCTAAAATAGGCAAATATGAACAGTAGAACTGGTAACTTGAGGCACACTGGCAAATGGCAAAAATAAGTCTATTTTTATGACTTGGAAACTAGTTAATATTGAAAAGAAAACTGTCACTTTAGCTTACAAAAATATGGAACAAAAGATTCATTGGTAAAAACAATGAAGCCATTTATAATCATCTCCTTTTCCTTGCTTGCTTTGAGGCACATGATTTTGTATTCTGCCTCTATCAATGTAGTAATAATAGCTCACATTTACATAGCACTGAAGGGTTTACAAAGCATTTTCTTTATCACAGCCCTGTGAGGGTGGTGGTACAAATATCTTTGCCCATATTTTATGACTTGGGGGAGTGACTACCTGTGCAGTGTTGGGTGAATCATTGTATTTCTCTGGGTCTCACATTCCTCATCTACAAAATGAAGGAGTCAGTGGTGCAATTGATGAACTGGAAGAACTCTTCCAGCTCTGAATCTGTGATCTTGGATGATCCTAACAGATTTGCTTACAACCACAAAAACTGTGATGGATTGGCACCAGAACTCAAGACTAATCTCTTTGAGTCCCAAACCAACATTCTTTCCATGGCTCCATGCTGTTTCTCTATAATCCAAAGGAATAGCCTAAAAAGGTAAAACAAATTTGTCTTTCAAACATAAGAGTTCATGAAATCTCCTAAAGCTTATCACTATTCATTTTGAAATTCTTCTGTGGCTCAATTACAACATAGTTTTCCTATACATATCTCTAGGAAAACAGAGAAATTTAGCTTATCATTTGGTCAAACACATCCTAACTATTTTCAACAAATTGTTAACAATTAGGGAACACAATTAGAGAGGCAGAGTCACTAGAGGGCTGGCTTTGAAGCCAGAAAGACCTTGATTCAATTCCCTCTTCTGACATATACTGTGTAATATTGAGCAAATCACTTATCCTCTTATTGCTCTAGGCAACTCTCTAGAAGAGGGGTTCTTTTAAAATGTTTTTTTCCTTACTACATGTAAAAAATTTTTTTTAACATTCCCCTTTACAATTTTTTTGTGTTCTGAATTCTATTTCTTCCTCCCTCTCTCCTTCAATCACTTCCACCCCTATCTTTCCTCTCCTTGAGATGGCAAGAAGTCCAACATTGGTTTTACATGTGCAATCATGTAAAACATTATTCCATATTAGTCATTTTTGTAGACAAGACCTCAAACAAAAAAAAGACGAAAGAAAGTGAAATATAGCATGTTTAGGTCTATAATAATTTTCCACTAGTTCTTTCTCTGGAGATGGACAGCATTTTTTAGTTGCAAGTCTCTGGGATTGCCTTGGATCACTATTTTGCTGAAAACAACTAGGTCATTCATAGTGTTTCATCAAAAAATGTTGCTGTTACTGTGTATAATGCTCTTCTGGTTCTGCTCACTTCACTTTGCATCAGTTCATGTAAGTATTTAGGAGTTCTTAACCTTTTTTTGTGTTGTGGACTTTTTTGGGGGGGCAGTATGTCAAAGCCTATTGGTCCCTTCTTAAAATAATGTTTGTTTTGCTATCCTTACGACTAAAGGAAATGTTATAATTTAGTTAGAGTTTAATGAAAACAAAGATATATTTCTTTACCCACTCAAGTTTATGGATTGGCTACTACTAAGATCATTTCCAGCTTTAAATCTATGATCCTAAAAAGATAGTCCCTCTAATGTCCTCCAGAGTATACCACTGTCAGTGCCCAACAGTCAATCAGCATCATTTACTCTGAGTGGAATGTGCTTAATAACCATCTTTGACTACTCTAGCTTTTAATCATGGAATCCTGGATTTTACCTAAGAGGAATAGATATAGTGCTAGATCTGGAATCAGAAAGATTTGAGTTTAGGTTTGGCCCAAGATAATTAATAACTATGTGTTTCTGGACAAATGATCTAATCTCTTCCTGCCTTAGTTTCCTCATCTGTAGAATGTGAATAAGAATAGCAACTACCTTCCAGGCTTATTGTTTGGATAATATGGGATAATGTTTGTTAAGTGCTTTGCAAACCTTATAGTGGTATATAAACATTTGCTATTAAGTTCTTGCAATCTAGAGAGGAAAAAGGCCTCAGAGACCATTCAATTGGATCTTTTCTTTTAGAAATGAGATTGAACCCCAGAGAGGTTCAGTTACTTGCTCCAAGGCACACAGGTAGCAAGTGCTGAGCACTGTGCTAAGCATTAGGAAGTACAAATACAAAAGTGAGATAGCTCCTATCCTGAAAGAGCTTACATTACATTCTATTGGGAGTTAGATGATATCAAAGTGTGGCTTGTATCTTCTTTCTATTGATGCAGAATGCAGTGCCTTTATTTCTTGGTATGTGGTCTTCCAGATCCAATTCTTTGTAGTCAACCTGGTGATGATGAGTTTCTCTGAATTCATTAAACTGTGAACTCCTTGAGACCAGAGACTATCTTTGCCTGATCCAGTGCCTGGTATATGATAGGCACTTAATAAATGTTAGTTGTGTGACTTAGCTGAAATGGATCTCAGACAACATCTGAATAGCCTGATGTTAGGTTTGTCTCTGAAATCTTTATAGCTTGCTTCAACCTGCCAGTACTTAGACAACATAGACATTGCTTTCAAGAACCCAGGGCCATCTCCATACAATGATGGAACATTAGAGTAATACTTTGGTGGTGGTTCTTTAATCATATAACTTTTTTGAGGGAAATATTTTTTCTTTTTATAAATTAAAAAAAAATATTTGTTGTTAGTTACATCAAAATTCCCAGGTACCATCCTTTCTCTCTCCCCTTCCTAGACTAGAAAAAGCATTAGTTCATAATTATATATATATATGCATATATACACACACTATATATATGCTACATATATATACTATATTTATACAATATATACATATATTGTGTATATATATGTATACTATGCTTTTTGCATTTCTATTTATCAATTCTTTCTCTGGAGGTGGACACTTACAAGTTATTCTTCAAATAATAATTCTATAGCTGTGTCTAATATTCTTTCAGGTCCATTCATTTTGCTTTTCACAATTTCATGTCAAAGGAAATATTTTTCAAAAATATTTTTTTGAAATTTTTTTGTTTTGCATATTCATTTGTTCTCTCCTAATATGAGGATGCTCCAATATACCCTGTCACTTTATTTTCTATTCCTGAATACATGAAATCATGTTGATACCAGCTGCTAAGTCTGCTAAGTGAGAGGCAGAAGAGACTAAAGCTTTACTTATCCATAGAAAAAGAACATATTAATCTTTCTATTCTATAAAAATAAGCAAACATATACCTATATCATTCAGGACATTGTACTAAATATTGGGGACAAAAAAACTTCCAAAAGACACAATCCCTAGAGTCAAGGAATTTATTCACTACTGGAGAGATACACTATTTCCATAGACTTTTTGGGGGTGGTGGAGATGGATTTTAAATTTTATTGGTACAGGGAAATCACAGTGAGGGTAAACTTACTACCAGTGTGGACAAGCATGGTCATTATAGTTTTTAGTCTTATAGATTGCCTAGGGAAGTGATGATGAAACTTTTAGAGACAGAGTGCCCAAACTGCAATCCTCAAACTGCATGTGAACCCCTACCTTACCCCAGAAAGGGGAGGGAAAGAAGCAATTCCATTGGGCTGATGGGCAGGGAGGGCAGGTGATATGAGAATTGTTCTTCTCAGGCATGAGTGGAGAGGGGTAAGGGAGCAGCCCCCTCTGGCATGTATGGCATAGATTTGCCAACATGGGTTTAGGGTAGTGTTGGTGAAGTATTGGCACATGTGCCTAGCTGGCACTTGGGGAGCTGCTATGTTCCTCCTCTTCCCAGCATCTGAGGACATTTTTTGCATGCCCTGCCCCCTCTGTCCAGCCAACCAAAGCAAGCACTTTTTCCCTCTGAGCTTTCTGTAATGTGGGTTGGGGGGAGGGGCCTCACAGATAGCTTGAATTTGACCTCTGGGCACTCAAAAGTTCTCCAATGCTGGCCTAGAGGTACTGAGCAGTCATTGATTTGACCAGGGTCACAGAACACTATAATATGCCTGAAATGGGACTTGAACTGAGACATTCTTGACTGAAGATAACTCTCTATCTGCTATTCCATATTCATATTGTCCCTCAACACAAAGTGTAAATGAAATATTTGAAGAAGAGAACACAGAGGATGGGAAGAGAATGTTCAGTGGCATCATGAAAGGGTTATATAGGAGATAGATCTTGACCTGTATTTTCAAGAAAGCTTTGGATTCTAAGAGGTTTGGAAGTGAGGAGACAGTGTATCCCAGACAAGGGGGACTGTAATTTCAAATGCACAAAGGTGAGAAATAAATTTGTGGGCAAGAACTACAGAAGCAGATGATTTGACCAGAATAAAGAGTCCAGGAAGAGTCTATACTTGAATTATCTTAAGGCTTGAGAAAAGTATAAGTTCTCCTGCCTATAAATTTCCAGTGAGACCATGTATCTCATCAAGTTTCCAGGACAAGGTAGAATCCCATCATCTTTTTAGATTTAGACTTTTCAAGCTATTTGCAACTGTTTTATCCAGTGGGTCACTCATCAGGTGGTTTTACTAATTAAGACTTCTGGATTTCATAAATCATCAATACTCATCATGATAACCTGGAATCAGTGCAGTGTACTTAAGGATCTTTTGAATTACTCAAAAAAGATCCAATGCCTAGATTATAAGCTCTGTGAGGACAGGAATCATATTTTATTCATTCTCATACATCCTCAAAATAGTATATACATAGTATGTGCTTAAATGTTTGTTGGACGAATGAAATATATTCACCAGAGTTCATAGTAAGTACATTATATATTATATACATTATAAATTTAATCAAAAGTTAATAATTCATATATGATATATGTAACAATTTATTATTTTTTAAAAACCCTTACCTTCCATCTTAGAATCAATACTGTGAATTGGTTCCAAGGCAAAAGAGTGGTAAGGGCTAGGTGATGAGGGTTGAGTGATTTGGCCAGGGTCACACAGCTGGGAAGTGTCTGAGGCCATATTTGAATCCAGAACCTTCCATATCTGGGTCTAACTCTCAATCCACTTGAATCAGATAGATTCTTTAGCAGAATATTGACTTTAATCAGAACATACTACTGCTTGATCATGTCAAATGGCAATTCTTTGTATTTTAACTCCTTGCCACCATCAGGTTATCTAATGTATCTTAGAGTCTTATCTTAGACTATCTTAGAGTATCTTAGAGTCTCTAAGACATTATAATAGTGTCTTAGAGACTAACACCATCACCTTGTTCTAACATGTCTCACTGGTATTTTACAGAATCTGAAGATCTTTCCTTTTGTATCTTTCAAGTGAAGATAGGATGACATACCTGACATAATTCAGGAGGTACAAATTAAAACATTTTCATTTTACTACCTCATAGTCATTTAAATGATAAAAATAATTGGAAAGAATGAAACTCACTGCTGGTGACATTGTAGAGGAACATGTATACTCATTCATTGCTGCTAGAATTGTAAAATTACAGGATCATTTTGTAAAGCAATCAGTAAATATGCAGTAAAAGTAATAAAAAAAATTATATCCTTTGACCCAATAATCCCATTGTTGGGGATATATCCTGAGACTGTCATAAAAAACAAAGAGTCATTACTTTAAAATTAAATGCTTTATAGGCAATTACAAAATAGGAAGAATGTTTAAATAATAGTATATTAATGTAATTATATGATATAATATTAATTAAGATTGATCCATGTGAATAACATAAGAGAACTGAAAGACTGTTCTAAGAGAATGTGAAGTGAAAAAAGAAGGATGGAACACTCACTATGATTGTATAAGGGTAATGTAAGACTAGACAATGAATTTTGATTGAAAGTTAAAGGGAGTGATTAAAAATTATATTTTCTGTTTGAAATAAATTAAAATATTAACTATTACTAAGTAAGTATGAATTCTTTCCCTAACACAACATTAATTACCATGCAACATTTAATAATAGGTAACATGTATATAGTACCAGCTATATGCCAAAGATAGCTGGGTGGTGCAGTGGATAGAGTGCTGGACCTAGAGTCAGTAAGACTCATCTCCTTGAGTTTAATTCTGACCTAAGACGCTATCTGTGTGATCTTGGGCAGATCATTTAACCCTCTTTGCCTCTGTTTTCTTATCAGTTAAGTGAACTGGAGAAGGAAATGGTAAACCACTCTAGTATATTTGCCAAGAAATCCCCAAAACAGGGTCATGAAAAGCTGTACACAACTGAAAAACAATGAAACAATAACACTCTATGCCAAGCACTATGCTAAGTGATTTACAATTATTATCTTATTTGATACAACAATTCTGGGAAAGATATGGTGCTATTAGGGAAAGGTAAGGTAACTGGAAGCAAAAGACTTTAAAAAAATCCTTACTTTCTATCTTAGTATTGATAAAAAAAAATTGGCTCTAAGTCAGAAGAATGATAAGAACTAGGCAATTGGGTCAAATGAATTGCTCAGGATCACACAACTAGGAAGTGTCTGAGGCCAGATTTGAATCTAGGACTTACCCATCTTCAGACCTGGCTCTATCCACTGAACAACCTAGCTGCCCCTGACAAAGGACTTTTGTTTGAATCCCGATTGTGTGATTTCAAACCTGTGTTACTTGTGACCTTGGGCAAATTACATCACCTCTCTGGCCTCATCTGTAAAAGGAAGTTGGATGAGATGATCTCTAAAATCCCTTCTAGCTCTAAATGTTGTGATCCCATGAGACAGATAAAGATAGTAACAAACTTTACAAGAGCATGCTAGAGGGCAGGTCACATTTGAATAGGTCCAAGAACTTCCTGTGGATCTTTATCTGAAACAAATGCCTCTGATTTCAGTGCAACCTGGGAAAGCATCATGGTATATGGAGTGAGATGAACAACTAAATTGTAGACAACAGACCTGGCTTCTTGGCTCAGCTTCGGTTTCTAAGGAGCTGGGTGACACTGTGAAAATCATCCCACCTTTCTGGGGCTTAATTTTCTCATTTTTAAAATGAGAAAAAGGATTCTCAACCCTCCTGTTGTTCAGGGTTTTTATAAAGATAAAAAGAGATATATAAGTTTTTAAAGATGCAAAAAGCTTTATCCAAGTATAAGGTGTTAGTATTGTTAACACATTCTGGATTCCCACTGAATCATTGAGGTCTGGGTGTCAAAAGAGAGGATTATGATCCATGGTTAAGAGCATAGCTGATCTCATTAAAACCCTGACATTAACAATCCCCCCAGCTGATGTGGATGAGAAAATAAAAGCTCTCTGGGAAATCTGGATAGTAGGGGTTGTTTTCCTAAATATATGACCATAGCTACCAAATATTCAGGATGCTGCCTTTGTGAAGCTTGAAATATGTCCTTGGGGAGAAAACCACACAAAACTGTAGCTATTTATTAGAGAATGTGAGTCACCTAGATGAAAATGGGAGAATTTAAGTACTTATCAACATGGGTTCACTAAGAATAGATCACCAAACCAACAATATATATTTTTTTAAATGTGGTAAAAATATCGACAGGGGCAGAGCAGAACATGGACAAAGATAAGGTTATTAACACTGAGGCATGAGTGTTGGGCTGGGTCAAGATGTGCTTGTGTCAGGCTCATCTGAGATGATCTCACAAGGCCTTAGGCAATATACAGATGCAGTTAAATAACAAAAGCTGAGAGTTGTAGAATGTTTTAGTTTGAATAGTACATTTATATGCATTATCTTACTTCCATCCATCAATAGGCATTTATTAACTACTATATGTTGGGGACTGTACTAAGTACTGGGGTTACAAAGAAACAAAGAAAGGAAGCTCAATGTCTAAAAGGGGAGACACCATGTAAATATCAATGTATGAATGATTTAAGTTAGAGACAATAAACAGAAAGAAGGAGTTAGTATTGAGTCTTGCAATAACTCTGCTATTTTATTTATTTATTTTTTAAAGTTTGAACCCTTACCTTCTGTCTTGGAATCAATACTGTATATTAGTTCCAAGGCAGAAGAGCAGTAAGGGCTAGGCAATGGGGGTTAAGTGACTTGCCCAGGGTCACACAGATAGGAAGTGTCTGAGGTCAGATTTGAACCTGGGACCTCCCATCTCTAGGCCTGGCTCTCAATCCACTGAGTCACCCAACTTCCCCCTAAAGACAGTTATTAAATATACGTTTATTCCCATTTCAAAGAAGAGACAAAAGTTCAGACAGGTTAATTGACTTGACTATGGTTCCACAGCTAGTGAGTCTAACAAGGGGTGTTAGTGGTGTGGTTTCATTCTTTAAAAAGTGTTGATTACAGATTTAGAACTGGAAAGGATGCTAGAAGCAAGACTTCCATTTTACCAATGAGAAAACAGACCCAGAGAAGATGGTCTTTTCCACACAGAGAGCAAGTGGCATAGTTGAGAATGAACTCAGGTTCTTTGTCTTTAAAACTAGTGATTTTCCCACTATACACATGAGTATAGATTTAATCATGAAGGGACTTCAGTGGTTCTCTGGTGTCACACATTTGACATTCCAGGGTCAAATTGGATTTGAGATCTGAATCCAAGTTTTTCCAGCTCCATGTTCATCACACTATACACTGTGCCAAGCCACCCAAAAAGGCACCATGGATACCATGGAGAGCTCCCTGGTGTTTACTTACTAATTGATTTCAGTAGTGGATTGAGAAGGAGGAAAAGAGGCGAAAGTTCACACAGTTAGGTTCTGATGCTGTAGCTAACACCTCTTCTCCTTTCACTTGAGAGTGTTAGAAAGCAGTGCTGGGATGCTAGATCTGACACAGACTTTATTCCTGGTGAAATGTAGCATTTAACACTGAGAAATGTTGCTGCTGGTTGCTGTGCAATGAGTTATCCACAATAATAATAGCTGTTATTTATATTGCAAATTTAAAGGTTGCAAAGTGTTTTTTTCAGGGTTTTTTTTTTGAAGATTTTAATTTTCAAATTCAGTTCTCCTTCTTTCAGTCTTTGTCCCCTTGAGAAATCAAGAAAGGCAATGCCCATCCATTATTTATATGGAGTCATGTAAAACATATTTCTACATTAGCTATTTTCTACCCAAAGAAAATAAGTGAAAGAAAGAAAAAAAAACATGCTTCAGTCTGCATTTTGGGTTCACCAGCTCTCTATCTGGAGTTGAGAAAGCATTTTTCATGAGTCCTTTGGAATTGTCTTGGATCTTTGTTTTGCTGAGAATATCTTGAGTCATTAGCAATATTGCTGTTACAGTGTACAAAGATCTCCTGGTTCAGCTCACTTCACTCTATATTAGTTCATGTAAGTTGTTCCAGGTTTTTTTCTGAATCTGTCCCCTTTATTATTTCTTACAGTATAATTGTAACTTACAGGAACAACAGTTCTGAACTCCTATTTTACTGTCTGGAAAGACAAAGACTCACAGGAGACTTGTGAGACTCCTAAACCAGAGTCCACCTTCACCTTTGATTTCTACTGTCTGAGAAGTAAGTCAGAGTCCATCTCTTCTGGCCAGCTAGGGCTGACCTGATCTTCTCAGAGGTGATTATCTTCCTTTTCTGAGAAGGGCGTGGTTTAAGGAAGCCTCATTCCCTGGCACTCTTCACCCCAGAGTTCCTGACCTGAGTGAGAACCACCCTGGCTAGAAACATCCATGTCAGGGTCACTCTTATGACACGTATTCTTTTTTTTTTATTTAGAATATTTTTCCATTGTTACATGATTTCTGATCCCTCCTCCCCGCTCTCTCCTTCTTCCTTCCAGAGCTGACAAGCAGTTCCACTGGGTTATACATGTATCATCATTCAAAACCCATTTCCATGTTATTCATATTTGCAGTAGTACAGTGATCTTTTAACATCAAAACCCTAATCACATTCCTATTGCACTATGTGGTCGATCATATATTTTTCTAATGCATTTCTGGTTCCACAGTTCTTTCTCTGGATGTGGATAGTGTTCTTTCTCCTATGTTCCTCTGGATTGTCCTGGATCATTGTATTGATGCTAGTAGAGTAGTCCGTTACATTAGATTGTACCACAGTGTATCCGTCTCTGTGTATAATGTTCTCCTGGTTCTGCTCCTTTTGTTCTGCATCACTTCCTGGAGGTTGTTCCAGTCTCCATGGAATTCCTCCACTTTATTATTCCTTTTAGCACAATAGTATTCCATCACCAACATATACCACAATTTTTTCAGCCATTCCCCATTGAAGGGCATCCCCTCGTTTTCCAATTTTTGGCCACCACAAAGAGCGCAGCTATGAATATTCTTGTACATGTCTTTTTCCTTATTATCTCTTTGGGGTACAAACCCAGAAGTGCTATGGCTGGATCAAAGGGCAGACAGTCTTTTATCACCCTTTGGGCATAGTTCCAAATTGCCCTCCAGAATGGTTGGATCAGTTCACAACTCCACCAGCAATGAATTAGTGTCCCTACCTTGCCACATCCCCTTTGGCATTCATTACTTTCCTTTGCTGTCATGTTAGCCAATCTGCTAGGTGTGAGGTGATACCTCAGAGTTGTTCTGATTTGCATTTCTCTAATCAAGAGGTTTAGAACATTTCTTCATGTGCTTATTGGCAAAGTGTTTTAAACCCACATTAACTCATGCCACTATTAATGCAGTCCAAGAATGCATTATTGCTTTTGGTGGCTAAATCTCAGAATTGACATATTTTGTGCTTTGATTCACTAAAACTCCCAGATATTTTTCTTCCATTGAAACTATTGCCTAGACAAGCCTCCCCCAGCCAAGTGCTTGTTTGGTTGCTTTTTTTCATCCAAAAGGTAGATCTTTACAATTTACCAGATTTTATTTCAGTTATTAAATTTGGTCTATCATTCTAGCTTGTCAAACTCTCTTAGGACCCTGACAATATGCTAGCTCTGCCTCCCAGGTTAATGTCCTCTACAAATTTGATAAGCACTTCATCTCTGCCTTCATCTAACAATTGATAAAAAAAAGTGTTGGAAGACAGAACAAAGAATAGAGCTCTGGGACTTACTATTAAAATTCAACCTGAAATTGGTTCAAGTTTACTTCTTTGATAAGAAATTGTTTGCTAATCAAATTCATGATGTAAAGAAGATTGCAGGCTGAATGCTAAATCCATTTAAAAGAACCAGCTGTTTTCAAGAAGTTCAGTGGTATGGGCTACATACAGTCAATCAATATGCTAATTACAAAGAAATCTTACCTATTCATTAAAGCAGGTAATGAGGACCCCCTACTTGGTAACTGATAATAGAGCCTTTCCAGATTCTTGCCTCTGCTCTTGCCACCTTCTTACCAACTGACTTGTATTTATTTGTATGTATTTTAGGATTCTATAATGACAAATGTAGAGTTACAGCTAGGTGGCTCAGTGGATAGAATGCCAGGTCTGGAGATGGGAGGTTCTGGGTTCAATGTGGCTTAGTTGTGTGACCTGGGCAAATCACTTAACCCCAATTGCCTAACTCTGACTGCTCTTCTGGCTTGGAACTTATACTTAGTATTGATTCTAAGATAGAAGGTAAGGATTAAAAAAAAACAAACAAACATAGGGATTCTAGGATTCTATAGAATGCCATCTAGTCCCCTTCGTTTTCCAAATGAGCAAACTGAAGTCACTTAGGATCACATATTTGGAGCTGGAAGAAACCTCAGAAGCTATCCACACTAACCTCTATTTCATGAGAGTAGAAAACGGAGGCCAGAAGGTTAATAAGTGCCTTGACCAGGATTATATAGGCAACTTCGGCAGAGATGAGATTTGAACCCAAGCCATCTGGCTCCAGAGCCAATACCATTCTTATCATCTTTAATGTGTCCATGGTTTCCATAAGAAAACAAGTTTATTGCAGTCTGGGACTTTTTCATTTTTCTGGTTTGAGATGTAGTAGGTGCTTATTAAATGAACAAGTATTTAAGTGCCGATTATATGAGAGGTGCTTTGTTAGGTATTAGTAAAAATGAGGCAAAAGTGAAACAGCTTCTGTTCTGAAGGAGGTTATCTTCTAGTCAGGGAGAATTTTAATATGTGCATATAAGTTCATTTGTGTATATGTGCACAAATATGTGTGTATATAAAATGAATTTAAGGTAGTTTTAGAAGAGAGTCCACTAGAATAGAGGTGTCACACTCCTGGTCCACAAAACTGACTATAGGCCAAACCAGATTAAAATGTAGTTGGGAAATGGTTTAGAAAGTAAATAAAGGGGCATCTAGGTGGCTTAGTGGGCCTGGGGATGAGAGGTCCTGGGTTCAAGTATGGCCTTGGACACTTCCTGATTGTGTGACTCATGGACAGTCAATTAACCCCTATTGCCTAGTCTTTATTGCTCTTATACCTTGGAACAAATAACAAGTAATGATTCTTTTCTTTCTTTCTTTCTTTCTTTCTTTCTTTCTTTCTTTCTTTCTTTCTTTCTTTCTTTCTTTCTTTCTTTCTTTCTTTCTTTCTTTCTTTCTTTCTTTCTTTCTTTCTTTCTTTCTTTCTTTCTTTCTTTCTTTCTTTCTTTCTTTCTTTCTTTCTTTCTTTCTTTCTTTCTTTCTTTCTTTCTTTCTTTCTTTCTTCCTTACCTTCTGTCTTGGAGTCAATACTGTGTATTGGCTCCAAGGCAGAAGAATGGTAAGGGCTAGGCAATGGGGGTCAAGTGACTTGCCCAGGGTCACATAGCTGGGATGTGTCTAAGGTCAGATTTGAACCTAGGACCTCCTGTCTCTAGGTCTGGCTCTCAATCCACTGAGCTACCCAGCTACCCCCAACAAGTAACAATTTTAAGGCACAATTCTAAGGGTTTTTTTTTAAAAAAAAAGAAATAAAAATACAGCATAGATAATGTTAATTTGTGGTTTTCTAAGTCAATATATAGTCTGAAGGGTTTTATTTCTATTTGTCTGACACTCTAGCACTCAAAGAGATAAGTAAAAAGTAGATTAAACAGAAAGTTATTATTTGATCTGAGTTTGGAAGGCATTCTAAGATGTGAAACTGAGGAGGTAGAGTATCCTAGGCATAAGGGAGAGGTAATGCAAAAGCATGGAGTTAGTGTATTGTAGAGTATATGGAAGAAAGTAATGTATAAAAATACTAAAAAGATATAAAGGGTTCATGTGGTGAAGTGCTTTAAATACCAAACAAAGGAGTTTATATTTGATCCTAGAAGCTAAAAGAGTTAACTGGAGATTACTGAAGTGGCAGATGGGAAATGATATAGTGAAGTTTACACCATAGGAAAATTAATTTGGAAAATATATGCAGGAAAGCTTATAGAAATGAAATAAGATTAATTTAATATAATAATTTATCCATTTTTAATTATTTGATTTGATATGTTGATCCCATTTCAGTGAATTGACTTTTTCATGTAACTTCCTAGCATGGTTCTTTGTCTCTGAACTTAGTTCCGAAATTCTGCTAGACTCTAATGAGTTAAATTTAGAGATCTGGTTTTTTTTTGCTAATCTCTGTTGCATTCTTACCTCAAGGAAATATATTATCTTTGATGGATGCTGGTGGGCAGCAGGGATTCTAGTCGCCCATCTTTATACCACTAAGTTATCCAAAGATGTTTGGTCCACTATCTCCAACCTTGCAGGTGAACTCAAATGACAAATATTTCTTAGGTACAGGCACAGGAAAGAAAGCAGGGAGTTATCCGTAGCCTCACATTTTCAATTTCCAGCTAATCATGTTGTACCCCATGCCTCAGCTCTGTAAGCAATCAAAGTGATTTTACCATTCATGATATTAAGTTCTCTTTACCATTTATAATTTGTTCTCCACCTACTAAATCTTGTTCTTTGTTCTGTACTCCCCAAAACTATAAAAGAGAGTTGTCTCCCTCATTAAGGGTCTTAACTTTTCTGGGGAAGTTGAGATCCTATTATTGATAAATTCATGCTTTACTAATAATCTGATTGTGCTTGGAACTTTGTACCTCAGTCTACCTTAATTTTAACTGTTACAGTAAGGAATGGCTTAAGGCAAGAAGATAGATTAGGGAGCTATTGGAATAATCTAGATAAAAAGAGAGAAGACCATAGTTTAAGTAGTTCTGTGAATGGAGAGAAGGGAAAAGATGGGAGGGATGCTGAAGAGATAGAAACAACAACAACTGATCATATATATGGGCAAGTGAGAAGGATGTTGCAAATTTATATGCCTGGAAAAAAGAGTGGTGCCTTCAATATCAATGATGAAGTATAGTAAATGAGTGAATTTTGGGTAAAAGATGTTGAATTATGCTTTGGATATGTTGAATTTGAGATTTTTATGGGATAAGTAGTTCAAAATGTCTAATGGGTGGTATGTAATGTAGTTCTAGAGTTTTAGGAAGACCAGGGCTCCATATATAGATACGGGAGGCTATGGCATAGAGATGGTATTTGAATGATGGAAACTGAAGAAGCCATCAAATTAGAAAATCAAGAGATAAAGGAAATGAGGCTACAGGATAGAGCTTTGGATTATACATACCCACAATGCTGTAGCATGTATAAAGGAGACTAAGAGGGATCATGCAGGTGGGAAGGGCACAAAGAGAGAACAGTATCATGAAAACCCAGAGAGTAGCTTGAAGGAGAAGGTGGTCAATAATGGGAGATACTGCAGGCAGGTCAAGAAATTTCCATTCTAATATCCTTACCAACTGATGGTAGTAACATTTGTAAATTTATTATAAGAATCAAAAGAATTAAATGTACATAAAGTAACTTGCAAGCTTTAAAGTAGTATGTAAATATGAGTTAATATTAGTTGACAAAACCCTAGCGTCCCCATTTCTTTGTTGTTCCCATGATTTCTCCTTTTATTTGCACAGGTTAAATCTTGCATTCTGCAGTTTTGTGTTTCCTGGCTCTAAAGGAAGACATCCATCTTCCTGGAAATTCACAAATCTAGACAGTATCGCTGGCCTTGTTCAATATGCTCTGGTTTGATAAGGAGTTGACTGGAACTAGTTCAACCTTTAATCCAATTCCTTATGTTATCTAAGAATGTTCTAATCTCAAAGCTGAGTTTCCAACCACCAAGTTTGAATTTTCAAAAATAGTTATATACATAGCTTAAGGAATATGTAAACAGTCTAAAAAGCTACCCTCAAATAAATTAAAATAAGGGCTTTCCAAAGATTCATAGAATCAGTTTGTTGGTTTTTTTCTGTTATTTTTTCATCAAGTAGATGTGACAAGGAAATCACTTTAAAAGACTGATATATATTAATTTAAGGTCGCCAAGGAATTCAGCTATGTAATTCCTAAATGAAAACTCAAGTCAGCAGTCAACCTTTTATGGAGTTTAATTACAAACAGGATGAAGAAAGGTATTAGAGATAGAGAGAGAGAGGGAGAGAGAAAGGGGAGAGAAGGGAATAGGGCTTAAATACCCCTTCTGTTTAGGCTGGGCCAAAAGGCCCAAGCCCTTAGATAGCTGGGGCAAAGAAAGGAGATCAGTTCCTATTACTCACGTGACCAAAATGGAGAAACAGTCTCAGGGGCCTCCACCTCCAGCTTCCTTCAGAGCAAGCTTCTCAGAGCACCTCTCCAACCACTCAGAGCCAAAACTCTCCAACCAACCACCCCAGTCCTCAGACCCCTCTCCCTTTAAGCAAACCATCCAAGTTCCCTCCCCTCCATTCTCACAACTACCAATCACTGTCCATGTCTTCCCTGTGCCAATGGTGGCTCTAGCTTAACCCAGGACCGCCCAGAGGTCTGTGGCTTTGCACATGTCTGTTGAAGGTCATATTCTCAAATAATTAAATCTTGATCCTTTGCTACAGCCCTTCCTAAATCCTGTTACCCTGAGTAGGGTAGAGATTGGAATAATTAAATTTTGATCTATGCTGCTGCCCTTCCTAAATCCTGTTAGGAATGAGTAAGGTGGAGATTGTAATTTCCAAGACCTGGTTCTGTCATTCCAAGTATTGGAATGTATTGTATCAATTCTAAAATCAATCATGACTCAAAGAAATTCCTGTTCTATACTTAAGCATAGGTCAAAGCCCTTTCCATTGTTCAGCAAAAGGTTTCTGTCCTAAAGTAATCTTAAGAAGGGAGGAGGAGGAACCTCCCATGCCAATGGGGTTCACATTCCAATAGAGTTTCCATTATCAATAGGAAATTTTTCAAGTATGAAATTTCCCAATGGTGAAATTTCCAACATTTATAAGTCTAAGAAATTTTAAGGTTTACATAGATCAGAGGAGATTCTTCTGTAGTTATCACTTGCTATTTTCTGTCTTGCAAAATACAGACTCACTTTGGAATAAAAAAACTTTAAAAAACTAGCTGAAACATGTACATGAAATTTGGTGAGCTCAAAATTGGGTCCCATGGCCAGTGATGGAAAAGGTTGGAGTTAGAGCATCTGGTGGGACCTTAGGTAAGTCACTTTACTTCTAGAAGGCTCAGGTTTCACATCTGTAAAGTGATAGAGGTAGCCTAGATGACTTCTGAAGTCTCTTCCAGCTCCAACACCATCATCTTAAGTCCTCAATTGATTCTCATTACAACTCTCTGAGTTATCTACAATCTGAATTATTAGCTTTAGCTTCCTTCAGAGCATAGCTCATGTGATATCTTCTAAACATGATCTTGCCTTATCCTCCCAGTGAATACCCCCTTCTTTTTGGATTTATATTGTATTGACTGCTCTGCGGCAGCTAGATGGTGCAGTGGATAGAGTGCCTGCCTTAGAGTCAGGAAGATTCATCATCCCAAGTTCATATCTGGCTTCAGATACTTAATAGTTGTGTGATCCTAGGGAAGTCCCTTAATTCTTTTTTTTTAACCCTTTCCTTCCACCTTGGAGTCAATACTGTGTATTAGTTCCAAGGCAGAAGAGTGTAAGGGCTAGGCAATGGGGGTCAAGTGACTTGCCCAGGGTCATACAGCTGGGAAGTGTATGAGGCCAGATTTGAACCTAGGACCTCCAGTCTCTAGGCCTGGCTCTCCTTCCACTGAGCCACCCAGCTGCCCCCCTTAATTCTATTTACCTCATTTTCTTCATTGGTAAAACGGATTGGAGAAGTAAATGGCAAACCACCCTAGTATCTTTGTCAAAAAACCCCCAAATGAGGGTCATGAAGAGTTGGATGCCACTGAAACCACCAAATAAAAACAACAAAAAACAATATAACAATAATGATAACTAGCATTTAGATAGACCTTTAAGGTGTGCAAAATACTTTACAAATATTATTTTATTTAATTCTTACAACAATTTTGGAAGTTAGGTACTACTATTATTCCTATTTCACAGATGAGGAAACTGAGCAAGATAGAAGTTATATGATCACCCCAGGGTCACATAGCTGGTAAATATCTGAAGCTAGATTTGAACTCAGTGTTCCAAACTCCAAGTCCCCCACTCTATCCCTCCAGTAGAATATTAGCTCCCTGAGGGAAGTTTGTATTTATCTATATATCTGCAGTGCCTGGAACATAGTAGACATTTAATAAATGTTTGTGGAATTAAATTGAACATAGAAATGTTGTACATAGAAGATTACTCATATTTGCTATTACAAAGCTTCAAAGAGAAGCACATACACATAATGTCCTTCCCTTATGTCCTAGTGACAACTCTAAGAAAGAAGGGCAAGGGCTAGGCAAATAGGATTCAGTAGCTTGCCCAGGGTCATCCAAGTAGGAAGTGTTTGAAGGATGATTTTCCTTCATCAGCTTTGGAGCCTCCTTTTTCACTTGGCTCATTTCTTCTTGCATTGCTTTCATTTCTCTTCCTTCTTTTTCTTCTGCCTCTCTTAATTACTTTTTGAAATCCTCTTTGAGCTCTTCCAGAATCTATGTCCAATTCACATTTGTCTTTTGGACTTTGCTTTGCTTTCACTGTCCCCTTCTGTGTCTCTGCCTTGCTGTTTGTCTGCATAAAAATTCTCTAGAGTTAGGGGCTTTTTTGTTGTCTGCTTATTTTCCCAACCTCTTTACGGTAGACTGTTCTCTGGGAGGTTAGGGTACCCTCTCTTAAGCTTCAGTCCTTCCTTGATGCTACCCTTAGCTTTATTTCTGGGTTTCTGCCAGGGTCAGTTCTGCCAAGATGGTGTGATGGCCTGAGGGCTGAGAGCGCCGCCTCCCACAGCTGATTCAGTTACCCCTAGGGACCGCTGGTGGCTGAAATTCTCACCGCAGACTTGGGTGTAACCTTTGGGTCTCAGTGGGCTTGATCAGATCTGGCACCGCTCACATTGGGTGAAGCTTTTGGTCTCCCTGTGGGCTTCATCAGGTCCTGCACACAGCAGACTGCCCTGCCCCTTTGGGGGGGCACACAGCTTTGGGGCACCAACTCTTCCAAACTGGGGTCTATGTCTTTGCCACAGAACCTCTATGGGACTCCTGGCCTTGCTCTGGGCCCACACATCAGGCTGCTTCAGCACAGACTGTCCTGGGCTGGAATTCCAGTCTTCACTGCAGGTTTGCTTGGAACCTCAAGGGGTGTGCGTTGGCTTGGACCTCTGTCTGCCAGGTAGAGCCTCCATTCTAAATGTTGGCTTGGCCTCAGATGTGTATGGCTTGCTCCTCACTCCTGGCTATTGCCTCCTGCTGCCTGTGCTCCCTCTCACAGTTTTCTCTGCCTGCCTTTTGGGCTTTTCTTTTCTTGAAAGTTATCTTGAAAAAAAAAGTCTTGAAAGGTGACTCCTTGTTGGCTTTTTCATTCCTGCTTTCATGGTGTGGCATTATTTTAAGATTGGTTGGAGGGGATTCTCATGGGGGTTTTGAGCTTCTCTACTTCTACTCCACCATCTTGGATCTGCATCCAGAACTAGATGGTCCTTTTAATTTTTTAGGAAGTGTTTGAGACCAAATTTGAACCCAGGTTTTCCTGACTCCGGGCCTGATGCTCTATCCACTGTGCTAGTTATTTAAAAAAAATATTTAGGAAACATATTTCTTTTTTTTTTAAACCCCCACCTTCCGTCTTGGAGTCAATACTGTGTATTGGCTCCAGGGCAGAAGAGTGGTAAGGACTAGGCAATGGGGGTCAAGTGACTTGCCCAGGGTCACACAGCTGGGAAGTGTCTGAGGCCACATTTGAACCTAGGACCTCTCATCTCTAGGCCTGGCTCCCAATCCAGCTGCTCCTAGGAAACATATTTGTTGAACCATACATTCTTTTGTATATCCCCCTCAATGGAGCTCATTCCATTTTTGCTTGTACTTCAATCTTAATTTAATACAATTTCTCTAATCTCATTTACCATGAGCAATGTATAGTGGTATAATTGACAGAGTTTGCCTCAGTCCAGAGGACTTGGATTCATGTCTCCTTTTTTTTTTTAAACCCTTACCTTCCATCTTAGAATCAATACTGTGTATTGGTTTTAAGGCAGAAGAGTGGTAAGGGCTAGGCAATGGGGGTCAAGTGACTTGCCCAGGGCCACACAGCTAGGAAGTATCTTAAGGCCAGATTTGAACCCAGGACATCCCTGAATTACCCAGCTACCCCCTCAAGTCTCCTTTTTGACACATATTGCCTCTCTGACTGCAGGCAAGTCCCTTTCCCTCTAAGCACCTTTCTAGAACTATATAAGGTGTAGAGGAGACTGCCATTTTGTACTGGTAGTTGGAGATTCCTCATTTGGGAGTTCCTAAGCCTGAGGAACTCTAAATCTAATTCCCATTCCTATCCCTTGTCTCCCTTATATTTCCTTCTTCACAGAGTACATAATGGCCAAGTTCCTGTCTGCTTATCTTTAAATTCTATCCAATTCCCTTATTTCCAAACCATCCCGATCTTTTCTTTTTTTAACCCTCACCTTCCATCTTAGAATCAATGCTGTGTATTGGTTCTAAGGCAGAAGAGTGGTAGTGGGAGAAGGGAAAGGACTTTCCTTTTGGTCATTCAAACACTAAGCCCAGCATCTAACCCCATCTCACACTACCTTTTTACCAGGTGTTCTCCACATCGTCTCTTTGGACAGGTTGTATAAGAATGATTCCATTTTAAAGACTGAGAAACTGAGTCTCAGTGAGATAGCATGACCAGTCCAAGGAAGGATAGGTATTTAGTAGAAGAATGAAGATGAAAACCTCGGCCTCTGATGTCCCATCCAGTGTTCTTTTCAATAAAATGTAAGCTCTGTGAGAAGAGGACGGTTTCAGTCTCTCTATATGTGGTCCCAATGCCTAGCGCTGTGCATGGCACACACTGAATGGCTGCTTGCTAAATATTTTTTGATTGATTGAGTGTCTCTCTATCCTTTTGCTAATTAAACATGGGCACCAGTGTCTGAGATGACAGGATCTTTCTACGATTTTGCAGAGGGTTCCTTGAGAAGGGAGGGGGGAGATAATTGGCACCTTGGAAAGAGGAAAGAGGAATTTGAAGGCATTTTCATAATTTGAAGACAGCAGGTAGAGGTATCAAATGTCCAACTACTGCTGACATCTTTGAATTCTGTGATGCTTCCCTGTCCTCCCCTGGCCCATTTACTCCAAGCAAACTGGAACACTAGCTGAAGCATTCATAGTTACAACTCCCTGGGATAGTAAGATTTTAGAGTTAGGGAAACTGAGACCCAGAGAGACAGGAATTGCTTAGTCACATGATTAATCAGTGGTAAAGTTGAGATTCAAACCTACTTCTTTTGATACCCAGTTCAGCACTCTTCTCTGCATCCAATCTGCTCAGAGTCCAAAAACTAAGTAAAGAAATAATCATTATAACTATATATTGTTACATTAAATTAATTATAGAGTATAGATTATATTACATCAATAATAGATAATGCAATGTATTATAATTTATAATATATAATGCAATTATAATTATGTAGCATTATATGATATATGTTATAGGTTACATAGCTATATTCTATAATATATGACATAATATTATAATTATGTGATATATGATATAGGATATAACATTTCATTATCTATCTTAGATGATATCTTTACTCTATAATGTAATAATATTTAATTATATAAATTAATTCTATAATATATAATTATAATATAATCAAATTATATATTATATAATATATGCTATATTATACAAAATATAATATAATGCTTAAGAAATGTTTTTCTCTTCCAATCTTATTTCCCTTTTGCACTTGTTCTGGTGCTGAATACTTGGCACTGCCAGTCAGGAAATTCATTCCTTTTCTTTCTCCTTATAGAACAGAGGTTACCAGCTAGTCAGTATGTCCAACCCATTCAAGTGCTAAGAGATAATGATTATATATTATATGTCATTAATATATAAGTATAATATGTTTACTATAATCCTGTATTAATCCATGGGGATAGATTTTCAAAGAATGAAAGAATTTTTACTCTAAGGCAGTATCTATTCACATTCAAATGCCTTTTATTAATTAAATATTAATATTCACATTAAAATGAAGTCTTTTATCAAGCTCTTCATAAACAATGGATACTTCCTCTAGTCTGTCTGGGAAGCTACAGAGAGGTTCTTAATAATGATGATGATGATAGCGAACATTTATATGGCACTATAAGGTTTGCATAGTGTTTTACATATGTTATCGCACTTGATCCTTACTACAAACTCTGTGAAGCAGATGCCATAATTACTCCCATATTATAGGTAAGGAAACTGAGGGCAACACTCTATTTAAAACAGTATCACCCCAAACAGCAGTTTTCATCTTCTTTTCCAATAGAGCCTAATTGGAGTGATCATCTTTAAGAAATGGTTTTGTTGTATTCTTCTATAATCTAAACTCATTATTCTGGTATTCAAATCATCTAGTCAAGCAGGATTTATGAAGCACGTACTATGTGCCAGGTACTGTGCTAAAGCAATGGGGATAAAAAGAAAGGTAATAGGCAAAAGATAGTTCCTGCCTTCAAGGAGCTCATAATCTAATAGGGGAGACACCATGCAAACAACTTTGTACAGAAAAGAGACCAAATGAAACAACCTATGTAAAGAGCAGAGACAAAGCACTAGAATGAAGGGGAATTAGAAGAAGCTTCCTGTATAAGGTGGAATTTTAGCTTCAACTAGAAGGAGACCAAGAAGAAGAGATGAAGAGAGCGAGCACTACAGGCATGGGCAAGAGCCAGTGAAAATATCTGGAGTTGGGAGATAGAGAGCTTTATTTTAGAAATAATAATGAGGACAGTATAAATGGGTTGAAGGCTTTCAACCTTAAGACTCAAGTGCAAACACTTTAATCTTGCATTAAAGGCTCTTCTCTATAGATTCAGTTTTCCTCTTCAGCCTTATTATCAATTGCTGCTTCATCTTAATATTGTTGCAGTGAAAGGAGTTCATTGACTATTTGTTCCTAAATAGGTTTTCCTCTGTCTTCACCATTCCTTTTGCCTGCAATGCCATTATTGCTCCATTACATTTACACGAATCATATATATCCTCTGGGGTTGAACTCAAGTCCTACCTATTCAATAATATCACTAGCAACAACAATAATAGTATTTATATAGCACTTTAAGATTGGCAAAGCACTTTAAACATTATCTCAACTGATCCTTAAACAGGTATGTGAGGCAGAAGCTTTATTAATTGCTTCCATTTTTCAGATGAACAGACTGAGCTTGAGAGAAGTCATGTGGGTAAGTGACTGAAGCAAGATCTGAGTTTAGACTTTTCCTGACTCCAAGGGCAACACTATTCACTGCATCACCTAAGAAGTTATTCTAGGCCACCATGATCTTCTTTTCTGAATTTCCCCAAGTCTCCTCTGTTTTACTCTTGTGGGTCTTATATTACACAATCTGCTACATGGATACTTAACTGTTAATGCATATAATTTCACATGGACTTGGCTATAAACTACTGAAGACAGGAAGCTTCTCTCAGATCTAAAGTCTAGGGGAGTGGACTTCTCGACTGGAGATAGAGATCTAGATTTGGGTTTATCACTTACTAGTTGTGTGACTCTGGTCAAGTTATATAACATCTCTAAACCCTCAATTTGCTCACCTACAGAATGGAGATAATAACCAAACCTGTATTTCCTGCCTTGGCCGACTTTTGTGAGATGGGGCTTAAAAAAACTATCTGTACATATTTATATATGTGTGTATGCTATTGCAGTTTTTATATCTCCTTTAGTACTTTGCCTAGAGCTCTTCACATAGTAGATGAATTGGTGATGCATTAATGAATTGTGGAGCTATAGACCAAGGCTAATCTAAGTCCTTTTGATTCCATATTGAATCAACCTTGACTGCCACTTGATTCACAGAAGCTGAACTGATAAAATCTTATTCTGAAGGCTAGAAATCTCTTTTTCATGCACTCTTTCACAGTGCTATTAATAATAATACCAGCTGACTTATTCATGGTACTTTAAAGTTCACAAACTACTTTACATACACTGTCTCCTTTGCTTACAACCTTGACAGCTAAGTGTTACAGGTCACTCGGGGTGTTAGTATTCCCATTTCTTGATGAGAAAAATGACACTTAGAGAGGGCAAGTGACTCATGCAATTATGACCACAAATGGTCAGTGTTCAAGGTGCTATTTGAGCTTTAATCTATCTTGGGAGTCAAATGTTCTTTTGACTCTTACTACGCTCTTTCCTTCACACTCTAAGGGTGGAAGACAAAAATCTTGATGCCTGAAAATGGAAGCAGCCATTGGGACAGTAATACTATTTGCTACTCAGTCAAAGGAAGAATGAAAATTCCTGTAAGTACAAATATACTTATATATATCTGCATATTGGAATAAACAGATACATATATGTTCAAACTCACACATACTCATGTATCATATATTAACATTTTTGTCATAGCAGAGAACTAGAATCTAAGAGGATGACAGTCAACTGGCTATCTGTTGATCAAATTATGACAGAGGAATGTAATTAAATATTGTCAAACTCCATGACAAATGATAAAAGAGAGGATTTATATGAAATATGATGCAGAATGAAGTGAGCAGAACCAGAAAGACTATTCCCAGAAGATTAACAATAAATGATCCTTCCACTTTCTTGAAAGAAAGGTGGTAGACTGTAGGTGCCGATTAAGATATACAGTTTCATATTTGACCAATGTATGGATTTTGCTTGGTTACTTATTCATTACAAGTGATGGGTTTCATTTGCATGCATGAGAAAGAGAGAGGGAGAGAGAGAGAGAGAGAGAGAGAGAGAGAGAGAGAGAGAGAGAGAGAGAGAGAGAGAGAGAGAGAGAGTATAGGGGAGGATACTAAAGAAAGAATAAACAGTGAAAAAAGGAAAAAAAATAAAAGTTTCAATGAAACATTAACAAACTACACAAAGAGAACAAAAGGAAGATCTGAAGGAGATACAGACAAGTAGGACAATTTTGGAGATATATTTAATTTAATTTAATATATACTTAATAAGCAATAGGTAATTGAATTTGTGATATCATTTAAATATTCTTTACCTCTTCTTCATATTTTAAAATATTCATGATGGTTGATATTTGCCAAGTTTACAATAATACAAAATTAAGAAAATAAAAATTTATAGAAGCAATATGCATGAGGATCTTTCCAAAGAAGAGGGAGCTGAAACTTTTGAATGGTGAAAAGGATCCAAAATTGCCATCGAGAAAGATACTATTCAGTTAAAGACAAGAGATTGAAGGGGGTGGGGGTAGGGAGAAAGCAAGAATGGTAACTCCTTGCTGAGAAGGTAAGAGGCAGCCTTTTGCCAACTTTATAGCAGAAGAATATGTCTTTTCTGGACACATACTGAAGTAATTGTATATAACTAAAATAATTGTTTCTAGAAAGATACCTGATGGTAATGGGATTTTAGTGGGTCAAGGAATGACTGTTTAGGACCAATATCAGAAGGACACAGGGTTTGGGAAGGCCAACAGGATAAAGCTCATAGGATACCAAATGCTATTAAACAGGGTTTAAAGGGAAGGGAATTGTGATGATCTATCTAAAGAATATAAATAAAGACCCACCAAATCTAGTTGGTAGCTTCAGAGAGAATGTATCTGCACTGCCAGTTACCTCTCTACCTAAGAGGCCCAGTTCCTATAATAAAATACATTTCACTAACCCAAATCCTCCCTTAGATGGTCATAGAGGTAGTAAGGTTGGAAGGTAAGCAGGAACAGGGCTCAAAGGGAAGGTCTCACTGACAGATGGCTTTAAGTATCTCAAGCATTTCTGTAGGAATATCTCTCCATCAGCATCAACAAGATACACAGGAACAGGTAGTTGGTAAGATAGATCATAAGGAAAGCCACAGGAGAGAGAACAGTTAGTTCACCAGGTCCACCCTAGGAGACTAGACAAACTCAACCTCCTGCTTAACTGTCTGTTAGAAGAAGAAACAGTCCTGACACTTCTCCAGAATTCTGGAACTTTCCTGCTTCTTCCTTTGCAGCATCCCCTCCTGCTCATTTCCTTATAACAATATACAGAATATGGCTTAGAACCCCTCAAGATATGGCAAACCAGGTGGCCACTACCTCCCTCTCTCTCTCTCTCTCTCTCTCTCTCTCTCTCTCTCTCTCTCTCTCTCTCTCTCTCTCTCTCTCTCTCTCTCTCTCTCTAACAGTGGCATATTGCATGATCAGAAAGACACCATAAAATATTACTAAAAATTGGGAAGTCTTGGGATTAGGAGGCGTTTTCACCATTGCTATCAGTTGAAGGAAAGGGACTAAGGTAGGAAAGACAGATTTTGGAAGTGAACAAGTGTCCAAATAGATAATGCCTGAGAATGAGATTTAGATTTCTTGACCATAGTTTAAAATATAAGAATGACAGATTTCTTAGATAGAAATGGCTTACATCTAAGAAGGGTAGGTAAGAAAGTATTACTCTTGAGTTTTATTAATTTATTCATGAGGACTTTCAACCAAGCAGGAAGGGTTGGGGCAGGATATAGAGAAAACTGTCTACCCATACCCAACAAGCCACATACCACAGACAAATATCTATGGTGTTCACATGAATACATAAAGCACAGGTAATAAATAGGAGTAACTAGAGTTCCTAATACAAGGAAGCAAATTTAATCTAATAAATTTCACTCGGATTTGTTAAGATGAGACTATTCACTACAATATGGCTCCAGGAGGGTATATCTTATTAAACTGGGGAGAGAAGACAGAACGTAGAGTAGAATTATATATTAAGAGACAGATTCATGTGGGAGGAAATTTAGAAACCCAAGGGGAAGAGTGTGATAGAGATCATTCAGGTGCAGAAATAAAAACAATCTTGTCATTGACAAATGACATATCACCTGAACAGAAAGAGGAAATAGAAAAAGAATTTAAGAAATAGTCTAACAAAGTAATATATTATACTAGTGATGAAAGGCTCAAGTTATCTAGAAATCTGTTGGCATTCTCTTGGTGTCTAAAGCACAAAGGTGTGATACCAGTTGTTCTCATTCTATTTGTATTCATACTATTAGGATGGGGTTTACCAGAGAGAGGACATGTTGCTATAATTCATGCCCAGGATATGAGGGGTCATCTTAGTGACAGACTATATTCTTACTACTAACAAATATAGCCTCTGACTGCTACTATATTGCTACCTGCAAGGGTACTTTTTCTACTTTAAAAATTAGCCTGATGAACTTCATTAACTCTTAAAAAAAACCAAACAACTCCTTACCTTCCATCTTAGAATGAATACTGTATATTCGTTTCAGGGCAGAAGAAGGATAAGGGCTACGCAATGGGGGTTAAGTGACTTGTCAGAGATGACATAGCTAGGAAGTGTCTGAGATCAGATTTGAGCCAAGGACCTCCTGTCTCTAAGCCTGGGTCTCTGTGAGAAGGGAATTTGTTTTAATTTAATCAAACAGGGACTTGAATTCCCCTCCCTTTTAATTCTGAGATGTGCAAGGATACACACAACCACAGTGAAAGGAAGTTGAAACCAAAGAGACAGGAAATTGATCCCATGGGCACTCCTTCCTCTGGGCAGTGCCAGGCAAATTAAGGAACTATGATTGGTTCCTGAGATGTGACATGAGAGAGCTAATGGGTGGAGAAAACGGATCATAAAGGTGTTTTCAGAGGACTGAGCACACATTCTTGCATTGGTGACACTTGCTGAGGACACTACTGTGCTGGGGATTATTGCTGAAGAGACTCTCATGGACTTCTGACTGGAGATTGGAACCTGAAGGCGCCTTTGTCAGGGCTGAACTTCATTCCGTCAGAATACAATTAGGGCATTTAGCTAAGCTGCTCCCTATCTTTTCTACATTTCCCTCACTTTACTATCTCTACTATGATTAAACTAAATTGTTAAAGCTACTAACAGACTCATAATTTAATTTTAATTATTGCAATGTGGTGACTTTTAAACTATTACAATCTTAATTCACTGAGCCACCTAGCTGTCCCCCCTCCATTAACTCTTAAACAAAAACATTTGTAAGATAGAAGCCAAAGTAGGAATAATTAAAACATAATATTCCATTCAGAAATCAGGGACCCACTCTCCCACCATTGTGCACATTATTCATAGGAGAAAGTGAACAGAAACTTATAGAACCCATAGCAATGTGGTATATGATTAGAGAAGACATTTGCCCAAAGGCCACTCACAACTTTAGATTATGAGACTTGACGCAGTTTGTTTTTGTCTAGAACAGTCTGTATTACATTTACTGTTGAGTAGTGCTATCAAAAAATGATAGTATTCCTGCTCTGTGCCTCTCCATCTTCCTTGGGGGTCTTCTTTGTTGGCTGTTTTTCTTCTAGGCTGTTAAAGCAGCATGAAATTCTCCCCCCACCCCAAAAAAAAAACATCAAGCAACAACAAAAAACACCCTAATCCTGGGTTCTGCAAAGTCTTTCTTGTTCTGTTTTTTTGATTGAGCTTGGAGGCAGTTGTGTACTCTTTCAGGAAAGGAAGTTCAATCCAAGATTTATAGAACTTTACCATGTTTGTTTCTTTGATTGTGCTCTTAGAGGTATATGCCTCTCAGGAAGTAGAAATAAATTCAGGTAAAGAATCCTCTAAGCAGGCGAGGTTTTTTCTCCAATAATCTCTAAGGAAGCAAATCATTCTCTTTAACTAATGCTAAGTAACCAAATAACCAAGAAGTAAGATTCTGTAAGTTTGTGCCCACTCTCTACTGTGGATACTGGGTAGTGGGAAACTATGTCCCAGGGCTGTGGATAGAATAATATATTTCAGTATTTTTTTTTCATTTAAATTAGTTTATTTAGTCAATTTAGAACATTATTCCTTGGTTATAATAATCACATTATTTGCCTCCCTCCCCTCCACCTACCCTTCCCACAGCCAATGCGCAATTTCATTGGGTATTACTTATGTCCTTGATCAGAACCTATTTCCATGTTGTTGATGTTTGCACTAGGATGTTCATTTAGAATTTATATCCCCAACCATATCCCTTCGACCCATGTATTGAAGGAATTGTTTTTCTTTGGTGTTTTTACTCCCACAGTGTTTCCTCTGAATGTGGATAGTGGTTTTTCTTGTAAATTCCGCCGAGTTGTTCAGGATCACTGCATTGCCACAATGGAGAAGTCCATTACATTCAATTGTACCACAGTGTATCAGTCTCTGTGTATAATGTTCTCATGGTTCTGCTCCTCTCACTCTGCATCAATTCCTGGAGGTTGTTCCAGTCCCCATGGAATTCTTCCACTTCATTATTCCTTTGAGCACAATAATATTCCATCACCAACATATACCACAATTTGTTCAGTCATTCCCGAACTGGAGGGCATCCCCTCAGTTTCCCATTTTTTGCCACCACAAAGAACGCAGCTATGAATATTCTTGTACATGTCTTTTTCCTGATTATATCTTTGGGGTACAAACCCAGCAGTGCTATGGCTGGATCAAAGGGCAGACAGACTTTTATCTCCCTTTGGGCATAGTTCCAAATTGCCCTCCAGAATGGTTGGATCAATTCACAACTTCAGCAGGAGTACATTAATGTCCCAATTTTGCCACATCCCCTCCAGCATTGATTACTTTCCTTTGCTGTCATGTTGGCCAATCTTCTAGGTGTGAGGTGATACCTCAGAGTTGTTTTGATTGCATTTCCCTGATTATCAGAGATTTAGAGCATTTTTTCATGTGCTTATTAATAGTTTTGATTTCTTTAACTGAAAATTGCCTTTTTCATGTCCCTTGCCCATTTAGCAAATAGCTTGGTTTTTTGTACAATTGATTTAGCTCTTTATAGATTTGAGTAATTAGACCTTTGTCAGAGTTTTTGTTATGAAGATTATTTTCCAATTTGTTGCTTCCCAATTTTGGCTTCATTGGTTTTGTCTGTACAAAACCTTTTTAATTTAATGTAATCAAAATTATTTATTTTACATTTTGTGATTTTTAAAAACTCTTGCTTGGTTTTAAAATCTTTCCTTTCCCAAAGATCTGACATCTTCTGTGTTGACCCAATTTATTTATAGTTTCCTTCTTTATATTCAGATCATTCACCCATTCTGAGTTTATCTTGGTGTAGGGTGTGAGATGTTGATCCAAACCGAATCTCTCCCACACTGTCTTCCAGTTTTCCCAGCAGTTTTTATCAAATAGTGGGTTTTGGTCCCCAAAACTGGGATCTTTGGGGTTATCATAGACTGTCTTGCTGAGTTCATTTACACAAAGACTATTCTACTGATCCTCCTTTCTGTCTCTTAGCCAGTACCAAATTGTTTTGATGACCACTGCTTTTATAGTATACTTTGAGATCTGGGACTTCAAGTCCTCCTTCCTTTACATTTTTTTCCATGATTTCCCTGGATATCCTTGATCTTTTGTTTTTCCAAATGAACTTTATTATGGTTTTTTTCTAATTCAGTAAGAAAGTTTTTTGGTAGTTCAATGGGTATGGCACTAAATAAGTAAATTAATTTGGGCAGGATTGTCATTTTTATTATGTTAGCTCATCCTACCCATGAGCAATCAATGTTTTTCCAATTGTTTAGATCTAGTTTTAATTGTGTGGAGAGTGTTTTGTTGTTGTGTTCATATAGTTCCTTGTTTGTCTCGGCAGATAGATTCTTAAGTATTTTATATTGTCTAGGGTGATTTTAAATGGAATTTCTCTTTCTAATTCTTGCTGCTAAAATGTGTTGGAGATATATAGAAATGCTGATGACTTATGTGGGTTTATGTTGTATCCTGCAACTTTGCTAAACTTGTTGATTATTTCGACTAGCTTTTTGGTTGATTCTCTAGGATTCTTTAAGTAGACCATCATATCATCTGCAAAGAGTGATAGCTTGTTCTCCTCATTGCCAATTTTAATACCTTCAATTTCTTTTTCTTCTCTAATTGCTACTGCTAGTGTTTCTAGTACAATGTTAAATAATAGAGGTGATAATGGGCATCCTTGTTTCACTCCTGATCTTATTAGGAAGGCTTCTAGTTTATCTCCATTGCAGATGATGTTTGCTGATGGATTTAGATATATACTGTTTATTATTTTTAGGAAAGACCCTTCTATTCCTATACTTTCTAGTGTTTTCAATAGGAATGGGTGTTGTATTTTATCAAGACTTTTTCTGCATCTATTGAGATAATCATGATTTTTGTCAGTTTGCTTGTTAATATGGTCAATTATGTGGATGGTTTTCCTAATATTTAACCATCTTTGCATTCCTGGTATGAATCCTTCCTGGTCATAGTGAATAACCCTTGTGATCACTTGCTGGAGTCTTTTTGCTAGTATTCTATTTAAGATTTTTGCATCTATATTCATTAGGGAGATTGGTCTATAGTTTTCTTTCTCTGTTTTTGACCTGCCTGGCTTTGGGGTCAGTACCATATTTGTGTTGTAAAGTGAATTTGGTAGAACTCCTTCTTTGCTTATTCTGTCAAATAGTTTGTATAATATTGGTATTAGTTGTTCTTTGAATATTTGATAGAATTCATTTGTGAATCCATCTGGACCTGGGGATTTTTTTCTTAGGGAGTTCTTTGATGGTTTGTTCAATTTCTTTTTCTGACATGGGGTTGTTTAGGTAATCTATTTCTTCCTCTGTTAGTCTAGGCAATTTATATTTTTGTAAGTATTCATCCATATCACCTAGATTGCCATAATTGTTGCCATATAATTGGACATAATAGTTTTTAATGATTGCCTTAATTTCCTCTTCATTAGAGGTGAGGCTTCCCTTTTCATCTTGGATACTGTCAATTTGGTTTTCTTCTTTCCTTTTTTTAATTAGACTGACCAGTACTTTGTCTATTTTGTTTATTCAAAGTACCAGCTTCTAGTTTTATTTATTAACTCATTAGTTCTTTGACTTTCAATTTTATTAATTTCTCCTTTGATTTTTAGGATCTCTAATTTAATTTTCATCTGAGGATTTTTAATTTGTTTACTTTCTAGTTTTTTTAATTTGCATGCCCAATTCATTGACCTCTGCCTTCCCTAATTTGTTAATATATGAACTCAAAGATATAAATTTCCCCCTGAGTACTGTTTTGGCTGCATTCCACAGGTTTTGAACGTATGTCTTATCATTGTCATTTTCTTCAATGAAATTATTAATTGTTTCTATGATTTGTTCTTTAACTAACCGGTTTTGGAGAATCGCATTGTTTAATTTCCAATTAATTTTTTATTTACCTCTCCATGTACCCCCTCTAATTATTATTTTCATTGCATTGTGATCTGAGAAGGTTACATTCATTATTTCTGCTCTTTTGCCTTGTTTGCAATGTTTTTATGCCCTAATACATGGTCAATTTTTGTGAATGTACCATGTGCTGCTGAAAAGGTGTATTCCTTTTTGTTCCTATTTGTTTTTTCCACATATCTACTAACTCAAATATTTCTAAGATTTCATTCACTTCTCTTACATCTTTCTTATTTATTTTTTGGTTTGATTTAGCTAGTTCAGTTAGAGGAAGGTTCAAGTCTCCCACTAGTACATTTTTTCTATCTATTTTTATCCTTGAGCTCCACTAACTTCTCCTTTAGAAATTTGGATGCTATGCCATTTGGTGCATACATGTTGAGTACTGATATTTCCTCATTGCCTATACTGCCTTTTATCAGGATGAAATTACCTTTCCTATCTCTTTTAACTAGATTTATTTTTACTTTGGCTTTGTCAGATATCATGATTGCTACTCCTGCCTCCTTTTTATCAGTTGATGCCCAATAGATTTGGCTCCATCCTCTTACTTTCACCCTATGCGTATCTACCTTTCTCATGTGTGTTTCTTGTACAAAGTATATGGTAGGGTTTTGGATTCTAATCCACTCTGCTATTTGCTTGTTTTTTATAGGTGAATTAATTCCATTCACATTCACATTTATGTTTACCAGCTGTATATTTCCTAGCATTTTTATTTCTACTCCTAGTCCTGCCTTTTCTTCTTTCACTATTTCCTTCTTCACCAATGTTTGTTTTTAATCAGTTCCCCTAGTTCCCACCCTTACTTTATTTCCCTTTCTACCCCTTCCCTTCTTATTCCCCTTATTTTCTTTGCAGTCTTTTTAAAACTACCCCCACCTCCTCCCTCCCTTGTACTGATTCCCTCGCCACCAGTCTGTTTTTTATCCTTCTACTCCCCTAAAGGGTACAAATCTATTCTCTGCCCCCAATGGATTGGATTGTTCTTCCCTCCTTGGGTTAATTTCAATGCATATAAGAGTTAAGTATTTCATATCTCCAACCTCTTTACCCTTCCAGTGTATTGATGTTCTCTCCCCTCCTGCCATGAACTTTTTTGTGACATATAAATTTACCCCCTTTTGTTTCTTTTCTCATTTCTTTTAGTATTAACCTCTTTTTTTAGCTCTAGTTGTGTGTATATATATATGTATATGTATTTATGCTTACATATGCCTATATGCCTATTTATGTCTTCTCATTTCATCCTATACAGTTCGTCACTGTTCTGCACTCCCTCTCCAGATCCTTCCCCACTACCTGTGTAGCCTGACACAGCCCTGCCCACAAGGTATACCCCCTAGACCTGCGTCTTTGCCCACCCAGAGGTTCCCGCTGCCACTGGAGGCTTAGCACTCTAGGTGGGGGGAGGGGTCCTGGGACCTTCCTTCTGCCTTCCCCTTAAACCCAAGTGTTCTAGAATTCTGGCTTTTGGGGGGTGTACCTTTTGAATTGAGTCCAGCAGGAGGGTTCCTTGGCTCTGTCTTGTTGTTAGGTTTGATTTTCAGTCCCTTAGGAGCATTTAATTTGTAATTGGTAAGGAAGGGTATTCAGAGGTCTGAACTTCTGCTCCTTCTATGCTGCCATCTTGACTCTGCCCCTGTTTCAGTAATTTTTAAAGTGTTCCAATGAATTCTTACAAATGGCAAACTTTTTCCTCTAGCTAGTTCTTCCATATGTCAGATTGAAATGAAGGTTCTGGGATCTTTCTGTGACCTAGCCACAAGGCTGTTTGAGAACCCAATTCTGATGAACCTACTAGACTTGCTTGTGTGTCTAGTCCTTCCCCTTGGGGATCTAGTCTTGAACAATAGTGCTGCTCCAAAGCAGAGTCTCTTGGGGGAAATGGCTCACCTTTATACCATTCTAAGAAAAAATCTTCCACATTTCTATCAGCCAAGCCCAAATTATACAGTTGCCTCATAGTTATACAATTTTTGGTTTTGATCTTTCAAGATCTTTCGATCTTAAAGTCCTTATGTTAAATTTATGTAAATCACTTAGGTTATCTTTACTCTTAGTGACAGTCTTGTTTTCTGAGCAGTTGAGTTTTTAGTATTTTTCACAGAAGTGTCTATATTTCTGTCCCCTTTCAATCAATAAAATTATCCTGATAAAAAGGATACCAGCCGTATATGTGAAAGAGCAGATCATTTCTTACTTCTCAATGATAATCTCATCCTTTAAAAAGTGGAGCAATTAATTAGAAGAAATTCAGCACTGAAACTAATTCCTACCAGCAAGGTCAGACTGGTTATTGGAATAGAAATGACAAGAATCTTTGAAGAAAGTGACTACTTTTATAATTCATAACAGTGAAGGAAAGGAAAATCAAATATAATATTATATGACCCACATATTTTAGGAGAACAGATTTCAAAAGGTTGAGGGAAGGATAAAACAGGACCCCATGGATGTTAAAGAGTTGCCTAAAGAGACCAATGTGGATGGAAATCATCCACGAGCTTAGGTTATATTTTTCCTCAAATTAAAAAATTCTTTCTCTGCCATCTCCATTCCTCATTAAAAAAAGAAAAACAAAACCAATGTAAAAATTATGTTATAGTCAAGCAAAAGAAATCCTTGCATTGACCATGTCAAAAATATATGTTTTATTCTGTCCCTTGAGTCCATCTTAGAGGTGGCTCCTAAGCTTAGATGGAAAAACGAAAATCAAATTAAGTACTGAAAAACAAAGCAAAAGCAACAACAGAGGACGGATATAAAAGTGTGCCATGGTTCTATAAGAACAATGACGGAGTGCTTACTGTTCAGAATAAGCTGAGACTGGTGATGAATGTTAAGAACAATGGAAATGGGTTTTGTTCATAGCTGTAATGGAGAAAAGAGGAGGGTTAAAAAATAGGATGGGTCATTGATAATGGATGATAGAGAGAAAGCATAGTTGCTTCTGTCTTTACTGTCAAGAATGATCTTTTAATTAAAAAGAAATAACAAGAATAATTAATAGTAATTTATACCCTGGACAAGTAGGAAGATTTTATTTGTACTTGATGAGTTACAACTACCAACTCCAAATGAACTATACTCCAAAGTAGGGAAAGAATTGGTAGGGGCAGCTAGGTGGCTCAGTGGATTCTGGGTTCAAATATGACTTCAGACCTTTTGTGGCTGTGTGATCCTGGGTAAGTCACTTAATGCCAATTGCCTAGCCCTTACCATTCTTCTACATTGGCTCCAATGAATTGGTGGATTTGACTGGGAAACTCATGCTAGTGATCTTTAAAAGTAATATAGCAGGGAAGCTTCTTCAATGACTTCTTCAATGAGAGGTTTCAGTATCAAGAGATAGGTTAAGAAAATATGCTCACTTCTCTTTGCAGAGGCGATGGACTAAAGCCACAGAACATGGCATCATCATATAAAATTGATGTGTTGGTTGCCTTTGATGAAATGATTTTTTTCCTCTTTATTTTCTAAACTTGTTTATTTACAAGATATGGTTTATTGAGTAGGAGCAGAAAAAGAGATAGATTGGGAAATGGTGATCTAAAAATAAAAGATATGAATAAAAAACATTTTTAAAAAAGGTACAGTATGTGCCAGTCTAGCTTCCTTTTTATTACTGGACTGACAGATAAAAGGAAAACCACAGATTTTTAAACAAAGCATTCAACTCAATTTCTCAAGCTATTCTTGTGGAAAAGATGGAGAGATATGGGCATGGTGCTGCAACAGTTAGTATGATACAGAACTAGTTCAATGGATGGACCCCAGAGTGCTATTAAGGATTTGATATCAGCTCAGAAGGAGTTTCTAGTAGCATGTTTTGGACTTTGCCTGGAATGTTTTCCTTCCTTCCTTCTGTTTTTCCCTCTCTCACTTCCTTCTTTCCTTCCTTTCCATAATGATTTATTAGTGGATAGATAATAGATATTAGTGGAATGTTTACCAAATTTCTTGATAAAATAAAACTTGGTGGAGGGGGTAGAAATGGCAAAAGTGTTGGGTGAATGATTCAAGATAAAAATATGTTTACAAATCAAAACAGATTAATTGAAAGAGATAAAATATAAGAGGGATAAGTACAAAATTTTATACTTGAACTTTAAAAAATTAGCTTTAGAAATCCAAGATAGTATGAGTAGATATGAATCTTTATTTTTCTGAAAATAATCTGCTGGTTTTGGCAATCTATAAGCTCAATATAAGTGAACAATATGATATGGCATACAAAAAAGCTAATGAAATTTTGGTCTTCATTAAGACCATTCTGGGATGGCTAGGTGGACATTTTCTAGCTGTGTGACCCTAGGCAAGTCACTTAGTTCCAACTGCCTAGTCCTTACCACTCTTCTGCCTTGGACTCAGTACCTAGTATTGCATCTAAGACAGAAGAGAAGGTTTTAAAAGAAGAATTCTATCATATCAGATCACAAATTAAATATTGTATTAAGTTTTAGGTGTTATATTTTTGGAAAGACATTGAGAACCTAAAGAATGTCCAAGAGAAAGCAGCCAGGATGTTGGCAAGCCTTTAGTTCATATAAATAAATGACTAGAGGATTAGATGAAGGGATTGGGGAAGTTTAATCTAGTAAAGAGAAAATGTGGAAGAGGGATCAGCCATTTTTGTTGTACCCAGAAATAGGAACTAGGAACATTGGGTAAAAACTGTTCCAAGACAAATTTGGGCTTGATGTACTTAATTGCCAGGGCAAGTCATTTAACTCTGTTTACCTCAGTTTTCTCATGTGTAGCATGAGGTAGAAAAGGAAATGACAAACCATTATAGTATCTTTGCCAAGAAAACTCTAAATGGGCTCATGAAGAGTCATATATGTCTGAAAACATAACAGAATTAGCTGTGTAACAATTGCAAGGCAGCAGGACATATTACATAGGGCCCTGGACTTGACATCAGGAACACCAAGATTCCCTTCCTATCTCAGAAACTTCTTGGTTGTGTTACTGTGGGATAGTCATGTAATCTCTGGCTCACTTTCCTCAAATGCAGAATAGGCAGGGGTAGAGGGTCCCTTCTAGCTCTAAATCTAAGGTTCTATGAATTATAGTTGTCTAAAAGTGGAGGGGGCTGCTCAGAAGGTACTAAGTTTTCCTTCACTGAATGTCTTCAGGCAAAGGCTGGATGACCACTTGTTAAATATTCAGTTTCAGACATAGATTATACTAGATGATCTCTAAGGTCCCTTCTAATTCTGAAGTTCTGTGAATCTTTAAAGAATCCAATTCAAGCAAGAATTAATCAAGACTGAATAGCATAGATTTAAAGGAAGTTCAAATAAAAAAATCCAGATATAGAAATTACTGTCACCATTCATATTTAAGAGTTTTATCATCAAACACATTAACCAGGAAAAAAGGTGAAATAGGCTGATAGTGGGACTGTTACTTGAGTATGAAGGCTTTTTTATATTGGTAATTTGATATCTTACAATGAAAAATAACTCTCTTCCCTTTTCAGAAATTCATTTTGTATGTCTCAAAGCATATGAGAATTCATTTAGCTTAGCAGAGAAAATACCTGCCTTGTGACAAATGCAGGCAAGTAGATAAATGGAAAGAATGCCGAGGATGGAAATGACTTAAGGATGGCATCATTATTCTCTCCAAGTTTCAAATTTATGAAATCCCTAAATGCACAGCACAACGTTTGATGGGCCAGGAACAGGGCTTGTTTATATTGGTACTTTGTTTTTCAGATAAGTAAGCCTCATCTTCCCAGTGATGTTCCCTGAGTGTATGGCAGTGGGTTGGCAATTCTATATATTTCCCACAATGCCTGGCCCAGAGTAAGTGCTCAATAAATATGACTAGAATGGAGGAATGCAAAAGCGACAGCCCTTGAGTTCTGTAATGCTGCTCTGGGGTTGCACTGTACTGACTAGTGAGTGAATGCAAAGTCACCTAACCCATTCAAGTATTTGGCTTCCTCAGACTGTTCACATCCTAGCTGGCCATTACCAAGTGTGAATTTTAGATTTACTCCACCCTGCTTAGTCTTTAGAATTCTAGCTACCAGGAATGTATACACCCCACTTAAGGATTAACTGTGAGGAGGATGGCCCATGACTGACATGTGCTAGCAAGTGACAAATCAGAAACAACTGACAGAAGCCCTGGAGCTCCCTAAGCCAAGTTTAAGATACCATTGGTACATGTGAGATGCAGGAAGTGATGTAAATAACTACCTATTTATTTTGTGTCACTTCCTCTCTCTGTCTCTTTCTGTCTCTGTCTCTGACTCTGACTCTGTCTCTGTCTGTCTGTCTGTCTGTCTGTCTGTCTCTCCCTCTCTCTCTCTCTCTCTCTCGGCAATGTTGGGAGCTCTGGGCAGCATTTTGGTGTTCTGGCAGCGTTTTGGCTCTATAGCGTAGTTTAGGTGAGGCATCTTCCCTGAGAGTCCTTGGTGAGTGGTTAGGCTGATTCCTCTTTTCCTTGGCCTCCTGAAAGGCACTGTCCTCTGAGGAAGCCCCTCATCTTGGATGTGGCCTCGTGGCTGGAAGCCGAGCTAGATTTTATCTTCTGAGAAGGCCCCTTGGCTGAAGCCTCTGAACTCCCTTTGAGTTACTCCAGGATGGAGAAAATCTTATACCCCTTTCCTCTTCTTCTTCTTAATTTCTTCCTTCTATTGTAATTAAACCACCATAAAAATTCCAAAGTGACTGGAGTATTGTATTGGGATTGAATTTAAATACCTGGCACCACTAATATAATATATTCAGTCAACAACTCTAAAATTTACCCCTAACACAAGACACCTGAGTCTATGTAGCCACCTGCCCTGATTCAGCCATGTGACTTGCTCTCTACCTCCTCCTTTTCATCCCATTCTGCTTTCTCCCTCTTGCTTTGGGAACAGTAATAAAATCAAATGCACCTTTTTTACTAGGAACAGTAGGCAGTTCATTGATCAATGATTGATTCATTTTATATGTTCATGTTTTGTCCTAGAGAAAGAAAACTCCTCAAGAGGGTATGTTTCACTTTCATTTATTTCTCTAGCTTAGCAAAGTATTTGGCACATAGTAGGTGCTTTCATTTATTCATTCTAGAAGCTTTAGTTCTAGTCATGTTGTTATTTGGTCATTTTTTAGTTGTGTATAATTGCAACCCCATTTGGGATTCTCTTGGCAAAGATACTGGAGTGGTTTGCCATTTCCTTCTCTTGATCATTTGACAGATGAAGAAACTGAGAGGCAAAAAGGATTAAGTCACTTACCCAAGGTTGTATATCTAGTAAATGTGTAAGGCCAGATCTGAATTGAGGAAGATGAGTCTTCTCTAGTCATGGTATCTATTCAACAATAACCACATGTTTCCCCAAGAATTTGTTGTTCCTTAGAAATGAATTAGATGTTTAAAAAAATTACTTGCCATTCATTGCTGGTGGAATTAGATCATAATCTTCTTGAGGGAAGGGATTATTTTTGTCTATCTTAATATTTCTAGTGCTTGGTGTTCCTAGGGTTTGGTAAAGAGTAGGTGCTTAATGCATGTTGATTCAGTGATTGATACTCCATCCTCCATATGGAATCTCCGGGGATCATACCCAAAGGTAGCTAAATCATTCAATTCTAAATTCCCTGGAACTAGTCTTTTTTACATGATTTTCCTCCCCACTACTGCTTTTTGTGTAGGCAGTCTCTCTTTCTTTGACGTTATACCTACTATGCTGAAAACTGAAATCAAATCAAAAGTACCATTGCTATGAAAAGGATGTGTCAACTATCTGTCCTATATGAATTCCACTCGGCAAGTATCGAACTTCTTATTTTAAAACACTCTTCTCTAGCTACTGCTCCTCCAGATACTGGCTCCATCAATAGAATATAATCTCCATGAGATTAGAGACTGTCTTGACAATTTGATGACTCTCCACTCTTAGGGGCTGGCTATATTAGTGCTGGACATAGAATGGACATCCTAAAATTTTATTTATTTATTAAACCCTTATTTTCTGCCTTAATAACAACTCCAAGACAGTAGGGCAAGGGTTAGCCAAATGGAGTTCAGTGACTTGCTCAGGGTCATACAATTAGGAAATATCTGAGGTCAGATTTGAACCCAGATCCTCCTAACTTCAGAACTGGTACTCTATCCATTGAGACATCTAGCTGACCTCAGCCTATTACTTTTAGCCCACTATAGCTCAGAATTCTTGGGCTCAAAAGATTAGCCTTCAACTTCTCTGGTAGAAGAAATTTTAGGTGAGTAGCACCACACCACCCAGGCATACCTTCATTTTCTAAATTACCACAGTACTCCTGGGTTATTGGCCAAGGTGACATGTTTGAGGAAATGATGATCCCCAAAGTTATTAATGTATGCATAATCATGGATGCAGAAATATCACTATTAGGTGAATATCACAAAGAGATAAAAGAAAGAAGACAATGACACATATACAAATATACTTATAACAGTTGTTTTTGTAGTTGAACAGAAACAGAAAAAAAGTAGATGTTCCTCAAATTGGGATTGGTTAAACAAATTATGATATACGAGTGAAATGGAATATTAGTGTGCTCTACAAAATGAAGAAGAAAGTTGAAGAGAAACCCGAAAATACCTTTATAAACTGACGTAGAGAGAAGTAGGTCGAAACACGAGACCATTTATTCTATAATACCACCAGTATTCAAACAATTCTGAAAGACCTAACAACTCTAATCAGTGCAGTAGCCAGTTATGATTCCAGAAGACAAATGATGAAGAGTGCTACCTGCCGTCTGATAGAGAGGAGATGGAGAGACCTACATGGAGAATGAGACCCACATTTTTGGATGTGGCCAACATGGGAATTTTTGACTTTGCTTACTCATTTTTTTAACACTTACCTTCTCTCTTAGAATCAATACTAAGTATTGTTTCCAAGACACAAGAGCAGGAAGGACTAGGCAATTAGGGTTAAGTGACTTGACTAGGATCACAGAGCTAGGAAGGCTTTGCTTACTTATCACAAGGGTTTTGTTTTGTTTTTCAGTGCAAGGGATGGTTAGATCAATTGTTCATACTAATGAGCCTAAATTCAAGAATTATATGTAACTGTGGCACTAGACTCTCAAAGAGAGTCTTAGCCCAAGTTTCATCATTTTCTGTCTGTACTTTCCTTGTCCTCTTCTGGGATGTTAGGCAGATTTTTTGGCTAGTCCCTTGTACTAATAAGGGTATTATTTAACTTCTAATTACCATCATCACTATCATATCATTTCATACCTTCACTGTTTTGAATACTACCCTACCTTACTAGAGGAAAGTGTACCTAGTAAATGGGATTTTTTTCCCTCAGGACCACAAGAGGGAAAAAAATTCTCTTTTTATGAACTTCCAACATTCTTTGGAAGTAGAAATGGATAGAACCCCATAGCATTTTAGCAAGGTGGGAACCATTATGTTTAGTGAAGAATGGGTAGACCTCTAGTTTAATGGTTTGTTATCACCTGCCCAAAGGCAACAAGAAATATCCATTTATATAACCTTTGGTCCTCTTATATTGCAGTACTGCTGATACGGATTTGTCAAGCACCACCATGAATACAACTGCACTTTAAGTGACAACATCTGCTGCAGAAGATGAAGAGGGAAAGAAATTCTACTTGGAATAAGACCCTCTAAATTAAATTAACATCTTTTCTCAATGTCTAGTGACTTCAATGAAAAAGTAGTATTGTGGCAAATGGTAAAATTGTTAGGTGTGCTGGCACACACTTGTAATCCTTGATACTGGGGAAGGCTATGATTGGTGGATCCCTAAAGCTCAGAAATTCTGAGCTGCAGTTTAGGATAAAGCTGACCAGTTTTCTACACCAAATCTGACACCTTCCAAGGAGTGGAGGGCCACTATGCTGCTGAAGGAGTGAAATCACCCAGAGAGCAAAAATAAAGCTGGTGTAAGTTTCTGTGCCAGTTAGCACTATGAATGGATATTGTACTACCAGCCAGGTTGACATAAGAAGACTGTCTCAAGAAAGAGAGATAGGAGAAAGAGAGATGAAAGAAAGAAAGAAGGAGACAGAGGAGGGAGAAAGAAGAAAAGAGAGAGGAGGAGAGAAAGAGAGAGAGAGAGGGAGAGGAAAGAGGGAGGGAAAGAGAAACAGAACATAGCAAGTGAGAAGAAGGAGAAAGGGTTGAAGAGGGAGGGGGGAGAAAGAGAGAGATATAGATAGACAGAGAGAGAGAGAGAATGGTAAAACATCTATTCAAGAATATGGTTTATGAGTAAAAGACGAGAAAGGCCAGACTTGTTGACTGTACAGAAAGCTTATGCCTATGCATCATAAGTACAGTCTTTGGGAAAAGAATCAGAAGGTGCTAGACTTGGTGAGCAATGAATAAAATGACAAAAATGAAAAAATTTAACAGCTAGAAAATGACTTGTTACTGAGTTGGAAATCATTCCTGAATCACATGTTTGGACATGGTTAAGATATCCACTTGCAAGAACCAAAATTAACACAAAAGGAGAAGTAAATAAAATGGGGGAAATGATGGCAAACAACTTTATTGATTTATTTTTTAGAACATTTACCTTCTATTTTGGAAATGATACTGAGTATCAGTTCCAGGGCAGAAGAAGGATAAGGGGTAGGCATTTGGGATTAGGTGAGTTGTCCAGAGTCACACATGGCACACAATTAAAACAATTTCAATCTACCCAGAATAAAATGTTAGCTCTTGAGAAGAGGTGTGATTTTTGCCTTTGTATCCTCAGCACTTAGAAGAGTACATAATAAACAGAAGGTACTACTAAATAAATATTAGCTGATTGACTGTCCTATTTAAACAAGTAATTGCCACCAAAAAATGTGAAATGGAAAGAAGAAAAGGATACTGAGATCAATTATAACAATTTCGCACAGAATTTTAACCACTTCAAATCAATTTACCAGAAAGAAGAATACAAAAGAGCCTAAAAACTATGAAAGAACACATATGATTGATTTATAGTAAAAATGCAAGAAACTCTGGATAATATCCACTGAAAAAACAAACTCATTTGCAAAATTTTATGGAGATGTATGGTTCACAGTTATAAGCAACATCATTTCATAAACAGTGAGAAGCATTGTAGGGAAAGAAAAAACTAGATTAAAGAAAATATGGTGAGAGCACCAACTAAGAATTCATCCTTAAAGCATTTAGTAATAAAGCAGTTAGGAGGATAACAAACAGATGAAAAATGAGAAAGATCTGCAACAATTTACATAATGACCTTTTTGTCATTAAGAACAATGACTGTGGACACCACAGATATGATTGTGTTGCATTAAAAAGTAGAAATGGTAATGAAGAAAACAAAACATAGGAAAAGCAGCTAGACCGAGCCAACTACATACAGAGTAGATCTATTCTGAGCCTGACCCAATTTGGAGTATATTAAAGGAATGAGTCACAAAGTCCCTTCCTTTGAGGAAGGAAATATATTAAAAGTGAGGAAAAAATCTTGGATTTCATTACTACTCATAAAATATGACCAAGAGAGAACATGAGTAACCAACAACCTATATGAATATTTTTTATTCTATATAACAATTGAATGAGTAATCGAAATGTGCATGGAGGATCCTCAGTAAGGGCAGTTAAGAGGGAGCAGGAAATCTATCACAAGTGTTATTCTATAGTTGACTTCATCTTTACCACCACATATCTGACTGGAAGATGGAGAGAATACAAGATCCCAGTGTGCTTCTTGTATGTTAACTAGAACAATAACTTCATTTAATGGCAGAAAAAACCCCCAACTTTTTAGGAACTCTTCCAACAACATGTCTCCCATCAGCCCCATATATCTCCCATATCACAATTTTATAAGACTCTCTCAAAGGAAAAAAAAAACAGTACAGGTGCTCTTGTTTGATGACCTTCTGAACATACGTGTAAAATTAGGTGTAAATTAGGCACATGTTCATCAAAGGCATTCATCATAGTCATAGAAGAGATTCATGGTAGTGCCAAAGTGAAGAAGGTATTGCCTAGGGATGGCCAGGTCCTGTTTATGTAGTAGTAGTCTCTCGGTAACCGAGGATGACGATTGTCTTTGTGTGTTTTCATCTATGATAGATGAGTGTGCACAAAGACACTTGTGCGTGAAGGAGATTTAAGTGTTTATGAACAATGTGTTAACTACATCAAGTCCTGGGATATTGCAAAACTTGCTACATGGGACCAGTGAGTTCTAAAATGTGTGCAGGCTATCTATCTACAGAGGGAAAAAAACAAAAAAACAAGTAAATAAAAAATACCTATTGTCCAAACTATGATGTACAGTTAGAAGGACTACCCATGGACAGCTCTTACCCATCCACAGATGTGTACCTGTATAGACACAGATATAGTTATCTCTACACACATACATGGCATTGCAAATATACAGTGAGTGAATTGGACCCAGAATTCAACAGCATGTGGGGAGGGGACTGAATTGCCTTTGGAGGACTGCAAAGTTCCTTTACTGATCCCAAATTTCTCTCCCTAAAACAAGATCCTACCTGTTTAATACCAATAGTCTACTGGAGTTGCTGTCTGACTATGTCATGAAATACTATGATCTACGAAGAATTAAAAGCTGTTATCACTCAGAAGACAATGAAAAAGTGCATGATGGATGTGAAGTAGGCTTCAAGACATGACAAGCAAGGAATTACCTGGGAGAATTAAAGATGTCATCAAGTAAATGTATTATTGGAAAGGAAGATTGGCTGGCCACCTAACTAACATGGATAGCTTGGGTGATCTATTAATATGCTAATACTGTCAAGAAAGGCACAGGGAACTTTAATTGACTTCTTCCAATGAATTTGAAAGTCAAATAGGATGGGCATGAATAGATAGGTTGGGATCGGCATTGCTTAAGGGAAAAATGGCTGATGAAAGCATTAGTCCATTGGGGTATACACACACACATATATGTAAATATCCATATATTTAAAGCCCTTCACACCTTGAGTCAATCTTATCTGTCTGTATTGCAATAATATATTATTCTCACATTGTCTGATGTAGCTAGAATGGCCTCCTCTCTATTCCTCACACAAAGCCTCCATCACCCATATCATTTCCCCATTATAAGCACCACATTACACATATACTATTTCTGTGTGTCTATGTATAGTACCTAGTACATAGTAAGTGATTAATAAATGCTTGTTGACTATCCAAAACTTTTTTTTTGCATAATAATAAGAGCCCCACTCCAGGGCTTCATTGATGGAGTGGGGGCGACCCTATCCTTGTTGGGCACCTTTTCCCAAGTTTGAGTGCCCAGAGGGCCCCTAAATTACAGGAGAGATTTGAGGGAGAAAGTGCTTGCTTTGGGAGGGGTGGGACATGCAAAAATGTCCTCAGAAGCTGTGAAGAGGGGGGAAAGGAGTAGCTCCCCAAGTTCTGGCTCTGCATGTGTGCCGCGTCTTCGCCAGTGCTGCCCTAGGTTCTTGAAAGCTATGCCTGGCATATGCCTTGGCAGGTTCTACCAGATTGTAAAGTTCAATCCCAGCAACAAATAGTGTTTGCTGTCAAAAGACCAGCCGGGCTAAGACGACAGAGGTGTATCTGATCGCTTGGTTATGACTTCATGGTTGTGGTGACCTCTAGAGCTTTTACATATAGACAATTACACAAAATTGAACAAAGTGAACTAAAGTAATAACAATTCCTTCCCTTTCCCTTCTTTTTTCCCCTCCCCATCCCCCTTCACTTTCTTCCTTCCCTGGCTGCTTTGAGTCTCCCAGAGCTAGTACCTAGTAATGAAGCTTTGAAATTGGATCTTTGACAAATATAAAAGACTCAACTCTGACATGATTCAGTAGCCTGTAATCCATTTATTATAACTGGAAGGCTTAAAAAAGTAGCATGAAATCAGGGTGTTTCTGAAAACTACCACAGCTTAAGCTTGAAAACTTGAGACGGCATTTACTATGCTGATTATATTATATTAGAACTTATTATATTATGCCACATCATAGCATAATAATAGAAATTCTTTATATAGTGATTTGTTTTGCACACAACAGCAATCATTATTACTTGGAATTGAGGTGAGGCAGATAGGTACTTTTTGGGGTTTGGAGCCAAGAAAACCTGCATATAAATCCTACTTCTGTCATTTTTTTTGTTGTATGAACTTGGGCAAGTCCATTAACTTCTCTTAGCCTCAGTTTTCTCATTTACAAAAGAGATAATAATAGCACCAATCCATAGGGGTGTTGGGAAGATAAAATAAGAATATATGACTAAAGTGGTTTGAAAACCTTAAGATGCCATACAAATATTAAATTAATTAATCATTATTACTTAATAATATAATTTTTAAATTTTTATTTACTTAATTTAGAGTATTTTTCCTTGGTCTTAAGAGTCATGTTCTTTCCCTCCCTTCCCCCCAATCCCTCCCATAGATGATGTGCAATTATTACTTAATAATATTATTTAATTATTGTTAAATTAATCATTATCAGGTTGTACTTTAAGCTCTGTGAAATGCTTTTTGGAATTTGATTAACTTCACATCAACCTCGTGAGGTAAGTGCTGTTATTCTCTCCATTTTATGAATGAAGAAGCTGAAGTTTAGAGAGTTAAAGGACTTGCCCAGGATTACACACATAGTAAATGACTAAGGAAGGATTTGAATGCAAGTTTTCTATATTCAGTCGGTCATGCTATCTGTGATGCCACTTAGCTGCTTCTGATATTTATGTGTCTAAATTATCACCCCCTGCTTGCGGTTGTTCCTTGACCTTCCCCTCTGTCCTTTATTCCTTGGCTTCCTTTTTTCTTCTCATTCCTTATGGAGCAATTTTCCGTCATGCTGTCAATCAGTGAGTTTTAACAACTTATGAATATATTTATAGCCACAAACACTTTCAATAATTTATAAAGCACAGAACTTGCTTCAGTGAAAAGTGAGAGCAGCCACAGACACAAACCTTAATTTATTTAAGGGGATGCCTACTTGGTTATTAATTACTTCAGATATAGTTACAGAATTTTCTAAATGACCATGTATCTGATTATTTATTAATTGGCTAAGACATTTGGGCAGATCATGAAGTTATTATTATTTTTTTTACAAATTCAAAAGAACAAATATGAAGGAGGCTATTTTCGTGCTTATGGAGGCATCTGGCGATTAGGTTTTTTATTATGAATGCCTTATTTAACAATTATGGAGACTTAATGACTTCTACAGACATATTTCACAATAAAATTTGCACCTTGAAAGGCGCTGAGTACACCCTAGGTACAGAGCAGACTTTAAGGAATAAATGGGATTTGTAAAGCCTTAAATTAGGTTCCCTGTTTGGATGATGTTTGCATTTTTTAATGTTGAAAATTTCTTCTTGTTTTATGCCTCATTGATTGTAGGTTTAATGGCCTTGCTCTTGTGGTGATGACAGAATAAGGTCAGTGTATTGCCTTGTTTGCCAGTGATTGTGAAACCTGGGTATGGGCCAAGCCAGTGCTTTACATTAGAAAGTAAGCTTCTTGAGGGCAGGAACTGTCTTTGCCCTTTTCTCTCTATACAATGCTTAACACATAGGAACCACTTAATAAAGATTCATTAGTTGAATCATAATAGAATGGAATCTTCTGTATGGGCAAATTTTCTACAACAGACACAAATATGGAGCGATTAGTGGAGATGCCACTCAAGAAGGCTTTGCTTCTGCTCCCTAAGGACCGTCAGACTTTCCCTTCTGATCTGCAGCTGAAGCCTTCCATGTGTGTTGTTGTGGCTATTAGAATATGACCGCCTTGAGAGCAGGGACTGTTTTGCTTCTCTGGATGCCCAGAGTTTAGCGCAGCACTTTGAACATAGTAGGAACTTAATAAATGCTTTATTCATTTGCTCATTTATTCAATGACCTGTTAAGATTTGATGATTTACAGCTAGGTCCCAATTAGTTCAAATAACTAATCCCCTGAAATAGTCCAGGTGTATTTCAATTTACATTATTTGAAGACACATTTATGTAAAATATGGCAGTTGTTTCAGTCCAGTGAAAATATAGACTGCAAATTCAAATGACGTGGTCAATTTGGAGAGATTCATTATTCATGCTGATTATTCAGATGCAATTTTGGGGCCCTAGTAATACACTGCCATCTGGGCAGACTTGCTGCTGACCTTTGTGGATGTATCATCTTCCACCGAACTGTGCATGCTAACCCTAGTGGTCACCGAACATGCCACCGAGATCCAGAATCCATGTCTCCAAGGTTGGGATTGCCAAAGGAGTAGATAAATTTCAGGCATTGGCTGAATCGAACACCTTGAATTTGACTAGAATAAGGCAAAAACAAATTTTCTAGAGTAAAAGAATGTTCTCCTGTGATAATATTGCCAATATTATATTGGAAATATCATATAATAATATTGTCATATAATTATTTGTAATATAATTGGTAATTATGATATATAATTATATTGTATATATAATATACATAATTGGTAATATAATGATATTGGTAATATAATAACACAACATTAGGAACATTATAATAACTTTTTTGGATGGGGCGTCCAGAATTGTGATTTTATTATTGAACAGAACCCCCAGTATGGGAGCTCCCTCTTTAAATGCAAATCAACAACTCTTCTATAATTTATAGTTTTTGAAAGTCATTTGGGTACGCTAAAAAGTTAAGTGATACTTTTAATTTGTATCACAGGTAGGATTTAAACTGAGGCTTTCTGGCTTCCAGGCACTACACTTCCTTGTAGTGCCTTTCTCTGTAATTACACATAACAACTGGGCCACTCTGTTGAAACGTACAAGAAATAAATCTACCAAGTTCTTTCCATCAACAGGCATCAAAGTATGAGCAGGAGCCCTTAGCTTTGTGAGAATCAAAATGCATTATGTATGTGCTACCCAGGGGGCAAAAATCAAAGAAGAAAACAACACAATATTTCCTTTAAATGTCAAAATGGCAACACTGAAGGCATTGGGCCAATGAGAGCTGAAGCATGAAGCCCTGTGCAGCATCTCTAAGTAGAACAGGTTCTATTGCGTTTGGTAAGCAGGAAGATCTAAGAAAAGAACATGAAGACTATTCTCTGCATCAATCTTATCAACTCTTGGGGTCTGGGATGATCCCTAATAACTGGGGTAGAGGCATCCAAACCCATAAGGCTCAAATGTTGAAATGCAGGGCTCATATAAAAGGATTTTAATTGGAAGGGATCTCAGAGATCTTTTAACCTGTTTTCTCCTTTATTTTATAGGTGATGCCTAGAGAGGTTCAGTGATTTGCCCAAGGTCACATAGAAGTCATGACTAGGATATTTTACAAGTTCCCCGGGATAAGAGTCATTAAATGTGCCCACAGGACACTGGCAGTTGTAGGGTCCTTAAGGGAGAAAGGGCACCATCCCAATGGGAAGAGATAGAAACCCTATAACACCAATTCTAATCAGGGATGGGGAACAAGGAAGGGTAGAAGATGAGTTTACTCTAACCTGACATCTAGTAGCTTCATATTTTAACTCATTATTCATGTCAACTGAGAAACAGCATGGTGTAGTGGTTAGGGAGCTGATATTGGAGACCCAGGAAAATATGAGTTCAAATCCTACCTTTGATAGATACAGCCTATGTGACTTTGGGCAAGCTATTTTTACCTCTTAAATTTTCAAAGCATGGACCAGGGACTCTGAGATCCTTTCAGAGGGTCCATTAGATCAAAATTATGTTTTAATTTTTAATATGAGAAATATCAACACATATAATCCACATGAACAAAAGTTTTTTAGGGAGGGGTCCTCAATATCATTTAGGAGTATAATGTAAAAATGGAGACTTGAACCCTGGACTTCAATCCCCAGAAGTCCTTGTTCTAGTTCCCGAGATGCTTTGTAACCTCACTGAATTCTCACCTGGGCCGAGAACAAATTATTATTTAGAGTCTCTGCCTATGGCTGGCCCTCTTCCTACTTCTGCTTCCAAGCAGACACGTCTCTCATGATGTAAGTGAAATTGAGTGGGCCTCTCGGCCCTCCTAGGCATGTGCTTTCTTACTTGTATTTTCTTAAATTCTTAATCTTTTATAAACCTTATAAAAATATAATACTTCTAGAGAGAAACTAAATTTTTACCTGCCACAGTTTGGTGATTTTAATTTTAACAATAAAGAGGTCCCCAGATTAAAAAGTTTGAGGTCTCTTGTTCTACAATAATTCCTTGAGACTATAAATTTATGAAGAGACTATTATATGCTGGGCACTGTGGTAAGCCCTAGACCAGTGATGGTGAACAGTGATGGCACAGGTGCCAAAAATGGCATGCAGAGTGCTCTCCATTGGCATGTGAATATCCTCCTGCCACCCCACCCCCGGTTTGTTACTAGAAAGGCAGAGGTATTTGGGAAGAACTGCTCCCCTCCTCGTCTCCATGCCTGATGACGTTTTTTCATATCCTCTGCCCCTCCTCCCAGCAGCCCAATGGGAGCACATAGGGGATAAAGTGAGCAGTTCAAAGGCATCAGAGCTGGAGGGGAGTGGAGTGCTCAGGCCAACCCCCTCCCCCTCTCTACCATAACTCTAAAACTCTAAAAGGTTTGCCATCACTGCTCTAGGCTATTGGCAGAGGAGTTATCAACCTGTTTGGGTGCTCAAGAAATATTTATGGACTGATTAAGTGACTGATTGGTAGAAATAATTTCCCCATTTGAGAGTTTATTATCAATGAAATATTGGTACAATTCCAATCTCTATTCCCTTTCTTGCTAACCAAGGGCGAAACTCTGTTGTTTCTAGCCGCGGATTGTACTTTTGAGCAAAGTCCTAGCTAGCAGTGTTCAGACTCACAGCTTTAGAGTCAATGCAGCAGTTTCTCATCTTTGCATCCCAGAGGTTTACAGGCATTAGAGAATTTTGTAAAACTTGAAATGCTGCCTATATATGATTTTATCAATAGCATTTAATAAAATATAAATACTATTTTCCTTTAAGAAAGAAGTTCCTACCAGAGGGTAGAGTCAGATGGATGGGCAGAGACAAAAAAAAATTTACCCATTTTAAAATGAGGCTGGTATTTTTTCTTACATAGTTCCCCAGACCCAGTCTTTGGGACTGGAAAAGGTTTTCTATAGAAGATGAGGACTGATCTAAGTCTTAAAGAAAGCGGAGGGAAAGCATTATGTCAGGAAAGGAGGACAGCAGATACAAAACCATGGCATCTGAAGATGGGAGTGCTATGGGAGAGATAGCAGGTAGCTTTATGTGGCTGGATATTTTTAAATGAATAAAATAAACCACAGAGGGCTATATATTACAATGTAATCACGTAGTTACAAGAGGATTCCAGTGTAGACAAAGGAACCATTTAGATGGAAAGAGAGTTATCCACAAGAAATTTTACTAAGTTGATTATTATGTGATAATACAGTTGATATAAAGTAACATTATTATGTATTAATGAATAATATTAAAATATATTATCCACAATAACTCAAATAGAGTTATGTCAGAATAGAGATCCCAGGTAAAGCATTCTTCCCTTTGAAAGTACAGCCTGTTACTCTTTTGCTGGTGTGAAAGGAAAGCATATACACACATATGAATGGCAAGGTAGATGTTTTAAAAACCTAAAAAAATCAAGCACAATTTAAGTGTTATTCAAAATATAGATATTATCCTGATTTCCCTCCCATTTTAGTAGATGCTATGGTTTGTAGGTGTCGTCTGAGTATATTAAAAATATCTAGTCTTTTTTCAAGCCCAAGTTTTCACTAATATGTAAGTCTGTCATAAGAACATTTTCTTATGACATATAGTCATCAATGCCTTGGTTTCCCTGTGATACAGCATGTTCCCCACTGCAATACACACACACACACATGCACACGCACACACGCACACTATTCTCTGTGAGCAGATAAATGTAATCACAGCTGTTGAGAAGGTGAAAGTTTACCAAGTGGGAATCAGGCTTGGAATCTCATTAATTCCAATCCAGGCTCCATTGCTGACATGCTCTGTGAAACTGGGCAAATCGTTGACTTTTTTGGGTTTCAATTTTCTCAGCTTGAAACTGATCATAACCATGCCAATGAAATAAAATGGCAGAATGAGATTCTGCGCTGAGCCAGACAACAGGGAAGCAAACGACAGGTAGTGTTTTGATGCTGTTAAAAGGATGCAGAGAAAAGCAGGGAAAACCTTGCTGTCTAGTAGTGTCACCTTCTGGTAAATGGGCATAATGAACTCAAGCTTTAAAAATCCAGCGAAGAGAAACACAGTCAAATTCAAACAGGCTGATCAACCAATGTGTTGAGTACGTTATGTTCTCTTAAAATTTGTCGCATCTTAACTTAATGTCTTTTTTTTTTGCCAGTTATTAGAAATATTAAGTAAAATTAAGATTTCATTCACTGGAGACCTTATAGGTGTGAAGAAACTCTACTCATGCAGATCATCACCTCAACAAATGGCATTTTGAAGAGTGTTTCTGAGAACAATGAGAAGTTAAGTAACTCAGGGTTAGACAGACCTTGAACTCACTAATCTTCCTGGCTTTGAGGAAGTTAAATGAAACAAAATCTAAACAAAATAGAACCCTTCATCCTCAAACTATATATATATATACACACACACATTTGCCCACATATAAAGAGAATTTTATTCAAAACACTGTCTACAATAGATGCTTTCATATCTCTTCATAAAAATCTGGCTTCCAACCTTAGCACTAAAGACTGCTCCCTCCAAAATTGCCAGCGATCTCTTAGTTGCCAATTCCAAAGACCTTTTCTTAATCCTCTTCTTTGACTTCTCTTCACCTCCGACATCGTCGCTCACTCTTTTGACCTCCATATTCTCTCCTCCCTGTTTTTGGGACCCTCTTCTCTCCCGATTGTTCCTCATACCTGTCTGAACTTGTCTCCTCTTGTGCAATCTTCCTCCACATCATGTCCACTCTCTCTGCTCAACTCCAATCTCACAGCTCCAATCGCCATTCAGATATCTCATATTGTATGTCCAGAAGGCATCTTCAACTTAATTATATCCAAAACAGAACCCATCTTTCCCCCTAAATCTCCCCCCCCACTCCTACCTTCCCCATTAGTGTAGAGAGCCACGCCATCTTCCCAGTCCTTCAGGCAGAAAACTAGCAGTCATCTTGGATTCTTCACTATATTTCACCCTCTGTAGCTAAGCTGTTGCTAAGGCCTGTTGATTTTACCTTTGCTACATTTCTTGATATACCCCTTTCTCACCTCTGACATTGCCGGCACCCTGGTATAGGTGCTCGTCTCTTTGTGCCTGGACTATTGTAATATCCTGCTGGTGGGGAGGATGGGCTGGCTGCCTCAAGTCTCCCCACTACATTCTCCATTCTCCCACTAATGTGATTTTCTTAAAATGGGTCCAACCATATCTCCTGAATAAACTCCAGGGGGCTCCCTATTGCCTGAAGTGATCTATAAAGTCTTACTGCAGTTAAAATTGTGTGTGTTTTTTAAAAAACACATCTTAGAATTGATAGGGGTATCCATTCCAAGATGGAAAAATGGTAAGGACTAGGCAATCATGATTAAGTGACTTGTCCAAGGTCACACCGTCACAAATGTCGGAGGCCAGACTTGAACCTAGATCCTTCCAACTCCAGGCCTGGCTGGCTAAATACTGTGCTACCTGGGAGCTCCTGTTAACTGTATTTCAATAAGATTGCTTTCCTTAATAATTCAATGTATTTGATCCAACACATTTGAAAACATTTCTTTGAGGAGTACAGAGGTTTCACCAGACTTCCAAAGAGGTGCATGACTAGAAAAGGTAAATCCACATCTACTGAAGAAAAAATGCCTGTTTGCTCATTCGTGATTTCTTGAGTAGCCAAATCACAGGTCTGATCTCTCTCCCTCTCCTATTCCAACTGGCGTACCCTTGTACTTACAGCCTAACTGACAGGACCACTATTTGTATGTGTCTAAGGCTCTCCTAGATTACAAGCACGCTCTGATAATTAGAGCTTGTGGAGTAGAATGAGCTGCTCTTTTAGGCAGAGCTTGGATGGCTGTTTGCTGTGTGACTATATTGTAGATGGCCCTCCTGTTCAGATACAGGTTAGACCAGATGCTCTCGGAGCTCTTTTCCAGCTCTCAGAATCTATGCATGGAGCCTTGTATGATCCTGAGGGCTGGGTCATTCCCTGGTGTTGTTTAGTCGTTTTTCAGTCATGTCAGACTCTTTCTGATCTCCTTTGGGGTTATTATCAAAGATCCTGGAATGGTTTTCATTTCTTTCTTCAGCTCATTTTATAGATGAAGAAACGGAGGCAACTAGGGTTCAGGGACATGTACAGGGTCACACAGTGAGGCAGGAAGAGAAGTCTTCCTGGCTTGGCACTCTAAGCCCTGGACCACCTAGCTGCCCTACCCATCTAGCACCATGCCTTGCATATGGCGGGTCACAATGAACGTTCTGACACCTAGAATTCAGGTCCCCTGTCTCTGTGTGTCTAGTTCCTCCTTATGGGCTTCCATGGCTGGGAGTCAAGACTGGGCTTCTGAAGAAGCAGACCTGCTCCATGATTCATTCTCCCAGCATCCAGCTCCAGAGCCTGTTCCCTTAGATTGACAAAGGCTAAGGCTCTGGGGAGGAGGAGGGGAGAAACAATGAGTCATTCACCTGCAGGTAACCAGCAAATTGAAATTGGTATTCAGACCATGCAACTGGTTATCTCCGCCTTTCTTCAGACCCTTCTCAGTCTCGGAGGTTTTTCCAGCCTGCTCTTTATTACTCTGTTCAATATCTTTATTGCTATGCTCAATCACGGTTCCCTAGTTCTCTCCAATACAGCTTTCCTTTCAAAACTGTAGTATGTTTTATTATTTTTTTTAAAATTCATTTCCCCATGAACTTCTTTCTTTTTTACTCACATTCTTTCCCCATTAATCATCATGTTTTCCCCACGGGTTTTATTTTTTATGCTATTAACTCCTCTCATTTTCTCCATTTGCTATACAATTTCTCATCCTTTGTGGTCTCGATGCTGTCTTCGATTCCCCTAACTGCCAGTGTTCTTGCTCTTGCACCAACTTATATTTAACTCCTTTGTATTATTCATTCTCTCTCTATTTAGGCTCTAAAAGTGTATACCTGTACTCGCTGTCCTTCCCAGAGGAGCACAGACTCCTAGCTAAGCAGACGATTGCATTTTTGTCCAGAGTGTATAATAGGTGTTTAATAAATGCTGGCTGATTGGGATGTCTGATGTTCTATTTGTTAGGCTGTCTATTGTTCCCTTGATGTGTATACAGCAGGGAAAATGTCCCTCGCTGGGTTTGCCTTGTGTACATAAAGATGGTAAAACAGGTAACTTCTTTTTCCCAGAAGCAAAAAGAGCCCCCCCCCATTATATAACAGCAAGTAGTAAATGATATTAAAAACAATGAATACATCAGTAATATAAATAGTAATAATAGTCATGACAATATTAATATGTTTTTAGGAATTGAAAAAGGATGCTAACAGATTGGGGAAGTATTCTACTTTCAGATCCTGACTCTGATATTACACCCCGTGCAAACTTGGGCAAAGTGACAACCTCCCTAGACCTCACTTTCTTCCCATGTAAAATAAGAGGTCGGGTTGGGGGACATTATCGATGACTGGATGCCTTTTAAGGTTATTTGTAGCACTGAGTCTAGATTTTTATGGCGTTTGAACCCCTGACATCTGGTATCCCTCTTGGCTTTCAACCAGGATCTTTCCACCTGGGGGTGTCTCAGGGAAATTTTACTATTTTAATATGTCAAATATTGGATCTTTTGTCCTGGCTCTATTCCAAGCTTTGCACTAATCGATGCCCAGGTAGCTCCTTTTTCTAGTTATCAAATACAAAGGATTTCAGACCACCTACTCAATCTAGCTGTGTCTCCCATCACCTCAGTCTGACCAAATGCAGATGGAGGAAACAATAGCAGACAGAGGTTTTCTAGAACAAAATGTCCCTGATAGAAAGAGAGCCCAAGGGACTTTGCAATATAGAAGGCCAGGGATGCTCTAGCTGTAAATGGAAAAATAATAAGCATGGATGGCTGGGATGAGATCAGATCTTTTGTTTAAAAAAACAAACAAAAGAATAAGAACCCAGGAACCAAGTGTAAGATATTGTACTTTTAAGGGTTTTTTTTTTTTTTTACATGGAGTGGTTTAGTGCTAAAGAAAGAAGAAATAATACATTTGTATTAAGGGAAAAAATGAAACCAGCTGGTAAAGGATATAAGATATTGCCACAGTTATAGGTAAATATTTTGATGACCAAAAGAAATAAAAAAGAACCTGGATTTAATGAAAATTGCTAAAATATGCAAATTAAGAAACAGTTTTCAGGAGAATTTGAGCAATCTGGGATAAAAAAAGAGCTGAAGTGTAAATATTAAGATGCAAATCACCTTTTGAATGATATAGGATTGTGCCTTGTAAATGATTTGATGGTTTAAAGGCAGAAAAATTGTTATAAACAGATAAAATGACTACTAAGAAGCAAACTTTTGAGGACCCTAAATGACAATATTACATCCTGCTGAGAACTTAAGAATTGCAGAAGTTTATGACTGCCAAGCTTATTTGCATGTTAGTGTTTTGTGACTTAAATTAAAGTGGACAAAAATGAGAAGTCACATAGATTTTTAGAGATCTTAATAGTACTGATTTCTTAGGGAAAAGTTAGTTGTTGGTTATCTTTTAAGTGAAAAGTGATTCACTAAAAGCCAGAAGACCCTGCTCTGAGCCGCTGAAAGGTCTGTATATGAGAAAGAAGATAGGAGTCAAAGTCAAAGGATAAAGAACAAATAACTGGAATGATGCGCAAGACCTGGAGTTAGCAAGACTTAAGTTCAAATCCAGCTCCAGAACATTAACTGGATGTGCAGCCTTGATCAAGTCACTTAACCTTTTTCTGCCTCAGTTTCTTTACCTATAAAATGGGGATAATGATAACCCCTATTTACCAGAATTATTGAGAGGAATAAAAGGAAATTGCCAAGTGCTTTGCAAAACTTAAAGCACCATGTAAGTACTAGCCATTAGCTATTAATGGTGCAGTGACTAGAGCACTGGGCTTGGAAACAGGAAGACTCATCTTTGTGAGATAAAATCTGACCTCAGATACTTACTAGCTAGGTGAGCTTGGGCTAGTCATTTAACCCTTTTTGCCTCATTGTCCTCATCTATCAACTGAGCTGTAGGAGGAAATGGCAAGGATCTTTTCCAAGAAAATCCCAGATGTGGCCATGAAGAGCTGAACACAACTGAAATGACTGAACATGAACAAATTAAGAAGGTTGAGTAAATAAATACATTTGATTTTATATATATATATGTGTGTGTGTGTGTGTGTGTGTATAATTTGTAACATGATATGGTTTTTAAGAGACTGAGTCAGCATGGTGTAGTAGATAACTGGTCAAAGATTTAGGAAGACTTTGTACCTCCACCTCTGATTTGTACTGGTTGTGTGACTCTGGGAAAATCCTTTAGTCTCTCGGTTTCTAAAGAGGATAACTCTTTGAGGTAAGCCTTTCTAAGGCTTGGGACACGGAGCTGGCGGGCCATATACTTCTGCATCTGTGAGGCAGTCAGTCTGCTAGGTGCCAACTGGCGAAAGGACTGCTGGGAATTCTGGGAATAGAGAAAGCCACTATTGGGCTTCCCTGTAGGGAAGAAAAGCAGAAGGGCAGGTCTTGGCTGAACATAATGGCATTTGCTGTACTTAATTTCCAGAAGACGAATGATGAAACACCTCGATTGGAAGCATTTGTCTCTGGTTCCTTTCAGATCGCTGATAGCCTTGACTAATGGGCTTGGTCTAGGAAAGAGAAGGTATATTATTGGGAAGAGCACAGGGCTAGTTAGGAGGCTGGGCTAGGAATGAAATTGGTAGGCTTTTAATGGTCATCTTATTTATTAATTTGCTCACAGAGTGGACGCTACTACTATTTTAAGGTTTAGTGTGAATCTTAGAATGTCTATAAGTGTGTGTAGGTGTGTTTATGTGTGTCTCTGTGGGGATGTAGGGGGAGGGAGGGAGAGGGAGAGAAAGAGAAAGAGTCAGAGAAAAATGGATCTTTGTTTTCACTAATCTGCACATTAAATTGAGTGTTTCCTTGAATCACGAATCCAGGTGACAAACCACAGCATAAGTAACAGTACCTGTGATTGTCCTCCATAAAAATCAAAGATATTTTCCCATTATGTTATACTTGTTGCAGAGATTTTGAAATATCATTTCTGTTCATCACTACTTTAAAATTACTGTAGCTATTAGATCTGCTGTGAGAAATTTTATATCATAAATATGTTTTAAAATATTATTTCAATACACCCAGTTTCCTTTGTAATTCCACACATCTTATTTTAGGCTTTTGAAAACACGATTCTGACATGGGATGCGTAGGTTTTATCAGACACTGCCAAAGGGGTCAGTCCGTGACACAAACAAGGTTAGCCTTTCTTCTAACACATTTTTTAAACAAAGGACTTGACTTTTCCCCATTACTCCTAGCTCTTCTCTCTAGTAGACAGGAAGAATTAGATAGGCAATGATAAGATCATATATAGGGTTCCTACAATCTTAAAATGTACTAAGACTTCGAAGACCCCTATATTTAAGACTAGAAGGGACCCCAGAGGCCATTGGTCTAATCCCTACATTTTATGGATAGATGAAGACTACAGGTTCATAGAATCATAGACCTGACTAGATTGAAGAAACTGAGGCCCATAACTTTTTCCAGGTCATATGTGCAGCATGATGCTGAGCGAGGAATTGAATCCAGGACCTCTGACATCAAAACCAGGGCTCTTTTCATGGCACTAAGCTACTTCCAATGGATGAGCCCCAGCCTCTTTATTCTGCCTTTTGCCCCTGTGTCTTTGCAGAGGATGTCCCCCGTGTCTGGAATAGACATCCGCCTTACCTGTATCTCAGAAACTTTCTGGCTTCCTTTGGGGCTCTGCTAATGTGCCACCTTCTATGGAAAACCTCTCTTGGTTTCCCTAAGCTGCTGAAATGATTAGGCATATATTTCTCTGTTTACCAATGAGTAATTCTAAACTTAAACCAATCGCCCTTTAACTCGGGCATTCCCCAGGTCTGGGATGCTCTCCCTTAGCTCTAGGGTCATATCTAATATAAAACTTAACGAATCCTTACTCCAGCTCCATTTCTTAGGGCTTCTTTAGGAACTACTTTGGATTTATTTTGAATATAGTTTCTATTGACTTATCTGTGTACGTGGTGTTTCTCCTAGGCAAGGGACCTGGACCCCTTCTTTGATTATTGTTTGTGAAATGCATAAATAAAAAGCCTCATGACTTCAAAGGGAGCCAATAATATTGAAGTAAAGTGATCAAACTATTAAAAAAAAAGTTCGCAGATGCTTGTTGCGAATACTTGCTGTAGGATGATGTCAGTCCCTTGCAATCAAGAACTGTTTTTTCTTTTCATTTTTCTATCTGTAGTGCCTAGCTCAGTTTCTGGCCCATAATAGACACTTCATAATTGGTTGGTTGCCTTGCCTTGATGACTTGTTGAACAGCAAGTGAACTGATCATTAAATGCAAGGATTTTGAGCTATATAAAGATTCCCTCCACCCCCCAGATGCAATAAGTTGTGAGGTTCAGAAAAGTACATTTTCACCCTCCAAGCCAAGTAGATGAGGGTTTTAACACCAGAATCATAGAATCTCAGGAGTGATCAGATCTGCAGAGACCTTCTCATATCCAAACCCCACTGGAATGAGAATCTATTTTATCATTCTCCTAACAAGTATTCGCCCAGCCTCCACAAGAAGGTCCCCACTGACTGGGGGCTGCAAAAGAGAGAACCAGAAGGCACCAAGATTTTCTGCACAATTAATCACTGAAAACATGTCAAGAAGCAAAAATATCTTCAAATGGCAAAAAGACAGCCCAAACTAATAATTAAAGCAAATCCATCACTCATGCCCAACATGGATACTCTCCATACTCACTTGACAGGCTCACAACAAAAAACCGTGAAAGAAAGCTCATTTGATTATTACTTGAAAAAATGTTATACCTCAGAGGATATTTTTGGAGCGTCTTTCTTTCTTTCTTTTTTTAGCATCCTCAATGCAAAATTTAGAGTTTATTTTTGGGGTGCTCTGCTGTTCTACCTTGGAAAACTTTGTATTTCATAAGACAGGACACAACATCCCTGGCTCACTGCATGCCCCACAGAAGTAGACTTTGCTGTGCATTAGGCAATCGGTACATTCTAGAGATGCCATTTCCAGAAAGTTTCTTTTCAGGCATGAAAAACTGGTGGCACTAGAATGGAAACTCTGTGAGATCAGGGGTTATTTTGTTTTAGTCTTTGTAGCCCAGGAATCTAGCATAGTTCCTTCCTTTCTTTTTTTTTTACCAGACTTCTGATTTCGTTGACTACAGAGAGTCTAGGAGGGAGCTCCCTCTTCTAATGTAGTTTTTTGCCTATTTGATAAATGACAGTTTTAGAAAATGAATGCTTAGGTGACTTTAATCCAAGTCTTCCTGAGTGAGTGTCTATCCACTATTTCACACGGTTTCTCACCACTGCCTGGTACTTAGTCGGTGCTTTCATGAATGCTTTTTGAATGGAAATGATACCTGTTTATAGAATGGCGCTGTGAAGTTATTATTAACTTACTTTGAAAAGTATGCAATAGTATTTATAATAATCACATTGGAAAAGGCTAGGTTACTATTTGGACCATTCTTAAAACTGCCGGGATCTTAATGACAGTCACATGCCCTAACAGGTATTTGGGATCTTCCTACCATTAATCAACAATAATTTCCTTCATGTTCTGGCTTATTCCGGGTCACACAGTGTATGTAGCATCATTCATTACTCTTCTCTGTGATTATTTAGTAATGTGGTGCTCCTTTCTTTCTTTTTTTATCGTCAAGTCTGCAATGCTTTATTGTAGTATGGAGGTGAGCCTGTGCCCTGGAAAGCTATGCTGGTACATCACACTATTTGTCTGGCACATCCTCCCAGACTGGAAAGGCCTTAAGGATTGCCTTGAGAAATGGTCATACTTATTCCTTGAAGTTAACCCAGCAAAACTCAATGATGACCTGTCACCAAAAGCACAGCTATGAACAGAGACTTGGAATCTGGGTCTAGGGCAATTGTGTAGGGCCATGGGCATGGAGCTGGGCAGCCTGTGACCCAGAGGGGGCAGTCCAAGCTTCCAGGGCATGATCCCCTGGTAACCTGGCATTTCTATTTGCAGCTTTTGGTTAATTGTGTTACTTCTGGTTTGGGGTCAGGAGCAGACAAAGCATCATGGGACGGGCATGTGGTATAACATTTAGAGATTCAGGGAAAAGGTACTGTCTACTTTGCGGGCAAATCTAGAAGCCAATATTAACTAAATGCTTTAGAGACTTTAGAAAAATGAAGAATGCATATGATCAACACATGAATTTAAACAAGATCAAAGAAGAATTGTCTGACATGTGGAGAGCACATTTTGAATCGGTAGCCTGAAATCTAGAGGTAGATACAAAAAGTTAATTTTTTAGGGAAGAGGTAATGAATGATTTGGGAGGTATCATCATAGATACAGCTGGCAGGGGCAGCTAGGAGCACAGTGGATAGAGTGCCAGGTTTGGAGTAAGGAGGACTAGGTTCAAATCTAGCCTCAGACACTTCCTAGCTTTGTATACTTGGGCAAACCACTTAACTCTGTTTGCCTAGGTCTTGCCTTAGAGTGGTTACTAAGACAGAAAATAAGAGTTTACAAAAACAATATGGCCAGTGGAAAAAGGCCTGAACCTGGATTTTCTGGGCCCAAATACAGCATATATAGCATCATACATTACTCTTTCTGTATTTATTTTAAAATAGGTAAAATAAAACATATCACATTATATAGTTTTTAGGGGGCAGCTGGTAGCTCAGGAGATAATGAGCCAGACACTCCCCTAGCTGTGTGATCCTGGGAAAATCACTTCATCCCAGTTCCATAGCCTCTTCTACTCTTCTGCCTTGGAACCAATACATAGTATTGATTCTAAAACAGAAGGTAAGGGTTTAAAAAAAAAAGAAAAGAAATATAGTTATTCAACTACTACAGAAGAAAATGTCATGGACTCTACACTTAACAAGTTGTATTTTAAAGAGTTGGCTAGGGCATTTAGAGTTTAAGTGATCTGTCCAGGCTCATATATTTATTACTTGTCAGAGGCTGGACCTGAACTCAGCTTCCTGACTTCCTAACTTAAGGGATAACTCTTTATCCACTAAGTTGAGCTACCTCTCACATATGTATATACATGGTCTCTATCTTTAATCTCTCTGTCTGTCTCTCTCCCTCTCTCCCTCCCTCTCTTTCTCTGTGATTCCATTTCTATCCCTATGTCTATCCTGATGTCAATTTATAGTTATATATTTATTCACAGACATGAATCTATCTACATATTAAAGAAACATATAAATAAAAATAACAGCGTCAGAGCATATATCTTCCCATCCTATCCAGACACTTCTAGATTGGATCCTCTTGTCAGATGTGCTGTGCTTGCTTTCAGAGTTTTGAAGATATTTCCTGATGGTTTTTTTCCTTCTTCCTGGATACTCAAAAGACAAGATTCTTATAATGTCAACCCCGTGAAGGGCTTTCTTGATGCTGTTTGATTTGTTTACCATCTTTGTTAGAAGTCAGCACTGGGCAAATGGCCTGGCTGTCTTTTTGAAGCTTTTTTGTTTGGAAACACTTTACCTCCACTCCTTTCCATTCCTCTTTTTTACAAGCGGTTCCCATGGCATTTTCCTCACATTCACCTTTCTGTGTATCTGACAGCCATCTCTGGACCCTCTTTCCATATTGTAATTTCATCTGGACGACTCCTTTTGCATCTCAAAACTGATGTCTCACTAAAGTACTCCAATAGAATAGAGTTGCAGGCACAGTTTGTCGGCATGTTTGTGATAGATTTTGGTAATTAAGTAGGCATTTCTTTGGCTAAAAGCACAAAAGAGATAAATGCACTATAAAGAGCAATAAATTATCAACGGCTTTGGTCTATTTAAAAATCTGATTAACTTATTCATTTTATTTTCTTAATTTGCCAGGAGAAAAAAATGCATCATTAGCTGGATTCGACATGGTATTCCATCTTGGTAATTGGGTCCTCAGATAGTAACTTTAGCTCGAACCATGGAAATGTTGTTTGAAGAGTTGAAGGAAATTCTAATTATGATTCCTCTTGCAAATAACATTGATTTCCAATTGGGAAATGACTTTTCTCTAAAACCTATTTACTAATGGTTACCAAGACATTCATTAGCTTAATCAGAATTAAAATGCCATTTTAGTCTTATCAATATCTGATCTTCATTTCTTAGAAAAATGGTGTTCCTTGAATATATAGAAAAGCCTGAATCAATATGCCCTTTGAAATTTGTCTCTTTTCTGTATTTCCAGCCATCTTCTACATTTTTTTCCTCTTTGTATGTTCTACAATCCAGTCATATTTATCTGTTTTGTGTTTTTCATACATGACCTTCAATTTCTAATCACCATGTCTTTGCACTGACTGTCTTCTGGGCCCAGAACACTCTCCCTTCAGGATTTCCTTCAGTTGGGGAATGAATTAACAAAACGTGGTATACGATGGTGTTGGAATACTATAGTGCTACAAGGAATGATGAACAGGATGATTTCAGAAAGGATTGGAAAGACCTACATGGACTGATACAGAGTGAAATAAACAGAACCAGGAGAACATTGTGCACAGAAACTGAAATATTGTGGCATGATCAAATGTGATGGAGTTTGCTACTCTCAGCAATAGTGATCCAGGACAATGCTGAGGGACATATGAAAAAGAATGTTATCCACCTGCAGAGAAAGAACTGTTGGAGTATAAATACAGAAGAAAACATATAACTTATCACTTATTTATTTGGATGTATGATTTGGGGTTTTGGTTTTATAAGATTATTCACTTAGAAAAATGAGTAATATGGAAATAGGTTTTGCTGGATAATGCATGTATAACCCAGGTTGAATTGCTTGACAGCTCCAGGAGGAGGGAGGGAAGGGGAGGAAGACAACATGAATCATATAACTTTGGAAAATTTATGTGGAAATTTGTTATTAAAATAAAATGAAGATAAAACACAAAAAAGAACACTCTCCCATCAAACCTCCCCCTCTTAGAATTCCTGGCTTCTTTCAAAGCTGAGCTCAAACACTACCTTTGGTAGTGGGCTTTCCCCCCCCACCCCCCATTTGCCCAGCTGGTCGTCCTTTCTCCTCTATGGTCACCTTCCATCTACTCTTTATCTTGTACATGCCAATTTCTGATTGTACTATCTCTCTAATTTGAACGTAAGCTCTTTTAAGGCAGGGACCATTTTCAAGGATTATAAGAAAATGCAAATTTTAAAAGTATATCCATTCCAATGTTATGCTGAGAAGCAGTGTGGGATAATGGAAAAATCTGGAGCTGAGCCAGATTTGAAGCTGGAAAGAAATGGGTTAAAATCTCATTTATGGCACATATTGGCCAGGTGACCCTAGGAAAGTCATTTAAACTCTCATTGTCCCTGGGAACTTTCTAAAATTATACACTGTAGAGAAGGTGACAACCTGCATTAGTAGAGGGAGTTTCTTCACTTGGGAGTTCCTTATACTTATAGGAAGGACTTGGAATTACTAATGGAGATATCGGTATTCTTAGAACCTGTATTACTGGAAAGCTGGTGGTATCATTGACAGAAATGGGGAAATTCCCAAGAGTTGTAGGTTTATATTTGAATTTAACACAACACACCAGAAGGGTCTGACTGGAGTAGAAGAAATCAGAACAATCACCACTGAAGTAGTGTTCTTATCTTTTCTGTGATCTTTCTCTGCAACTGAAGGAGTATATACATGCTATCAGTGCTCTAAATTCTAGCCCGTGCTTCACAAGGTTGTTCTGACAATCCAAATGAGATAATATATGAAAACACTTTACAAAACACCAAAAAAAAGTTAGTTATTATTATTAAGAAAAATACCCAATAAAATTCAATATAAGCGTATTATTCAGGAATATTCTACCAATAATATATTTTAACAAATGACTACTAGCTTATTTACTTTATGATGCTCCTGATGTCTTTTCCAAATACAAATATATGAAGTTTTGGTTTTTTTATTCACAATTCATATTTATAATGATCTGGTGATCTTACTTTTTTGTACTATTTTACATGTCTTTTTTATATTTTGTTATATTACTTATATTTGTCATTCTAATGGCATAATAATGTTTCACTGCATTTATACTCCAAAATTTATTCATTTATTTCCTAACTGTTAATATAGTTTGCTTCCAATATTTTTTAGATAAGCCTTTTAATTTTCATTTTAATTATATCCTTAGGGCATTGACTATTTATACAATTTTGGGCTGTTAAAAATAGTCTATGTACATGTTTTGAACAGATGGATTGCTTTTTCTTTTTAATTACATCCTTAGGGTATAGCTTAGTAGTGGGATCATGAGGTCAAAGGGTGTTGTCAGTTTCATAATTATTATAGAGAATTTTAAAATTTCCTCTCACATGATGCACCAATTTGCAATTCCACCAACAATGTACTGAGTTCTAGTTTTCCTTTAGTCTTCCAATAATTAATTTCTCTACTTTTAATTTTTTGTGCCAATTTGATGGGTACATCATTGAGAAACCTCATATTTGTTTTATTTTGTTCTTTGCTTACGAGAGGGTTTGGTTAATTTTTTTACAACAATATTTTATTTTTCCTCAATTACATGTAAAAACAAGGATTTGATTAATTTTAAAGGAATTATTAACAGGCTAATTTCTTCTTTTAGAAACTGTCTTTATGAGACATAGTAGAAAGAATACTGACATTGAGGTCAGAGGACTTGGCTTCAAATTCTAATCTCAGTGTTTCCTACCCATATGATCCTGGGAAAGTTATTTACCCTCTCTCAGATTCTTCATTCTTTAAATGAAGATTTTAGACTACATAGTTTCTCATATTTTTTTCTAGCACTAAATCTATAAGTCTATGAGAATTATCTATTGGGGAATGGGTTCCCCTCAGAGAGTGTTATAAAAACCTCAGGAGCTAACCATCTATGGTATCTATTACCATTAGCAGTGTCTACTACAAGAAGCAGGACACCTGATTCTATTGGGTCAGATTTGGGTTTAAGAAATTCCTAGGGGTGGGGGCAGCTGGGTAGCTCAGTGTGTTGAGAGCTAGGCCTAGAGACGGGAGGTCCTAGGTTCAAATCTGACCTCAGGCACTTCCCAGTTGTGTGACCCTGGGCAAGTCACTTGACCCCCATTGCCTAGCCCTTACCACTCTTCTGCCTTGGAGCCAATACACAATATTGACTCCAAGACGGAAGGTAAGGGTTTAAAAAAAAATTCCTAGGGGTAAAAAATTAGTTGTTTGTTAAATGATTTTGATAATAGTATTATAAATAATTGCAAAAAAAGAGTAAAATCAGCTAAATGTCCAACAGTAGGGAAATGGCTAAATAAGTTGTAGCACAAAATAGTTAATATGTATATTCACATACACATACATAGAGATGTGCAATTAAAACAGGTATGAAGAATGCAAAAAACCCTGTAAATACCTTTATGAAATGATTCAAAGTGAACAAAAGAAAAATGAGGACTATAACTGAGACTATGATGATATAAGAGTGAAAAGGGGCTAGGTGTGAGGGCATATGCCTGTAATACCTGCTCCCAGGGGAAGTTGAGGATGGGGGAATTTCAAAGGAGTTCTGAGCTACAATGGGACTAATGCTGATTGGCCGCTATAGTGTCTGACACAATATGGTAGACTACTGGGCATGGAAAGCCAATAGGTCTTCTATGGAGGGGAGAAATGAACCTGGTTTCTAATGCAAGAGGTCAAAAATCCTAGTGTCATCTTCAGTAGGATCAGCCAAGTGTCCTTCCAGGTTGGGTGAGAAGGAGAGACTTGGTCTCACTCAAAAAAAGAAAAGTAAAAGTGAATGAAAATGAAAGGACAAAGTATCCCAACTGGGCCTTGAAATGAGTCTCCAAATAGTCATTATGGCGGCAGCTAGGTGGCTTAGTGGATTGAAAGTCAGACCTAGAGTCAGGAGGTTCTGGGTTCAATGATGACCTCAGACATTTCCCAAATGTGGGATCCTAGACAAGTCACAACCCCAGGTGTCTAGCTTTTACTACTCTTTTTCCTTGGAACCATTATACAGTATTGATTCTAAGATGGAAGGTAAAGGCTTAAGAAAAAATAGGGTCGATAGAATGTGTCTGGGTAAGGTATTTTGCTTCACTTATCTTCTAGATGTATGAACCTTTTTTTCTGAATGGCCAAGTACACGGAGAGAAACAGCCACTTCCACCAGTCTCTGTCTTAACCCCCACGATCCACAACTACAGGGTAGACAATAGCCTTTCCTTCTGAGAACCCCATATCATTAATTTTTCTGATAATTCATGCATTACAATTCTGAGTCATAAAATAACAAATCAAGTTCTAGAGTCTATCCAGATCAAAATCTCATTTTACAAACAAGGACATTGAAGGCTAGATAAATCAGGCAGTGTAGAATCCTAGATTTAGCACTGGAGAGGACATGAAATGTTTCCTAATCTAATCTCCTAATTTTACCGATGAGGAAACTGAAGCCTAAGGAGGTTAAGTGATTTACAGTAAGCACCAAAGACTAATTCTGGTATCAGAGGTTAAAATTGTATCTCTGATGCTTATTATCTGTGGCACCTTGGGTAATTTAACCTCCACAGACCTCAGTTTCCTTTCCTATAAAAGACAAAGTTGGATTATATGGTCATTTAAGTTCCTTTTCCTTAAAGGGATAGGATCTTATGAATTCAGTTTCTCCTTCTCCAGGGCCAATACTCTTGACATTGTGCTATGCTATTTTCCTTTTATGTACAGAATTATTTCCCAAATTGATCCTTGTGTAAAATGCTTCCCAAATTCAATTTTTAAACCAAACCTCTGATTGAAAATGGGTTTAATCTTGAAGCTGTTTGGAATCAGGATTCATTTTAGATCTAGCCTCATTTATCTGTGAGTTTATCTTATCTCCAAGTTTCATTTCTCTCTTAAAACATTAATTAAAAAAAAAGTTCATCTCTTTAACTATTGCTGATTGCATGACTGCCTTTTGGTGCGAATTATCCTAGCAGGCAAACTGGATAGCTAGCAGCCTGGAGTCCTGCAGGGTAAGCTCCTTTTCCCTTACTTTCCCAGTGTAGATGGAAGGTAACAGCTGGGGTCTGTGGTTTCTGGGAATTCTGCCTAATGGCTTGGCAGGATGAAAATTTACAAAGTCTGCTTTGTGGGAGGTCACCTAGCTCTTCATGACAATAGCAGCTGCAAACTGTAAGGAGAAATCTTTGAATCAAACAGGCATTTATTAAGTGCTTGTTGTGTGCAAGGAACAGGGCTAGACACTGGAGATATAAAGACACAAATGAGCAATGGCTCCTGCATCCAAGGAGCTTATATTCTACTGGATGGCAAAGGCTTTGAAGAGTAAAATTTTCTGGGAAACAAGGATCGAAGGGAGAATATCACAAAGGGTTATGGGTTTGTAGAAGGGATGATGGTCAAGGGATTTGGCTCTCAAGCTGGAAGGGACCTGAAAGAACATCCAGATGGGGATTCTTTAGCTGAGATCCATGGAGAGATTTCAAAGGGTCTATGGACTTTAATATGAATAAAATTTTATGCTGATGTTCATCAATCTCTAACTGAAATTTACTATTTCTTTTACTGATGATTATTGACATTAAAATACAATCTACTCAGAACCTGCCTATAGTATGTCTCATTTCCCATCACAAACATCAGAGTGATTAAATGATCTGCCCAGGATCTCATAGGTAATAAAGCTAGATTCAGGATTCAAGTCCTTTGGCATCAAAGTCAACACAACACGTTCCCCATCACTTTTCTTTTTTTCCGGGATCTCCAATTTCATTGATGGAGGAAATTCCAGATGTGGAAATTCCCTTTACCAATGCACAAACAACACCTACTCTGAAACTTATGATCTTAGTGACTTGCTTTTGAGAAATGAATTGACATCTAAGAGGTCATTTGACAGAAAGTCGTGGCGAATAAGTCAGGGAACCTTTTTGTGATCCAGCTATGGAAATGAGTAACAGTTGTATTTTTAGCTTGTCTCCAACACCTCAATCCTTTAGTATCAATTAGTAAGAAGAACTGGATTGAAAGGTTTAAAGACAGCTACCACATGTTGAAATTTCTTCCTCTGAAAATGGGTGGTATGAGGATGGTTGAATTAGATAGAGGCCACTTCTAGCTCCAGGTTTCTGGTTCTACAACCTTGGAGAAATAATTCAGCCTCTCTAGGTCTCAGTTTGCTCATCTGCAAAATGGAAGCATGTATGTGTATGTATGTGTGTGCAGACTAGCTGGTCTCTTAGGTCCCTTTCAGTTCCAGATCCACAATTCTAGAATTCTCTGCCTGTGGAAGAAAAATGGCAAAGCAGTGACTTTATTCCAGAAGTTGAATCTTTAATTGACTAGAACAAATTAGCACCCTCCCCCTGAACCCCCTTTGCTCCCCCCGCCACTCCCCTTCCTCCAAACAGTCTATCCCAGATGGTCTATGCCATCTGGGATCAGCATAACAAGAAATATTTTAGGTTCTGAATTTCACAAGATATTCCGAAGGCTCTCCCAAGGTGGCCGCTTCTAGCTCGAAGAACACCAGACCCACCTAGTGGCTGCTTCAAGTACTACAGTCATACCCAGAAACCTACAGAACACGTGGATGCAGCCTCTGGTGAACGTAATCATCCCGGAGATAAACCTCGGGTTGGAAGGCGCCAGTGCTACCGCCTTGGCTTGGCTCCTCAAGTACGCAGGGATTGCCGATTTGCTTTCAATAGACAAAGTGGTCTCTGCGCTCTGAGGCTATCGCTTTCTCGAATCAATAAGTCTTTCTCTGGCCCGTTAAGAGGCTCAGCCCGGAGGAAAACAGTAGGATGAGAGGCCGGGAAGGTCCCGGAGATCTGAGTTTTGGGTGGAAGGCAGCAAGCGAATGATCCGCAGGAATAGATCGGAAATCTTGGCCAAGCCAGCTTGGGAAAAAAGGAAGCCCTGGGGTCCAGGGGACGCTGGGCTCAATGGGAGTGCCACGACCTCATCTGAAATTTTCATTGTGTTACTTACAGCCCCTTTGATTTTGGGGAAGTTGCTTAACACGTCCAAGTCTCCACAAAATGAGGAGATTAGACTGGACGGCTTCTAAGGCATACTCCAATTTTAATGATTTGATCAAGGTAGCTGGGTGGTATAATGGTTAGAGAGCCAGACATGGATTTGGGGAAATCTGAATTCAAATTCTGCCTTAAACACTTCCCTCTCGCTGTAACCCCAGGTGAGGCATTCCACAGCTTTCTGTCTTAGTTTCCACACTTATAAAATGAGGATGATAATAATCCCACCTACTTTACGATGTGGATGTGAGGAAGAATGGAACAATCTACTGCATATAAACTGTTTGCAAATCTTAAAGCACAAGATAAATTCTATTTAATAATAATTACAAGTGATAAAATTGTTAATATGATGCAATTTAATTATATAACCAAAATGGCTACAAATCATGTCAATAATAGACTTAGAGATGGAAGGGACCTCCAAGGTCACTGAGTGGCAGTACCTCCACATAAAGGTGTACAGAGTTAATCAAGCAGCAGGTATTTATTAAATGCCTGTGATGTACTACGAAGGCCAAAATAAAACAGTCTGTGTTCTTAAAGACTTCTTGGAGCATTGAGTATAGCAATGGCCTTAGAAAGGATGAGGGAGGAAGGGCGGAAGATAAATAGAGATGGAGAAATGGAGAGACAGATAAGGAGGGAGATAGACTAGAAGGATGTATGGACAGACTGATAGGGCAGGAGGTCGTGATAGATAGAAGAAAGGATAGATCTAAAGCTAGAGAAAATAATATTTATTAAGTGTTTGCTATGTGCCAGGAGCTATGCTCTCCCCTGGGGTTACAAAGTCTAAGCAAGCTTGACAATCAGTAGCCTCAAAGTTACATTCTAATAGGGGAAGGTAACATTTAAAGAAGAAACAAAGACTAAGTGGAAAGCTCAGGAGGACCAGACACCAAAGTACAAGGTTCCTATGGGACGGATATGAAGATGATGGCCAGGGTCGGTCAGCACAGGGTGCAGACCAGCAGGAAATGATCTTGAGGAAGGACTTGCAGTAAGATGAAAGGAAGGGTCACTTCTCAGAGCTTTACTACCATCTCAGGAGCAGAGGTCAAGGACCCAGAGAGACCCACTATTGTTACTTACTAAACCATGGACAAACCAGTTAGAAGTCTTTGCCTCAGTTTTCTCCTATGTAAAATATGGATATTAATATAAATAGGAGCTATCTCACAAGGTTCAGAGGAGATTGCGTGCTGTACATCATTCATCTGAGAACTTTAAAGCACCATATAGATGGCAATGGTCATACACATCTTGGATTTGGGAGAACAGTCAGAGAGTGGAGTTAAAATGTCATCCTTTTGTGAGTGAGTATAAGAGGCAGAGCTTCACTCCATTTGGGAGGGGGGGGCATATAATACACCCCTTTGTTCATGCTGATGGGTCAGAGAAATGGCAACAATTTGAGTAAGGATGTGTCACTATACAAAGCCAAACATTAGCCCCAGTGCAGGGCCACCTGTCAGGGCCCCGCCATGATTTTCTGAGAGCTGCTAAAACTCCAGGTGGTACTGCCAGGTGCCAGTTGGGACTGTAGTATATGAAAGCATCCTGGTCCCTTGGGCTCATGTTCTACAGTTCTCATCATCCTAAATACTAACCAGATGGTCAGGTTAGCAAAAAACATCCAAGCAGGCTGATGTATTTCATGAAAAGCACCTCACAAAGGAGGAGAATGTGAATGAGCCCTGCCTGCTTGGGGTCATGCCAAGGTGTTTGCTTGGATTTTTATTCTTTTATTAAAATTTCATTGATGCCATCTGTTTTATATCACAGTCACTTATGGAATCTCCTTCACTCCCTTCAGCAAACCTTCCCTCGTAATAACAAATCCTATTAAATGAAAACCCCCAACGTAGGCAATATTCTGCACCCTAGTCACCCACTTCTCCAAGGAGAAGAGGGAAGTATACTTCTTCATCTCTTCCTTGAGCCAACATTAATTATTATAATTATGCAGCATTTGGCTTCATTTTGATTTTGATTTTGATTTATTTTATTGTAGTCATTCATATATTGTTCTTCTGGTTCTAACATGTGACACTGCTTTTTAAAAAAAACCCTGACCTTCCATCTTAGAATCAATACCATATATTTGTTCCAAGGCAGAAGAATGATAAGAGCTTGGCAATGGGGGTCAAGTGACTTGCCCAGGGTCACATAGCTAGGAAGTGTCTAAAGCCACATTTGAACCCAGGACCTCCCATCTCCGGTCCTGGCTTTCTATCCACTGTCCCCAGGAAATAGTATTTGTAAAGCAAATAGTAGGTGCTTAATTAATTAAGCAATTACTAAGCATTTATTAACTATCTACTGATATGCCAGGTATTATGCTAGCCCTGGAGATATAAAAACTGGCAAAATATATTACTTGCCTTCAAGTTGCTTACAATCTAAAGGGAGAAACCATATGCAAACACACATACATACACACCCTAAGCAAGCTACAAATAGGATAAATAGGAAATAATTGACAGAGGAAAAACAGTAGAATTAAGAGACTGGGGAAGGCTCCTATAGAAGGTAGGGTTTTAGATTAGACTTCAAGAGGTCTGGGAGGTCAATAATTAGCATGGAGGAATGCGAACACTTCAAGCATGGGGGACAAATAGCAAATATGAGCTCAGGAATGGAGTGTCTTGTTTGTCAGGAGGCGGATGCCACTAGACTGAAGAGGAGTAAATTATAAGAAGCTGGGAAGACAGAAGGAGGCGAGGTGATAGAGTTCTTCAAAAGTAAGCATTTTTTATTTGGTCTGGAGGCAACAAGAAGTCCTTGGAATTTATTGAGGGTGGGAAGGTGACATGATCAGATTGATGCTTTAGAAAATCACTTTGGTGGCTGAATGGTTAGGAGGATGGATTGGAGTGGGAATAGAAGTCCTTGGGGTTTATTGGGGGTGGAGGTGACATGAACGGATTTATGCTCTAGAAAATCACTTTGGTGGCTCAATGTTTGGAGGATGGATCAGAGAAGGGATAGAGGCAGGTAGACTGACCAGCAGTTATTGTACCAATCCAGGACTGAGGTGATAAATACCTGAACCAAAATGATGGCAATGTAAGAAGAGAGAGGGAGCAGCTGGGTAGTTCAGTGGATTGAGAGTCAGGTCTAGAGTCAGGAGGTTCTAGGTTCAAATCTGGTCTCCAACACTTCCCAGCTGTGTGACCCTGGGCAAGTCACTTGACCCCCATTGCCTAGCCCTTACCACTCTTCTGCCTTGGAGCCAATACATAGTATTGACTACAAGATGGAAGGTAAGGGTTTAAAAAATGTAAGAAGAGAGAAGAGGGCATATTTGAGAGCATAGAAAAATGAAAATTGACAAGCCTTGGCAATAGCATGGATATAAGGAGATAGTGAGGAGTCTAGGATGAAGCCTAGGTTGTGAGCCTGAGAGACTAGGAGGGTAGTGTACTCTACAGTAATTGGAAGGTAGGCATTGGAGGAGGGATTGAGGGAAAGAAAATCAGTTGTCTTAAATATAATGAATTTAAGATATCTAATGGATACCCACTTTGAGAGCTCTGAAAGACAGTTGGAAATGTGAGGTTGGAGGTCAGCAGAGAGTTTAGGACAGGTTAGATAGATTTAAGATTCACCAGCACAGAGATGGTAATTAAATCCCTGGGAGCTGAAAAGATGATGAGGTGAAGTAGGATAGAGGGAGAAAAAAAGAGGTTCCAGGACAGAGCCCTTCAGGACACCTGTGGTTAGATGGAGTGATTTGGTGGAGGATCCAACAGAGGAGATGGAGAAGGAGCAGTCAGAGAAGTAGGAGGAGAACCAGGACAATGTCTTGAAACCTCGAAAGAAAAAGAAGCAAGGAAGAAAGAAAGAGCAATTAGCAGTGTCAAAGGATGTAGAGAGGTCAAGGAGAATGAAAACTGGGAAAAGGCTAATGGATTTAGTGATGAAGGCATCATTAGTAACTTTGGAGAAAGCAGATTCTGTGGAATCCTCCTTCTTGGTTCTGTTTACTTCACTGCATCTGCTCATTCAAGTCTTTGGAGGGTTCTCTTAATTTCTCATTTTCATTGTTTCTAGTGGTATGATAATTGTGTTGGTTTATCAATGTTTGTCTGGCCATTCATTCTTCAATCCATAGGTTCTTAAGGGGTCCTAAAGGTAGTCAGATTTCAGGTAGTTCATGAACTTGGAGAGGAAAAAACATTTTTTTAAAATTACCTCTAAATGGAAGTTAGTATTTGTCCATTTGTGAATAGAGGCAACACCCATGATTCTCAGAAGGGGTCCACAGCATTCACCAGATTGCTGAAGGGTCCCATGACACAAGACAGGCTGAAAACTTTCCTAATTGAGGGAGGACTACCTTTTTTTCTTATAACAAAAGTACACACTTGTTTTTCTAAGGGATACATTAGCTGCTCAAATCTACATTCTCGTTTTAAACCAAGACATTCCCTTCCCTTCTATCCTTCCCAACTATGAGCCTCTAATGCTTAGACTAAGACTCAGCACTAAGCAGGTGCTTCATAAATGCTTATTGATTAATGCATAGCACTGTTTGAATAGAAATGCTAGACAGCTCATGGAATCTGAAATTTGGGGTCATGATTCTTAAAGACTAGACTAACTGAAAAGTGCCTAGCCTTTAACATTTTTTCTTACTATTACCATTTTCTATTAATTTGCTATTACTATGGACAATTTCTATTTATCCCAAGAAGGGAGAAAATAGAATATAGCTTGTACAGATATTCTCATATAACATGTTCGTCATGTTGCAGAACAAGACATATTGCTTACATTAGAGAAAAATCCACCTTTAAATTCTCCTTAGACCTGAAAAATACCAGATCGTGTTGTATGTGTGTATGCATGTGTGTGTTTATATGCACGTATCTGTATGGAAATGTATCTTGACAGGCATCATTAATCATCCACTATGTGTCGGGCAATATGCCTAGTGCTGGGGTTACAAATACAACAGAGGAAACAATCCTGACTCAGAATGAGCTTAGATCATGACGCGGGGAATAACAAGAGTAAACTCACATATATATGTACACACAGGCACACACATGTAAAATGCTCACATGTATTATAGTTATCTTTAACATGTATATGATATAGATAGATACATATATGTATATTCAGAATAAATAAAAGAGAATGCAAATGGAAGGTATTAACGCCACAATTTTACTGATATTGGGTGCTCCCATAGGAGGGAACTCTCTCTTCCAATGCAGGTCAGCAGCACCTTCTGTGCAACTTGAAATCTAGGAATTAACTTAGAGAAAGGAGAGGTTAGGTGACATGTCTAGGGCTAAGGAGTTGTCTCAGAGGCAGGACTGGAAGCCAGGGCTTCTTGGATCAGAGATGAGGCTCTGTATATATCACCCCCTCATCATGTGTGCACACACATGTACTCACATCTACAGGATAGAGAATATACACACTTGCATATACATATACCAAGCGGGTATTCTTCAGGCAATAGGCAGCAATAGGTGTGCTTATATAATCATCTTTTTGGGGCTACTCCTCCCATTTGCTCTCCCAGTTGAATGCTGGGTCCCCCAAAAGTAGTGGTTGTTTTCTTGGGCATTAGGAATAACCTTATAGGTTTGAACTTCTAATGTTATAGCTTATGAGCCCTCCCCTGTGTGCTTCTCATTAATAATCAACTAGTAGACATAATTAGTTTTTAGCAAAGGTATTAACTATAAAAAATGGATTTGGGGAATAGGTGGGTGGCTCAGTGGTTTGAGATCCAGGTCTAGAGACGGGAGGTCCTGGATTCAAATCTGGCCTCAGACACTTCCCAGCTGTGTGAGCTTGGACAAGTCACTTGACCCCCATTGCCTAGTCCTTACTTAGAACCAATACACAGTATTAGTTTTAAGAGAGAAGGTAAGAATATATATTTTTTAACTGAAGGGGAATAAAGAGTAACTGCAAAACATTTCCCCAAAAGACTTAGAAAATGCTTTCCCACAAATAAACAATGTATCCATGGGCAGAGTGGGCTCAAACTTAGTATACAACACTAGAGAGAAGCACGCATGTAGGGCGCATATATTGCAAAGTCAATTCACAGATTCTGACAATGTGACTATTGAAGTCCTTTCTCTCTTTGTAGTGGTTTCATGTAGTTGTCACTGAGTACAGCAACTCTTGGAGGGATCAAGTTTAGCTAGTTCTTCTGTCTTGTGCTAGGGATTCCTTGATCTCTTGAACCCAAATCTTCCTTTCCTTTTAGAATTTGCCTCTCTTTATCTGTGACTAGCTGGAGTGTGGGCTTCTATTTCCAGCTAGATGCATTTCTATTGGTGAGTAGCTTCAGAGGGGCAGGAGGGAGGAAATGAAAGAGAAATTTTCTCCCCTGCAGGTGTCTTCCTGAAGCTACTAACTTACAATCTTTCAAATGGATGAATTTTAGTTTAGTTTATTTAAATCTCCCAGGATGTGGCTAATCTGTTGGATCAGTGGATTGTATTATTATCTTCATGACTCAATCAGAGAGGTATAGGCACCTCATAAATGAATCTGAGTATAGACACATCTCTACGGTTTAACACTTCATTAATGCACTGTGATTAATTGTTTTCCTTCTGTGACTACCTCCTCTGAGGTGAGAGGGAACTCTTCTTTGTGTACATCTGCATATTGAATACAGAAGATTCCATATGCCTTTATATGTATGAATGAAAAATGGTTCCTTCTTTCTTGTAATAATTGGGTTAAATTCTTTGCAGGAAGTAATGGAAGATGTGGGAAGAAAGAAGAAAAGCAGGGAACTAGAAAAGAAGCTAAGAATTTGGAGAAAAGCACACCCTTAATGGAGAATTCAAAGCAGTAAGGAAGGACACAAGTGATTGCCACAGGAAAGGACACTGGAAGGTCTGTCATCATATAGATCTGAATCCTAATTCTGCCATTTATTAAGTAGCAGGCAAATCTCTTAACCCTGCTAGTTCCCACTGCCCTTAATCAAAGAATACAAACTTATGAAATACACAGAAAATGGAAGAAAAGTGTTAGGCATTGGGGATACAGATACCATAGTGAAGTAGATCTTGCCTTTGAGGAGTTTATGTTTTATAAAATGAGAGGACTGGGCTAGTTGGCACCTGAGGGCTCTACCACATCTCTGTCTATGATTTACCTTTGGCATTTACTGTTTTCTGTATTACTTTGGACTTGTTCTATAAGCTGTCTCACATCATAATTATTTATTTTTAAAAAACACAGCCACATTGTCCTTAAAATAACAGAATCAAAGAGGGGAACGGCTGACAAAGTGGGATTTATTCCAATGTTCCCAAGGCCATCTATCTAGAAGACCTCCAACAGAATATGCCTGGATTTTTATGGCTGCTATTGCAGACATGTTGCGCATAACTGATTTGCAAAGTCAGAGAGATCAGATCAGAACATATCAGAATGGGGTGGGAGGAGGGTTGGAATAAGAGGAAAAAGAGACTTCCCAAGGGTTTAAAAAAAAATTCCATTTATGCCAAAAAAAGAAAAAAAAAGTAGAAGTCTTTCTTTCCCTTGTGGATGAGAAGTGGGAAAACATAAACCTATGGAAGGAAAACAGATCCATTCCAACTGGCCTCTTTCCCAAAGCTGCCCATCTGGAGCCAGTTGTTACTGAAACAGACAAATGCTAGGTTTGAGTTATGATGGACTAAATGCCATGGGCCATAGTAGGCTCTTTGAGAGCACTTATTTGTTATCATCCACATTGCCCAGGAAGGCTTTGCAGATTGTCCTCCCAGAGTTCAGCCCCTTCCTCCCAACCAGGTAGCAACTTGTTCACATTTGTCTGCACCAAAGTTTGCTCTGGAAATGGCAGATGTGGCACAAACCCAATGGTAAAAAGCCCTGGCCATTTTGAATGTCTAAAGGCTTTTGTTTTAGGAGGATAAAAAGTAGAGTTCTGATGGTATCAATAAACCATCATTTCTGAATGTGATTTGACACAGATCGCCAGAAGATCTTATCTATCTGGTCCATTTTTTCTTTCTTTCTATCATTTGAGCTCATAATGTGTTTTAGGTACAAAATAGAGGAGACAAATTGAAACTTAGAGCCTGTCCAAATCAGAGATTTAGAGTTAGAAGAGATGACATCTAGTCTCATTTCTTTCTTGTTTTTTTCCCATTTAAAAGAGATCCTAGGAGATTAAGTGATTTTACAGGACTATAGATTTATGACAATGGTCCCAAAATTCAAATTCTTTATTCCTTCCTTCCCCTTTCCCCTGTCATATGAGGAAAGTGAGACCTCAGGAGGTTAGTAACCTCATAGAATCACAGATTAAGATGGTCCCCCAAAGTCCCTTCCCTTCTCATATCCTCTTTCTCTCTCTCTGATTGAGGAAACTTATTTCAGGATATTTAAGCATCTTAATAGTGTGATGAAGAATGAACGGTTTGCAGAAAACTGAGAGGTGCAAATGTCAGAGTGAGTGATCGACAGGAGCATGTGACTAAGGGTCCCATGGAAGCCTGAGGCTGGAGATCTGGGAAAGATTCTATGCCTAATGGACAGACTTCTCTCCTGAAGGACCTTCTTTGAAGGCTTGAAGGAAAACAGGTTTCTGCTTTCTCCTAAGACCAGCTAAAGAAGAAAGAAAGCTTTTGAATCTGGCTGCTGGCAGCATCAGCAAAGAAGATCTCTGGACCTGTTTGGATACAAATCAACTAAAGATCCTGGCCCATTTGAGTGGACTCCTTGTGTGATTTGGCTATTGGGGAAAATTACTGTTTAGCTTAGAAAGAGAGTTTTAGACACGTTATAGACATTAGGTTTTAAGAGAACTAGTATAATTTTCTCCTAAAACCCCTGTTCCTTCCTCCCTTTCCCAAACAATAAATATGAATTATTTATATGTTCCCCCTAGTTCTTTCCTCACCAAATTCCCAACATAACAATAGGATCATGGTTCCCTTCAATGATATTAGGGTTTTTTTTTGTGTTTTCTAATTAGGGATACCCTTCTTCCTACCTGCTGACTTTTATAGTTGACCTCAGGAAAACAGATTTGGAACCGGAAGAAGCCTGGGAGATATTTAATTCAATCCTTTCCTTTTATAACTAAGGAAACTGAGAATTTAAATGGCTTTCTTAGTTAAAAGCAGGATTTTTACTCAGGCCCTCCAACTTCAGCGCTAATGTCCATTCCACTGTATCATTCTGATCTCGTTACAGAATTCTCTCTGGCTTAAGAGAGATGTGTTTGCCCTGGGATTTTCTGAGAGCTAGTCTCACGTAATGACAATGACACACACACACACACACACACTGATAGGTCATTTTTAAACTGCTTTTGCCAAAGAAGAGGTAGTGAAGTCAGTCAATCAGTAAACATTTATTAGACATCTACTAGTGGCAGGCATGGCATGTTGCTAAGTTCTAGAAATAGAAATAAAGGCAAAAGGAATTTACAATCTAATGAGGGAGACAACATGCAAACTTCTATGTGAAAATAAGTTATAGATAGATAGATGATAGGTGGACAGAAGGATAGAAAGATGATAGATTGATTGATAGATGATAAATAGATGGATAGACAGATAGACAGACAGATGGATAGATAGATAAACCTTCAAGGTCATCTGGTCCAGTTCCCTCATATTTCAGATGAGAAAACTGAGGCACAGAGCTGTGATAACTCGTTCAAGGACACACAGAGATTAAATGGCAGCTCTAGAATTTAAACTTGTTGGAACCCAGTGTTTATTACAAAATCATGTGCTATTAAAGTGAATTTAATTGAGTAAGTTGAATTGAATTGGGCTTGGACCTAAGTAGAAGGCTTGACTCTTTTCCAGACTCGGCCAGGCCTCATTGGGAGCAGGGGAATAAGAGAGAAGGGAGTGATGAGTGGTCAGAGATGACAGCAGCTAGACTCCAAACTCTCCGAGTTCCTTTAGTGGCCTCCAGAGCCAGCTTAGTTATCTAGCCATTTACCCTAACTGGGGCCAATATGTGAGGATATGTGTGCATGTATATATAACATATATGGATTGTGGTAGGCAAATGTGTTGGGCAAAGCCAATAAAACAGATAGAATCTGTGCCGTCTGGTCTTATTCAAACACAATTAATTGATTAGGGAATCAAGATCATTGATCCACCTTTGTCAGCCCTAAAGGGACTCTGAGAGTCTGGTAATAACAGGAGCTCTCAAACTAGGGCTGAGCCCAGAAGTTAACTAAAGGCTAAAGACCATACTATTTAGAATTGGAAGTGTCCTCAGAGATCATCTATAGTCCTGCCTTCTTAATTTACAAATGAAGAAACTGAGCAACTTGTTTAAATTCACCCAAGTAAGCACATATTGGAAATGATATTCGAGCGCAGGTCCCCATTCCAATTCCTATGCTCTTTCCATTGTCCCATATTGCCTCCATATCTCCAGGCTTATTTCATTTATGCCCATAGCCCTTTAACCGCCACCTGAATCTCTGCAAAGCTGGCGGATCAATTCTCCAATTAGCATACGAAACACCAAGTTTGTACTTTGGAAAAAAAACAATCCATCAAGGACTTTCTGCTACTATTCAGTTTTGTTGCTTCCACATGACCTCCATTTGCTATCTAATTAAAACATTTCAAGAGTAATGATGAGGAAAGCGAAGACTGTGACTGTTTTTAAAAAATATTTATTTTTTTCAAAGGAAGCATCAGGCATTTATTCTGACAAGCAGCATATTTTCCAGGTCCAGAATCACACTTGAGAATCCTTAGACCTTAACATGCTAGGGGGAAAAATGTAGGTAGATGTTCTATTGCTATGGAAACAGATACAAAAATCTCAAGCTAAATGCAGGGACCAACAGGTTTTACATGTAGAAAGCAAATGAATTGCTAGATTCTTATTATATTTAGAAATGCTCTGATCAAAGCCTAGAGGGCTAGAAAGCATCAAGCCTGGCTGGCTGAGCATCAGTGCCTCTAATTATAACAAGGGGAGGAAATGGTATTAGACTAGCCCAAATGAGGAAGGACAAAATGTTCATAAAGCTAGTGTTGTCTCAGCACCAGGTTAGTTGGGAAGATAGGATCATGGGATTTAAAGCCGAAAGGGACCTTAGAGGCCATCCAATCCAACCTGCTCATTTGACAGCCGAGGGAATTAAAGTCCAAGGTCACAGAGGAAGTATCAGAGTTGGAATTTAAGCCCAGGCATTTGCTTGCTCATTCCATTAAAACAGCGTTTTTCACACGGCATGCGTGGACTTAAAAAATCAATTTGAAAACCATATTCAAAATTATCAGTCTCCTTTGCAATTCTATGTATTTTATTTGATGCACTAAATAATATTATTCTTCAGGAGGCTTCACTAGCCTGCCAAAGGGGTCCAGGACATAAATTGTAATGTAAATGCTAGCTATTATTATTAGATTATATTGTTACTTCTTAACTTTAAACTTAAAAATCATTAAACTCCTCTTATCACAACAATCCTATGAACAGATGAGGAAAGCCTTATTTTCTCCATTTTACAGATGGAGAAACTGAGACTCAAATCAGTCAGGGTCAGTTAAATATGGGAAGTTAAGAAATAATTTATTTAGCTAACAATCAATCAGTAATACTTATTACTCACCTACTCTGTGCCAGGCATCCATGATGGTTCTTGCCCTTAAGGAGCTTACAATCGAATGGTGGTAACAACATGCAACAAATATATACAAAGTGAACCATATACAGGATAAAGAGGAAATAATTAGCAGAGGGGAGACACTGGAGTTAAGAGATTTTAGGGAAGGTTTCCAGTAAAAGAAGGAATTTTAGTGAGGGCTTAAAGGAATCCAAGGAAATAGGTTGGTATATTGGAGGATTCTTTTTGCTTAGATATGGCTCTGGTGCTGGCCCCAGTATCTTTGTAAATTTGGTCTCACAAAGGGGAATGATTCAGTGGAACCCCCCCCCCCTCCCCACTAGATTTTGAGTCAGAGAAGTCCTGGGTTCAAATCCTACAAATGACATTTAGGAGTTGATGATATAGGCAAGTCAATATCTTTGAGTCTCCTTTTCCTTATCTATAAAATGGGAAACGCTTCTTTCACTATATATCCCTTGGAATTTGTGGTTAAAATAGTTTGTAAATCTCAAAGAGAAAATTCATAAAGTAATCTGCATTTTTATAATTATTGTGGATTATTATTTGTATTATTATAAAATGAGAGCTATTAATACTACCAAGATAAGTGCATTTGTATGACTCACTCTCTTTCCCCCAAATTCTTCTCTTTGACCTGCCCCATACTTGAAATTTTATCATTAAAAATGCATTTCTTTGAGTCTGAAATTTTGTTAATGTTTGATTAATTTTTATTTTGTGTTAGTTATTAGAATGACTAAAGAGAAGTGCTTGGATATTCTTTTTCTCCTTTGTATGGAAGCTTTGGGGAAGGTTTTGAATCTATGATCCCTTTGTACAGGATCACAGATTTAGAACCAGAGGATCCTTTTTCTAATAGTTTTGATGATAAGATGAAAGTGATGGCCAAATAAGCTAATAATAAGATAAGAGGGTGCAGCTAGGTCCTAGAAGACAGAGAGCCAAACCTGGAGATGGGAGGTCCTGGGTTCAAATATAGACTCCTGGCTAAGTGAGCCTGCACTAGTCACTTAATCCCAATTGCCTGGCCCTTATTACTCTTCTGCCTTGGAATGGATACTTATTATCAATTCTAAGACAGAAAGTATGGGTTTAAGAAATAAGTAAGGTGATGTTTTGTGGAATCGAGATGATTAACTGATGGGACCTAGTGAATGGTGATTAATGGACTTAGGGCAGCTTAGGTGAAGGTCTCCCATGGAGTGATACAGGACTCTGGTCTGGGACCTGTTTTGCGCAATATTTGTTTATCAGTAACTTGGATGAAGGCACAGATAACATATTGATCAAATCTGAAAGAAAAGATTGGCAGAACACCCAGTGCACTGGACAGGAGAATCAGAGCTCACAACAATGGCAACAGGGTCCCAAAAGGCGTTGAATTGAATGGAAATACAATTTAGTAGAAATCAATGCAAAACGTGGCACTTTGACAATAAAATTCTACAAGAGCTCCTCTCTAGCTCATGTGCTTCCACCTGTCATTAAAGAGAGGATTTTAGCATGATGGAAGATCTTTGGGTCTTTTCTATCATGGATTCCTTTGGCTGTCTGGTAAAGTCTTTGGATCCATTATCAGAATAATGCATTTGAATGCATAAAATTAAATAAAATATATAGGACTGCAAAAGAAACCAGTTTCATTGAATTAAAGATATGAATTTTAAAAAAAAACCTAACCCATGTTTTAAAGGACTACAGGTCCAGAGCTGGAAATGACCTCAAAAGTCAGAGTCCAACCCTTTCACTTAACATATGAGAATGTAAATTCTTCCTGAAGGGGCCGTTAAATGGTACAGTGATAGAGTGCCAGCTCTGAAGAAACTAAGACTCTTTTTCTTGATTCAAATCTGGCCTCAGACACTTAGTAGCCATGTGACCTTGAACAAGTCACTTAAACCTATTTACCTCAGTTTCCTCATCTGTAAAATGAGCTGGAGAAGGAAATGGCTAATCACTCCAGTATCTCTCCCAAGGAAACCTCAAATAGGGTCACAAAGAGACAGACTGAACAACAATTAATATAATTCATGCTTATGGCAGTTTTAGAGTCCTTTAAGATTTACAAAGCACTTAAAAATAGCTCATTTGATCCTTGCAGCAATCCTCAGAGGAAGGTCCTATATTATCTCTATTTTATGGATGAGGAAACTTAGTTAAGACAGAAGTTAAATGATTTGTCCAAGAGCATATAGCTAGTATCTGAGGCTGGATTTGAATTCCAGTCTTCCTGACTCCAGGTCCAGTTCTCTATTTCTAGATCACCTACCTGTCTAGATGTAATATATTAATATAATACCAATTTGGGGGGCAGACCAAATTTTTGAATGTATTAGTAGAGAAATGTCCCATGGAGGAAGCTCTCTATACAAATTCACATCATTAACTCTTTTGCAAGTTCAAGTTTTAGAGGGTTGACTTGGACAATGAATAGTTAAATGATTTGCCCAAAGTTCTACAAATAATATACATCAAGGCACAACTTAAATCAGTCTTCCTGACTCTGAAGTCTGCTTCAAAGATCTCTGTGTCATGTAGTTATCTATTATATGACCCCTGTCTAAAATTAAGTCACTCTATGCTATATAGTTATATGCTACATATGGACACATATATAATATATATTTGTATATATATATATAAATATACATGCATGAAATCTGTTCTTAGAAGCTCTTAGAAACCATAATAGTTCAAAGGACAATTGTTTCTGAAAAGAAAAGTATCTTTACTTTTTTCTGGATCTCAAAGGGTAAAAGTAAGTTAAAAAAAAATCCATGCTACAATGAAAAGAACATTTCATTTTTAAATAGCGGACCAGGTTGTGAATGGGACTGTTATTTACCAGTTCTGTTACTTTAGGGAAGTCATTTAATCTCCCTGGCTTTCAGTTTCTCCATCTGTAAAAAAAAGGGGAGATTGGGCTAGAGGGTCTCAGAACTCTTTTGTGGGTCTAGATCTATAACCCCAGGAGCTCAAGTACCTGAGACATAATAAGGCTAGTTTATAGAATCTATTTTCTTAGTACCAGTGTGACTTTGAACAAGTACTTAACTCCAAGATCTCAATTTCCTCATCTGGAAAATAAGGAAATTGTACTAGATGGTCTATGCTCCCTTCCAGTTTGGAATTCATGATCCTATAAACCTTTTATCTAGCAACTACCGTTATTCATGACCTGACACAAATCTCCCTTATTCCCCTGGACTCTCTGTTTGTTGAGAGTGCTAATGAGTGATGGAACACCCCAAAGAATGGAGCAGAAGTCTTGGATCTGCATTAATCACATACTGGGTGGACACTTAGACACAGAAAAATGAATATTTAGAAACATAAGTGAAAATCATCAGAGTTCCTTCTTTGAAGGATTTGGAATTTCCTCATAAAATTGTATCAGAAGCAAAGCCAAAGGCTATTCTAGAGTATGTGACTCAGTAGTCCACCTTCTCAAAGGAGTCTAGACTTACCATGGCAGTGGGTTTTAGAGGTATGAAAAATGATTTCCTTTATATGAACCTATAAAACTTGCCTAGTTGAATTTTGGACATGGAATGTGAAAGTTGGGTAAAAGATTCAGAGAAAAAGACCTTAGAGGTCATTCAATTCAGCCCCACCCCATTGCAAATGAGTAAACTGAGACTCAGAGGGATTAAGGAACTTGACCAAGGTCCTACCGATACAAGTAGGACTCAAATACAGCTTCCTTGATTTCAAATCCAGAGTTTCTCCCACAGATCTTTTCTCTTGAAATAGCATCTATTAGCCACTGTAGGGAGACAGATCCTTAGCTTAGTAAACCACAGAGTGGCATAGTGGAAATGATTTCCAAACTAGGAACCTGGCCTTGCCATTTACTTATCACTGAATCGTGGTCATAGAACTGGAAGGAACCTAAAATGGTCCTTTTGTCCAATCCCTTCATTTTACAGGGGAGGAAACTAAGACTTAAAGAAATTGTTCACACAAGGAGCAAACAAGCACGGGGGCAGGAATTGTGTTCTATCTTTCTGCTTCTGGAACAGTGAGAGCTTTGTCTATGGCCCCATACTCTCTTGAACCTCCCTGCTTGAGCCTCAGTTTCTTTTTTGTGAAAGGGACACACGGTACTTTTATCATTTACCTCATGAGGTTGTATTGAAGCTGAATGACAAAAGGTTTGTACATTAATAGATGTGAATTAGTATTACATAATCAATTTTTATTCTTACTAGCTGTGCAAACAGGAGCAAACCACTCAGCCTCATTTTTCTCATCTATAAAATCAGGCAGATAACACTTCTATTACTTGCTACACAAGATTGCTTTGAAGAAAGTACTGTTAAAACATAAACTGTTAGATAAATGTAAAGGACCATTTCTTACCTATGCATTAGTTTGGAAGCTCTTTTAAAAAAAATCTCTTACTTTCTTAGAATAAATTCTAATACAGAAGAATGGTAAAATATAGGGAATTGGGGGTTAAGTGACTTGTCCAGGATCACAAAGCTAGAATGTGTCTGAGGCCAAATTTGAATCCGGGACCTCCCAAGTCCATACCTGCTGCTCTATCCAATGTGCTACTTAGCTGCCCCCAACTGGGAGCTCCTTGAAGATGGAACTGTCTTCTGCTTCCTTTTGTATCTCCAGCACTTAGCACAATGACCAGTATATAGTCAATATTTAACCAGTGTTTATTGATTGATTGATTTCATCAGTGCTTGGAGATCCCAGGGAAAAAACTCCACCAAGGAAAATCATTGACTTTTCTGTAATTTGTGATCTTAGACACTATTTAGGCATGGATGGGCCAAGTCATTTGCCCAAGGTCATAAAACTGGTATCTATCAGAAGCAGAATTAGAACTCAAATCTTCAAATATTTTAAAAAGAACTTTGTATTTTCCAAGAGACCAGTTGTTTGTATGAGGCATCACTCTCCATAAGCCTGTAACTTTGCTCAAAGGTGGGCTTTACATATTTTCTCCTAATTGCCTTCCAAATTTAACCAATATGAATTTAAATGATTTTTCTTTCCAATGAAATAACTCTTGTGCAATCTGGGCTTACTTAATACTCTTGTATCAGTCAATCTACAACATGTCATCACTGTGGGGGCAGATAGCAATCTTCCTTCCAAATTCCTTCTGTAGCTTAGAAATCTATTTCAGTATTTAATATTCTTCATTCTTCCTCCTCCAATACACATCCAAACAATAAAATAGTATCCTTTCTGCTCCTTACTGAAAGCAGATTAGACCAGTGCCTGGTTCTGTGGCACTATTTGTGCTTTGCTTTTTGTAACTAAAACCCCATCTGGTCCAGGGCTAGTGGCCAGAAAAGGAGGTCGAATCATTGGGATGATAGATTTACAACTGGAAGGAACCCTAGAAGCTCTCTAGTCTCACCCTCTTACTTTATAAATAAGGAAACTGAGACCCAGATGGGTTAAGGGACTTGCAAGTCATATAAGCCATACACATAGAATGTGACAGAGGCAGGATTATTATTATTATTATTATTATTATTATTATTATTATTATTATTATTATTAACTGGGTGGTCCAGTGGATAGTGTGCTGGGTGTGCAGCCAGGAAGATCTGAATTGAAATGGGCTAATCCTTTAAGCTCTGATTGTCTCAGTTTCCTCCTCTGTAAAATAGGATAATGATAGGAGCTATCTTCCAGGATTATGGTAAGGATCAAATGAGGTAATATTTGTGGAGTGTGTTGTAAATCTTAAAGCATGATACAAATGATTATTATCATTTTGTAATGAAGAGGGCACTGGAATTGGAAGTCAGGAAGTCCTAGGTTTGAATTCTTCCAGGCTTCCCACATTTCCTAGGTGTGTTACCTTGGACAAGTCACTTGGTTCCTCTGTGCTCCAGTTTTTTCCCTTGGAGGAGGAGAGTGATTATAATAGTTTCTTCCTCATGAGGTTTTTGAGTGATTCCAGAGCATGCTTATATGTTGCAAAGCATATAGAAAGGGCTGCATTAGCAAGAGGATTTGGGGTTTTCTTGTCCCTATGGCAGTCTCTCTCCAGAGGAGAGCTTAGGTTATCCCATCCTTAGAGCTTGCTTTATTGTTACCTGAAAGTCAGGTAGCCATTCAATCAACAAGAGTTCATTATGTCCTTACTATGTGTCAAGTCATCTGCTAAACTCTGAGAAGAGAAATAAGATGGCAAGTGCAGCTAAAAAGCTCAAGTGACTAAACAGAAACAAATCCAATAATTTAGGCACTCATATTTTTAAAAAAGTTTCATTTCTGGGGCAGTAGTTGGCTCAGTGGATATACTGATCACCAAGCCTGGAGTCAGGAGGTCCTGGGTTCAAATATGGCCTCAGACACTTTCTATCTATGTGACCCTGGGCAAGTCACTTAACCCCAATTGTCTAGCCCTGATCACTCTTCTGCCTTGGGATTGATACTTAGTATTGATTCTAGGGCAGAAAGTAAGGGATTTAAGAAAAAAAGTTTTATTTTTGACTTTTACTTTTTTCACCAGGATCATTTCCCATTCTTCCCCTTCTCCCAACCATTCATTCCTGGTTACACAGAAAAGCAGTTAAGCACCCAAAGTGGACAGAACAACTACTTCCAAGAGTCAAGATACCATTCTGTGCCTGTAGTCCCTCACGTCTCTACAGCTAGCGAGTGAGTGTCTGAAGCCAAATTTGAACTCAGGATGATGAATCTTCCTAACTCCAGCCCTAACCCTCTATCCACTGCACCAAAATGAGCCTTAGTTTATTGTTAAAAGAGGGCCAGCCTGGCTGATTTTTGAGGTCCCTACTCGTCCTGAATCTGTGATCTCTCTTCTCACATTTCTTTGGCCCATTTTTAAGAGGACATGACTTCATTTCAATTTTGGTTAATGAAAGAACATAGAGGGAGAGAGGGTAACTCTTACCTTACTGACTCCATCAAAAACCATTAATCAGATCCTTAAGATGCAGAAGGTAACAAAGCCTCACACAAATTATAAGCAAGGCTTATAAAGCATGAAAGATAGATGGCAATAGCAGGGAGGGCATTGTCTGAACATAAAGAAGAAACTGATCTTTAACAAGCTTTCTCACCCACTGACCTTGAGGGGTTTTTAAGCTGTTAACACCATTTCAGCACTCACTCAACAGCCTCACTTTGGAAAATTAATGAGGATTTATTTTTAGAGCAGAATTCCAAATCCTTACATTAGATGAGACATAAATATCGTCCAGAGGTCACATCTTAATCAGTGAAGACTTTAGGGTTGTATAGATGGCTTTCATATTATAGGCAGAGATGGGTCAGTGTTCCTTGGGGGGAAATAGCCCAAGGGCATGGGTGCTACACTGGAGGAATGCCTCTGGGAAAACTGCCTGCATATTCATAGACTCTGCTAAAGGAGCCACATCTAGTGGGGGCTTCTGAATATTTGAAAAAGAAAGGCAGGTTGGCATATCTTACTAGCATTTTGGGGTTTAGAGGTAATTATTTAAAATGGAGTCCATTATATTTGTTACCCTCCTTTGATGATAGAGAGACACCCTTCTGTGGTGGGTAGAAAGCTGTCTTTGGAGCCAAGAAGACCTGAGTTCAAATCCTAATTCTGATGCATATTGCCTGTGTGATCTTAGGCAATTCACTGAATTTCTTAATGATCTAGACCAGAGGGGTAAAATACATCAAGGCCCACAGTGTTCCAGAGTGTGGTCCATAGCAGATCAAAATGTAATTGGGAACTATTTAACAAAATAAATTAAAACACAACAAAACAAAGATGATTTTACTTTTTAAACAGTCAATGCATAGACTGTAGGGATGCTTATGTACAGATTGTTGTTCAATTATTTTTCAGTTGTGCCCGATTTTTCCTGACTCCATCTGCAGTTTTCTTGACAAAGATACTTTCGTTTTCCAGCTGATATTACAGTCGAGGAAACTGAGAAAAACAAGGGTAAGTGGCTTAGCCAGGGTTGTACTGCTATAAGGGTCTGAGACTAGATTTGAACTCAGGGATATGAGTCTTCCTGACTCCAGGTCCAGCCCTCTATACACCATGGTGCCCACTACCTGCCCCTTTGTACTAATTTATGTACGGATCCGTAGCTTTCATTTCTAGATGACTTTGATCCCATTGGCCAAGGCAACTCTTTAGGACCATAAGTTGCAGAGAAGGTGCCCAACCCAAATGGGTAGAGAGGGGGCTTCCTTACCTGGAACTGATTTAGTTTTGGGTCCCTACTAAGTACTATACAAGGGGAAAAGAATCCTGAGCTGAAGCTCAATATAAACTCAGTGAGTGGCAGGTGGGGAGGGTCTTCCATGTCAATATCAACTCATTCCATGACTGAAACTCATGGCCTCCCTCTACAAAACCTATCCTCCTTCCCCAGTTTAGGGAGGAACCTGGTCATTCACACATACGGGGTCATGGATGGAGAACTTGAAGGGGACCATCGAGTGAACCCCTTTATTCTAAACAAGAAAACAGAGGCTGAGAGAAATGTTGTAGACTAGAGGATCATGGATGAAGATCTGGAAGAAACTTCAGAGGCCACCTAGACTAGTCTCCTCTTTTTACTAATGAGTGAACTGGGCACGATTAAGATAAAAGGCTTGCTTAAGCAGTGCTGGCATCTGAACCCAGGTCTTCTGGGTCTGGCTCTTCAATCCAAGAATGGTGCTTCCCACTCTGACATGTTCTTTTTCAACAGTATTGGAGAGAGTCACAAAGTGCTTTGCCCAGATGCAGCCCATGCCTCAGTTTGACAATTCACCACCCTGAGAGTCTGCTGGAATGCCATTTTTCGCCCTTGAGCTTCTTCTCCCACCCCCAATAAACCCTTAGAAGCTTCCCTACTAGGATTTATGCCATACTAGTCCCACATATGTAACAAAATTGGAGGCTCGAGCTAGAGATGAAAGTGAAATGCCATAGCTATTTATATAGTTGAATAGATACACATCAAATGGAAATCTATCCAACAGGGAGGACTATTTACCACTTTGAGTTGCCAAGCCTTGTGAATTCTACCTCCACAACAACTCTTCATCCATCCCTTCTCTCCACCCACACACCTTGGTTTAAACCCTCATCCTTTCTCTCCTAGATTATTGTAATAGACTTCTAATTGGTCTCCCTTGCCTCCAATATCTCTGCATTCCAATGCATCCAACACATAATTGTCAAAATGATTTTCCTAAAGCATAAATCTGACTATGTCACTCTCTCATTCAAGAAACTGCATTGGCTCCCTATTGCTTGTGGGATCATATATCAACTTTTATTGTTTTCTATTTACAATTTGGCCCCTGTTTACTTTCCAGACTTCTTATACATGGCCTTTTTTTTTTATTCTTTACTCAACAAAGCTGGCCTCTGTACTTCACTCCAGCTCTCCTATCTCTATGCCTTTGAACAGGCTACCCCAGAGCCCAAGATGTGCTTCTTTCTCACCTTTGCCTCTTGGAAAATACCATTCTTCAGAGCTCAGTTCAGGCATCATCTCCTCCTCACACTAGCTCTAAGAGGTCTGTGCTATGCTAGTACACCAAATAGTCCATTATACTAGCCCAATATACAGTTAGAAAACTGGGACTGATGTATCTGAGCATGCAAGGGACACGAGCCGAATGAATGCTGCCGTTGTATCATGGACGAACCTGGCCAATGTATTATGCACATGACTAGTGGACTAAAAGTGGAGAAATCACTGGGTTGTAGAGGCAAATATAGAGTTGTAGAGGCATAGCTGGACAGCAGCCAGTAGCCTAATTCCTCAGGTGTTCCTTCATGTGTGGTGCTGATGTCTATCCTTCTGGATATGAGATGTGGGTGGGGAGGGCATTTATCTTGGAGGTTCTCTGTAAGCTTGATCCTGAATTCTGAGATGTCTAGTGCTCACTCCTCTCTGCATTTGTTGCTCTGCCTGGTTTTAGCTCTGAGGAACAATATATCTCTCCCAGTTAAGCTCATCACTCTAATCTCTTCACCATGGCCAACTCAAGCCTTGAACCACACCACTTCCCTTGGCCTCCTCTGCCCTCTGATTGAAGGGTTGGAAGCTTGACTACCAAACTCCTTGGGTTGGTATGGTCATTCCATTCTGACTTTGCTGCTCTGCTGGATTTCAACTCAATGAGACAAGATGCCTTCACACTGGGTATCTCTGGTCTCTATCCCAAACCCTTTCCTGCCTCCTTTTGTGTGTTGTCAATTTCTATTATATTTTTATTTTGTATTATATATATTCCGTTATATATAAGTTCCTTGAGGGCAAGGACTGTCTTTCTTTTTATTAAATGTATCCCTAGTGCGTAGTATAGGATTTGGCACATAGTAGGTGCTTAATACATGTCTACTAGATTGGATATTGGATTTGGTCATCTAAGATCTGAGTAACATCCACCCAGGAATGATGATTAACCCCCCCCCCCCAAATAAAAATGAACCTCAAAACAAAAAATCCAAACAAGTGGCTAGAGTGTCTCTGAAACACTGTCGGAGCCACTCACCTTCTCTTAACGGTTTGAGTGTGCCATCATCAGTACAAGGAAAACTTTGTACTCAGTAGCCTTGGGACCCTGACATCTGGGATGTAGTCACTGTCACCTTTAGGAAAAGCAGGTTCCAAAAAAGTGTTTTAAGCTTTATCCTTGTACGAGTAATCAAAACAGTAATTTAGAGAAGAGGTAACTAATTTCATTCTTCTCCTTTAAAAAAAATCCTAACCTTGTACTTGTGCTGAAATAGAATAAATTCTTAATTTGCTGTTTAAATGGAGGACAGTAGGCAGATGGGAGGAAGGATGTTGTATAGTGGAGTTTTTTTTGTGTGTGTGTGTATGTGTGTGTATGTGTGTGAGAGAGACAGAGAGAGGGAGAGAGACAGAGAGAGAGACAGAGAGAGACAGAGACAGAGAGAGAGAGAGAGAGAGAGAGAGAGAGAGAGAGAGAGAGAGAGAGAGAGAGAGAGAGAGAGAGAGATTGAAAATTTATGACATGAAAGTATTTTCATGTTTAGGGCTGGATCTGTAATTTCATGTCAGAAATTCTCATTCTCTCTGTCCCTGTCTCTGTCTCTCTGCTCTCTGCCTCAACTCCCACCCCTTTCCTCTTTCCTCCTCTCCCCTTCCTTCTCCCTATCTCTAATTCTATTTCATTCTCTACAAAGAGGTCTGGATTTGAAATCCCCCCCATCCCCAACTTGAACATGAGAATATGAAGCCATCTCTAATTTTCAGCTTCTTCATCTACAGAATTAAAGGGAGTTGGATTATGTGATATAAATGGACATAAGCTCCTTGAGGACAGGGACTGATTTTCTTGTCTTTGTCTCTGAATCCCAAGCACTTGCACAATTCTTGGCACTTAATAAATGCTTCTTGAATTTTGAATGATCTCTCAATTACAATGAAAAAACCCATGAAATAAAGTTATGGAACTTGTTAACTTCTCAGTTATCCTAGACTCAATCAGAAGCCTTAATGTACCAGACCTATGGGGGAAGAGGGGGTTGGATTTCTTTGGAAAGGCAAATTATAAGACATTAGGATTTTAGCTTAAAAATGTATTTCCTAGGGTGAGGATGCATTTAGTTTAATCTATACTGTCTATAGCTCCATGGATGGTTCCATACAATCATGATGCTAATAATAGCTGGTACAGAGAGTGTTTTAAGGTTTGCAAAATTCTTCGCATGCATTAGCTCCTTTGATTCTCACAACTACTCTATGTTAGAAAAGTATTTTATGGGGTGTCTCAAAAGTCTTAGTGACTTTTGAGCTTAAATAGCTTAATTGCTTTAGGGGATCTGTGAATTTGCTTTCTTTTTTTTAAGTTTTTAAAAGCGATTTCAATGTAATTGGTTTCCCTTGTAAATTCTGCACACTTTATCTTAGGTACTCAAAATCACTGCTCTTAGTGGGCCCATAGGCTTAATGAGACTGCTTTAGGGTCCAGGACAAGAAAAAGGTTATGAAATCCTATTCTAGAAGCTGGGGAATGGGAGGACGGAGGAGATTGGGAAAGGCTTCTACACAACATAGGATTAAATTTGAGTCTTGAAGGAAGCCAGGGATTTTAGGAGGTGGAGATGTGGAGGAAGAGAATTCCAGGTGGGCATGCAAAAGCATGGAGATGAGAAATAGATAGAGGAATGATTAACATGGAAGACAATGTGTTGGATCCAGAATTGATTGATGGTAGAGTACAATGGGACAGAGAAAACTTGTATTTTTCTCCTAGGCAAGGAGAACTCTTGAAGTCTCCACCCCAATTTGGCAGCAAAGTCAGCATCACTGATAGGAAAAAAAAAAAGATTTCCCTTTGTGGGAGTCTTTTGGCTTTGCCTGGCTAACCAAAAAGGCAGTATGGGGCACTATGGCACCACACCAGGTGGCAACAGGATAATTCAGAAGGGGCCAGGACAGAAAGAGAGAGAATTCTAGGCTGTCAGGACATGCAAGGGACTTTAGTGGAGATCCAATCCAACCTCAAACAATTTCTATTACACTATATCTGACAAGTAGACAATCAGCCTTTGATGGAATGCTTTTAGTGAAAGGGAACCAATCCTTTTTAGGATAGCTCTAATTGTTTCACAGCGGGTTAGCCACGGTGCCTAGAGCTCCAGGCTTGGAGTTAGGAAGACTCATCTTCCTCAGTTCAAATCTGGCCTCAGATACTTACTATCTGTGTAACCCTGATCAAGTTATTTCACCCAATTTGCCTCAGTTTCCTTATTTGTAAAATTAACTGGAGAAGGAAATGGCACTCCTCCATTCCCCAATTGCAGGGCATCCAATACTCCAGTATCTTTGCCAAGAAAACCCAAAAATGGAGTCTTGAAGAGTCAGATGTGACTGAAAAAAATGACTGAACAACAAAGTTGCCTCATGGAGGCCTTCGGAGTCAGGAACTGACTGAAGTGAGTTCAGGTCCTGGATTTAACATCAATTCTAGTTAATGGAGTCAAACTCAAATAGAAAGGGATGCAAATAAACTGTACATAAGGATCTCCAAAGGTTGCATATTTATTTAAAAAGTCACATATTAATATTGTATATGTTCTTTTTATTTTTATTTATTTTGTCAAGTATTTCCCAATTACATTTTGACTCTTCAGCTCTGGGTGCTTCTCTAAGGGAAGGTGCTTATTTGCTGTGGTAGAAGGAATTTCCTGGGATCACACCTAAATTTAACCTCTCAGGTATTTCTTCCCATCATGGTCCTCAAGACTAAATAGCACATATCTAATCCCTTTCCCACATGACAGCCCTATAAGTACTTGAAGAATGGCTATCACGTGTTTCCTGAATCTTCTCCTGGTTAAATGTACCCAGTTCATTCAGGTATGAGCCCAAGGCCCTTCGTTATTGGTTATCCTCCTCCTGACTCTCCCTGGTTTACATTTGTGTCCTTCCTCATGATGCTCAGTATGTCAGTACTCTAGATGTTGTCTGGTCAAGACAGAATACAGAAGGGCTATTAATGCCATCTTCCCAGAATCCATGCTTCTTCTCTAAATGCAAGATTACATTAACTTTTTTTGGGGGGGTGTTGACAGTCATACAGTGGCCTCATTTGAGTAACAACTTAGTTCACTAAAACTTCTTGAACATTTCATGCAAACTGTGGCCTATCAGGTCCCCTCATCTTGTATGGACATGACGACTAGCTTCTTCTGGGCTTATGGGACCTTGGAGGTCATAAAATAACTCCCTTATTTTAAAGAAGAAGACAGCGACACTCAGGGAGTTCAAGTGACTAGCTTGGGGTCACACAGTTAGTGAGGGTGTGAGGTAGAAGTCAAACTCAGGTCTTCTGGACCCCAAGTCCTTCTCTTAGTACTATGCTATGTTGTCCTCAGTGATTGCTGTTTAATATTCTGTTGGGTGCCATGATGGATGTTAGTTTCTGCCAGGTCAGAGAGTTAATTGTACTTACAAATGTAAGACTTTATTTGAATGCAGATTGAAGCATACTGTTTTGCACTTAATTTTCTTCATGTGTTTTTTTCCCTACATGTTTCTTCCATATTATGAATACTGAAACATATTTTGTATGATAACACATGTATATTATCTATGTCAAATGGTTTACTGTCTCAAGGAGAGGATAGGGGAAGGAGAGAGGGTGAGAATTTGGAACTCAAAATGTTAGAAAACTAGTGCTCAAATTACTTTGACCTGTTCCTGGGAAAAAATAAAATATTACTAAAGAGTTAGAAAAAAACAAATGTCAGGCTTTAGATGCATGCCTATTAAATTTCATCCGATTAGGTTCATAGCCATGGACTAGCTCAACCAGTTTTTTTTTTTTTGGTGTCTCCTTTTTTGAACGGAGGATTTACTGGGAACAATAAGGAATTACAGAAGATGAATTGAGTAGATAGTTGAGAGCAGCTGAAAGAAGGAAAAAAGGTACCAGAAAGGCCCAGGAAAATTAAGTTGCCATATTTGGGAGTATAGGTGACTAAGGAGACTTAAAAATAATGTGGATCATATATTAAGGGTGACTCATTTATAGGTATCTATTTTATTATTATTTTTAAAATAGCATCTCCCTCTCTCCCAACTCTACTGTTATATTGTGACAAGTGGCTGGTTGGTCTCAGTAAGGTGGAGATAGGTTAAAATTCTATGCATCCAAAGTATAAGCAATCAGCAAAAGTCCTTTATTAGCTTGGCTGGGACATTCTTCGGTCAACGAGGACTATTTCATCCCTCCAAGGAGTATGGCCATAGGGTCTTGCTAGAATGACATCCAAATTCATTACTGAATGGTAGGGCCAATCCTAGCAAGGTGTATTTGTTCCTAGAGTCACACTAGGATAATACATTAACTTCTGATTGGTTCCCAGGGCTGCCCCAGCTTAGCAAATCACAGGGTTCCTCCATCATGCCTACTATACAGAGACTTTCCTGGGTTTCTGAGCAACCCAAGAGAAATGAGAAACATTTGTTCCCCAGCAGTGCCAGGGGGAAGTTTTTCATACAAGGATTCTATTTTGGGGGTTGTTCAGGATTTTGCTAGGCTCCCACAAATAACTTGGTGGACAGGAGACGTGCAGTCAAATGCCAGGGTTCAAATTCAGATTCAGCCACTTGTGACTTTTAGCAAAGTAACCTTTTTGAGACTCATTTTCTCAATGTGTAAAATAAGGATAGATTAGATGGCTGATGCTCCTAAGAACTACAGATTCAGCACTGTCCCTCATGACCTAGCTATTATTTGATGTGTTCATATTCCTCTTCTTTCTTTTTCTCCTAATAGCATTTCTAAGGAATTTTCTTATAACACAAGATGACTGAGAAAATGATTCTTCTTTTTCTAGTGCTTCCATTTTTATGTTGCTGGAATCATCCTTCAGTGAGATCAGTCTTACTTCATATTAGCTGAAATAAAGAGTGCTGCAGATGGCTGACAGTTCAGGCATTACTTTGGTTCAACAGGCAGAACAAGATGTTGTTTTAGGGGTCACAATATTGGGGAATGACGTATTGTCACACCAGTTCCTGATTCAGGAGGTTGTATATTTTCTCATTTCCCACTAGCATTCAAACCCTGAGAATGCCTCTGGCTTTGATAATATTCCTGCTCCTCTTGCCAATAATAGACCTGAGTAGGAAGGGAGCTGGGTCTCGGAACAGAGGGCTCAGCATGTATGGATGAGAGCCTGTTGCTTTGACCCTGTGGCAATATCCGGATGTAAGGTAAACTGCAAGATTAAAAACGTACTGAAGAGTTTTCTGTCACTAAACTGAAATTTATGAAGCTTTTCGTGATGCAGTATTTCCCTCCTGATATGATGGTACAAAGTTCCTGCCCAAGGTTATGATTTATATATACAAAATATATATATATATATATATATATATGTACATGCTGGCTCTCAAAGTAACCGTGCTTAAATAATTTATAACAATCCATTTGTTTTCTCCAAGTTCCTTGTTATATGAACCGTCCCCTGGGCAGTGCAGAGATGGTAAAGAAGTACCTCACTTTCTGTGATAAGGCTCACTAAAACATGATGAGGTCAACCATCTGTTTCAACATGAAATTCAATTTGATTTTCAAATGCAGAAATGTTAGGAGAGGGCTAGTAAGTGGCCAGGGGTGAACATTCCTTACCGTGGGATGGACCCCCTCCATTTGAATTCATTTCAATCCATTCTAGTCCAGTATAATCTGGCAAACATTTATAAAGCATCTACTACTCTGTAGCAGCTAGGTGGCACAGTGGATAGTGTTGGATCTCAAGTCAGGAAGATTTGTCTTACTGAGTTCAAATCCAGCCTCAGATACTTACCAGCTGTGTGAACCTGGGCAAGTCACTTAACTCTATTTGCCTCAGTTTCCTCATTTACAGAATGAGCTGGAAAAGGAAATGGAAAATTTCTCCAGTGTCTTTGCCAAAAAAAATCTCAAACAGGGTCACAATGAATTAGACCTGACTGAAAACAATAATAAAAGTGTGCCAGGTACATAAAAACATAAATATAAAAAAAGACCTCTGTCCCCGAGAATTACATTCTATTGGACATATGACCTGTGGACAGAGTGATGTGAGGTGATACTGATGGTAACTGCCCTATCAAGTAACTCTGTACTCCCTTGTACCTTATATATATATATATTCACACACACATATCTTTTGGTCAAGTGATGCCTTCTCTATTGGGAGAGGGAAGAGAGTTAATTGGGTATTTTAATGAAACAAACAAATATATTTTAAATAAAAAAAGAGAATATCTTTCAGGGTAGCAGAATGGAACAGGATGGCCAAAGGCTGAAACTAGACTAAATATAATGAAGTATATTTAGACAGCCATATAACTGAGTTCAACAGACTACTAGCTAAAGGATTACTGAGGACTACTCTCTAATATTCTTTTTCTACTAATCATTAATAAAACAAAATATAAAGTGTTCTAAATCCCTCCTGATTAGAAAAATGCAAATCAAAACAACTCTGAGGTACTACCTCCCACCTGGCCAATGGTACTACCTCATGACCAATGGCCAATCATGACAATAAAGGAAAGTAACAAATGTGGGAGGGGATGTGGCAAAACTGGGACTCTTTGCTGGTGGAGTTGTGAATTGATCCAGTCATTCTGGAAGGCAATTTGGAATTATGCCCAAAGGGCTTTAAAATATTGCATGCCCTTTGATCCAGCCATACCACTACTAAGTTTGTATCCCAAAGAGATAAAAATGTTTGTCCAAAAATATTTATAGCTGCACTTTTTGTGGCAAAAAAATTGGAAAATGAAGGGATGCCCTCCACTTGGGGAATGGCTGAACAAATTGGTATATGATGGTGATGAAATACTATTGCGCTGTAAGGAATGAAGAACAAGATTTCCATGTGAACTGGAAAGATCTCCATGAACTGATACAGAGTGAAATGAGCAGAATCAGGAGAACATTATACACAGAAACTGAAACATTGTGGGATGATTGAATGTAATGGACTTTGCTAATAGTAGTGATGTAATGATCAGGAATAATCCTGTAGAACTTAGAAAAAAAATGCTATCCACATCCTGAAAAAGAGCTATGGGAGTAGAAATGCATAATAAAAAACATAGGATTTATCACTTGGCTATATGGGTATTTGGTTTGGGGTTGTGGTTTTTAAAAGATTCCTCTATTACAAAAATGAATAATATGGAAAATAGGTTTTGAGTAATAAGACATGTATAAACCAGCAGAATTGCTTGTCAGCTCTGGGATGAGGGAAAGAAGAGGGTGGGGTAGAGAAAATGAATCATGTAACCATGGAAAAATATTCTAAAAAGATAAATAAAATAATGTGGAAAAAAAACATGGAAGAAATGGTAAACTGTAGGAAGGACATAACATGGTTAATGCTGTTATTTGGTAGATCTCTGACTGTAGACTTGAATAGAATTAGAGCATCTGTTGGGACCTACCAACTTATATGTGGATCCCTCTAGACAAGATATCCTGGATTGAAGGTACTCTGTATGACCACTCAAAATCATATCTCACGAGCCCCCAGTGACATATCCACGTTTACTAGTCAGCCAAAAGACAAGGGATTTAATTGAAGCAAAGTTATTTAACTAAACACTTAGGAAAACTAGCAACAAAACATTTTCCTTTCCCACAAATCTGTGCTAGAATCTCCCAAATGTAAGAAGAGAGAATGAACATATTAAGGAACACATGAGAAAAGGACATACATAGGGAATACGTAGCCAGACTGCATGTGTGGAGAGGGAACTTCTGCCTCTGACATTGCAAGGGCAATGATATCATCTGGTAATATTATCACACTGCTCATGGGTTTGGGGGCTACTTCCTGGTCTCTTGTGGAATGTGATCCAATATCTTCTAGATATAAGAGTGTGGCAAATAGCTTCAGCTAAAGGTTGATATCTACCAGTCTCTCATGGTTCTGACTTGATAGTATTTCACTAATCCCATGGTAGCTGTTAGTTGCTGCTAGATAAAACTCTATATTATTCAGGTAGGTGTTGAACTTGTAGCTTTTACTTTATGACTTCATCTGGAGTTCTAGGGTGAGGAGACACTTCATAATAGAAAGAATGACTTCTCTCCTTTTGGCTTAAAACATAAAACTCTAAGGTGATAGCCCTTTTAGAAAGGAGAATCTCTTATACGTTTACTCAATGAAGTAAAAAAATGCTTAGTTGTTTTTCCCACCAATAAAGAGGGTTTACTTTGTTTTTTGCAATGGATAGTGCATTGGGCTTGGGATCATGAAGACTCATCTTCATGTGTTCAAATCTGGCCTCAGACACTTGCTGGCTGTGTGATCCTGAGCAAGTCACTTAACTCTGCTTATCTCAGTTTTCCCATCTATAAAATGAGCTGGAGAAGGAAATGGAAAACTTCATTCCATTATCTTTGCCATGAAAACCCCAACTAAGTTTACAAAGATTTGGACATAACTGAAATGGTTGAACAAAAACAACTAAATAACAAGAACACTGCAAGAGGTTAGAGATGTATCCACAGAATTAGAATTCTAAGGAGTTTGAATGCTTAAAATAATGGGCTTTTATAAAGCAAATTCCTGCCCCTTTGCTCAGGTTCTGTTGAAAGTTTACCTCTTGGATAGTAAAAGGTGCCAATCTTTGGGAGAAACCCCTTCCTCAGACAGATTGTTCTTTTTATTTTTTCCTCTTATTTAATTTAATTTAATTTCCCCCTAATTACATGTAAAAACAGTTTCCAACATTTTAAAAAGAATTTGAGTCTGGAATTCTCTCTCTCCCTCTCCTCCTGCCTTGCTAAGATGGTAAGCAATATGATAAAGGTTTTACATATGCAATCATGTAAAAACATTTTCCCATATTAATCTTCTTGTGGAAGGAGACTCAAGAAAAAATAAATTAAGAAAGAAAGTGAAAAAAAATTTTCATTGGTCTGAATTCAGACTCCATCAGTTCTTGCTCTAGAAGCAGATGGCATTTTTAAAAATCATGAGTCCTTTGGGATTGTTTTGGGTCATCGTATTGTTGAGAATAACTTAGTTATTCACAGTTGTTCATTAGTATTGCTGTTACTTTGTGTAATGTTCTCCTGGTTCTGCTTATTTCACTCTGCTTCAATTTGTGCAAGTCTTTCCAGGTTTTTCTGAGTTCCTTTTGCTCCTCATTTCTTACAGCACAATAGCATTCCATTACAATCTTATGCTTTAACTTACTTAGTCATTCCTCGATTGATGGGCATCCCCTCATTTTCCAATTCCAATAAAAAGAGCTACTTTAAATATTTTTATATGCATAGACCCTTCTCTTTTTTTTCAGTCTGGGATATAAATATCTCGTTCAATATCCTCCTTTTATAGATGAAGAAAGGTAGCTTCAGACACATCAAACAATTTGTCCATGGTCAGAGAATTAATATTAAAGGGGATAGCTAGGTGGCTCAGTTGATTGACAGCTAGACCTGGGTTCAAATGTGACCGCAGACACTTCCTGGCTGTGTGACTCTGGGCAAGTCACTTAACTCCCATTACCTAGCCCTTACCTTTTTTCTACCTTGGTCCCAATACACAATGTTGCTTCTAAGAAAGAAGATAAGCATTGTTTGTTCTGTTTTTAAAAGAATCAATTGCCAATCACAACTCTTCCTCAGTCTGACCTTTATTTAACTAGTGCATCATGCTGGCTAATCATTATCATTATCCCAACTTGAATTTCCCCTTTCAGTGACAGAAAAAAAAATTCACATGGGCTGAGATTTAAAACTGTTGTCCTATCCATCATTTCAAGCAGGTTAATCTTCATTTCTTCCTCTAACCAGGGTTCTTAACCGTCATCTGTGAACTCATTAAAAACATTTAAAAATAATTGTATTTCAGTGTAATTTGGTTTCTTTGCAATCCTATCTAGTTTATTCCATACATTTAAAACCACAATTCTGAGGAAGGGTTGACAGGCTGCAACCAGACTGCCAAAGGAGTCCACAGCTTAAAAAAGGTCGAGATCCTTTGCCTAGGATAATCTCTCCTGAGTTCTGCCCTGTTCTTGCTTGCTCTCTCTCTCCTCAGCTTTCCTAACGGAGTGAAGCAATTCATGTGGCCCTTTCAATTCACCATGAAATCAACCTTTAAGCAAGGAGGCCGATTTTAAAAGTGAAACTTTTGATTTTTTCTTCTTATTTTTTAAAACAAAATCCTCATTCTTGATATTAAATTAAAAAATGTGCAACGAGTACTCAATCATTCTTCAGAGTTTATTTAAGGTGATGGCACAGGCAAAAAAATTTCATGTGGAATAGTAATTGTAGGATTGGGAGTTACGTTAAAATATTTCTCTTCTAACTCCATTTGGCACACATTTTGTAGGCTTCTCTTGAGTGCCAAGATCTGGGAAAACAAGGACCAATACAGACCTCTCCTGGTCCTCAAGGAGGGTATGATCTATGTGGGAGTGGGGATGGGGTGGTTGTACAGCATCTCCATAGAGTAGTAAATATGCAGTCATTTCAGGAAGGGAGAAGGGAGAGGCTATGGCAGAAGGTTGCACCTGGGTTGAGTTTTACGTTAGGATTCTACAGGAAAGCATGGCAGAGAGAGTGCATTTCTGGCAGACATGGCAACATTTGTGAGGTTCAGAGATTGGAGATGGAATATTGAATTTTTAGGATTAGCAAGTGAATCAGGTTGGCTGGAATGGATGGCGAATGAATCAGGGTAAGGCAAAAAAAAAAAGCCTGGAAAAATCATCAGTGCCATATTGTGAAGAGTTTTAAATGCTCAGCTGAGCAGTTAATAGTTTATCTTTGAACCAATAAGGAGCCTTTGAGTATTCTTGAGCACTAGAGTGGGATTGTCTGATCTAGGTTGTAGAAAGATTATTTTGGCAGCTGTTCACTTCAATCATTTTTCAGTCATGTCTGACAATTTGGGGTTGTCCTGGAAAAGATACTGGAGAAATTTGCCATTTCTTTCTCCAACTCATTTTCCAGGAAAAGAAACTGAGGCTAATCGGGGTAAGTGATTTGCCCAGGGTCACACTCCTTTTGGTATCTGAGACCAAATTTGAACTCAGGATGATGAATCTCTGGGCTCCAGGCCTGTCGTTCTATCCACTGCACCACTTAGCTGCTGCCCGTGTTATGTGTTTGTAAATTGAGAGAGTTGAATCATGGAACTTCGTGTGACATCAGTGCTAGATTGCTGGATTTGGAGGTGCAGAAGATGGAACTAAATTCCAGCTTCAAACGTTGGCTTTCTAGAACCTCAGTTTTCTCATCGATAAAAAGGGGATAGTAATAGCATCTACTTCTCAAGTAGAGAGAGTGCTTTTTCAACCTTAAAGCACTCATTAATTCAAGCTATAAAATGGCCCTTGACAGCGACTTTGGTCATGCTTGTTCCTGTTCTGTTCATGCCCCTCCTTTCTGCTCCCACAATCTTTAGATTTATATGGCTAGATAGAGAGATAAAGGATCTAATAATACATACTAGATGACAGCACTTCACTGAGTACATAAGCTATAGGTTATGGGACACTGTGCTATCAGAAATGAGAGCAACACGGGGGCAGCTGGGTAGTTCAGTGGATGGAGAGCCAGGCCTAGAGACAGGAGATCCCAGGTTCAAATCTGGCCTCAGACACTTCCCAGCCATGTGACCCTGGGCAAGTCACTTGACCCCCATTGCCTAGACACTCTTCTGCCTTGGAACCAATACTCAGTATTGATTCTAAGAGGAAGGTAAGGGTTTTAAAAAAAAAAGAAATGAGAGCAACAGTGGGAAGAGGGGAAAAAAAAAACATTTGTTATAGTTGAAAGGGCTCTGGAATTAGGAAAACCTGAGTTTGAATCCTACCTTAGATCCTTAAGAGTTCTGTGATCCTGAGGAAGTCATTTACTTTGTCCCAAGTCTCATTTCCTTGCCTGTAAAATGGGGATAATAAATAGTATCTACCTCGCAGGATAATTGTGAGGGTCACATGGAAAGGTAGACACAGAAGGATTTTCATTCCTTTGATCTTTAAATAAATGTCAGCTATCATTATTATGGCAGAAGAAAAGAAGAGAGATTTAAATACATGTTGTTAAGGACACCCAACTAATCCAACTTCTGTAGACCAGAAAGCACTTTAATCATTAAAAAAAAAAATAAAATCACAGGCTAACCCCATTCTAAGAAATGAGGTTGCAGCAAGTTTGGCCACTAAAACGTGTTCAGCTTTGAGTTTGTACTCAGATAATTTTATTTAAAACTGGATTCATTTAAAGCCACCTTAGCAAACCATTAGCTCCCAATTGGGTCTTCTTTCCCAGCTACATAACATAACCTTCAATTTATTGAATGCAAAGCAAATTACTTTGTGTCTCTGGGCCTCAGTTTCTTCCTATGGAAAAAGAAGGTGTTGAAATAGATAATTTCTAAAGATTTTGTAGTTCAAAGTCCTGTACTCCTATGAGCTAGACCAGTGGGATCAAACTCAAAAGAAATAGGAGCCACTAAACCATACATTCCTGTGAGCCACAGAACGACCTCCAGAGAAAGAACTGGTGAGCAGAAACAAGCAAGACATAGTTTTAGATCTACTTAGATTTTTCTGTCAAATGGAACCTTCTCAAGTGTGAGGAGGGGAGGGCAGGAGATGCCTGAAAAGTTTAATTAAAAAAAACAAACCCAAATAAATAAATAAATGAATGAATGTAATGATATCATCTATGCTTTGTTGCATTTTTATGAATTTTGTTAAATATTTACAATTACATTTTAATCTGGCTTGGGTTACACTTGGGAGTGTTGTCAGCCTTGTGAAGCTCATGTTGGGCCCCTCTGTTCTAAGCCACTTTGACCACTTCAATAATCACTGCCATTGGATTTATTTCAGCTGTGGCTTTCTTCTTTCTTCTTTTTTTTCCAGTATCATGCAAAACACACTTCCATATTGGTCATTCATTGTTGTAAGAGCAAAGTCAAACATAACCAAAGCCCTCAAATAAAACCAGACTCCCATAATTCGTTCCCTGGAGGTAGATAGCATTCCCCGACATAAGTCCTTCAGCATCTCCCCAGATAGTTGCATTGCTGAGAGTAGTGTGACTTGATTCTTAAATGTGTGGAAATCAATTCTAGATTTAGCGATTAAGGATCTGAATTTAAATCATTCCTTTGCCACTTAGCACCTCTGTGACCTTGGGCAAATCACTTAAAATCTCTAGGCTACCATTTTGTCATACGTAAAAGGAAGAGCTCTAAGATCTCTAACGCTCCCTATCACTTTGGGTAAGTTGCTATTCCTCTTTAGGCCTCAGTTACCTTATCTTTGAAAGGAGGAGATTAGGTTTGGTGGCCTTCAAATCTATTATGTTATCCTATAAAGAATTCTGCATCTCCAGTTTCATGTTTTCCAACAGATCGGTGCTGGAAATTTCTTCCTTTGGGTCGTTTTTACTACTTGGAATGAATCTATACAGTGTGCTAAGAATAAATTTAGTTGTTGTTATTCAGTCATTTCATTCATGTCTGACTTTTCATGACTCTAATTGGGGTTTTCTTAGCAGAGATACTGGAGTGGTTTGCCATTTCCTTCTCCAGTGCATTTTACGGATGAGGATCACAAGTGTCTAATGTCAGATTTGAACTTAGGTCAGTCTGACTCCTGAGCTGGCACTCTATCCACTGTGCCACTTAGGTTCCCAGGTAGAAATTTAGAGGGGGAAAAAATGTTAATGTGATGAGGCAAACTCTCTTGGAGAAAGGCAAGATATCCATGAATTCTTTTGGCAGAAGAAAACATCAAATTGTTGACCCCTCACAAACCTGAAAACAGAAAATCATGGAGTTGGAAGGGCCCTCTAAGGTCCAATACAAGGCCAAGTCCAAGTAAGAATTCCATCTAACTCTAAAATAAGTTTTCTTACTGACAGAAGCTTCAGTAACATTCTATTGCCTTATCATGGTAGAAGTGATCTAAGGTCCTTGAAGGCTATTAGTGGAAGATAAACTTGGGCAGGTCTTACCAGTCTGGAAAGGATCATTTAGTCATGCATGCATGCATGCATCCATCCATTCATCCATTCATTCACTCACTCATTCATATAGTTAAAAATTTAGAGCTAGGAAGTGAGGCTTCCAAAGGCCACTAAATCCAATCCCCTGATTTGTACAAATGAGGACACTGAGGCTTAAGGAGGGCAAAGGGCTAACCGAAAGTCACCCAAGCAGTGAATGCTTTGAATACATGAGGGATGATGGGCTGTTCATGTGCCTGCTGGGCAAGGACATGTTTAGTTAAGTTTGGAGAGGCTCATAATTGTGGGATTAGTCAATGAGTCAAAAAGCATTTATTCAGTGTCTACTATGTGCCATGGGGGCAACTAGGTGAGGAAGTGCTGGGCCTGAAGCCAGGAAGACTCATCTTCCAAAGTTCAGATCCAGCTCAGACACTTACTAGCTACGCAATTCTGTGCAAGTCACTTAATTCTGTTTGCCTCAGTTCCCTCATCTGTAAAATCAACTAGAGAAGGTCATGGCAAACCACTCCAGCATTTTTGCCAAGAAAATTTCAACCGGGGTTATGAAGAGTTGGACACAACTGAACACACTTGAACCACAACAAGGATACCATCAATGTGCTATGAACTATACCAAGTGCTGCCTGTTGCTTACATGGTAGAGAATGTTTCAGCCATGGCAGTTTCTGAAATTATACAAGCTCTGTCATCGGCCTCAATGGAGGTACTGATACCAACGCTGATGTATGCTGACAGAAAGCAAGACCTTCCTGTTATCTCTGGGGAAAAAAAGAAAAGACGGGGAAGGCTATTCTTATCCAAAGGTAAATGCCAGTTCCTGGAAGCTATGGAAAGCAATTATTTTGTCCTTAAATGACTAATGCTTCTGGGAACTATCCCCTGATCTTACTCAGTATAATTATGTAGAATTATAATGACTGCCCTAATACCTGTTAAAGGTTAAGATTATGGGGGAGAGAGATTCATTTGAAAACTGGAGCCACCATTTTGTTTCCAGATCTGTAGAGCGAATCACAAAGTAAACTATATTGAAGCATATTTTGATTCATTAAGAGTTGGGGTTCTTAACCTTTTATGAATCTCAGATCCCATTAGTAGTTTGGTAAAGTCTCTAGGCTCCTCAGAATAATTTTTGTAAATGCATGAAACATTACATTGGGTTGCAAAGGAAATCAATTATATTGAAATAGTTATCAAAATATTAAGAAAAAAATTAATGGATCTCAACATAAAAACCCCTGCCTTCAACATGTAAATAGGAAATTCCATCTTGTTGAGTCAAAAGAAAAGTATACCTCCATTGGGCCAATTATCTTAAATTCAATTCTGCCCAGCTATGCCTTTAATTTTGTACTTGAACAGGCAAATGTCAATAACTAGCCCATTGTAGTGGGCAGAGTAGTTGTGGATTTTTAATTTATTTTATAAACCTGCAGGGGCTCTCAGGACTTTGTGAAATAATGGATTGGAAGCGGAGGCAGCTGCCAGAGCCCTTGGGCAATTCCTCATGCTGGGGAACACCAACCTTCCTTGTGGCTCTGCCAGCTGCCAAGGATAAAGTGGTTATTCCCCCCTGTGGTAGGCAGACCTGAGGATTATTTAAATATTGATGATGGCATTGTTGGATTTGTCTTCAGTGACTTCTCTTCTCTCCTTTCTTTCCCCTTCTCCCTCTCTCTGCTCTTCCTTTCCAAAACAGTCTTGTGAGATGGGCAGGGTATATCGTAGGTTTCAAAAAACCAAGATTCCAGGATTATAAGGACCACTGGGAATTCCTGAGGCCAATGCTCTCATTTTACAGATAAGGAAGACAAAGTTCAAAGAAATGAATGCTTTTTGCACAGGGTCATGCAGCTAAGAAGCATCAGGGCAGAATTCAACCCTAGGTTTTATCATTATCCCTAGGGTTTCAGATGAGGGAAGTGAAACAAAGAAGTGTGACTTCTTGGAGGTCAATAAACATAACCAGTCAGTGACAAACCCAAGGTCATTAAACAAGAAGCCTTCAAAGACCCTCTCCAGCTTTTATTCTAAAAATGGCTCATGTTCCCAAATTTCCTTCTACCATCCATCCCTTAGAGATTCATGGTATCATCCACAAAAGATACGATTGCTCCGAGATTAAAAACAGAGGTATGAGACTTCAATCTCCCTTGATTTCTAACTAGGGATTATTACTTTTTACCAGACATTTATTTATGAGAAACTAATCAATTAATCAACCAACAAGCCTTTATAAAGCCCCAGACTAAGAGTCAGGCTCTGTTTGTTGAACAGACCCTCATTTAAACAACCGGTAAAGCAAAGACTCTTATGGAGCAATGTTTTATAAAAAACATGAATTCCCAAATAGGTATCTATGGAGTCTGGCTCATGGGAGATGTCTGTTTATCACTGCAGGTCTTTTATCCAGGCTGGTTCTAGCCCATTCTGATAACACCTTATCCTAACTGGAATCTTATCCACAGATGCTGAGTAGAGGGCTCATCTGGCTCACTCCTGCTACACTTCAGCAGGCAATCTCTCTCCGAATTTAAGCTCCTGCTCTGGCTTTAGACTCCCAAACTTGGCCAAGGTCTTGACCAGTGTTTTCAGGGCTAATCAAAGGGAAGGCATTTAATTTGCTTTTCTATTTCATCTTTTAGCTGAAAAATTAAAAAAGGAATAATAATTTCACTTACCTTCCAGGGTTGTTGTATGGATAAAATGAGATAAGATGCTTTGCAAATCTTAAAGTGCTGCATAAATGCTAGCTATTTTTGTTGTTAGGACAGCTAGGTGGCACAATGCATAGAATGCTGGGCCTAGAGCCAGGAAGTCTCATTTCCTGAGTTCAAATCCTAAGAAACCAACTGTGTGACCCTGGGTAAGTCACTTTACCCTGTTTGCTTCAGTTTCCTCATCTGTAAAATGAGCTGGAGAAGGACATGGCAAACCACTCCAGTATCTTTGCCAAGAAAAGTTGAAAAGATCAGGAAGAGTCAGACATGATGGAAAATGACTCAACAACAACATTGTTGTTATAATTATAATTATGAGTTCAATGGAAATTGGTGTTAGATTCAGAGACTAAAGATCAGGATTGAAATCCCAAACCTGCAACCTTCTACTCATGTTGGGTGGTAGGACTAGACCTTTGATTTCATTGGTCCAAGGAACTCTCAAGTGAGGAAATTCCTTTCCCTACTGCAAATCAGACTCTTAGTTCTCTGCCCTGGAGAGGCAAAGTGACTGACTTTTTCTACAGCCACTGTTTTAGGTCTTCTAGTTTTGACGCCTGCTCTTTGCTCTCAAGTACCATTGTCTTCTTAGAGAAATCACTTAAATTCTAGCCTCAGTTTCCCTATTTTTACAATGATGTGGTTGGAGCAGATGAACTCTGTGATCCCATCTTGGCTCTTAATAGAGACATTCTTCTTCCCTTTAAGTCCAGTTTTGTAATAAAGAAATATCTACTTGGGATTGAGGATTTCCAGGTGAACCTTAGCACTCAGAAGAAACTTAGTTTTCCCTTTCTCTCCTCCCCCCTTTTGTCTTCTTGTTCTTCTCTCCTCCATCTCCCTTTTCCCTATCCACCTCTCTCTGTCCCCATCTGTCTCTGTGCTTCTCTCCTCGCTCTACCCCCTCCCTTCCTCATTCCTTCCTTCTCTCTCTGTCTCTGTCTCTGTCTGTCTGTCTTTCCTTTTTTCCCCTACTCCAATTCCTCCTCCTCTCCTCTTCCCTTCTCACTCTCTGTCTCTAGCTTTCTGTCTCTGTTTCTCTCCCATCTATCCAATTACCCTCCTCCCTCCCTCTTTCTCTCAGGCACAGAACCTACTTGACTTCATCTGCGTACAATATTTGCTTACTTAATTAACTGCCACTTAGCTGCTTTTCCTCGGGAAAGGCTTCTGCTTTGCCCTGAGAAGTGCCAGAAGAGATTTTTCAACAACCCCAAGGCTCTGACACCAGTCCAGAATAAAGAACAGACAATTCACTGGTTTCATTACCCTAGGAACTTAAAGGAAGCCACTTTTAATAGACACAAAATGGAACACTACTTGACACAGCTGTAAGGAACATATGGAACTCATTACTCCTGGAGTGTGAAGGGGAAAATACAAAAAGGGGTCCAAAAGGCTTTAAATTTATGGAGAACAGAGCAAGAATGTATAACCTTGGAGAATGTTAACATGGATTCATAGCTCCGGAGATGGTCAGATGCCATCTTGTCCAACTCTCCCCATAATTTCCTCATTTTAGTGATGAGGAAACTGAGGCCGAGGGAATTTGCATGGCTTGCCTGTGATCACAAAGCTCATAGGTCATCAAGTTGGTGCAGACTGAGTGGATAGAGAGCCTGGAGACAGGAGGTCTTGGGTCCAAATGTGACCTCAGATGCTTCCTAGCTGGATGACTCTGGCCAAGTCACTTAGTACTAATCACCCAGCCCTTAATCCTTTTCTTCTTTGGAATTGAGACTTAATATTAACTCTAAGAAAGAAAATAAGAGTTTAAAAGAAAAAGTAAGCGATAAAACTGGGATATGAACTCCGCTCCTGATTCCATCATAGTTGGCAGAGCCTAGATTTGAACCTACAACTTTTTTTTTTAAACCCTTACCTTCCATCTTAGAATCAAGTGGGAAGGGCTAGGCAATGGGGGTCAAATGACTTGCCCAGATCACAGAGCTAGGAAGTGGGGTGCTGAGGCTAGATTTGAATCTGGGACCTCCCATCACTGGGCCTGGCTCGCAAACCACTGAGCCACCCAGATGCCCTTGAACCTAGGACTTCTGGCTCCAAATTCAGTGCATTTCTTACTCAGCGATGGGTTGCCCGCAAATAGAATGGAATGAAATTCCCTCTTACAATATGAGGTCACCCACTTTCCAGTCCCAGTGTCGCCACTTCCAACAGACATGTAGTTGGTAGATGGAAGGAAAGATAAATGCTTCCCTCTGTTCCTTCTTCCCTCCTTAGCACACTAGGTAGCTTCCCAGCCTTATGGTCTGAAGGTCTTGAGTTCGGTCCTCACTTGGGGCATTTGCATTACTCAATGCACAGAGATCCTGTTGGCTGGTAGTAGAGTGCGCCATAGTAACGTGGGACAAGCTTCCAAGCCCTCGGTCCACGTGGCACTAGCGGCACCAGATGAATCGGGCTATCTAGTGCAAATGACTCGCCTCTCTTCCCCCTCCCTCCATCCCACTCCCCACCGTATAGGAATAGATATGGGGAAGCCAAAGGGAGATTGCTAAAAAGGGCTGCAGTCTTTCTCAGGCTGCCTTCGCTGATCACTTCTAGAATCTCCGCTGGAAACTGGGAGACTCCCGGGCTCTCCTGCTCCCAGCCTTCAGGGCAGCCATCCCTAAGGAGGCGCGGGGGGAAATGCACCCTATCAGGGGAGCTAACCTGGGGCCACCCCTAAGGATTCTAGGGTTGCGGCTGCTCCTGCCTGCTCTACTTGTTCAGCCATTTCAGTGGTGTGTGACTTCCTGATCCCCGTTGGGGTTTTCATGGAGAGCTTAGCCGTTTCCTCCTCCAGCTCATTTTATAGGGGAGGAAACTGAGGCAAATTGAGTTAAGTGACTTGCCCAGGCTCACTCACACAGCTAGTGAGTGTCCGAGGCTGATTTTGAACTCTTGGAGTCTAGGCATTGTGGGTCCCTGCAAGTCCCCTAAACCAGCAAGGGAGGCATATTTTGACAGTCGCTGTATTATCTATCACCAAGCCTGTGCTCACAGGGCGCCGCTCGGGGGCGGGGTTGTATTTTGTTCTGTTCCCAAGCAGCAAAGATCAGGGCACAACTTCGCAAAGCGCGAGTGACTCCCAACATGCCTGTCCTTCGGTGAGAAGCGGCTGCGTGGAGACGGGAGGCACCCACGGCCTGAATGGGAGATAAGCACTGGAGCAGACTTGCACGTATCACGGAAGATACTCCCTGTAGCAGATGGCGGGGACTATAGCAAGGAGCCCCGTGCCAAGCTCCCGGCACACAACTCGGATCCCTGCCAGGGGCGAGCCGAATAAAAGAATGTAAAATAAATAAAACATTTAAATGCAGTCTGGCTGAAAGGCAGCTTTCGTTTTCTTCTGCTGCCTCTCCGGCTCCTCCGGGAGATCTCTGAATGACCTTCAGGCAGAGAGCAAGGCGCCCATGGAGTCACAGCTTGGATGGGAAGAGCTGGAAGCCGAGCACAAGGACCGGTTCCCGACATCATGGCAGCAAGCGAGATAAAACACCAAGATCTGGGTTTAAGTGGCTCTCCATAAAAGGGTCCTTTTAATCAAATCTTCTAGAGCAGACCTTACTCCTGGACGCCACGTTATTTTGAGAAATTAGTCTGAAACAATATGTCTTATTCAACCGCATTTTCATCTTTGACGTTTGGGATAGCGAATGACGTCTGGCTTTACGACAGAGACGGACTTGAATGGGAGCTCAGACCGCTTGCGACCACACTGGGGAAACTGCCATTTTTCAGCTTAAAGTTGATGAAGGCCTCTCTGCCGTCAGCAGTACAGAACCATCCAACACGGTGACTCTATTCTCTAAGACTTGATGCTCCTCATCGTCTCTCCCCTCCCAGGATCACAAGCTCTTTAAGATGCAAAGAGCCTTCGAGGTCATCTATTTCACAATTATGAAACTATTTTACAGGGTCTCTTGAGGCGTGTTTTTCCGGTTTCTACTTGGAGACCCCTTGAGAGGGGGAACTCACTGCTTCGTAAGGAGATCCAGGGCATTCTGGGGATAACGATGTTAAGAAAATCCCCTTATATTGGGCAGAAGCTTGGCTCCTCCAGAAGCTCTATGGGGCCAAAGGGATTAAGTCTATCTGCTCTTCCAGCGGTGGCTAGAACTAGACTTATGGCTTTATCAATGTGCAGAACTCCCAGATGAGGAAACTCCTGTCAATACAGATCAACCCCCAACCTGTTTTGCAACCTTAAAGTTTTTTTTTTTAACCTTTCCCTACCATCTGAGAACCAATACACAGTATTGGTTCCAAGGCAGAAGAGTAGTAAGTGCTAGGCAAGGGGGAGGGGATGTTAAGTGACTTGTCTAAGCTCAAAAACTATGAAATATCTGAGGTCATATTTGAACCCAGTACCTCCCGTCTCTAGGTCTGGCTCCCATCCTAAAGTCTTAAAAAGTTGCTTGGGTCACTAAGAGGTCAAGTGACTTGTCTAGAGTCATAAAATCACTAAATGTCTGAGGCAGGATTTCCTCTTATGGAGGCTGCCTCTCTGTTCACTCCCTTCACATCGTCTCTGGACAACCCTCCAAATATTAGAAACTGGCAATCATATCTTGTCCTCCTCTCATCCTTTTCCTTCCTTCTGTTCCTCTGATAGATCTTGAGATGGAGCTTTGTGTAATCAAATGTTAAAGATAATGATCACAATGCTCTATCTAATGGAAGACTCTCTTAAAAAAAAAAAACAACAAACCTTTGCCTTCCACTTTAGAATCAATACAAGTGTTGGTTCCAAGGCAGAAGAGTGGTCAGGGGTAGGCCATGGGGGTCAAGTGACTTGCCCAGGCTCACACAGCTGGGAAGTGTCTGAGGCCAGATTTGAACCCAGGAGCTCTAGGCTGGGCTCTCAATCCACTGAGCCAGCCAGCTACCCCTGGAGTACACTTTCAAGAAATGTCATGGCTGAATGGAAAGATGGAAAGATAGCTGATGTTGGAATAAAGAAGGCCTAGGTTCAACTCTTGTGACACAAAATGGATGGGTGACTCTGTACAGGTAATTGAATCTCTTAATGCCTTTATGACTAATAAGCTACATAACAGATGCCAATCTACATTGAAGGAGGAATTTCCTTCACTAGGAGTTACCCAATGAAATTGCAAATTTATAGCATACCTTCTTGCAAATTTCTATGTCCCTAGAAACCGAGTACTTGAGACATAAACACAAAAACTAAAATGGGGTGGGGGGAGAACAAGACATACTACGATTTCCAATCAATACTCTTGTAGATTTACTGATATCTAGTTGATCTTGGCTTATCCACTGGTGCTTTGAGAGCTATTCTAGAGGATGTTAACTGACTTTCTAGTATGGATGATCCAATTTCTGTTCACCAAAGGGGGAAATCCCTCCCCCCCCAAAGAGATAAGTCATCACTTCCTGGAAACAGTTCCTTGTGTAGTATCTTATTAAAGAACAATGAGATCCATCCCTTCTCCCCAATGTGCCAGTTTAGATACATGACTAATGAACATAAAGACCATGTTAATCTCTTGAGTAGTAGCTTTCATTGTAAAGTTGAGAGCCAAGGGTCAAAATGCAAACCTGTGATTAATAATGATGATATGATCACATTTATAAGAAAAGATCCTTAAGCCACTGGGTAGACCAAAACCACTTCCTTAGGTGAATATTTCCTTGCTTCTTGGAGGATATCTTTATGTAGGGTTAATGATCTCTTAGGCATCCTCTATCCCCTAAGAGTTCCCTCTTTTTCTAACTTGTAGCCTTCAGCTAATGATGCCAAAACACTGCTGTTGGGGTTATGAGAAGATAAGAAAATGTAGGGCATGAAGAAAAGAAAGATTTAAGTCCACTAAAAGAGAAAGGGGTTACCCACAAAAATCTATCTAAAGTGGAATTCCATTGGTCTTAGGTTTCATGGTAGAGAGGGCATTCAGTGATTGACTTACATTAATTAGCTCCACCTCCCAGATTTTTTTCAGCAGGTCCATCGACGTGTAGCCGTTAATGAGGAAAGATTTGGTGTAGTCGCCCAGTTCAATGGAGTCCAGCCACTCCGCCACAGAGGTGGGATGGTAGCCATCATGGCCAATGGGCCTCATCTGGAATGAAATTAAAAAATGTACTGTTAGTGCTAATTTTAACTGACAGTTTTGTGTTCTCAAAACAGGATATGTACTGCCATTTGAAAACGCGTTTGATTTAAGCACCAGATCTTTCTGGTGAGAAGAACTAGGATGCAAACAGAGATACAGCACAAATGGCCTCTTGAGAATTTATTCCTGTCAACGGCACTAAACAAAATTGTTAATAATTTTCAAGCTGAATTCATTTTCAGAGAAATGCACTTGAAGATTTTGAATTCAATTTCTAAATCTACCCCTTCCCTTTGAAAGCATTACATTTGTCAAACATCTCTGCTGGGGATGTTCTGGGCAAAGTGTAGGGAGAAACTTCAGAGTCTCAGGGTTGGAAAGGTCTTAGAATTGATGACAATTGAGCCAGAAGACAAAGGTTTGAATCCAGACTTTGCCACTTAGTACCTGTGTGACCCTGGGGAGCCTGCATCATCTCTAGGAGTTTCAGCTTTCCCACCTATTAAATAAGTCATCTTAGCATCAAACAACCAGATGGACTGCAAAGTTCTGAGTGGATGGTCTTATGGACTGTGGTTAGGTGACCTCCAAAGTCCCCTTTGTCTCTTGATAGATGGCCCTGAATGACTGTGATTTGGATTTAATGCCATTTGGAAGACTGAGGACTTTTTTCCCAAAGGAGAATGCCATTGTCAGAATCTCCAAAATGGAGACACAGTATGAAAAATGTTTTAAAGGGATATAAACATATATATCAATATATTAGCTTTTAAAGGGGTATTTTAGCCACATTAATTAGTTTTTAATGATATATTCCATATATATGAGTGACTCAAGGCCAGAGTGGCCAGCGTGAGCTGGCTGAAGCCACACCAGGCTGCCATGACAGGACCCATAGAAAAGACTGATGAGGGTTCCGAGACTGTTCTGCAGACACTCTGCAGCATGTCAGACATTAATATAGAGCACACTGGCAGACAGCCTCCCATTTTCTGTCAGCTATATACAGAACATTTTTTACTTTCCGAGAACAAAGAAGTGTGACAGCAACATAATGCTTCTGAGCTTAAATTGGAGTGAGAAAGCAATTGAAGCCAGAGAAACTTCTGAGCTCAACATTTTGTGGGAATTATCCTTAAACTCTGATTTGAGGATTAATTTGAATTTGTGTCGAGGGGAATTATTTGATTTTCAGGAGGGGACCGATTTTATCACTTTGGCCACTGGGGAGGGCAGCTACTGGCTGATCTCCTTTTAACACGAATCCCTGGATGAAATTCCCTTAGACCATGCAAACTGAGCCACAAGATCCTTCTTCTTAGAGATCCACATGCGCAAACATAATTACATTACTTTGCAGAGTAGCATAAAATAGAACCCTTTACATGGCCATATGTAATCATTTTGTATTTAAAGAGGTTCTAGAAATAGTTATGAGAATCTTAAAATGTTATGTATCTGGAAGGATGGGCAGTTGGGTGGGGAAAGGGAGGTGTTCTCTAGCTGGGACTCTGGGCATCCCCAGTGTAGTTATATATGTGACTTTTCTGAATATCAAGAGATTAGCACAAATATAGAGGTGTGTGAATAAGGGTTTAGCTATCAGCCCTTGCCCCACATACTCAGGATATGCTTTGAAGCTCAGCTTGCATTGTTAACAATTTCTCATCACTTAAAAAAATTGAGACTATCAATAAAACAATAAACCAAATCCTAACATCTGCTATTTCCAATGTATAAATACCCACACGAAACATTTAACAGTGAACTCTAGAGCAAGTTTGAGCTGGTTCCAGCACACTCTTGCAGAGATATGCCACATCTATCTATCTATCTATCTATCTATCTATCTATCTATCTATCTATCTATCTATCTATCTATCTATCTATCTATTTCTAAAACCATCTTGAAATCAATATGAAGCATTCTAAGGCAGAAGAACAGTAAGGGCTAGGTGACTGGAGAAGTGACTTGTCTAGGGTCACACACCTATGTGAATCTTGAAATTTCTCAGACTTGTGAATGTTAAAAACATTCCCCATTGGGGAATTCTCCATTGGGACAATTCCCTATTGGGACCATTCCCCATTTGGACAATGAGAACTCTACTTAGATCAGAAATGTGAAGACCTCTACTCCACCCCTACTTAAGCCTGCTTTAGGGGAAAAAACTTGCTGAACAATGAAAAATACTTAAACCCATACTTAAGCCATGCCTGTTTTTAGAATTAATACAAAAGGGTGCTAAGTACCTACAAAGATCAGGCAACTTGTGGAGCAAAGAGGAAAAATCGTACTCAGAGATTCTAGCCTACTCAGGTGTGGATTACTAAAAGGATTAGTCTACTTAGGTGTGAATTCAGAATGGGCTGTCCTTTGGAAAACGTCTACTGTGATTGGTAGATGGAAGAACTTAGGGGAGGTGACATAGGAGAAAACCCCCTATATAAGAAAAGGACAGTCTGTTGAAGAGAAAAGAGTCTCTTGAGAAACAGTCTCTAAGGAGGCTGTTAGAAGGAGAGTGCTCTAAGGAGTCTCTTGGGAGAGGCTCTTGAGGACAGTCAGAAGAATCCCTCTCTGGAGAAGGATGGCTGGCTGAACTGGTATCTATATCCTTGCTTGGACAGATCTTGTGGTGAGTGATTAAGAACTGACTGATCTTTCTTTTAGGGCTTAGGCCTGGGTTGGCCAGGGCTGTCCTGGGCAGGCCTACCCTTTCTCATTACTTCCTTTTTCTCTCTTTCTCTCTTTCTTTAATTCCTCATTGTATTATTAATTAAAATCTCTATAAAACCCAGTAGACTTGGGTATATTCATAATTGGGAATATTTCCCTGTTGACCACCTTATATTGATTTAAAACAAGATACTGTAGTAAAAACATATTTCCTGCGGTCACAATATACTCACCCACTCTTATATCTACTACAATTTAAGTCTTCCACTATTTTAATCACTACAGTTTACAACCTCAACCATTTTTAACTCTTACAGTTTAAGACAACCCACTCTTTTAAATCTTACAGTTTATGGCATCCACTCTTTTAAATGCCACACCTAGAAAGTGTGGGAGGCCACATTTGAACCCAGAACCTCCTGTCTCCAGGTCTGGTTCTTAAATCACTGAGCCATCTAGCTGCTCCCTCATCATATTTAATTTTAAAGTAACTGCATTGACTTGTCAATTCTTGGCATTCCTGCTCTTTGCTTTTCTCTATTCTTCCTTCCTGTTGGAGTTTCTTTTTCCTACCCTTTTGTTTTTTATTTTTTTGCTTCTCTTCTTTCCTCCTGTTCTAATATTCCTACTGATTTCCACCTTCATGTAATGCTTTTAAAATGCTCATTGTTCTGAAGGGATAGTGAAGCCCTTTGTTCATGATTTTCAGCTAAGTTTTTCATAAATATTTGGTAAATATTCTTTTGATTTATTATGTAACCACTGCTGAGGAACAGACAAAACCACTTGGCTCTTGGCACTTTCTTTAGAGGTAGAGTTTTATTACAACAAATTCCACATCTATCATTTTCCTCCAAATCCATGAGTGTGAGTGAGTCACAATCCATTCACACCTTCTCATCCTTCATCATTCTTGTCCATGTCCTAAAATCCTAATGTAAAAATTCTCTTTCAAAGTTCTAGAGGGTTGTTAAGTCTTTTAATGTTTTGTGGCACACCTGGGCAGCATTTGGGTTCCCTTTATTTTTATCACATGAATGGTCTACCTTCTAAGGAGGGGGGTCTTAATTTAGGATCCATGAACTTTCTATTTTATTATTTGGACAACTGTGTTTCAAAGTGATAGATTTCCATGGTAATCCACTTCATTTAAGAATATTTTTTGAGAAGGGTTCTATCAGGGATACATGGTATGAAAAAGATCTCCATCTTCTAGATCCTTCCCTTTTTGGCCCACTTTTCATGCACTAACCCTGGACCAGGTCAAAAGAGATTGGTTTAGGGAGGCTGATAGTTGACTCAGTGGATTGAGATCCAGGCTTAGAGATGGGATGTCCAAGGTTCAAATCTGGTCTTAGACACTTACTAGCTTTGTGACTGTAGTTGAGTCACCTAACCCTCATTGCCCAGCTCTTATCACTTTTCTGCTTAGAAGAAAACACAGTATTGAATCTAAGAAAGAAAATAGTGGTTTAAAAATAAAAGTTATTGGCTTAACAATTCACACAGGAAAAACAAAATGGAAGAAATATATTTATTGCTCAGACTATCTGTCTTCTGGTTTAGTGATATTATGATGTCTTCTCATATGTACGTGTTTTCCCCCCAATAGAACATATGCTTCTATTTTACTTATGACTTTATGTTCCAAGCTCTTTACATAGAGCTCATTGCTTATCTGCCAGTCAAAGATGAAAATCAGAGAATCATTAAAGATTAGAGCTTGTGTTCAAGGCCATATAGTGTTTGTTCCCCCAGACAAGAGGCTGCTTATGTTGTCTGACTACAAGGATCACACACATGGCACTGAAAAACTGACAACAGTCTTTATTTATATTAAATCTGTTTATTTGGTTTGACATTTAAGCCCCTCACAATCTGGCTCCAGGCTACCTTTCTAGATGGATTACATGTTTCTCTATCTCATGCATCCTCTGTTCTTGCCAAATTGGCCTCCTTGCTATTTCCTGTAACATTATTCCATCTCCCATGAGTCTTTCCTTCACTAGGCTAAACATCCTAATTGCCTCCAATATGGCACAGTCTCAGAGCCCTTCCTTATCCTGGTTACCCTTCTGTGGCTTATCAATCTTTTCCCTAAAATGTAGTGCCCAGAGCTGAACATAGTACTGCAGCTGTGGGTGGATCAGGGCAGAATGCCCTTTGTTTTAAATCCCATGCCTCTCTTAAATTAGTTTTTTTTTTTTTTTGGCCAGTAAATCATATCATTGACTCATATTTGAATTGCAGGATGCTAAACCCTCTAAGTTTTCTTTACATAAAGTGCTATATAAAAATGACATAGATGTAAAACACTTTACAAATCTTATAGCACTGAGTGAGAGCTATTATTATTATTCTTATTAATTATTTATACTTACATTTGAATCCCTCTCAGACATTTGTTGGCTGTATGGGTACTGGACAAGTCATTTCTCCTGTCTGGGACTCAGTTTTCTTATCTTTAAAATGGGGGAGTTGGATTTGATGATCTTTAAAGACTCTTCTATGTCCTATGATCCCATGATCTCCACTTATTTCACTTTGTCCTTACAAAGTTGATTTTTTGGAACCCAAGTAGAAAATATTATGTTTATTCTTAATAAATTTCATGTTATTAGATATTATATATTAACAACTCTGAGAACTTGTGGTTTGGAAATTGCTAGTTGTAAAAGAGGGAGAAAGAATATTTTGTCACAACTTGGCCTCATTTTGTATAGCTCAGGTTTGCTTCACACCAATAGCCTCTGAGAAACTAAGGCGAAAGTGGGTCTTTGGAGCTTTTATTAGAGTGTCTTATTAGAGATGATCTAGAGAGCAAGGGGAGCTAGGGCACAGACAAGAGCAGCAGAGAAAAAGGTGAAAGCTTTTCTTCCAAGTCTCATCACTCAGTGTTGACAATTGGGTCATAGTTGGAACATTTTTTAAATGAACTTAATGATCTACATGGGCAGATAGATGGTATAATGGACAGAGTGCCAGGAGTTAGGAAGAGTTGAGTTCAAATATGGCATCAGACTCTTAATGGCTATGTGACCCTGGGGCAAGTCAACCCTTTTTGCCTTAGTTTCCTTACCTGTTAAATGAGCTGGCAGGGGTGCTGCTAGGTGGCTCAATGGATTGAAAGCCAGCCCTAGAGATGGGAGTGCCTAGGTTCAAATATGGCCTCAGACACTTCTGAGTTGTGTGACTGAACAAGTCCCTAATTCCAATTGCCTACCATTTTTACTGCTCTTCAGCCTTTGAACTGATGCTCAGTATTTATTCCAAGGTGGAAGGTAAGGGTTTAAGAGAAAATGAGCTGGAGAAGGAAAGTGAGAGAAGACAAATCACTTTATCTTTGCCAAGAACCCCCCCTTCCCCAAGGCAGCACAAAGAGTCAGAAGCAACTGAAACAACTAACACACAACAATGATCTATAGTTTGCTTGGCAGGTGACCATTCAGTGACTATCTGGGAAGAACGGACTTTAGTTAGGAGAAAACTCAGTTGCATAAATGTGCTGCTTGTCTTTGCTTGTTCATAAATGACTTCCATAACTCTAGTGGCTAAATTTTCCAACAAGCAGAGAATTCTGTTAAGCATTTAAAACTCCTTCTGACCTGGCCCCAAATTACATTCTTGATATTCTTATACTTTTCTCTGTATAAAAGACTCTCCTGCTTTGGGAACTTGAGTGAGTCATCTCTCTTGTCTTCAGGCTTCTCAAGACTTTTCATTGGCTGTCTTCCATGCCTAGAATGCTCTTGCTCCTTCTCACTGCCTTTTTGTCTTCCCTCAAGTCTTAGTTCAGATGTTATCTTTCTTTGTCCCCTTCATTGAAAGTGCCTCCCCTCTGAGATTGTTTCCAATTTACCCTGTTGTTCATACATAACTGTAAGCAAGTTGTCTCCCTACTTAGAATGTGACCTTCTTGAGGGCAAGGACTCTTTTGGCCTTCCTTGGTATCTCCAGAGTTTAGCCCAGTGCCTGGCAAATAGTTGGCACTTGATAAATGAAAGGTGATGACTATATTTATTTTAGGTTCTATGAGGATGGTGTAATGGAAGCAATGATGGAGTTGGAATCCAAAGATTCAGACCTGAATTCTGGCCTTGTCACTTGCTGACTGTGTGACCTTGGAAGCAAGATAATTATCCTTTTTGGACTTCCCTTTTCTCACTTGTAAATAAAATATTTGGACTAAATGACTTTTAAAGTCTCCTCAAGCTCTAAAGTCAAGGTTATTCCAAGATGTCCACATGACAGAAAACAACTGTCTGGTCTCAACAGGCCTAGAGCAACATTTTAAACAGTGAAGAGTATAGGAAGTACTCTTATGGGAAAAGATGGGATGGGAAGAAGTTGAAAAGGAAATGCTGATGAAGATGGGAATGAGCAGTTTGGAATACTGACATAAATGATTCTGGAGAGAAACTTTGTCACTTTATAGAGTAATTCACCTCCACGCTTTCCACCTCTCCCTTTTCTATTTACTTTACTGGAGTTGAATTAATATTCCTAAAAGAGACTTGGTCATAGACACTTCTTAGAGATCTCTGATGATTGCCTTTTACCTTTAGAATGAAATAAAAATTCCCCAGCTTTGTTTTCACAGGCCTCTATAATCTGCTTTCAAGTTAACTATTCCTGTTTCTTTTCTTTTAAAATTTATATATATATATATATATATATATACATATATTGTTTTTTACATTAAAATACTAGCTAACTCCTTCCCTTCCTCTCCTCTCCTTTTAAGAGAAGGCATCATTTGACAAAAAAGATATATGTATATATAAAATTATGTCTTATTTATTTCTATTTATTGGTTCTTTCTCTGGAGGTGGACATACACAAATTATTTTTCAAACAATATTTCTGTTAATATATATAATATTCTCTTGGTTCTACTTGTTTCACTCTCCATAACTTCATGTAGGTTTACCTATGTTTTAAAAGATTAACCTGTTCATCATTTCTTATAGTACAGTAGTATTCCATCACAATCATATGGCCCAACTTGTTTGGCCATTCCCCAATTGATAGGCATCCCATTAATCTAGTTTTTTGCCACCACAAATAGAGTTTCTTTAAATATTTTAGAATTTATCACTGTTAGGCTTATTTCACAAGATGATGAGGGGGGAGCCAAGATGGAAAAGTAGAGCAGAGAAAAGCTCAAAGTCACCATGAGAATCTCTTCCAACAATAGTAAAATAATGCCACAAAATGAATACAGGAGTAAAAGAACCAACAAGGAGACAGAGTGAAACAACTTTCAAGAAAAGAAAAACCTAAAAGGTAGGCAAATATAATCTGGGGCACTGGGATGAGAGGGGATTACAGTCAGCAGGAGGCTATAGCAAGGAGTGAAGAGCAAGCCAAGAACAAGCCACAAATCCAGACCCCACTTGCTATTCCAGGTTCAGAACTTCATCCCAAGCTAACATTTAGACCCTAAGACTCTGCCCGGGCAAAAAGAGGTCCAACCAACACACACCCCTTGAAATTCCAAATCTGTGGTGAAGTCTGGAATACCAGCCCAGGGCAGTCTGTGTTGAAGTGGGTCCAGAGTGAAGCCAGGAGTCCCAGTATGGGCCTGTGGCAAGGACATAGATCCCAGTTTGGGTTATTTGGTAGACCAAAAGGGGGTCCTGATCTTTTTTTCCAAAAGCTCAGAGAGGACCAAGGACAGGGTGATCAAGCACACAGTGAGACTAAAAACTTACACCTCAGCCTGAGGCTAGAATTTGAGCAGTCCCTGATCCAATCAAGTTCAGAGTAAGACCAAAAGCTTAGGTCCAAGTCTGATACAAGTCTTTAAGCTATCAGCATTTCAATGGTTAATTGAATCAGCAGTGGGAGGTGACCTCAGAGCTCCCATCCCTCAGGCCACAATACCATCTTAGAAGAACTAAAACTGGAAGAAACCCAGAAATAAAGCTAAGGGTAGCATCAAGGAAGGACTGGAGTTTAAGAGGGTACCCTGACCTCCCAGAGAACAGAACCTACCTATAAGTAGGTAGAAAAAATGAACAGACAACAAAAAAGCAAGTAACTATAAAATTTATTTATGGAGACAAAGACCAAGGTGAAGTCACAGAAGGGGACAGGGAAAGGAAAGCAAACATGTGCAAAGTCCAAAAGAAAAATATGGATTGGACACAGATTCTGGAAAAGCTCAAAAAAGGACTTAAAAAGCAATTAAGAAAGGTAGAGAAAAAGTGGGAAAGAGAAATGAAAGCAATGCAAAAAGAAATGGGCCAAATGAAAAAGAAGACTCAAAAGCTGACAGAGTAAAATCAGGCCTTTAAAAATCAGGATTGATCAACCAGAAACTAATGATTTCATGAGACATCAAGAAACAATAAAAAATCAAAAGAATGAAAAAACAGAACAAAATATGAAGTATCTCAATGAAAAAAACATCTGACCTGGAAAATAGATCTAGGAAAAACAATGTAAGAATTATTGGACTAGCTGAAAGCCATGATGAAACCCCCCCCCCCCAAACTTGGACATCATAATACAAGAAATTATCACAGAAAACTGCCCAGATATTCTTGCACAAGAAAATAAAATAGAAATAGAAAGAATCCACAGATCATCTCCAGAAAGAAATCTTCAAATGACAACTTCCAGGAATATAATAGCTAAATTTAAGAGCCCATAAGCCAAGGAGAAAATACTACAAATAGTCAGAAAGAAACAATTCAAATACTATGGAGTTACAATCAGGATCACATCTGAGGTGATCAGGGAAAAAGGAAAAAAAAATCCCTCTTCTTGTTTTATTGCATTTTAGTCTTCTTCATGAGAGAGTGTTGTGCTATCATGGTTAGAAAGCTGGAAGATCTGGGTTCAAGTTTCAACTCTGATAACGATTGGCTATGAGATGCTGGGAAAGACTGAAATTCTCAAGGTAGGCCTTTAGAGAGAAGGTACAGAGCTGTTATTAAGATATCTTGATAGAGAGAATTTCCTTATTGAGAGTTCTTTGTACCAGTGAAATCACTAGTCCAATACAGATTCCTATCTACCCTATGTGAAATGCTACAAGTAAGGAGAGAGGATTATACTAATTGTCTCATAGCCTCCTCATTCCAGCAGGGTAGATCTCTGAATAGATACACAAGGTTCATTTCATCTGAGGTCCAAAGGTTGTGTAAAAAATAAAATACAATTTTAATAATAAAAATATTATATTTTAGGAGGCTTATTAATGATCATTAGAAATAAAGGAATAAAGAGGATACAAAATAAAGAACATGTGCCCATGGCTGATTAGCCATTTCAAAATTCTCATTCACCACTGCCATGCTTGCCAACAGGGCCAGAAAGAGGGCAGGACCCTCCATGTCCCCACCTAATATCCCCTTTCTACAGGAAGTACATAATGACAGGAAGTCAGTGGGCTCCCAGTAAATGAAGTTCTTTTTTCGGGTAACAGATTTTCAATTATACAGTTGGCAAATAGCATGTATTCAACACAGAAGTCATTAAGTATAAACAAGGAGATTAGATTACCTCTAAGTTGCCTTCAAAGGCAAAACCCTCAGTTTCTATACTAGGTTCTTTTAGCTAAATCAATAAAGGAGTATGAATGTCCTTGTTGACTCATATCATTAAGTTACAAACATTATATACTGTGAACAATACAGCTCTGACTTTGGTTTTCAAGACTTAAAGCCCAGACCCAGAAGTCTCTAATATTCTTTTTCCCACCTAGACTTGAAGGCACAGATCTCTATGCGGGCATTGCTACTTGAACCTCTTCTCTTTGGGTAGCCTTCCACATCACCTCATTCCAGCTAATGGCAAGCCATTATCTATCTATCTATCTATCTATCTATCTATCTATCTATCTATCTATCTATCTATCTATCTATCTATCCATCCATCCATTGCCTTTCCCTCATTTTGCTTTCTTTATCACCAAAAGAATTGGTTCTACTTACCTTCACAGTTGATAATTAGCTAAATTGATCTAGAAAGTGGCCTGAATTTAGAATCAGAAGATGTAGGGTCAAATCCCAGTTTTGCAATGACCTGTGTGACATTTGGCATGCCATTTATTATTTCTGGGCTTCATTTCCTCAACTATAAAATGAGGGAGATGGACCATATAACCTCTTGGGTTCCTCTGAAATCTAACTCTATCATCTGATGACCTCATAATAATAATAATAATTAGCATTTATATTATTTCCATTTTAGAGATGAGGAAACAAATTTAGAGATTTTAAGTGAATTTCCACTTGTTTGAATAGATATTGACTGTCTAATGTAGAATTTAAATTTAGATCTTCCTGACTCCATCAATTGCTCTTTCTATTTCATTACATATTGTATGTATTAAGTGGAGGGTACTCCTCTGGACCCATTCCCTGGCTCATCTCCCCCCATCCTGGGTAATGCATGAATCTTGACAATGATCTTCAAACACAATAAATGACCATTTGATTTTTGTATTGACTTGTTCTAAGCTTCAGCACTTCAGTGTATCTATGATATGTAGGCTATGGGATTTCCCTTTAAAGGGGATGATTACTATACGTATGGGCCTTCTTATCCATAGTGTATTATGTTAAATTTATACATTTAAAAATGTAAATAAAATGTGTAATACATTGTCCACTAAAGTTGTACTTTAATGTCTCATTTTGGAATGGAGGTAAAGACACCTCATAGGTCACCTGGCCCCAAATGCTTATTTTACAAGTGAAGAACGCATATTTGTACTATATCAAACTATTAAAATATTTTATTATCCCTTTCACTTCATTGTGCTTTAAGGTTCTACTTCTGCTATTGATTCAGCTTTTGTTTCCTACATCACATTCTTTCAGTGCCATGACTCATCTGTTTGGTTTGTGAAAAGGACATTAAATCTCATCTGAGGGCCTGGGTTCAAATCCCATTTCTGTCATGACTTAATTTGTGGCACTAGAAAGTTATTTAATCTTCTTGAATCTCATTTTCATTGACTGTAAGGGTAAGGGGTTGAACTAAATGGCCTCTGAGATCCCTTCTGGTTTTAAATACAATATCGTCAAGCTTTTGTCATTATCCTGACCTCCATCTTTGAGGAAATTTTTGGGTTTTCATTCATTTTTGCCTTCTCTCATTCTGCTATCTGGAAGTAAGTTCAATCAGTACTATGGACAACAACTGGCTTCATTCCTTGATTGGAACGAACTATGTCAATGGTGGGGATGGGGAAAGGTAGGAAACTGAAGGATTTGGGGGCACAGGTCAAATTTTAATCTCTTTCAGTCAATGATAAGCCCTTTATAAAGGAAAAGAGGATATAAGAAATGAATCTGCTTTTGTAGATAAAATAGAATAATGTTTGTCTTTCTGGTCTATGCTTTAGGATTCTGTATCTATTTTTTTTCAGGATAGGGTTCCTCTCACAAGGACTAAAAAGGACACTCCTGACTTTCTTGCTAGAACTAGGAATGTTTCAAAATTGTCATCAAAATTGGCAAAATTCCTTACAGGAAAAGAGAGAAATATGCCCAGATGTTCATAAAATCACAGATTTAGAAAAGGAAAAGAGCTTACAAAACTTTTTAATTTTACAAATGAAGTCCAGAGAGATTAACTTGTCCAAGGTCATACAAGTAAATGTCAGAGATTGGATTTGAACCCAGGCGTTTCAACTCCAAATAGAGCATATCTGTGGCCACACAGATAACACTATAAATCTATATACTCTGCAAGACATCTGGAAGGAAGTTACAGTGTCTAGTAATTTGGATGTGAAAATAACTTGGGAGAGAACTATTAACAAATTTGGGGAGGACAGCTAGGTGGCTCAGGAGTTTATGAGCCAGGCCTGGAGAGGGGAGGCCCTGGGTTCAAGTATGGATTCAGACATTTCCTAACTGTGTGACCCTGGACAAGTCTCAACTCCAATTATCTGGCCTTTACCGCTCTTCTGCCTTGGAGTCAATACACAGTACTGATTCTAAAACCGAAGTAAAGGGTTAAAAAAACCCCAATACTTGGACATACTATGTCTACACACAGAGTATTGTAAAAAAACAATTCTACCTTAGGTTTTAGAATAGGGCTCACTGATATCATCATTATTTTCTAGTATTCGATTCATGATTGACATGTGGCAATAGAACATATCTGATTTAAAAAATAAGTCTGATAACAGAGTAATGAAATAATCTGCCACTGATTGCCAATTAGAGATAGCCAGTAGCATGAACAGCTGTAAGGATGTTGGTGGCTGAGTTCAACAAAATGAAATTTATAGAAGCAAGTATTAACATTTAGGTTAAAGAACATCAATACAAAGAGAGCATATGAGAGATGTAGCTAAACAACAGTTCACATGAAAACAACTTTGGAGATTTAATTAAAAAGCTCATTTTGAGTCAATAGTAAGTAATAGAGCTGTTTCCCTGCCATCCCAAAAAGGTACCATGATTCAATTTACTTTTTTTCTTCTAGGATCCGTGATTTTGTCAGTTTCACTTCTTCTTCCACTCCTGCAGGGACTTTGGAGGTCAGTTAATTTAACCCTCTCATTATACAAATGTCGAAACTGAAGTCGCTACAGGGGAAATGACCTGTCCAAGATTATATGGACAGAAAGAAAGTGGCAGAGCTGAGGTTTAAACTCAGGTTTTCTGACTTCCCAAACCAGTGCTTATTCTATTACAGTAAACTATGGTTCACCCTTGTGGTACTTTGATCTAGGCATTGGTATGCTAGATCTTATTCAAACAAGAGTAGCCCAAATGGAGAATGAACCCGAAATGATATTATTTCTTTTTTGTTTTAATTTAGAATATTTTCCCATGGTTACATGATTCATGCTTTCCCCCCACCTCCCAGAGCTGACAAGCAATTCTCCTGGGTTATACATCTATCATTGTTCAAAATCTATTTCCATGTTATTCATGTTTGCAGGTCGAGTGATCTTTTAACATCAAAACCCCAATCATATCCCTATTGAATTATGTGTTCCATCATATGTTTTCCTTCTACATTTTTGTTCTCACAGTTCTTTCTCTGGATGTGGATAACATTTTTTTTCTCCCAAGTTCTTCTGGATTGTCCTGGATCATTGCATTGCTACTGGATAAAAAGTCCATCATATTTGATTGTGCCATACTGTATCAGTCTCTGTGTACAATGTTCTCCTGGTTCTGCTCCTTTTGCTTTGCATCAATTTCTGGAGGTCTTTCCAGTTCACATGGAATTCCTCTAGTCATTAGTCTTTTCAAGTCACCTAATTTATTTTTTATTTTACTCTTTCTATTTAAGTCATTCACCCATTCTGAATTTATCTTGGTGTAGGGTGTAAGATGTCAATCTAAACATAATTTTTACCACACTGTTTTACAATTTTTCTCAGCAGTTTTTGTCAAATAGTGAGTTCTTGTCCCAAAAGCTGGGATCTTTGGATTTATCAAACACTAGTTTGCTGAGGTCATTTACTCCTAGTCCAGTTCATTGATCCATCCTTCTGTCTCTTAGCCAATACTATATTGTTTTTTTTTAATTAACTTTATTTATTTAATTAAATAATTTAGAATATTTTTTCATGATTACATGATTCCTGCTCTCTCTTCCAATCCCACCCCCTTCCATAGCAAAAGAGCAATTCTACTGGGTTTTACATTGATCAAGTGTCATTGATCAAGACCTATTTCCATATTGTTGATATTTGTATTAGAGTTATCGTTTAGAGTCTATACCCCAATCATATCCTCATCAAACCATGTAATCAAGTAGTTGTTTTTCTTCTGTGTTTCTACTCCCACCGTTCTTTCTCTGAATGTGGATAGTGTTCTTTCTAAGAAGTCCCTCAGAATTGTCCTGGGTCATTGCATTGCTGCTAGTAGAGAAGTCCATTATATTGAATAGTTTCACAATGTTTCACTTTCTGTGTACAGTGTTCTCCTGGTTCTTCTCCTTTTGCTCTGCATCAATTCCTGGAGGTCATTCCAGTTCACATGGGATTCCTCCAGTTCATTATTCTTTTTAGCACAATAGTATTCCACCACCAGCATATACCACAATTTGTTCAGCCATTCCCAAACTGAAGGGCATCCCCTCATTTTCCATTTTTTTGCCACCACAAAGAACATGGCTATGAATATTTTTCTGCAAGCCTTTTTCCTTATTATTATTATTATTTTTGGTATAAACCCAGAAGTGGTATGACTGGATGAAAGGACAGGCAGTCTTTTAAAGTCCTTTGGGCATAGTTCCAAATTGTCTTCCCGAATGGTTGGTTGGATCAATTCACAACTCCACCAGCAATGCATTAGTGCCTCAATTTTTCCACATCCCCTCCAACATTTATTACTTTCTTTTGCTATCATATTAGCCAATATACTAGGTGTAAGGTGATACCTCAGAGTTGTTTTGATTTGCATTTTTCTGATTATAAGAATTTTAGAACACTTTTTCATGTGCTTATTAATAGTTTTGATTTCATCATGTGAAAACTGCCTATTCATGTCCCTTAACCATTTGTCAATTGGGGAATGGCATGATTTTTTGTGAATTTGACTTAGTTCTTTATATATTTGGGAAATTAAACTTTTGTCAGGGAGTTTTGTTATAAATATGTTCTCCCAGTTTGTTGCTTTCCTTCTAATTTTGGTTGTATTGATTTTATTTGTACAAAACCTTTTTAATTTGATATTATCAAAGTGATTCATTTCATATTTTGTAATATTTTCTATCTCTTGCTTGGTCTCAAAATCATTCCTTTCTCATAGATCTGACAGGTAAATTATTCTATGTTCACCTAATTTAGTTATAGTTTCCTTATTTATATTTAACTCATACACCCCATTATGAATTAATAGGGTATGAGATATTGACCTAAACCTAATCTCTCCCATACTGTTTTCCAATTTTCCCAGCAGTTTTTGTCAAATCGTGGATTTTGGTCTCCAAAGCTAGGGTTCGGGGGTTTATCACACACTATCTTGCTGATAGTGTGTGATAGTGTATCACCTAGTGTATCCTAGTGTATCCACCCTTCTGTCTCTTAGCCAGAACTATATTGTTTTGATGATCACTGCTTTATAGTACAGTTTAAGATTTGGTTAGGCCCCCATCCTTCACATTTTTTCATTATTTACCTTGACATTCTTTATCTCATGTTCTTCCAGATGAACTTTGTTATAATTTTTTTCTAATTCTATAAAAAAGTTTTTTGGTAGTTTGATGGATATAGCCCTGAATAAGTAGATTAATTTGGGTGAAATTGTCATTTTTATTATGTTAGCTCATCATACCCAAGAGCAGTTAATGTTTTTCTAGTTATTTAGATCTACCTTTAGTTGTGTTAAAAGTGTTTTGCAATTGTGTTCATATAATTCCTCTGTTTGTCTTGTTAGATAAATTCCTAAATATTTTATATTGTCTAGAGTGATTGTAAATGGTTTCTCTAACTTCTGGTACTGAATTTTGTTGGAAATATATAGAAATGTTGATGATAACGTGGGTTTATCTTGTACCCTGAAACTTTGCTATACTTGTTAATTATTTCCACTAGTCTTTTAGTTAATTTTTTAGGATTCTTTAAGTATACCATCATATCATCTGCAAAGAGTGATAGCTTAGTCTCCTCATTGCCTACTTTAATACCTTCAATTTTTTTTTCTTCTCTAATTGCTACTGCTAGTATTTCTAGTACAATATTGAACAATAGAGGTGGTAATGGGCATCCTTACTTCACTCCTGATCTTATTGGGAAGGTGTCTAATTTATCCCCATTGCAGATGATACTTGTTGATGGTTTTAAATACATACTGTTTATTATTTTGAGGAATGCCCCTTCTAATCCTATAATTTCTAGGGTTTTCAATAGGAATGGGTGCTGTATTTTGCCAAAGTTTTTTCTGCATCTATTGAAAGAATTATGTAATATCTGTTGGTTTGATCATGGATCATTGATCAATTATGTGGATGGTTTTCCTAATATTAAACTATCCTTGCATTCCTGGTATAAATCCCGCCTGTTCCTAGTGGATAATCCTTGTGACAACTTGCTATAGACTTTTTGCTAGTATTTTATTTAAGATTTATGCACGTGTGTTCATTAAGGAGACTGGTCTGTAGTTTTCTTTCTCTGTTTTTGGTCTACTTGACTTTGGAATCAATATCTTATTTTTGTAATACAAAGAATTTGGTAAGACTCCTTCTTTGCTTATTTTGTAAAATAAATATTGGGATTACTTGTTCTTGAAATGTTTGATTGAATTCACTTGTGAATCCATCTGGTCCTGGGGATTTTTTCTTAGGAAGTTCCACAATGGCATCTTCAATTTCTTTTTCTGAGATGGGATTATTAAGTATTGTCTTTCCTCCTTTGTTAATGTAGGCAATTTATATTTCTGTAAATATTCACCCATTATACCTAGTTTGTCATATTTATTGCCATATAATTGGGCAAAATAGTTTGTAATGATTATCTTAATTTCTTCTTCATTAGAGGTGAGATCACCCTTTTTATCTTTGATACTATTAATTTGATTCTCTTCTTTCTTTCTTTCTTGATTAGATTAAGCATTGCTTTATCTATTTTATTTTATTTTCTTTAAAGTACCAGCTCCTAGTCTTATTTATTAGTTCAATAGTTCCATTATTTTCAATTTGATTAATTTCTTTAATTTTTAGGATTTCCAATTTAGTTTTTATCTGGGGATTTTTAATTTGTTCTCTTTCTAAAAAAAGTTGTAAGCTCCATTCACTGATCTCCTCCCTCTTGATTTTGTTGCTATAAGTACTCAGAAATAGAAATTTCCCCCTGAGTATTGCTTTCACTGTATCTCATGGGTTTTAATATGATGTCTCCTCATTGTCATTCTCTTTAATGAAGTTCATAATTGTTCTTATGATTTCTTTTTTGACCCACCAGTTCTGAAGAATTAGATTATTTACTTTCCAATTACTTTTAAATTTGCCTTTCCACAGACCCTTCTTAAATATAATTTTTGTCACATTATAATCTGAAAAAGTTGTATTTATTATTTCTGCTTTTCTGCATTTGTTTGCAATATTTCAATGTCCTACTACATGGTTGACCTTTGTATATGTACCATGCACTGCTGAGAAGAAGGTATATTCCTTTTTATTCCTATTCAGTTTTCTCCATATATCTATTAACTCTAATTTTTCTTTTATTTCATTCACTTCCTTTATATCTTTCCTATTTATTTTTTGGTTTGAGTTATCTAGTTCTGAATGGGGAAGGTTGAGATCCCCTACTAATATAGTCTTACTATCTTTTTCCTCCTTGAAGTCCTTTAATTTTTCCTTTAGAAATATAGATGCTATGCCATTTGGTACATAAACATTTAGTAATGATATTACTTTATTAATTATAATACCCTTTAACAGAATGTTATTTCCTTCTTCATCTTTTTTAATCAGATCAATTTCTACTTTAGATTTGTCTATCATGATTGCCACTCCTAATTTTATTATTATTTTTTTTTACTTTAGATTGCGCATAATAAATTCTGTGTGTCACCCTGCCTCAAATATGTTTCTTGTAAACAACATATAGTAGGATTCTGTATTTAATCCACTCTGCTATCTGCTTCTATTTAACGGGTGAGTTCATTCCATTCACATTCAGTGTCATGATTACTAACTGTGTATTACCCTCCATCATATTAACCCTTTTAAATCCTCCTCTATTCCCTTTCTCTCTGTTCCTCCTCACCAGTGTTTTGTTTTTTGGCACCCCTCCACTTCCACCTCTCTCCAATTATGTCCTTTTTCTCTTGTCTTATTCCCTTCTACTCCCTGTAGGGTAAGATAGAATTCTTTACCCCACTGAGTATACTTGTTTTACCCTTTTTGAGCCCTTTGTGATGAGAGTAAAGCTTAAGCATTGCCTGTCATCCCCCTTATCCTCACCTCTCTATAATGATTTTTCATGCCTCTTTATGTTATATAATTTACCCCATTCTATCTCTCCCTTCCCTTTTCTCTCAATGCAACTCTCTCAGCCCTTGATTGATTTTTTTATATATCATTCATATTCATACATATATCATATATTATTCCATATCATCATTTTTACATATACATCATCATAATCAGATTACGTCTCCACCCTCCTTCTGTGTAAATTCCTTCTTTCTTCTCTACTACTGAGTAGTTTTTGAGAATTACAGAAATCTTCTTTCCATGTAGACATATAAACATTTTGAACTTAATGAGTCCCTTAAATTTTCTTTTGCTTATTTATCTTTATGGGTTTCTCTTGTGTCTTGTGTTTGGACTTCAAATATTTTATTTAGGTCTGGTTTATTCCTCAGGAATTCTTGGAAAACTTCTATTTTATTGAATGACCATTTTCCCCCCTGAAAGAATATATTCAGTTTTTCTGGATAGGAGACTCTGGGTTGTAAATGCAAATCTTTTGCCTTCCTGAATATCATATTCCATGCCATTTGAGTCTTTAATGTAGAAGCCACTAGGTCCTTTGTGATCCTGATTGCAGTTCCATGGTATTTGAATGGCTTCTTTTTGGCTGTTTGAAATATTTTTTCCTTGGTTTGGTGGCTCTTGAATTTAGCTATTATATTCTTGGAAGTTATCATTCGAGGATTTCTTTCTGGAGGTAATCTGTGAATTCTTTCAATTTCTATTTTATTTTCTTGTTCAAGAATCTATGGGCAGTTATCTTTGATAATTTCTTGTAATATGATATCCAAGGTTTTTTCTTGATCATAGTTTTCAGGTAGTCCAATAATTCTCAAATTGTCCCTTCTATATCTATTTTCTAGGTCAGTTATTTTATCAATAAAATTTTTCATGCTTTCCCCTATTTTTTCATTCCTTTGATTCTGCTTTATTGTTTCTGGATTTCTCATGTAATCATTAGTTTCTAGATGGCTGATTTTTATTTTTAAGACCTGATTTTCCTCTGTCAGTTTTTGGTTCTCCTTTTTCAATTGACCCATTTCTCCTTTTATCACTTTCCTTTCTCCTTGCATGACTTTCATTTCTCTTTCCCACATGTCCTCTGCATCTCTTAATTGATTTTGAAGTCCTTTTGGATTTCTTCCAGGATCAGTACCCAATACATATTCTTATTTTGGACTTTGGTTGTGTTTCCTTTGCTTTCACTGTCCCCTTCTGTGTTGTACCTTGCTCTTTGTCTTTATAAAATTTTTTTAGAGTTAGGTGCTTTTTTATTGTTTGCTAATTTTCCTAATATAATAATAGGTAGGCTTTGGGGGATGATATGATGGTCTGAGGGCTGAGAGCTCTGAGAGCCCCTTCTCCCTGCTGATTCAATTGGACCTTGCAATCCTGATAGCTTAAAGACTTGCCTCAGGCTTAGGTGTAAGCTTTTGATTTCAATCTTGATCAGGTCAGGGACTGATCAAATTCTAGCTTCAGGAATAGTCTTAAGTTTTTGGTCTCACTATGTACTTGATCCAACCAGACATACCCTTGATTGTCCTGTCTCGGAGCTCTGCCCAGAGTTTTAGGCAAAAATTTAAGTACTTAGTACTATCACCCACCCCAAAGTGTGAATTAAGTCCTTGTCCCAAGCCTAGAGTAGAATTCCCCTGGCTGGGGTTCTGGATTTCTCCACTGGTTTTAAATTTCAAGGGGTATGGGTTGGCTTTTACCTCTGTTTGCTCACATGAGGTCTCAATGTCTGCATGTTGGCTTGGGCATAGGTTCCTGAACCTCAGATAGCAGATATGAGGTGGGGTTGTGTGGCTTGCTCTTGGCTTACTCTTCCCTCCTTGCTATAGATTCTTTCTGAGTCTGCTCTCCTCTCACCCCAGTGCCCCAGATGTCCATTGTCTAACTTTTGGGTTTTTCTTTTCATGAAAGTTGTTTTGCTCTGTCTCCTTGTTTTTTCCTATTACCTCTGTAGTCGTTGGGGAGTAGTCTCATGATGGCACAGAGTTGCTGAGGATTACTCCACTATTTTGAATTTCCTGCAACCATCTTATGTGAGAAATGAACTGGGGATATTTGTCCTGTAGGAGAAATCAGCCAGAAGCTATATCATCACCTCTTAAAACGTTTGTGAACTGTTACATGAAGAAACAAGAGATGTATTCTGAGTTCTCAATCAAGTAAAACTAGTGTCATTTGTTGCCAAATACAGGGAGTCATATTTAGCTTCAGTATAGTGAAGGATTTCCTAACAATCAGATCTGTCCCCAAATGGGATAATTCAGTTTATGAAGGAGAGAGTTTATTGTCACTGGAGGTAATGAAACAGAAATCATATCATAGGATCATAGAATCATAGAGCTGGAAGGAATCCTAATGGTTATCTATTTGAATTTCCCCACCTTGGAGATGAAGAAACTGAGGGTCAGGAAGTTTAGTGAGCCCAGGGGGCTACTTGTAGAGGATGCTATGGGAAGATCTCATATGCCAGGTAAGGGGTTGAACTAGCTCCAGCTTTCCTCCATTCAATTCTATGATTCGCCTTTGCCTACCTCTCTCTCCTCCCCAGTTCAGATGCCCAGTGCTCTTCTGTCCTAATCCCTTTTCTCTTCCTCATTTTAAACATGAAAAAACTGAGGGTCAGAGAAATGAAAACTGGACCAGGTCACAGAATCTGTGAATTGAAGCATTTAGGTCTAAGGCTAGGTTTTTTCTCCCACTGCCTGTTGTCAGACATGCATTTGAGGCAAGGGATGTTGCAACACTGATTTCTACATTTAAAGGGAGATCAGCTATTACTGATATAGCTTCTTTTTTCTCCCAAACTGGCTTGAACTCTGCTTGGGCTTCCAAGGGGAAATATTTGCTGAAATAATTTCTTGGAAAAAATAGGCATAATGGCTTCTAAATATGATTGAGACACCCTAGAGACTATTTTACTAGTATAGACATAGGAGATATACACAGTAGTGAGGGAAAATCTGCATCTCTTGGAACCAAGCAATGCAGCAATTTGGAAATTGCTGGGATTTTTAGTTACATGGGCCATGGACTGTAATATGAACAAATGATCACAGCTGACTTTTACTTAAAAAAAAAAGCCCACCAAATTCCTGTTCCGAGTATTAGTTGCACTCTATGAATTTTCACTGTATGTAGGAGGAAATACATTGTAATATGCATTCATAAATATTAAAATATGATAGTAACATTTGATCCTCCAGCTGCAATGCCTTCTGCCCAAAATTAATAATAGTAGCTAGCATATATATATATAATGCTTAAAGTTTATAAAATACTTCATGTATATTCTCTCATTAGATTTTAACAACAACCCTATCAAGCTGATTTTTACAAATGGGCAGTTAGTGGTACAGTGGATAAAAACCTTAGTATGGAGTCAAAAAGTCAAGCTCATTTTCCTGAATTCAAATCCAGCCTCAGACACTTATTAGCTGTGTGACCCTGGGCAAGTCACTTAACCCTGTTTGCCTCCGTTTCTTCACCTGTAAAATGACCTAGAGAAGGAAATGGCAAACCACTCCAGTGTCTTTGCCAAGAAAACCCCAAATGGGGTTACAATGAATTGGATACAATGGAAAAAAAAAACAGAATAAAAACACCAAAGTTTCACAAATGAGGAAACTGAGTGCAAGATTAAATGATACGTGAGGCCACAGTACTAACAAGTATCTCAAATTAGATTCTAACTCAGGTATTCCTAATATTAAGTCCAATATTCTATCCAATATGCCACTTAGCTCAATTTTATGTATACAAATAGTTATATGTATACCTGCAATGTCCTCCAGTGGAAGGTAAACTCCTCAAGGGCAAGAATTGTTTAATTTTTTGTCTCTATAATGGGAATACCCAGCATGATGCCTGGCAAAAAGGAGGTACTTAAATGCTCCCTGCTTATTTTTTTTTCAGCACTAGAAGTTATTTGGTACAGAACCGATATTGAAAAGAGAACCCCGTCCCCCAAAAACCTTCTGCATAGCCAAAAAATTTTTTTTCAAGAAAGCTCTTTCATGTCCCTCAGTCCTTCATTCAGAGCCCATTTTCTCTTAGTTTATATGCAATTTTAACAAGCCTGGTTTTCTGATGTCTCAGTATACTAGAGATTGGTGCAGATGATCAGAAAGAGGCATGATCATGGGGGGAAAGGGTAATGCTACTAGAACTGTGGAAGCTGACTACAGTAAAAAGTGACAGCTGACCTTCTGACAGCATGGCAGGTGGCAGAAAAATGATCAGAAGCAAGCATAATGGTTCACAGAGCTCTGTGGTTTTGGGTCACTAAGCCCTTCTTCACACCTCAAGAAAACCCAAGAGTATGACTCCAGACAAGCAACTAGCATTGATTTAGCACTAAGGATCTGGCACTGTACTAAATGCTGGGGCTACAAAGAAACACAAAGCTTGGTCCTTGGCTTCCAGGAGCTCATATTACAATACAGGAGACTACATGGCAATCACTAAGCACAAACAAGTTCTATAAAGTGGGGATGGAAGGCGAACTCAATTGGGAAGGCACCAGCTAGAGAATGGGGCCAGGAAAGATCTCCTGAAGAAGGTGGGATTTGAGTTAAGTTTGGAAAAAAGCCAGAGAAGCGAAGAAGCAGAGGTGATGATGGAGAAAATCCCAGGCTGAGGAATAGTTTGTGGTGATTAAAATATTTGAGAGACTATTTTTTGGGTAAGAATGTCAATTAATTGATTAAGCTAGCATATAACCAATAAATTAATAGGCAGAAACTTTCTTGATGATCAATTACTCTGAAAGTCTTTTGGGCAAATCTATAAATACAGTTTGGGAGCTCATTATTCAGTCTTTCCCTAGGACATCCCAAGGCATTTCTGATTGGTGAACAGCTAAAAAGGAAGTTGTCCATTAAGACTCTCAACTCCTCCCCACCCACATAGGTAATAGGGTCACATAGGCAAGATGAGTTTTTATTGATCACTCAGTTTTTCTGGGGTTGGGAAACATTCTTAGGAGTTCCTAAGAACAAAGGAAATGCAGAAGTCAACAAACTGGTTGGAGACTCTCTAATCCAGGACCCCAATACAGGAACAAGACAGTATATAAAAAATAAATCCTCACAAATCAATGGAAACTCACTGAGAGAGAGTATTAGGTGTGTGATAGATACTAGATCAGCTGATATAAATGGATTGCAAACTGGAAAGAGAAAGAACCAAGTGGCAAAAGGCTTTAAAAACCAAAGAGAGGACTTTATAATTATTTATAGAGGTAATAGGGAACCACTGTGGTTTAATGAGTAGGGGATAACTTGGTCAGATTGGAGCTTTAGGAACATTGTGGCAGCTGAGTGGAGGATGGATTAGAGTTAAGAGACTTCAGGCAAAGAGATAGACCAAGAGACTATTTCAACAGTCTAGGCTCGATACATTGGATGGCACAGTAGATAGAGATCTGGGGCTGGAATCAGAAAGACCTGAGTTGAAATTTGACCCCAGAAACTAGCTGTGTGACTCTCAACAAGTCAATTAACCCTGTTTGTCTCAGTTTTCTCATATGAAAATGTGCTGGAGAAGGAAATAGCAAAACCACTCTAGTGTCTTTGCCAAGAAAACCCCAAATGGTGTCACAAAGTGTCAGACATGATGGAAATGACTGAAAAACAAGAAAAGGCCCAATATGATTATTTTGAATGTGATGAATATTATGACCTCTTTGTTGTCCTCAGCATGAATTGATGAGTTTGTGGAATTATACTTATAGGGCTCTGCTATTTTTTTGGTATTCATCTTCATTTACTTGGCACTAGTCATCTCTTAAGTTCATTTTCTATACATGTTTCTTTAAAAACTGAAATGTTTGGGCAGCCTCCCTGTGAACTACATTGATCTTCTTAGAAAACCCCAATGATTTTCCTCATATGAAAAATTTGGTTTTGTGTCATTAGAATTTCATCCCTTAGAATAGCATAATTCTGTTATGTCAGTTTTCCACATGAAATCCTAGACCATGAATCCTACCTGTCCTTTCCCTATATTCTGATCTAATAAAGCTACAAGGTGAGAACATACTTGATACCTTCTTACTTTTTTCTTATGATATTTAAGTTGGCATGACCATTTCCTCCTGAGATTCTTGTCATTTTGATATCAGGAGCTAATTGATTTCTTCTTCTGATCAGAATCAAGTAGAGAATTATATACTCTCATCTACTTGCTATTTTTCAGAAAGATTAAATGATAAGTTTATACAATCTCATCTTTAGAGTCCTCTACTATCATTTTATGCTGCCTCTATGTCAGCTTGTAATCTGCTTATACAACTCATTTAATTTTTCTTTCTGACTAGAAAGTCTGTGGACTATGGTATTCTTTCTGATTGTGCCTCAATTGGTTTCCACCCAAGAACCCTGACCAATTTTCCATTCCCCTTCCAGTTTGTGGAGTTCTAAAAAGGAGTCTCTGTTCTTGATATGAAACCAATTACTCAGCCAACATTTATTGTGCTAGTATGGGTATGGTATTTATTATTCAACCAGATACTGACTATGGGTCAGGAACTTAGTTACATGCTGGGATAAGAAAACTGCACCCACCATTGCCTTCAAGGAGCTTGGGTATTGTTGTTCATCCTTTGTTTTCAAAGAGGATCAATGACCTCATGAGGGTGATGTATTGGTTGGCCCATGAACTAGATTTAAGTGAGAAAGAGCTGAACAAAGTCATCGGCCTCACTCTCTTCTAGTCATTCAAGTCCAGTGGCAAGATGAAAGTCCAGATGACTGGAAATGGTTTGGGATACAGTCAATGACCATGCTGTCTTCAATGTCTGGGCAATGAAAGGCAACTCAAGAAAGGGGAAGGTATTCGAATGAGGATGGGGTCATGAGGAAGTGACTCCTGCAGAAGGTAGAACCTCAGTTGATCCTTGAAGGAAACCAGGGATTCTAAGAACTGGAGGTGAGGAAAGAGAATACTCCAGACACAGGGGACAGCCATTGCAAATGCACAGAGATGGGAGAGGTAGTATCAAATATATGGAATGGAAAGTATGCAAGGATGGCTGGAATGCAGAGTGTGGGGATAGAAGCGATGTCTAAGAAGTCTGATGAGGTAGGAAGGGCCTTGAGATGCTCAAGAAAAGAGTTTACATTTTGCTAAATTCTGCTACTCCATTGCCCCTTTTATTTAATAAATTCCTTATTTGAGAGACATGGTATTTTCTGTGAGAGCAGGGACTATCTTATTTGCTTATAAGTGTATCCCCAGTGCTCAGCTCATAATATATACCAAAATGCATATTCATTCATTCATTTATTCATTCATTCATTCATTTAACAGATAACTTCCCTTCTGCAGAGTTCCAGACAGGAACCACATGCTATACCATCTCATTTGGACCTATGAGGTCTTATTTACCTCTCTAAATTAAGCTCTCCAGTTCACTTTTCTTATTACTCATATTTTGAACAGCTGTGTATAGACATCATTAGCATTATTACTGTCTCTCTTCCTTGGATTTATAATTTCTGAATTCTTGGGCATTTTTACTGCTCATCTTTCTATGTTATGCCTATAATTCTCTCTGGCATTTGGCTTAGTCATTATATGTGGGCAGTTTTTTGCCTCCTTTCCATGTTTGGCTGAAAACCCTCTTCATCAGGTTCATTAGTCAGCAGGCAAATATACTATATCCAGTCCTGATTAGATAGAGCAGGTTCCTAGCCATCATACCATTATCTTAAATCTTGACGTTGAAATCCCACTTTCTGATGCTACCTTCTTAATCAGCTATTCACTCCTCATATTCCTTACTTCCAAACAGTAACAGTAATGAAAATACCATCTGCACTCATAAAGGTTTTACCTTCCTGGCTACTATAAGAATTCATACCTCGTGGCTCATATTCTGGCTTAAAATATTTGGATAACTATTTCAATAGAATTGGGCTTTTTCATAGTTTCATGTATTTTATTTCATTCATTTTAAAACACTTGCTTGAGAAGGGATCAAAAGGCTTCATCACACTCACAAAGGGGTCCATGGCACCAAAATGGTTAGGGATATCTGTTCTATGGATACTGAAAGACCTTAGCCCCACTTAGAGTTCCACGGAGCGAGTTCAGGGTAATGTAGGAATACAGATGGGAGAAGATGAACTTTGATTTAAATAGAATTGGTTTCCTTTGTAATCTGTGGATTTTATTTCACACTACTAAAAACATTATTCAGAGAAGGAGTCCATTCTAATCCCTAGAGAGGTCTTCCAGGTTTTCTTTGGTGATGTCTTTGGACCTAATAGTGTAAGAGAAGAGAAGAGACATTCCACATCAAGGAGAGAACAGTCTCTGACTAGCTGAAGAGAGAGTGGGGGAGGAGCAAGAAGAAAAAACTGAGAACTCTAGGGGAGAATGAGAAGCTTGAGGATTCATTGGACAACTTCACTTCCAGCTGGGAGCCAGAGGAGGGAGGTACATTTCCTAGGCTGAGAAGAAGTCTGTTTCTTTGGAGATCTACTATTCCTTCTGAACCCTTGAATGCCTCCAATCAAACTCTCTGTGACAGCAGTCTGAAATCCTCAGTGGGATTGTGGATTGGGACTTTTGAAGGGAGCCATCCACAGATCTCTTCCAAGGATTTCCCTCTGTCTCCCTCTCCCTTACCTGTCCCTGGACTCCTATATTCAAGATTTAGTTAGCTTGAGAGTAGGGACTAAAAGGCAGTTGGCAAGAAAGAAGGGTCAAGGCTGAGAAATCTTGAACCTCCAGACTTTGGAGGCCAACCTGCTAGAAGGGACAATTTGCAGGGCTTCCCTGTTTACCCACTTTCCTACCTGACATCCTTGCCACCCCTTCCCTGCTTGAACCCCAATAAATTACCTGATATTTAAGATTTAGATCTGTGTCAGTCTCTAAACAACATAGTTAAGGGGATTGAAAATTTGGGGAGGGTCACACCTCTTCCCCAAAGGTGGTTGACTCCTAGATCCCAGGGATTCAAGATTGCCTGATCCAAGGAACTAACATTTTTCCTTGACAGTTGAGTAGTCCTAAGATCCTGAAAAGGACTGACAGTTCATGTCCCTGGGGGAAGCAGAGGTATAAGAAATCATCTTGCTTCTCAAGGATAGATTGGACCTCAGGAGCCCTGAGCTTCTCTGAGGGGAGCATCTTGTCATCTCACTGAGGCATTCCCTCTCTAGTCTCCTGTCCTCCATCTCCCAGAAAACATTCTCTGGGGAGACATACTTCTCTTTCAAGGAGGCAGTACTTGGCTTATCTCTGCCCCCCTGAAGGAAGGGAGGAGAAGGATCTCTTCACTCTATCAACCCCATTCTGTCCTTCTCCCCATCATCACCATCTCTTCTCCAAATCCCTCCATTACAATAGGCATCTCAAGAAGTGGATAGTGGTGACCAAATAATGTCATGTTCAAATGAGATAACATCATTGCTTTGCACACTTTAAGCATTATAGAAATGCTAATACTGTTGTTAATATTGTTGGTACTGTTATAAATACTCCTAAACAAATCAGGAGATCTTTTACAAGCTCTGGGATAATACCATATCTCCTAACCATAGAAATAATAATAATGATGATGATGATGATAGCTTTTATAAAGTGCTTTAAGGTTTGTAAAGTTTCTCATAAATATTATCTCATTTGACCCTCCCAATAATCCTGTGTAGTGGGATTATTCCCATTTTATAGGAGACTAAAGCAGCTAGAGGTTGTGACTTGTCTAAGGTCCCAAAGTTAGATTTGAACTCAGATCTTCCTGACTTCATGTCTAATGCTTTACCTTCATGTCTGGTGCTACCTTAGGTATCTCCAGTAATAATAATAAGGGCAGCTAGGTGGCACTTTCGATAGAGTTCAGAGTCAGGAAGACCTGAATTCAATTCCAACCTCAGATTGACTTTGATTTTGGGAAATCACTTAACTCTGTTTGCCTCAGTTTCCTCATCTATAAAATGAGCTGGAAAATGGCCAACCATTCCAGTATCTTTGCCAGGAAAATCCCAAATGGGTTACAAAGAGTCAGACATAACTGAAATGACTGAACAACAAAAGTAATAATAACAAAAGTTTTGGTGTCTCTTAACTTAGTGAAGATAGGCACTATGACTTATCTTTTCTCCCCTTGGTCTGTGGTCCATCATCATTATTCTGTGGCCATCAGGGAGCATCTTTCTTCACAGAGGTCCTAACTCCATCATCTGTGAAGGTAATTCCCATAACCCTATTGGTTTCTCCTGCCTTCATTTTTCTATATCACATATTTATATCTTCCCTATTTGTTGACACACCTTTGAATCCTTCCATGACTCTATTGATTTTGTTTTGTTTTTGAAGCTTGTTTCCTGTCCTCCTCCCTCCCCAGCCCCTAAGGGATACTTCATTCTCTCTCTCATAACTTAGAAACCAAAAAGGCATCCATTTAGCCCCTTCACTTTCTCATCTAGACGGAAGACCAATTGACAGAGAGGAAATAGTTGAAAATAAAGGCATGTGTGAAATAGGTAAATGTTCTCTGTAATGGTAGCATTAGATGTTGCTATGAGATCAAGGAAGCAGAGAATTGAGACAAGGGCTTTGATCTCAGCAACTGCACTCCTTTTCACAGAAATTCATGGATATTCATAGAATATCAAAGATGGAAGTGAATTTAAAGATCACCAAGTCCAAAGCTCCTGTCTTACAGATGAACAAATGGATTCACAGGGAGTTGAAATGGCTCAGTCAATGTCACAGAGCTAGTTATTGGCAGAAGAGGTATTAAAACAGATCAGGCAGTCAACAAACATTTATTAAGCACTCACTATGTGCCAAGAACAGTGTTTCAGTGTACTTTAATAAATGACCACCCCCTTTGTCCACAGAGTGAGATTAAGATCATATATTTAGAACTTGTTAGTTTTTTTTTTGAGGCTCTCCCCTTTGACAGATAAGGAAACTGAGGCATAGAGCAGGTAAGTAATCTAATCAATTACTCAACTAACAATAACAACATTTATTTAGTGTTTTTGAGGTTCTTAAAGCTTTTTATGTATGTTATATCATGATATTTTTAAAAAATTCTAGGAAACAGTTGCTATTAATATTCTCTTTTGATAGATGAGGAAATCAAGACTGAAAGAGCAAACTACCCACTTACAAGTTAATGTCTGAGGCAGGATTTGAATTCTGTTCTTCCTGACTCCAAATCAGGCATCCTCTCCATATTTCAATGTTGTCTTGTCATTTTTATTTTGAAGCTCCAGGAAAACAGGTATTTAATTGGCACAAAGGAGGTATGTATATCTAAGGTAGGGTTTGACAAAAACACACAAAAAAATCCCAAAACAGTAACCACCCCCTATAAAGTCATCTTCTCTTTTTATATTTTCCATTTTTGCTCTTTCTAAAAACACTATCACCCACAAGGATGAGAAAGGAGATTCTAAAAAGGGTGATACAATAATTCTGTCTTTAGGACCAAATTCCATCTCCTCTTTCGGTTAGGGTGAGAGTCAGGGTACATTCTGGGCTATTTTAAATTTAAGATTCAAAAGCTAGTACAATATTCTCTTCATTTTGTTATAGTATCAGAGAAAGCCATTTTGCAAAGGCTAAAAGAAGACAAAAATTCCTTGTCTTAAGAAGTCCTCAATTTATGAATCCACAGGTTCACCATTCCTATGCTCAAAGGGTCACTGGAGACTTCTAAGGCTCAAGCCATCATCTTAACCCTTAGGTCCTATATTCTTCAATTCAGAATAACTGGGAAGTGACTGATGTGGAGAGATGGCATCTTTTATACAAATGTTGTAATGGACATTGCTGCTTTCTCTTACATCAATGTCAAGAGATATGGGTCAACAAGCATACATTAAATCCCTTCCATGTAGCTGAAATCATGTTAGGTACTGAACATACAAGTCAAAGAATAGTATTTGCCAATGAACTCAGTCCAATAGAAAATCCAAGTGATGTGCAGAGAGGTGATTATTACTGAGACACAGAGATCTAATAAGTTTTCTAGGAATCTGTTTGTCTAGTCCTCGGCCACTCCAGTTTCTCAGAGGGAAATGTGTATTTCTAGAAATTCTCACCGGAAACTAGAAATCATTTTTTCTTCCATAAGGTCAAGTTTATAAAAGGAAATAGGCATAGTTCATAAAGTATTATTATTATCATAATTGAGGAACATTACAAGTTAAATAGACTTTTCTGGACTGATTTGGAAACCTAACCTCCATTTGTACCATTGTTTCCATGGGAAAATATATTTCATGTCTCCAAGAGTCTATCAATAGCAAATGGCCTTCTGAGAAAAAAGAAAACCTTTGCTAAGTTGAGGACTGATTACACCACCATTCAGATAATTATGTTTGTTTCTATTCCTTATTTCTCAATTTGTGAATGAGGAAAATGTTTTTCCTTTCACCTGTTTGAAAATGGGTTGATCTTATTTCATCAATGACAATGAAATGAACATATTTAGACACCACTTGTTTAGTCTCTATGGGGAGTTAGGTGATGTGATGCAAAGAGTGTTGAGCCTGGAGTTAGGAGTCAGGAAGAAACATCTTCTTGAGTTCAAATTTGATCTCTGATACTAGTTGTGTGACTCTAGGCAAGTCACTTAACCCCTGTTTGGCTCAGTTTCCTCATCTGTAAAATGAGCTGGAGAAAGAAATGGCAAACCAGCCCAGTAACTTTGCTAAGAAAACCCCAAATAGGGGTTATTAAGAGTCAGAGTCAACTGAAACAACTAAAGGAAAATGAAAGGTCAGTCCCTAGACAATTATGTGGTAGACAATTAGTGGTTAGAACTAGATCATGTTAATATGTTAATAGATATATGTTAACTAGATAATATGTTAATAGGTATCTGATAGCACATCTGAACTCAGTTCTTCCTGACTTCATGTCTGATACTCCACTTGCTATCTTTATTAGTAATAATTCAAACTTTTTTTACACGTTTTAGTTTGGTGAAAGCCATCAGGATTTGTAGTCAGGAAGATCTGAGTTTAAATTCAGCCTTGGATACTTACTAGCTGAGTGATCCTAGCAAGTCATTTAATTGCCACATGCCTCAGTTTCCTCATCTGTAAAATGGGGATAATATATACTACCTACTTTCCAGAGATGAATTGAAGATAAAATGAGATAATATTTGAAAAGCACTTTGCCAGTCTAAAAGTACTATATCAATGCTAGACTTCCTCTTGCTCCTCTTCCATCTTCTGGATGCACCTCCATTTGAGGAAGGAGCTGAGCACAAACATCTCATTTATCATCTGACTACATTGTTTTGGAACTTCTGTGACTTCTCCACCATGCCTCAGGAAGCTCACTGTTGGAAAAACCTCATTAACCTGCATGATTCAACCAGCTTTGGAATCATCTTTGTCTCTATGATTAAGGGCTGATCGATGAATTCCAAAAATATTCATTTAAGGAGAAATCTGAACTCTGATATTTCATTTCTCACCCAGCAGCACTACTTTGGGATTACTATGACTTCCCCACCATGCTCTAGGGGACAGTATTACTTCCCACCCCACTCTCCAGTCCCTCTCAGGTTCATTTTATATTTATCTTACTCTAATAGATATATATCAAGCTCCTTGAGGGCAGGACTATTTTTTTCATATTTCTATCCCCAGTAGTTAGCACAGGGGCTGGTCACAAAATTGGCTTTTAACAAATATTTATAGACTACTGATTAGGACAAGATGTTAGTCCATCAATACATATATCATTGACAGATACTTCTAAGGGACCCTGATATGGGTTAAGGGTTAAAAGACACATTTGGAACACATTTGGGAAATTGGCCATCGTCTAGAAAATCCCAAGTTGCTTACGGATATAAAACTCCATAAAAAGTGATATTCTACTATATGGCTATAGATGGTGGAACACAATGGCATGTGAAGTATCAAAGTTGCAGATGACCCAAGGAGCAATGGAGAGAGACATGATGGATGGAATTACGCAGCAGATGGCTGGTGATAGCTTGTGGGCAAGAAGTAGGGTATACAAGACATCATTCAGGAAATGCATGATCAGAAAAGGAAGTAAGTTGCTCACATAGCAAGATTGAGGGATGACCAATGGACAGTCCAAGTGTTATACTGGTGGTACCTTTGGGATATTAGAATACTAAAGGATGACTACCTGCCACCACAGTGGATGGATCCTTTAAGGATAGTTTTCAAGAAGAAGTAGATAAGAATCTCACAAAGGAAGAGGACATGGATAGTTATAATCTATTTAAGGAGAAGGGGTATCCACATTTTGAGATCATATATTTATGGAAAGGAATAAGAATTTATGTATAGTTTGGAAATAAAACTGTACCAACTATATTTTTAAAAAGTATTTCATATATAACAAAGTAGAATTTTTTTCTTATGTTTATTTTCCTTAAAAAAAGTTGGACTGTTATGTGAGGCAATATGCTTAGACTATAGAAAGAGGTTGGATGGTTCTTGTTAATGATGAAATAGCTTGTATACATTTAGTATGTTTGGGGCAACTGTAATTCAGGAAACTTAAGTTTTGATCTTTAGTAATTAGATATGTGACTTTAAATACATCATTTACTTTCAGTCTCTGGTTTCCCACTTATAAATTGTAGGGGTTGACCTGGACAATATCTAAAGTGTCCTTTAGCTCAAAAACAAATTCTTTAACTTTATTTAGTCAAAATATTGAAGATTAAATATTTAGAGGCAAAAAATTACACTAGGGAACATCTGGTCCATTCTCATTCTCTCTCTCTCTCTCTCTCTCTCTCTCTCTCTCTCTCTCTCTCTCTCTCTCTCTCTCATCAGCATCTAGGGTTTTAATTATCATCTATATGAAGATGATGACCAGTTATATAAATTCAGGATGAATCACTAACTTGAGACCAACAACTGCCTATTAGATATGTCCAACTGGATGTCCTGCAATGATTTCATACTCAAGTCCCAAACTAAATTCTCTGTCATGAGCATCATATTCCTTAAAGTCATAAGTTTCACCACCTCAATTCTTTCTCCTCCTCTCTCATAATTATAGACTTCTCTTGACTTACACAGCCACCATCATGATTTAGGCCCTCATCACTTCTTACCTGGACTACTACAATAGCTTCTTGGTTTTTTTTTCCCTTCTTTTGATCTCTTTCCATTCTAATCCATCATCCTCACAACTTGCCAAATGAAAATTTTCAAAGCATTCAAATGTCTTACCATGTCATCTTCCTGATAAAAAATCTTTAATGACTGCCTATTGCCTCTAGGTTAAAATTCAAACTTCTTTGTCATTTAAGGCCCTCGACAATGGCCTTCCACTTATATTTCTAGATTTGCTTTGTTGTTCAGTGATTTTCAGTTATGTCTAACTCTCTGTGACCCCATTGGAGGTTTTTTTGGTTAAGATGCTGGAGTGGTTTGCCATTCCCTTCTCCAGTTCCTTCCAAATGAGGAAATTGAAGCAAATAGGAAAAAGTGTCTTTGTTCTGGGTCACAAAGCTAGTAAGTACCTGAGGCTGGATTTGAACTCAGGAAGATGAGCCTGCTTATTTCCAAGTCCAGGGCTCTATTCACTACACCACCTAGCCTTTCTAGATTTACTATAAATTATGTATTCCTTTTGTAGTAGATAATGAAACTTGGTGAATGATAATGGTGGGGAATTTTAGAGAAGTTGTACCAGGAAGCAAGTCAAGGAAGAGACCCTCCCCTACACTACTTCCTGTTTCTTTCCCAACTGACTGGGTAAGGATCTTCTCATAGATGGTGTATTAGGTGGTTGTTTCTTTTTGGATTATGGTAATTGTAAGATTGCTGGGCACATCTACAGACCAATGAAGTAATGAGGAATCAGATCTTCCTCCCTCTTCCCTTTGTCTCCCTCCTTCCTTTGTCCCTCCCACTTCAGTTAGTCTCTTCAGTTGATGACAAACTGGGATTCAGTTCGGAGTAAGTTGCCTGATATTATATCTGATATATAACTCACTCTTTAAGTTGTTGGAACAAGGGGTTTATTTAAGGAAGGGGAAAGAAAAGGAAATTGGATAGGAGAGAGGATTTAGGGTTCCCTTGATCATAAATAATCCTAAATTGAGAATAGTATTATATAGTCTTGGATGAGGGATGTGGCCAACAGGTTTGAGGAGATCTTTGAATCACTTCTTGATACAGTAGAGAGAAAATCAGTAAGAAAGGTTCTTCTCAGTCCTTCCTCCTTCATGTGTCAGGAGAAAGAGAAATTTCCAGCAGTTTGGGTGTTTCTTTTAAGTCTTCTCCTGATCACATTCTCCTCTGGAATGCTCCTTGATTGACAGCTCTGCAAACCTCTACCCATTGCCTCTGTTTGCAGGTTTTCTTCAATTTATTCATTCACGATGGTAAGTTGAAGATTTCCTCCCTAATAACCAAATCCCACAACCAGTCCTTTAACTAAAGGCTCTTTTATTCTTTGGGGAGAGGGGGTAGGAAGAGGTTGGGGGGAAAGAGGGAAATTAGGGTCTCCCTAAATTCTAAGTTAGCTTGTTGATTGAAGATTCTGAAATATAGTCAATTCAGAAAACAAGATTATCTTCCCCTAAGGGTAGATCTCAATAGCACTGTGGACAAGTCTCTTCTGGGCTAAATGTGATATGTCCAAAGTCATATGAGGAGTAATCATCAATTGAACTTAGACTGGAGTACTGTATTAGAGGGTCGGTTTGGGTATAATGGAGAAAGAATAGATGATCCCAGAAGGTGAGTGAGATGGATTTCCCCCCTTCAGTCTTCTTCAAATATGTCTCTTCACTAACCCTGCCTTTACTCCCCTCTAATAATGGATTAATGGGTGAACCTTTTCCCTTGGGGAGAGAGAGAGAAATCAGCTCTCTCCCCCTTCAATAAGACAAGGAAGTCAATTTAAGATAACTGACACTTTATTCTAACAAATAGTGGTTAGAGGTAAGATAAGCAAGATGTCTGCAGGTTGGAAATTATAGGAAAGAGGGTAAGGAAAGTCCTTGTCTGTCTAAAAATATCTTTCTCCCTCCCCCCAAAGTTGAGAGACCCAGGGTTGTCAGCCTGGTCTCTAAGAGGCTCAGGGTCTGGTGACCCCTGGTCTTAGCACAGCAGAGCCAATGTCCAGACTCAGGGTATCACAGGAGCTGTGTGAGATCTTCTTATGTGGTTCTTCTTCTTCTCAGGTTCTGCCACATCTCTTGGTCTCTTTGGGAGGGGGTGATTAGGATCAAAGAGGGATTTGTATGGCTCAGGAGAGAAATCTCTGATCAGCCTGTCTCCCTTGGATTCCTCAAGCAAGAGAGAGAGATCAACTGTCTCCCCCTGGAATCTCCTCTTCCCTCAAGATGCCAAACCTCCTTCACCATCCCCCGCTGTGGATGCCAACCTTGCCATGTCCTCCAGGCTCTGTCCCTCAGAGTCTCTGGATCAGTACCCTGACATGAAGGACAGGGCTGTCTCCACTGTTTTGTGGGTGCTGAGACTTTGGCTAGGGAGCAAACACAAGCTTTCCCCACACCCATGCTAGCAGCCTGGGGATCACTCTACCCTACTAGTAGCTCTGACTCAATAATCAGAATAATTGACTGTCAGAATAGATAATCTCTAACCAATTTCAACATCCATTTAACAATTCATTATTGTCCAGTAAATAAAATATGAGTGAAAGAGCATGATAAACACTTAAAAGGGAAGAAATGCAAAAACAGTGCTCACGGGGCAGCCCTAAGTGAACCTTCAGCCTATCAATTTATCTCCTTCTTCCGTCCTGTCCTCCCTCTTCTCACAGGCCCTCAACAAAACAAAGGCTGAAGCAGTGTGATGCCAGGTCTAGCAGTCCTCAGACAGAACATTTTCAAAGCATATATCAGGATACTTTTATTATGCTTTCACCCCCTTTTCTCTAATGCTTTTGTAAGCCTATCTAAGTCCCATTATCCTTCCATCTTTCTCTAATTGTTCATTCCTGATGAAAACACTCTGAGTCTTTATTGTGTGTTTCCCATCAATGGATAAAATGATGATTTAAGATGGAACTAATTGAAGAAAATCATCCTTAATGTACTCTATTCATCCCACAACACTTTTTAGCCCTTGCAAAATGTCAATAATGTAAAATGATGGTGGTGGGCTGCTAGGGCCAGGGAAATGAGGAACTGAAGAGAGATACCCAGCCATACACAATGGGCATGTTTTTATGGAAATCTATAAAACTCAGTAATGTACTTTTCTAGCCATAGCAAGGTCACCTTCAGCTCTGGCTTGGTACGGCAATTAAGGAAAGGAGAGACTACTGAGTCACCATCTTGCTTTAGGTAAAGCATCTCAGCTTGGGTGTGTAAATCATATACAGAATGACTGATTCTCAGGGATGGAAGAGCGCCTGGAGGCCATTTAGACCAACCTATATCTCAACAAGAATCTTTTCTGCAGTGCTCACTCCTGAGAAGGGTTAGGCTGCTCTTTCCTTGAAGAACCTTCATCAGAGGTGACTCGATTCCAGTCCTGGATACTTCTAATTGCTAATCAGTCAGTTAATAAGAATTTATCAAGAAGCTACTATGTTCCAGACAATACTATAAATTTTGCTGATACAAATAAAGGTAAAACACAGTCCTTGCACTCAAGGAGCTCAAGATCTAATTGGGGGAGATTTACAATTTAGGGAGAAAATACTCAATTTACCCCTTGTTGTTGTTGATTCATGGGTGACTCTTCATGATCCCATTTGGAAGTTTTATTGGCAGAGATACTGGAGTGATTTGCCATTTCCTTTTCCAGCTCATTTTCCTGAGGCTAACAGGGTTAAGGGACTTGCTCAGGAACATACGGCCAGAAGGGATCTGAGGTTGGCTTTGAACTCAAGAAGATGAGGCTTTCTGACTCTGACACACTTTCTCTCTCTCTCTGTCTGTCTTCTCTCCTTACCTTTTGTCTTAGAATCATTACTAACTATCTGGTTCCAAGGCAGAAGAATGATAAGGGCTTGGCAATTGGGGTTAAAGGACTTGCCCACAGTCACCTAGCTACAAAATGTCTGAGGCCAGATTTGACCTCAGGATTTCCTGTCTCCAGGCTTGGTTTTCTATCCTTTGAGCTACCTAACTGCCCCTATCCCAGTATAATTTCAAGTATCCACAACATTCTTCTCTCTAAGCTTGGGGTCCATGGGTTCTAAAGGAGTTTAGGAGAGATTTGAGGGGACTCATGAATTTTATTGCACAATCAAATTTTTTTTTTCACTAACCTTTTAGCATTTCCTATAATAATGACTTAAAAAACCCACAAGATTCCGAGGAGTCTACTGGTCTCACCATAAAGCATGCAACTTCATCTCTAAAGGCATTAGCGTTTGTCAGGGTCCTCCCTAAAATGTGACACTGAGAACCAAACCTAGATGTAGCTTGAGTGGGGCAAATGGAATATTCTCAGGTTAATATGGAGGGAAAAAAGGAAGGTATGATGTCAAAAGGAGAGAATGGGATTCGTATCAGGACACCTGGATGCAAATACTCTGCCAAGCTCTATGGATTTAAACAAATCTGTTTTATTTGGAGTGTGTGTGTGTGTGTGTGTGTGTGTGTGTGTGTGTGTGTGTAAAACACAGATATTTCAAATATGTAACAATATACAATATAACAATAATATAATACACATGGCTTGTTATAAATATGTAATACATTATAAAATTATATACTTATAAAGGGACTAATTTGTCTGTAAAAATGGAGCAATTTGAAGGAAGGAGGGCAGACAGGAAGGAAAAAAGAATTTATCAAGCACCTATAATGTTCCAGACTAGCCACTTAAAAAAACACCACAACACTTATTTTCTGCCTTATGTTCTATGTGTTGGTTCCAAGGTAAAAGAACAGTAAGGGCTAGGCAATGGGGGTACATGACTTGCCCAGGGGCATAGAGCTAGGAAATGTCTGAGGTTAGATTTGAACCCAGGACTTCCCATCTCTGAGCCTGGTTCTCAATCCACTGAACCACCTACCTGCCCTCTCAATGATTTTCTATATTTGAATTTATTTTCTTCTGTGCATTTGATCAGTGAATGTAGTTGGACACATAAAATTGGTATGAATTGGTATGTATGACCTTTTAAAGCATAGCTGGGGCAGAGTAAAAAATGGTTATAATCACCTCCCTATTTTCTAGGGACTTGTCTGTCTGATTACTTTTTCCCCTCCATATTTGCTTAGGAATCTTGGTTAGCAGAAAAATTTCCTGCTATTGGCTAAATATTTTCTTATTGTGGCTTGATCCCTATCTCAGTGGTGTAGTGGCAAGGGCACTAGACTTGGAGTCAAGAGTCCTGAGTTCAAATCCTAAGACATTTCTATCTGTATGTTCCAGGCAAGTAATTTAAGTTTGATGAGCCTTGGTTTTTTTTTTTTATCTGTAAAACAGAGATAAAATTACTTGTGCTGCCTCCATGCAGTGGTATGGACACAGCACTTTGCAAACCTTAAAAAAAAGCATGCAAACACGAATTATTATTATTATCTGAGGTCAAGTATCTTGTTGGAGATCTGGGTGGTTTTTGGAGTCACCAGAGGTACTTTCTTTGGCAAACCTACATCTTTATAATGTAATGGTTAGAATGGGTTTGACTAAATTATAAGAGTAAAACATATGTTGTGGTTGCTGTTTATAGAAATTAACCCTTAAGTCACAAGATGGTAAATAGTTCTTTTAGCTTTATTATAGTGATAAAGTTAATAAGAGAGGGAAATATAGAAAGAAGGGAAAGAATAACCTAGACTAACAACCCCCCTTTCTGCCTGGTCTCACCTTATATGTCATTCCCTTCACCCACTAGCTCTCCTACATCACCCCCCAGGAACCAATCACAATTCCTCAATTAGCCTAGCACCACCCAGGGGAGCAGTTCCTGTGGGATCAATTCCCTGGTTGCTGATTGACCCAAATTCAAAGCAAATGGAAGGGAAGTCCAAGTCTTTGATCGATCAAATAAAAATACAAATTCCCTTCTCACAATAATTTGTGCTCTAACCCAATAAGAGAGAATCTGTTTCATTTCTGGGAAGAACATTAATTTTAGAGGATTCTGAAATGTAAATATTCAAAGAGAGAGCTGGAGGTCATTTATTCCAATAGCTGCATTTTACAAATGAAGAAATGGACTGAAAAATGTACGGGATTTGTCCAAGGTCCTATAGATTTGAACCTGGGTATGATGACTCTTTCCAAAGGTCCATTTAATTCATCTCCCCATTTACAGAAACAGAAGGTAAAATCTAGAAAGATAAAGTGAATGCCTAAAGTTACATAGCTAATATTAGAGAATTATATAGTTATAGAGGTGGAAAGGACCTCAGAAAAAGTCTATTGCTACCTGATTCCTCATTGTACAAAAGAGAGGAGGGTTAAGCAATTTGTCCAGAGTCAGAGTAAGGACTAATTCAAATCAGAATTTGATTTGAACCCAAGTCCTCCGACTACATTGACAATTGTTATTCAATCACATTTGACTCTTTATGACCCCATTTGGGGTTTTATTGGCAAAGATTTTCGTTGTTCAGCTGTTTTCAGTTGTGTCTGACTCTCCATGACTCCACATGAGGTTTTCTTGGGAAAGATATTGGAGCGGTTTACCATTTTCAGTTCATTTCACAGATGAGGAAACTGAGGCAAACAAGGTGAAAGGATTTTCCCAAGGTCAACCAACTAGGAAGTGTCTGAGGCTGGATTTGAACTTGGGACGACCAGTCTTTCTGACTCCAGGTCCAGCCCTCTATGCACTATGGTACCACCCAGCTTATCCTGCAAAGACAATGCACACTATTAGAATCGAGTCTTTTGACTTCAAATCCTGTGTTGTCTCCCTCCATTGCCATCCTGTTTAATAATCAAGAGCATCACAGGATCATAGAATGAGAGTTAGAAGAGGCCTCTGAGGTCATCTAGTCATACAGTCATAGAGCTGGAAATGGAACAGAACTATTGGGTCTCCTCAATTCAACCTTCTTGTTTCACAGATGAGGAACTTGAGGTCTTCTAGAAAAGTTTAGTGACTTATCTGAGGGCATACAGGGAGGTAGGAAGAGGCAAGGCTAAGGTCCATTCTGCACTTAGATTGTCTCCCACAGAAACAGTGTAAGAAAGAGTTCTCTTCTATGTACAGCTAGCTGCTTTGACTTTCTAGCGCAGCTGTGTTTCAAAGTATTCCAGCAGATAATATCATTATACATTTGCCCTGAAGCTTTGAGAAAGAGACACATTTTAAAAATCTAATAAATAAATAAAATTGGCATTTAGCGTATATATTATCTACTTAAGAACCAGAGTGTGCATTTGTATGAAAAACTCAAAATGAGCCTATTAGGGTACAAAGCATCCCTACTGATGGATATGAGCATTTGATGCTCCGTTAGAAGAAACAACAATGGAGTTTCATCAGTATTATGTACTCACAGGAATGGAGGAAACATATCTGGATTCACTCCAGTGGCCATGGTAAGAAAACCCATTTAGTGGCTAGTACAGAGTCAGGGAGAAGAAAGGAACCTTGTGTTTTTCCTCAACAGGGCTCAGATCACTGAAGGAATGTGAGTGAAAGACAAAGAGAAGCAGCAGCAACATCCTTTCACCATGAATCATTTTTCATAGAATTTTTCAATAAATATCCATAGTTATGTCTCCCTGAACTCTTCTCTTACATCATGCACCTATGACATTGATCACAGCAGTAGAGATCAGTTAGAGGTTATATTGTCTAATGTTGCTTGTTTTACAAATAAGGAAATCAAGGACCTTAGAGGTTCAATGACTTTTCCAGGGTTGCCTAGAATCAGTGTTGAATTCAAGTCCTCTGGCTCCATCAAGCAAAGACCATCAAGCAATTCACCAGAATGGGTAAGATCTCATTGATGTGATAGCTTGGTCTTGTGATAAAACAATAAAAAAACTTCACTGCCTGCTATTCTGTATAGTTCTCTGTCATTGACTCAACAAAAAAAAAATCTCCTTTTTTGGTGTAGCTAGGGAGCTCAGTGGAAAATGTATTGGTCATGGAATTATGAAGACTCGAATTCAAATCCAACAGCCTTGGACACTTAGCTGTATGATATTAAGGAAGTCGCTTAATCTGTTGGTCTCAGATTATTCATTAGCAAAATTGGGTAATAATCCTACCTAGTATCCTACCAGTGCTGATCAAATGAGATGACTGCGAACATTAAAGGGCTCTTCCTCCTTCTTCTTCCTTCTCCTCTTCCATTCAAGAGAACTAACAGTACTCTGACTCTCAATCTCAGATCAGAAACTTGGCTCCAGAAAAGACCTTAGAATGGTAAATCCTTGGTCTAGCTCTGGAAGAGACTTCTGAGGCCATCTACTCTCATCCTCTCGATTTACCAAGGAGGAAACATAAGAGGATAAGCTCACTTGTCCAAGGTTACACTGACCTCTGAGACCATTTACACCAACCCCCTCATTTCCATTCAATCCAACGCCCTTATTTTACAGATGAGGAAACCGAGGCTCAAGGAGGTGAGGGGACTCTGCAACTGTCACACAAGTACTAAGCACCAGAGGAGGGATTTGAATTCCAGTCTCCTAGCTTTAGATGCTTTGTTGGTAGGGTCAAAGCCAAGCAGTGCAGTTTGTAGGAAATGAAGAGCTGACTAAATTTCTGGGTCTTCTTTAGAGAAAGACTTTGGGAGAAACATTTTGCTTCACTTTCCAGGCTCCTCCTCTGATCAGGGGAAGGGGACAGAGGGTACTGGGTACAGGATAGTGGCTACTTAAGTGTATACTGAGAAGGCAGAATCTTGGGCAGCTCTGTGAGGTCTTGGGCTTGCTGCTTCTCTTTCACTGGTTCTCAGCCTCCCCTTTCCCCCCTCTCCCAGCTAAAGGCCCTGTAGTGGATGGCATGCTGGACTCAAGAGTCAGGAAGGACCTGGGTCAAAGTATCAATTCTATCACTGTGACCCTGGCAAATCCCTTTATCTCTCTGAGACTCAGTTTCCTCATCTGTAAAATGGGGATATGAGGACTTTCATTCATTGCCTATTTCAAAGAGGGCTTTTTACAGGGAAGCTTTTTACAGACCTCTAATGACTGCATAAATGTGAATCATTCCATTCCATAAACCTTTATGAAGCACCCTGCTAGAGAGAAAAAGAAAAGTCGCTGAAGCTTCTGAGCCCAAAGTGCTTACTGGCCATGAACTGTGGATTCCACACTAGGCAGATGGGATAGAAGCTGCAATTGAATCCAGGAAGACAAGAGGCCACATCTTGAAAGGGAGAGGGGAAGAGCAAGGGGGAAAGGAGAGAAATATGGAGAAGGGATAGTGGGAGGAGGGAGGGCGAGGTAAGAGGACAGAATCAGACGGAAATGATTTCTGGTTCAGATTACCAGCCAAAGACGCCAAATGTTCACCCCTTCTCTAAGAAATCTATCCCTCTGGCCTCCTTCATCCTTCTCTCTCTACTTCCACAGAGGATGCAGTGGCCTCCTCCACACCCAAGCCAGGCCCTGTCCATCACAGTCCTCTGTACTCGGTGCCACCCCCAAAGGAAGCTGGGGGGGGGGGGCACAGCTCCCTGATGGTGGAACTGAGCCCGCAGGTGGAAAACCGGATTAATCACATTTGCCTCACTGCGGTTCTGAAGGGAAATTTATGCTGGGCCAATTTTCAAGAAGTGTTTTCTTCTGAGTATTGACTTAAAAGGGAAGTGCCCCCTTTTGCCACTAGGCACTACCCTCCAAGTAGGGAAGGGGCTGAGGGTTAAAGGCAGGGAGGCATTAGCTGAAAAGCTTTTAACCTGTCAAGGCCTCGTGTGATTTTAAAATTATAACCCTAAAAGCTTTGAAAATGGATTCGCTCCACACTTACCCATTAGAGATCCAGAGAACAACAAACTCAGTGAAAATGCCCTTTTATTCAAAGATGGGAAAGGAGGGATTTGGCAGGATCTTCAGGATTAATGCCCTCTGATGAAGAGCAGAATCAGAGAATTTCGGGGTCAGAAGGACCTGGACCTCACTGGTCATTTTCACTTAAAAAAAAAAAAAAGAATCCTCTCTACAACATACACGTGAATTGGAGATAGAGTAGGACTCCACTTAGTAGTTTTTCTTAAACCCTTACCATCTGTCCTAGAATTGATGCTGAGCCTTGGTCCCAAGGCAGAGGAGCAGGAAGGGGAGGGCAATTGGGGCTAAGGGATCTGCTCAAGATCATGCAGCTGGGAAGTATCTCTCCAAGCCTGGCTCTCAACCCATTGAGCCACTGAGCTGCCCCTCACTAAATATTTGTTGACTTGACTTCCAGCTTGGCACTGAAGCCCCAGTGGCTGCTCTGTAAGACCAGCATTAATATTCATATAATTTACTCTTGCCTAGTCCAGCAGTTGTCCGACTTTTTGGTATCAGGACCCCTTACACTCTCTTGTTTCTGTGAGTTATATTGAGCAGTGAAAGGAGAGGAGGATTTCAGCATTGTCCCACATTCAAGTCCATGGGGCTACCTTTTTGCTTTTGTCTCCTTCACCTTTTAGATATAATTAAATATGAAGTTCTGTTGATTCTACACATCCCCATCCATAGGTTCATACCCACTACCAACTTCTACTCCCTATGCTGGGAACCCTCTGCCCCATAATTGTCCAATTTTCAGCTTTCTTTTGCACGTTGTCTTCCCTCTTTTGAATGTAAGCTCCTTGAGGGCAGAGGCCACCTCAGTGTTTACTGTATTAGAAATTAAAATGTCTTAGTATAATTGCAAAAATAACCTTTACCTCACAGACTCCCTTAAAGGGCCTTGGAGATGCTCAACAATCTCGAGATTGCATTTTGAGAGCCACAGGAGAGTCTACATCTTGTTCTCACATAAGAATAGAATGAGATTATTTATCAAATACTTTGGTAAAAAAAAAAAAAAAGAAAAAATCTAGGCCAACTACAGCTGCAAAATTCCCTTCATCTCCCAATTTAGCAACATTTTTCATAAAGGCCATTAGGTTAGTACTGCATGACCCGTTCATGATGAAACCATACTGGTTCCTTATTGCATCCTTTCTAAGATATTTATTTTTTCCTTAATAATTGGTTTAAGCATTTCCCAAGGAATTGAGGTCAAGCTTACCAGATTGTGTAGTTTGCCAGGTTTTTTCTATTTCCCCTTCCCCCTTTAAAAAAAACACAAGATTAGGACAACATTTGACCTCCTCAAGTCTCGGGGTACTGTTCCTATTCTTTCAAATATCACAATCCTTAAAAAAAGTGATTACTTTTTGAGGTTGGCAATTTAATCACTTCTGAATCTATCAAATAATACTGTTATCTAGCCCATATTTTCCCATCTTTGTCTCAATAACAGTATGAAATGCTTTATTGAATACTTTTCTAGAAGCCAAATAAACTCTATTTACCAAATTTCCTGATTTACTAGTTTAGTAACCCCGTCAATAAAATATGGTTAATGTGGCTTGTCCTATTACTTAAAAAATAAGATATTGATGTCTTTTTTCTTACATCACTATTGCTTCCCCCATTTCCCCCTTTTCCAGAGAGCCACCACACATGACAAATGTATTTTAAAAAGACAATGAAAAGTAAAAGAAAAAATCAGCATTACTGATCAATACATCAAAAAGGTAGGAAAATCTGTGCAATGTGGACACTTGTGGACCTCACATCTCCTCAAAGGGATAGGAGGAGCTTCTCTTATCTCTTCTTTTGAAGCATGATTGTTCTTTATAATTCCGTAACATTTACTTTTGTGGCATGACTTAATCTTGAGGAACTGGTACTGGTCCTTTGTGACCATGGATTCCTTTCCTAGATATTCAATAACCATCTCTTTTGGATTCTATTTTAGAATCTTGCCAGAAATCCAGATCAAGCTCAATGTTCTATAATTCATAGACCTTAAGATTTTTTTTCATTTGGGAAAATGCACTTCCCCAGTTCTGTAGTACCCATCCCTTTGAAATATCACTGGAAGCCACTCAGCAAAGGCATCAATTATTTTTTCAACCTAAGGATCCAAATCATTTGGATTGGGTCACCTGAATCCATTAAGGGCAACAAGCCCTATCTTCTTGCTTTAATTGGGCATCAATTCCTAATTGGTCATGTTTGTTCTTTTGTTTTTCAGTCAAAGACTACTCTCCTTGGCCACAAAAAGAGGAGCAAACTAAGACAAAAAGGTCCCTGCCTTCTTGTGTTCAGTTATCATTGTCCCTTCTACCTTGAACCCATCTTTGAATCCCTTCATTCTTCCAGTATAGTAAATACACCCCATTGTTGTTGTTGACTATTCTTGCCAGTCAGAACTCATTCTGAGGTTTAGGGCTTAGGATATTATTCTTGTTCTTACAGCCCTGGACCATGATTTTTATTCACTCTCTGCCAACTCCACTTTCGTCCTTTTATGCACTTAAAAAGTCCAAGTTGGTTGATATATATATCCACATCAGTCTTTTCCAGGAAGGAGAAGTAATACTTTTCAAATACTGTATCATCTGATCCTCACAACAACTCTTTGAGCTAGGTACTAGAATTATTCTCATTTTGAAGTTAAGGAAATTGAGGCAGTCTTAGGTTAAGTGACTTATCCAAGGTTTCATGGTAAGTGTCTGAGGCTGGATTTGAACTCTGGTCTTCCTGAGAAGTGGCCCATTGCTAAGTTGTACCTTAAGATAACTTGCTCACTGCTCCCCACCAGTTGTTTTCCTTTATGTTTTCTGAATTTCATTCTTGAGAGTTTCCCATTAATCCTAGACTAATTTTCCTCACAGAATTACAGTTCATAGGTTGCTAGCTATCTTTTCTGTGAATACTTTAAAATCTTCTCAATCAGAATGAAGGGTGTGAGTCAGACTATGCCTGGGTTTCCTCTCTTTTCTCATCATAAATTCTAGGAGGGAGTAGTTATTTCCCTAAGAGGTTTTTATCATTTTCATCCCACCAAGCAGCTCCATCCTTTAGGGAGAGTCAGATTCAGAACACCATCTCCCTTTGTTGGTTCTTCCACCTTTGAAAGCAGAAATGGAGAGGAGTTGTTAATTGGTTACTTTGAGAAAGGCTATTCTCCTTTGGTAAATCACACTGAGCCTTTGAAGAACTAACTCTCTGTATAACTGAGGAACTTTTCCCAAGGTGATCTCATGGTCCTCAATGGAAGAAACCTGAGCAGGGCACTTCACTTGGTTGAGAACCTTCAACTGTTCTCTGTTACCTTGAGAACTAATACAATGTCTTGGGGCTTGATATTCAAACTCAGCACCACATGACTACAGTCTATCTTTCCAGATTTATTTCACATTTTTCTTTCATTTGCTGTCTGTTCCAGTCATCCTTTTTTTCTTTTTCTCCTTGTTTCAGCTCCCATTTCCATGTGTTTTAATAGGTTATCCCCAATGCCTGGAATACATTCCTCCTTCCTCATCTCTGATGCGTAGAACACCTAGTTTCCTTCAGTATTCAGTTCATTTGCCACCTATGAAAAGACTTTTCTGATGTCTCTGGTTGTTATTTATCAAGGTAAACTACTTGAGGACTGGGATTTTTTTGTTTTTGTTTTTTATCCTTAATGTTTAAAGTTCTATGCCTTGAACTTTCTTTCCTGCACCCCCCCCCCCCCGCTTTTTCTCTCATTAAATGACTCATCCAGGGTCAATCACACAGCTTGTAGGTGTCAGAGGTGGGCCATGAACTCAGGTCTCCCTCCCTCCCTTCCTTCCTTCCTTCCTTCCTTCCTTCCTTCCTTCCTTCCTTCCTTCCTTCCTTCCTTCCTTCCTTCCTTCCTTCCTTCCTTCCTTCCTTCCTTCCTTCCTTCCTTCCTTCCTTCCTTCCTTCCTTCCTTCCTCCCTCTTTCTGTTTTCAAAATATTTATTGTTTCTCCTTACATTTCCCAATTAGAATGTAAGCTCTTGAGAGTGGAGATTATTTCTTTGTATTTGTAGCACAGTGATGGCTACACAGCAGTATTTAATAAACATTTGATGGATTATTGCTCTGAAGTCATCTCTTTATCCATTTTGGTATGGTACTTCATGTTTAGGAAATACTCGCTGCACTGAATTAGATTGGAGAAAGAAAAACCATTGGGAAATGTGGGTTTTTGCATCAAATTAATCCCTACATATCATGGTGGAACTCACCAAATTTGTTGGTTTGGTCTAAAACCAAAGCAAAAGAATGACAATACAAAATACTCCTGTAAAGAAAGTCTGTGGGTGCCAGCCAAGAGGTGAGGGCAGGCACCTCTAATCTGTTATGAGTTTTAGCCTTCCACATCTTTCCTACTCAAGGTCGATAGATTCTATTTCTTATTATGCCTAGTTCTGAAGAGCAAAGTGATTAATGGATGTTTTAGGCAATGTGATGACACTAGCTCTATTTCAGGGAATCTGTTATAAAACAAGATGAAAATAATAGACTTTGGTTTAATGTGAGAGAAAAAAAACCTTTCTAACAATTAAAACTATTCCTAATCTGCCTTGTGAAGAGATGAGTTCCCCATTACTGTGCATCTGCATGTAACTTTTGGATAACCTCTTATAATGATAGCATTTGTGTTTCAAAAGGAGGTTGAATTTGGTGACTTTTGAGATTACTTCCATCTCTGAAATTCTGATTTCCTTCTTCATCCATAAACTAATTAACTCTTTAAAAATTATTTGTTTGTTACATTAAAATACCCAGTTAACCCCCCCTCTCCCTTTTCTCTTACTGATGTTTCATGCTGAGAGCTGATTGCATATCATCTCTCAGACTGAGGCAAAGAATAAACTAAAAGCAAAGACATTTCTCTTCATCCCTCAGATCCACACCTCTCCCAGGTAGAAATGTAAATGTCTTGTTGCTAATTGCCCCTGCCTCTTGAGTTGCTAAAGTAAAAAATAGATTTGATAGATCAGGATACTCCCCACCCTTACACAAATATGACCTTAATTGAACAGGTAAGAGTGTTGAAAGAATAAAAGAAAAAAACCACATTATTTATTAGGCACTGAGGAGACAGGAATCCCCCAAAAGTAAGACTATGCCTTTCCTCAAGAAGCTTTCATTCCCCCAAAGAAGACAGCAAATACTGAGAAGTGGTGGTCACATAATGAATGGGGTTTGGGTTTGGGAAGCCACAAAGATGATGAGTAGAGTCAGAGAGTAACCAACAGGTCCTTTCCAGGAATGGTGAGGCTAATGTGATTATCACTCCCAGATCCAGGGGACGTGGGAAGAGAGGTCTTCACTTTGTGGTGGTTGTTCATACTTGAAGAGACCCAAAATGGCACCACTTGACAATGTCTTTTGACTCATGCATGAATTGGACTTAAGAGTGGCAGAGTTGCCCAAAGTTGCCAGCCCCATTCTCTCTTCCAGAGTCATTGAAGTAGATGACTGGTGAGGGCTCAGAATGCAGTGAATGACCTTTGTTCTATGTCTAACCAAGCTCTAGAGTGCTCTACAGTGCCTTCTCCTACGACCTTTATAGTTTGTGGAACAAATTGTTCTCATGGGCTCCTTCTGCCAGGAGAAGTCTTCACATGGCTAGAGGAGACACTCCTCTGACACCCTGACCAGTTTGAGGTCTGTTGGTTACTCTCAACCTGATGTAGCCACTTTATTAGGGTGTCACCACTGCACATGTTTCTTAGAGTCACAAGTGAGAGCTGGGGGACAAATGGATTGCAAAGTAGGCAAGCAGCCCTGAAAAGGCTCATACCAGAGGTACTAGTCTTGCCTAAATAGCCCTGTATACCTAGAATGAAAATGGCTATGTAGATCTGGTTAGGCTATTTATGAAAAAATATCACCAATCAGAAGCCCAAGGTCCAGGGCTAATAAATGTTACTGCAAAAGCAAAAGAATACAGGTAGTTGGGAGGCAGTGGGCAGAGAGCCAGGTCTGGAGATGGGAAGGCTTGGGTTCAAATCTGGCTCAAATACTTCCTAGCTAGGCAAATCAGTTAACCCCAATTAGCTAGCCTTTACCACTCTTCTGCCTTGGAACCAATACTTGATATTGAAGGATTTTTTTATGTGAAAGAGTAAAAGTTATGAATCATAAATCCCAGGATTCATAGCTGCAAGGGACCTTAGATGTCATTTAAGTGCCTCTTCTCCTGACATATGGAAAAGGTGAGGACTATAGTGTCTGAGTCATGTGCTAGAACCTAAAGACACAAAAGTAAAATCCTGAGATTTTAAAATCCTGTGCAATGGAGAGAACTGTAGATTTGAAGGTAGAAGATCTGGGTTCAAATTGGGCATGTCATCTAATCTCACTTCAGTTTTCTCATCTTTATTTTATTTTATTATTATTTTTTAAACCCTCACCTTTCATCTTAGAATCAATGTTGTGTATTGGTTCCAAGGCAAAAGAGTGGTAAGGGCTAGGCAATGGGGGTCAAGTGACTTGCCCAGGGTCACATAGCTAGGAAGTTTCTCAGGCCAAATTTGAACCCAGGAACTCCCATCTCTGGGCCTGGCTTTCAATCCACTGAGCTACCCAGCTGACCCCAGTTTCCTCATCTTTAAAATGAAGATATAGGATTAGATGGCCTTAGAAGTTCCTTCCATTTCTTTAATCCTATGCTCTCTTGGGTAGCACTGAATTAAAGAAAGAAGGAAGGAAAGACTTGTTAATATTATGTGCCAAACATTAAGTTCTTTACAAATATATAATTTGATTATACATATATAAAACACAATATATTATACATATATGTGTTTATAAATATATATGTATATCTATTTAAATATAGTTGAGTCAGATAGACTTGCCCAGGGTCACAGAGCTAGTAAGTGTCTGAGGCTAGATTTGAACTCAGCTCTTTCTGACTCCAGGTCCTGTGCTCTTAACTTTAAGCCAGAGATCTTAGGATGATGTCTGTAGGCAGGATTTGAATCCAAAGAGTACCAAGGTTTGAACAACTTTCATCTGTGGCCACAGGAAGCCATCGGTGATCTTGAGTAGAGGAGATGAGTAACATGAGTAGATGTATGCAGAAAGAAAGGTATTCCAGCAGTGGCACAGATGATGGATTGGAGCAGGGAGAGGGGTAGATCAGAGGCTCCTAGATAGCAGCGAATCTCTTAGGAGCAGGGATTTAGAGGTCAATGAGTGCAACCTCCAATGAGGAAGCTGAGATGCAAGGGTGACTTTGGATGAAGGTCACACAGATGATAAATGGCAAACTCTGGACTCAAGTTCACGTCCTCTGACTCAGCCCTATCCCCTCTTACACTGGTAGAAGATGACTGTAATACTCCAGGTTGCAGATAAGAGAAGAGGATGAATGTTTAGGCGAATGTACAGGTGAGAATCAACAGGATCTCAGAGGCAAAGGAGACAAGTAGTAAATAGATCCTCATTGCCCCGAACACAGGAGCTTGCCGAAGGTCTCCTTTTCCTTCAAAGGCTTAGCTGCCATTTTTTCCTTTAGCTTTCTCTGAGCTAGAAGTGATCTCACCATTTCCAATCTCATCCATATCCTTTGAACCTCTATTTTGCACTTATCGCAATCTAATTTGTTCTAGTTATTTCTTGACATGTTTTTTTTATCTCTTTACTGGATTGTTCTTTAAAAAGAAAGTGGGCTATTATTATTTTTTTATTGTAGTTTTGTATTTTTAGTACCTAGCCCAGTATAGAGCTCAGAGGAAGCACTTATTTTTGGTGTTTTGTATGGTAAGTACTTCATTAAATGTTTACTGATTGATTGATTAATCTTTATGTTTTTCCTAGCACCATGTAAATATTTAGTAAATATTTTAAAAATATTTTATTTCCCCTAATTATATATAAAACAATTTTTAACATTCATTAAATTTTTTGAGTTCCAAATTCTCTCCCTCCTTCCCATCCTCCTTCTTTCACTCCATCTTCCTATTCCCCCATACCTAAAGCAGTCATCTGATAGAGATTTTCCACATGCAATCAATGTAAACTATTTTCCCATCGTATTTAGTAAATGTGATTGATTGATCTTTATTTTTTTTTCCCTGGCATAGTGACTGGCATATAGTAGGAATTCAATAAATGTTATTGATTGGTCTTTCTTCATGTTTTTCCTACCCTTGTACTTGGCACATAGTAGGTACTTGGTAAATGATATTGATTGATCAGTTTTCTTTATGTTTTTCCTACCACTGTGCCTGGCACATGGTAGATATTTAATAAATGTTGCTTTATTGAACTTTATGTTTTCCTTAAAAGAGTGCTTAGTACATAGTATGTGCTTAATAAATGCTTGCTGATTGGATGATCAATGTTGGGAATTTGGGGTGAAGAAATCCTCTCCCAATACTGATTAGCATCTGCTTTGAGAATAGCCTGAGAAGCACTAAAAAGTTAAGTGACTTGAACAGGGTCACACAGCCAGGATGTCAGAGATAGGACCTAAATCTAGGTTTTCCTAACTATAAGGCTGACGGTTAATCTATTTGACCAACACTGCACCATGAATATTTCTTTTCTAATTGAAATGAATTGTGTATGTCTTGTATCTACTGAACAATATTGCTATTTTTAATCAGTTCCAACTTAATTAGAGACTGAAAGGTGGCACAATAGATAGAGAGTTGGACCTGGAGACAGGAAGACTTGATTTCAAACCCAACCTGAGGCACTTATTGGCTGTGGGACTCTGGGCTAATTGTTTAGCTTTGATCTGCCTCAGTTCCTCATCTTTAAAATGAGGATAATAATAGGCGCTCTCTCTCAGAGTTAATGTGAAGATCAAATGGGATATTTATAAAAAGCAAGGCAAGCACTATATAAATGCTAGCTCTCATTATTAATTACTTTGATGACCACAGTTTTGTAGCATAGTTTGAGATTGAGTACTTACTGTTAGATCCCCTTTCTTCCCATCTTTTTTCATTATTTCCATTGAGGTTTATTTCCATCTTTTGTTCCTCCATATAAGTTTATTAAAAAAAATAATCATTATCTTCTAACTTAGAATTGATCCTGAGTATCACTTCCAAGGCGAGAGTACTAAGGGCAGGGCAATTGTGGTTAAGTGACCTGCTCAGCTAGGAAGTGTCTGAGTCCACACTGGAATCCAAGACCTCTTGCCTGCAGGCCTGATTCTCTATCAACTAAGCCACCTAACAGTACCCCCCCCCCCACTAATTTAGTTATCATTTCTAGCTCTAAATAGTCATCCTTTGATGGTTTGGCTAGTATAGCAATAATTTCACTTTTTATTAGATGGGCTCTTTTCTAGTCAAGACCAATGTGAAAATTCATTTTGCTTCCATATGAATATTTGTTATAAAAAAAAGTTTTTTTGTTTTGTTTTGTTTTGTTTTTTTGTTTTGCTGGAGTTGAGGGACAAGATGTGGGAGAGAAAATATATGCTTGCTAATTGAAAAACAACTGATTAGAATTCAGCTGAATTATTTCCTTATTTCCCCTATAATGTATACTGGAGAATTGATTTAATAGCATTTTCACCTTTGTCCCCTTAAAGAAGAATTCAACTCAAACCATGTCTTAGAAAGTACACAATATTTTCCCCTTCCCTTTCCCCCCATTACTCACATTTTAAAATAAAAGCTGAGAAAAAAAATGTATCCCTCTAGAATTCTTGCCCCCTCTCCACACACACAGACACATTCATTAGGAACTTACTATTTGCCAGGCATTGGGCTAAGCACTGCGGCTATAAAGACAAAAGTCAGTTCCCTAGCTTAAAGAACTCCTTTTCTGAAAGGGGAGATAACCTGTTAAACATCATGTACAAACAAGACACAGACAGAGGAAAGTCCAGATATTCTCAGTAGGAAGGCGCTGGCATGAACATTTATCTAGTATGGAGTGGCAAATGCTTCTGTCAGGAGTTTCCTCTAAATCTAAATCTTGTTGCTCTTGCCAGGGTCTGTAAATGGTTTTAAGTGAAAGAAACACCAGATGTTTGAAAATGACCAGGGAAGGTGGAGGGGAGACACCTGGGAGCCAACCATTGGCCACCTGAATTCCTTTCTCCGCTCTCTCTCATCTTCCTTCCTGTCTGCTCCAACTCCCCTTTCATTTTTTCCTGGGTTCACTGGCTTGATCGGTCAGAGATGCTGGCCACTTCCTTCCTCTCCACCCTCAGTTTCATGGGGGAAGCTTGAGTATGGAGCTGAGATGAAAAAGCTGTGCCATGACTCCCTTTGTAGCATCAATAGTATCTAAAGTCCAATCTTGAAACTTGAAAGGAAAGGAAACCCAGTATGTAAACAGCACCTTTTAATTCCTTTCAAATCATCTCCCTTTCACCCATCCTTTTATGATTCTCTTAGTAATACACTTATGCACAGACAATCACAGAGACTCAGCTCTCTGATTGAAGCTGTCTTGTTTTCAGTGTGGAGGGAACTGCTGATGAGGGAGAATGTAGACAAGAACCATATCATCCTCTTGGATTGCTTGTATCTATTCAAAACTCTTTCAAGGACCACCTCCTCTATAAGGTTTGTCTTAATCCTCTCAGTTGTTTACAGTTTCCCTACAAGAAATTATTCAGAGGAAATTTCACAAAGGTCTGGTTTCCTCCATTAGGATGTAAATTCCTTGAGAGTAGGCTGCCTTGCTTAGCTTACCAAGCTATTACTTTTCCATTATTTTCCATATAGGTTGTATTTGCTTTTCCATGTTCTCATTTTCCTACCACTAGGATATAAATTCTTTGAAGGCAGAACAATTGTTTTGTTCTTAATTTTATATCCTTAGCACTTAGCCTGACACATAGTAGGTGCTTAGTTAATGACTTTGAATTCAATCATTCAAGTGAACTGAATTGAAAGGATTTCCATAGATATACCCACACCACAATGAAGCAATCAATTCATCACAGAATCACATAATTTGAGAATTGGAAAGGTCCTCAGTGGCCATCCAGTCCAACCCATTCATGAAAGAAATCCCCTATTACAACACACCACACTTGAAAACCTAGAAGAGAGGATGCTCACACATCAAGTTACTTTACAAGGGTATAATTTTAAATTTGGTTTTTACCAATTAGCTGTGTGATCCTGGGTAAGTCACAGCCTTTCCAGGCCTCAGTTTCTCCATTCATCAGTCAGTTAATAAACATTTATTCAGTCCCTATTGCATGCCAGACATTGTACTATGTGCTGGGCATTTAATGAAAGGTAAAATGGGGGTGATTTTAAAGGTACACCCCAACTCTAAACTTCTATAATCCTATGGTGAATTATAGAAAGAAGAGGAAAAAAAAGGGAGATTCCAGAGATTCCAATTAACTTTACCCCTGATTATCACATAACTCTGGGGGAGTGAGTCATTGTTTTTTATTAGGCGGAGGAAGGAATCTTAAAGATTAATGAAGGTTCCCAAAAAGTGGCAAGAGATCTGAGCCATGAGACTTGTGCAATTCCTTTTCTTTTTTTTCTGTTTTAGAATGAAAACACCAAGGGGAAGATGGGAGGAAATAGAGCATTTCAGCTCTGCACTCTGCATAATGAAATATCCCAAGATTAATTCAAGAGAAAGGGAAAAAGAAAAGAGCGACAATCTCTCAGAAACATCACATCAGTTCCCTTGTTTACAAAACATTCAGGAGCATGACCTTCTAAAGCAGAATAATCACTGGAATAAACAACTCAAAATAGTAGGTGGTTGGCATCTATTCTGGAAAGGGACCTCATCTTCATTTTGGATGCGACTGCTCCCACCCCCACCTAGCCATCCTTCCAGGATTATCCCACTGCATAGATCTGTCATTTCCCAGGATTCCAAGGTTTCCAAATGTATTAGTCCCATGCTTTTCTGGAGAGAGTAGCAGTTATTGTCTCTGTTTATAAATAGAGAAGATAAGTCATGGGAGGCTGGATCTGTAGGGATTCTGCCAAATTATTTTTAGTACTGTGTCTTGATTTGAGAGAAGTGACTGAATGCCCTGTGTATAGTGAGGGTCTTGGAGTCAAGAAGACAGGTTTGAATTTATCCACAGGAACATAATAGCTGTGTGATCCTGGGTAAGTCCCCTAACATCTCTGAGACATAGTAGTATCCACAATTAATATTTCTCTCTCTCTCTCTTTCTCTCTTTTTCAATATAGATAAACAGATATAGATAGTAAGAAATATGCAAGCGTGTTATCGATGTCTGTCTATCTCTCCATCTATCTATCTAGACATAGATATAAATAGGTGTAGATGTAGATAGGTAGATATGCATATATCTCACTACATTAATAGTAGTTTTGTTAAATGGTTAATAATATCAACTATTTCCCAGGGATACAGTGAGGATCAGATGAAGCCATATATGTAAACTTTGGAAAACCTTGAGGTGCCATAAAATATCCTTTGCTCTTGCCATCATTATCACTGTACCATCCTCAAGTAGCACATGCTAGTCCATCTCGCGTTACTCTTGGAGTCTAGAGGGTCTGTTCTGAAATCCCAAACCTGGTCTGAATTGGCTTGGGTTACTTCAACATCTCAACATTTTAGTCTATTCTTGAAGACTCAGAGCTGTGGAAGGATGTCCATCTGCCTTACTGAGGGTGTCCCCTCAACACGGGTTCTATCCTTTAATGAAATAACAATAGTAGCAACAAGAACAACACTACCATTAATAATTGTCATCATAACAACAATAACTACAAGAATGCTTTTGCTATCTCATTCTTATCATCCCTTGTAATGGAGTTTAAACAGAACTCTTCCTGGCACAGGTCACTCACTATTTCACTATTGTTCTTCCATTTTTAATTTACTATGGATCCTTGCCCACGTGGAGAAAATGACAGTGCCACTGATCTTGTGTTCTTCTTATCTTATTAGCTCCACACACAAAATGGAGCCATTTTTCTAGGAACCTCAAATAAACTTGTTCTCCAGAGGCAATATGGTGGGGTGGGAAGCCTGGTGGACTCGAAGACCAAGCATCTGATGATTCTGGGCTTCATTTGCCCCCTATGTAAAATGAGGAGGTTGGACTAGTGGCTCTGAGGTATCTTTAAAATTTAAATCTGGGATCCCATGATTTTTTTGTGGCCTCAGTTTCTTCATCCATAAAATGAAATCTTTGGGCACGATGGCCTCTGAGGTCCTTCCAATCTAGATCCAGGTTTTTGTGACCCTCATGGAAGCACTGCCTTGTGCTTCAACATAAGACGTTGGCACATTGAGAGTTTCCCTTGCTGACAAAATTAAGTTCCTTCCCCAATATGCACTGACTTGATGGGTGCTATGGGAGAGGACCTGTTCTGTAATTCTCAACATATTTTATGATAAAATAAACTTAGAGCTCTAGAGGTCATCGAGACAAAATCCTCGTATTAGAGATGAAGGCACTGAGATTGAGAGAGGAGAAGGGACTCACGGATATGAACTCTGGGCTTTCTGACTCCCAGCCTTGCACTGTTTACTATACCACCTAAGTGCCTACTATTTTTCAACACATATTCTGTCTTAGTCTTATGTTAGTCTTATATTATATTATTATTATTAGTCTATATTAGTCTTCTATTCATGCCTCTGAATAGACTTCACTCCACAGATGTGGAGGGTAAGAGGACTCTTACGTCTCAAACCTCTCGCCCTTTGCTCTCATTTGCCCCCTCCCTCCTCAACCCAAATTTCCAACAACTGTCATGTTAGATGCCAAATTGCCATCTCAAATTCAATGGGTCCTCGGCTTAATTAGCCTTCTTTCTGCATGTAAGGCCAGCTCCACCTTTAGCTTCTGTCACACGGATTCTCGGAATCTTGAAACTGTCAAGTCACTTTTTTCACTCAGCTCTTTCCTTTTCCCCTGTTCAATCGCCAACTCCTGTCATTGTTCTGAAATGTCTTTCAGACTGACCTTTCCTCATAGGTATAGTCATTACGGAGAGTGAGGTTATAAACTGGCCCAATCATCTCAGAAACAATGCCGAGTGATGCGGCAAAACTTACAATGAGACTCGCGCCTCTGACCCAGTAATCTCACGCGTTCGTTTATTTCCCCAGAAAGTTGATAGCAAGAACAAGACCAATCTGTATACAAATATTCATAAAGGGCCTCTTTGTGATAGCAAATAGAAGGAAACAAATTATATGCTCAACCCCTGAGGGATGGCTAAGCAAATTGTGGAAGAAGGATGTCATGTAATGCTATCGCGTTATAAGGAGTGCTGAGGCACCTGCTGGGTGGAGGTCATAGCAAACTACGAATGGAGAATTGCAAAGGAAGATCAGGATAAACGGTGTCGACAAAGAAATGTTTGACTGGAAAAACAGTCACCAGAGTAGAGGGAAGAGTAACTGATGGCATTCGACCCTGGCAGAGGATCTGGTGCAAACCTCCTAGATTCCTCTGTGGATCTCCTGGGGCACATTTATAAGACACATGAACAAGAGACACATTTGATGGGAAGGTTGTGTGAACCAAATGGAATGTGAACCAAAAATGGAGGCTCTGTGAACCAAAGTCCAGGAGGGGATAAGTACTACTGACCCATTGGAGGAGCAGTGGGATGTCTAATGATGAGAAATTCAAAGAAATATATGGATGTTTTAATGAAATACTACAGAAAGTAGCCTATGGATAGTTGGAATTGGCAAGAAAGTTGGTATGGAAGACCCGACCTCTTATTTTAGAGATAAGGAAACCGAGACTCAGTGATGTTCAATGACTCAGGGTCATGGACTTAGAATGGGAAGGGACCTTAGGAGTTCTCTAGCTTTACTTCTTCATTTTATACTTGAGGAAACTGTGGCCTTGTTCGTTTAAGTGACTTGCCCCTGGGCTGCCAGGTACTCGGTGGCAGATTTTGAGTTCAGTATCTTTGAGTTTCCATGTCGTTGCCCAGTGAAGTGTGCGCCTTCATGCAGAGCCTTGCTCTGCTTTCTGTTGACTTGGTTTGGGTTAGCGTTCTCTCTTCTCCTCATCTTCCCCCACAAAGCACTTTTCCCATCCTCTCTCTATTATTGATCCCCGCGGTAGTCTAGAGCCTTAATCATCACATTTGGTCATCATTAATGAATGAAGGAGGCATTTTAAAATCGCTTATGATGTACTCAGTGTTGGGGCCACAAATAGAAAAATCAAACAAGCTGCTCTCTCCAGGGGCTCACATTCTAATGAGGAGACAACACACGTGGAAGGATTTAAGCTGCAAGTCGAATGGGAAGGTCCCATGGTCTTTAGGGCACAGCAGCAAAGCAGATGGCAATGCTTCTTCTTTAAGGCTATTTCCATGGATAAAATGCTCTCAGTTTCAGATGCTGAACCATTTGACATTGGATCAGAAGCAGCAAAGGCTGTTGGGCTCAGGGCCCTGAGCTGTCTCCATCAGGGTCTGAGGGGAGATGGGGTCCAGGGGGCCAGTGGTGTTGCTGGCACACGCTGCCAGTATTCCTCCCTCTCGTCCTGCTCCAGCTGGGCTGGCTTTTGTGCCCTGAGGTGGCAGTTGGTGGGATGGCTGACCCCTCATCCTTGGGAGTTGCGCCCTGGACAAGGGGTGGTGTGGGACGGGGTGCTGCTACCCCCAGGGTTCCTGGCCAGCAGCTGTTGCTAGGGGTGATGAGGAAGCTAGGATCTTTCTCCCCAGTGATTCAGAGCTTATATCCAGACTACACTGAATGTTTCTGAAGTGACCTTCCTACTACCAGGAATGCTTTATATCGTTGCTGATAACTGATAGGATGCTTTGAACTATGCCAAAGGAAAGCATAAAAAGGTTTCTGTAATAGTAAAATATTACAAAGTTAAGAGTGGGAGTAATTAACTGTCAGCATTATTCAGGAACCGATAACAAGAGCAATAAGGAGAACTAGCTTTTCTAAAGCACTTTACATTTTTCAAAGTGCTTCACATATTATCTCAATGGATGCTCCCGACAACCCTGAAAGATGGGTGCTATCATTCCCCCCATTTTACATATGAGAAAAATGAGGCTGCGAGAGATTAAACAATTCACCTAGGATCCTTTAGTTCAGTTGTTTCAGACATGCCCAATTCTTCATGATCCCATTTGGGGTTTTCTTGGTGGAGACACTAGAGTGATTTGCCAATTCCTTCTCCAGCTTATTTTATAGATGAGGAAATGAGGTAAATGAGGTTAAATGACTTGCCCAGCGTCCTACATTCAATAAGTATTTGAGGCAGGATTTGAATTCAGATTTTCCTGACTCTAATTCAAGAAACATAATTGGATTTAAAATATCGAAAAATTGTGGGCATCTGGGCACCTCAGTGGATTGAGAGCCAGGACTAGAGAAGAGAGGTCCTAGGTTCAAATCTGGTGTTAGACACTTCCTAGCTGTGTGACCCTAGGACTTAACCCCCATGGCCTAGCCCTTACCACTCATTTGCCTTGGGACCAATACATTGTATCAATTCCAAGATAGAAGGTAAGAATTTTAAAAAAATTAGAAAAATTCCCACACTTTGACATTGAGAAGTCACTTCTCTTTTCCAGACCCCATATGTTCAATGATAAAGTTACCCTGGTTGCCTCAAAGATTCCTTAATGTTGAAATACATTTGTAAAGCATTTATTTTGTGTCTTGCATATAGTAGTGTCTTGCTTGTTTCCTTTTTCCTTTTGTTTTTTTAAAACCCTTAAAACACCTTGGAAGTACTCTGAATATAGCTGCAAAAAGATCCTGAAGCCTGGAACAATGCTCCCTTTACCACAGTCAGAGAACCCAACTTTTAACAGTTTTTTTTAAAGAAAAAAAGGTAGGAAAATGAGCAAACAACAACAAAAAGGAAACTCAACTAGAAAGCTATTTTGGTGATAGGATAGCCAACTTCAGAAGGAGAAAACAAAATCAATATTGGTGCATCCAAAGCCTCTAAGAAAAATATCAATTGCTCTCAAGAAAAAAAAAAAGAATTAATGGAGGAGTTCAAAAAGGATTTAAAAAATCAAATAAGAGAACCTGGAGAAAATTTGGAGAAGAAATGAGAGTGACATAGGGAAATAAAAAAAGAGTCAACAGCTAGGTAAAGTAAGAGTAAAAAATACTGAAGAAATTCATATCTTAAAAAAAAAAACAGAATAAGTCAATTAGTAAAAGAGGCACGAAAATCCAAAGAAGAGAACTCTTAAAATAGCAGAATTGAGTAAATGGGAAAAATATACAAAAATACAATAAAGAAAAAAAAACTTCCTAAAAGACAGAATTGTCCCTTTGAAAAAAGAGATATAAAAATTCACTGAGGAAAAGAATTCTTTACAAAGTAGAATTGGACTAATGGAAAAGGAAGTAAAAAAGCTCATTCAAGAAAATTATGTCCTAAAAAGTTAGAATGGGACAAGTGGAAGCTAATGGCTCCATGAGACATCAAAAATAAAAGTCAAAAGAATGAAAAAAAAATAGAAGAAAATGTGAACAATCTCAAAGGAAAAACAACTGACCTGGAAGATAAATCCAGGATAGTTTTTTTTAATAGGTTTCACTATAAAGGTCTCATTTCTCAAATATATAGAGAAATTCATTGAATACATAAGAACACAAGTAATTTTCCAATTGATAGTCAAGGGATATGAATAGGTAGTCCTCAAACAAAGTAGTTAAAGCTATCTATAATCATACAAAAATGCTCTAAATCACTATTGATTAGAGGAACACAAATTAAAATAACTCTGAGGTGCCATCCTGCATCTATCATCTTGCCTATAATGAAAGAAAAAGAAAATAACAAAACTTGGAGGTAATATGGGAAAGTTGGAACATGAATGCATTGTTAGAGGAGCTGTGAATTGATTCAATCATTCAGGAGTACAATTTGGATCTATGCCCAAAGGGATATAAAACAGTATTGCTTTGATCCAGCAATACCATTACTAGGTTTGCATCCCAAATAGATAAAATAACAAAAGGGTAAGGATCTATATATACAAAAATATTTAAATCAGGTCTTTATTATTAAAGGGGATACCCATCAATTGGGGAATGGCTAAGTTATAGAATATGATTGTAATGGAATATTATTGTGCTATAAGAAAAGACAAGCAGGAGAAGCTTAGAAAGGCCTTGAAAGACTTCCATGAACTGAAAGAGTGAAAGAAGTAGAATCAGGAGAATATTACACTACAGGAATACTTTGCAGCTGTGAATAACAGCTATTCTCAGCAATACAATGATCCAAAGCTATATCTGAAGGACTCATGATAAAAAAAAAAAATCTTCTACTTCCAGAGAAAAAGACCTGAATCTGAATCCAGACCACAGTAAACTTTTTTCCATTTTCTTTTTTCTTTTTTTTCTATTTGAATTTCCTTTAACAAAAGAATTAATATGGAAAACTATTTTACATGATTGCACATGTAAAATCTATCTGTGATTGCTTACTATCTCAAGGAGAGGGGTGGGAGATTAGGGATAGGGAGGGAGAGAATTCAAGATTCAACATTCTTTGAAAAATGTTGGAAACATTTTTTTACATGTAATTGGGAAAATAAAATAAAATTTAATATTGTAAGAGAAGATTGGTTATGGAACATGAACTCAAAGTTCTCTGTTTGGGCTTTCTTCTGCCTGTGGCTCCAATATGCTCTAGTTTATTAATGGCCTTCCTAAAATATGGTGTCCAAAATGGAATATAATACTCCACATGTGGTCTTACTAGAATTGAATACTGCAGAACTATTACCTCCTTATTCCTGAGAACTGTGCCTCTTGATATAGACCAAGATTTAATTTGTTTTGCTTTTATAATTGTCAAATTATACTCTTGACTTACTGAGGTTTCAGTTCAGTAAAATCTCTAGACAAACTGGTGTCTTAACTCTGTTTCCTACAAACATGTTTGTGAAATTAACTTTTTGAACCCAAATGTAAGAACTTATAATTGTCCTTCTTGAACAGAATTTTATTAATCCCAACCTAATGTCTTATTCTCCCTTGGCAAAATCATTTTGTATAATGAATATGTCTTCAAATATGTAACCATCACTCTCAACTATGTCACCTTAATCAATTCTCTTGAGCAGGTTGGAGCTTGTTCCAGCACATTCATTGGTTCATCTCCTGCAAAATGAGCCACTGAAAGATCTAACATTGGAAACTTTCACTAAGTATTATATTTGAAAGGACACAGAAAAGCACAGCCTTCAGATCAGGGTTTCCTAGCATTTTTGATGCTCTGAACTACTAGGTAGGCAGATGAAACTCATGGATGTCTTTTCAAAATAACATTTTTAAATAATTGAAGGAAATGCTAAATTTTGGGTAGATGTTAGTGTGAATGAAGATGCTTTTTTCCCCTTTCCAGTTCAAAGATCCCCTTGAAATCCATCCACAGGCTCCGTGAGATCCCGTGGACTCCAGGTTAAGAATTCCTACTCTACATCCAATAAAAGGGATAGAACAGTGACACAGAGAGAGTCTTGGACATGGATTTAGATGGAAGGTCTAATTTAGATCCTAACTCTACTATTTGCTTCTTGTAAGATGATGGGCAAATCCCTTTGGAATCAAGAAGAGTGAGTTCAGATCCCACAACCACCACTAATTAATGGTTCTTAGCTACAGTTTCCTCATTAGTAAAAGGGCTTAATGATATCATCTATCCTTCAGGTTTGTTTTGAAGACTTAAAAAGATCAAGTACGGGGCAACTGGGTGGCACAACAGATAGAGTACTCAACTTGGAGTCAGAAAGACATTTTTCTTAGTTCAAATCAAGCCTTAGACACTTACTAGCTGTGTGACTATGAGCAAGGCACTTAACCTCGTTTGTCTCAGTTTCCTCATCTGTAAAATGAGCTGGAGAAGGAGATGGCAAACCTCCCCATTATATTTGCCAAGAAAACCCCAAATAGGGTCATGAACAGTTGGACATGACTGACATGATTCAACAAAGATCATATATGTGAAGTGAGTTGCAAACCTAACGTTGACATACAAATACTAGCAATTATTCAACTCTATGAACCTCAGTTTCTTTATCTGGAAACTGAGGCTCTTGTGGGGCACAGTGGAGAGACTAGTGGATATGGATTCAGAGGACTGAATTAAAATTTGAGCTTTATATTGCCTGTGTAACCTTTGGAACTTTCCATCTCTCAGTCCTGTGATTCTGGTTCTCTTCAATTTATTCCACCTTCACCTCCACCCTACATCTCTCCAGTGAGATCAAGGGCATTCTAGAAGGGAAAAAAGATGTCACAGTCTGAGTGCTGTGTGCCAAAGGGGAAGAGAAGGGCCAGCCATATTCCTGTGTTTTGGTATTAGTCAGGGTTATACGTGTGTGTGATGCGTGGATATGACTCAATGCTTTCCTTTTTAGCACCAACTGGGGAAGCTGCCTCCTTCTCTCCACTCCTACTAGCTCCCTGAGTCACTGTCCAGTCCTGAGGAGGAAGGGGAAGACTGAATTAACCTCTACAGAAGTGCTCAATGTAATTCTGAGAAAACTTTAATGAATATACAGAGGGATATAAAATAGGCTTAAGGAAATAGAGCTAGAAGGAGACTTGGAAACCATAGAGTCCAACCCCTTCATTTTATAGAGCAGGAACCTGAGGCACATAGTGGTTAAAGAAACAAAGAATAATAGACAGAGTCGGAGATCTTAACATAGAACCCAACCTCTACCCACTCCCATTCTCCCTGCCCCCCACAAAAGGCCCCATGAATAGATTTCAGAGTCCATGAATATATTTTCCTTTGTAGTCTTATATATTTTATTGAATTTATTTAAAAACATTGAGAAGAGGTTCAAAGGCTATCCCAGGATGTCCAAGGGATCCATGAGACAAAAAAGGGTTCAGAACCACTGATTTAAATCTCAGAAGTCATTTCCTAGATGGCTCATTTTTATAGATGAAGAAACTGAGGCTTGGGAAAGTGAAATTACTTCTCCAGGCCATGGCTAGTCTAGGATTTGAACCTAGGTGTAATTTTGGGGTGCACACACTCCTTAGATGGAGAAATGAAGGTTGATGAAAATGGCTTCCCTCACTACTCCCTCTGAGTCTCTGAATTAATTGAGGGAGACAAAATGGAGATCTCCTCTCCATGAAGGTCTTGTGTCTTGTGCCTTTGATGGCTGTGCTGGCCCTCTAGGGCAGCAGGGAAATCCTCTCTACAAGGAGAGGTATGTGGGACCTCAATCTGGATATGTGCTACTTTGGGGCACTCACAAGTCTCCCCCTCGTGTCTTCTTGAAAACTGGCAACAAGATGGAGTCTGCCATTGGGCTTCCTCTCTAGATGTAAATAAACAAGATTGAATTCGCTATCTGACTGTTTATTTGATTTAATTGTTGACTGGGGCAAAGGATAAAGGTTAGAGGGGTTGTAGGTCACCCTAAATCTTTTTCTAAATAATCTAATTCCTGAAGTAAAAGGTTTTCTTGTAGGCAGGGGAGAGGTAGAAAACAGGGAAGAGAACACTGCTCACTGATTTGAGTCCAGTTATCTTAATAGTTCATGGAATGAAAGTTTTTGAAGAAATTAAGTTTCTTGACAGGAACCAGCGATGTTTTAAATAGGAACCCACAATGTTAAGATTTCTGTCAGTGTCAGAAATCCCCAAAGGTGACTTAAAATGGCCCCCCCAAAAAGCTCCTCCTTCCATTCCCTTCTGTGTCTCAGCACCCAAGAACCCCTCCTCAGGAGAATTTCCCAGAAGTCCTTGTTCAGTTCCCATCTGTCATTCCTACATTCCAATCCCCCCCCACCCCCGGCACCCCCAATGGTCCATTTGTCCTACTTCCCATCATTACATAGGTACTCCAATTGCCAATGCCCTGCTCTTTCTGGAACACCACACAGTCTCTGTGGAAATCCAAATATTCAGTATACATGGAGCCAGGCAGTGGTATGCTAATAAAAGTAAGATACAGACCAGTTAGGCAAAAACTCAACTTTAGATTTGAGATGGCCAGGAAGGGAGTAAGAGAATAAGAAGAGGGAAAATATAAAGAGAAAATATAGGAACTATGAGTGTGCAGGAAGGGACAAAATGTATTAACATGTTGGGATACATTAACAAGTAAACCTAGAGTGTCTTTGTCTAGTGGTGGCAGAATTTCTTCAGGGATGAATCACAGAATCACAGGCTCCAGGACAGTCAGAAGTCACCTAGTCCCACTTTTAACTGAACAAGAATTCCCTCTAATATTGTTTGTTGGCACAAGACCTCGGTTTCCTCTAATTGCAAAAATGATGGGAGCCTGGACTACATGACGTTTGAGGTCATTCCATGATTCTAAAGACATTCTATAATTTCATGGTGAATCCATCAGTAAGTATTTGTTAAGTGATTAGTATTTTCCAGGAAGTGGGGACTTCAAGGAACATGTATTCTATTGGGAAGAGGGGACAGAAAAAAAGTCCAAGTGTGAGTTGGCCAGTGTTTAACAAATAGCTCTCAGGGCAAAAAATGAACACATGACAGACTAAAATTTAATCTGTATTATTAACTTTTTCTTTATCACTTTCTTAAGTCTAGAGAAAAAAACAAAAGAAATCAAGCCATGGTTGTAGTGTTTTCTGATTTAAGAGGTGTAAATGCTCACTCTGAAACTTTAATAATCCCATACCTTAAGCCAATATGAGCAAATGCCTGCAAATATGCACATATGAAAATAGAAGGAATGTAATCTTGGGGAGGGATTATAAACTGAGGGGATCAGAAAAAGCTTCAAGTAAAAGGTGCTATTCATCTGAATTTTCAAGGAAATTAGGGGTTCTGAGAGGTGGAGGTAGTGAGTACATTTCAGGAGGAGGGGCAGTAAGGGCAAAGGTTGGGAGATGGGAGATGATGTCTTGTATGAGGAAGGAGGAGACCAGACTGGGTGGATTGTAGAGCATGTAAAGGAGAGAGCAATGTATAACTCTGGAAACGTAAACTTGGACTCGGCTTAGAATTTGTTAAATTCCAAACAGAGGAGTTTATGTTTAATACAAGGTAATATGGAATTTACTGAGTCTGGGAGTGACACAAATCTATACTCTGAGTGATGAGGTCTAATGATTAACATGGGACTCCTTCATCAGAGAGGATACCTCTTTTATTCCATGACTCAATAGGATGATAAAAGTGCTAGCTATCTGTCTTCTGCCCTAAAACTTCTAGAGATTCCCCACCATTATTTCCCAAGGGAGCCTACTCTACTTTTAGACAGTTTAAATTGTAAGGAAGGTTTTTGGTACCCCAAAGCTTCATCTTTGGCATTGCATATTCCACCCATTGTAGCTTGTTCTGCCCTCTAGACCAAGCAGAATAAATCCAAACTCTCTTTCATACAACAGCCCTTGAAACATCTGAACAAAGCTATCCCATCACCCCTAGGTATTATATTCTCTAAATCAAAGCCCACTAACTTCTTCATTTGGTTCTTACATGGTCAGACCTTTAGTGCCTTGACCAATTTCATCATCCTCTTATAGATATTCATTAGTCTTTTAACATCCTTGAATAAGGCTCCTAGAACCACAGATGATACTCTATAGGTGGTTTGACTAGGATTATCTTCTCTTGAGTCTTGGCTGGTTGTGGAAGACTTGTAGACATTGACTTAAGGGAATCTATATCTCTATCTATCAAACCAATCAAATGATAAGGGTTTATTAATTGTTTATGTCAAATTCTGTACCAGGAACAGGGGATGAAAAGGCCCATATCCACACAAATGAAACAATCCCAACTCTGAAGGCATTTATATTCTACTGAGTCTAAAAATACAAATATAAAAGAATAAACAGTTTAAATACCAGAAGAATGAATAATGATCTCTCTTCCTCTCCCTCTTCTCCCTCCTTCTCTCTCTCTCTCTCTCTCTCTCTCTCTCTCTCTCTCTCTCTCTCTCTCTCTCTCTCTTCTGCTTTAGTATCAATTATAAGGTAGAAGAGTGGCAAGGGCTAGGCAACCAGGGTTAAGTGACTTTTCCAGGGTCACACAGCTAGGAAGTAACTGAGGTTGCATTTGAACCCAGGTCCTTTTGACTCCTAGCCTAGTACGCTATCCACTGTGCTACCTAGTTGCCCCATGAATAACATTCCTTAAGAATTAACTCTGTGGTGGATATTGTACTAAATGCTAGGGACATTGGTATAAGTAAGCAAGACATTCTCGGCCCCCAAGGAACCTCCATCCTAAGAGAAGACAGACACATAGGGGACTAGTAGCAAGTTAATGGAGTTATGGTCAATTAAGTGGTATAACAGATACACACTTTCCAAAGGCAAAGGTAGTGTTCTCAGGGATGCCAATAGGAACTCAAAGAACACAAGGTAGAGATGGATTGCCTTAGGAAAGGGGGAAGACAAAAAGCTTCATAGTAGTGCTTGAGTTGAAAACTGAAGGAAGAGAGATATGATAAGAATGGGATGAAGAAGGAGACAATTATACAGAACACTGAGAAGGTTGATTTGGCTGATAGATGTGTATCAGGGGAATATTGTGAAATAAGGCTCAAAAGGAGGTTGCGACCAGGTTGTGAAAGACTTCACAAGCTAATAGAACTCTACTAATCATTCCAGGGGAACACAATTATAGGGTGGCCTTAGAATCATAGGATGGTCACTGGGATCAGCTAGTGTAGCTCTCGGAAATGGATACCTATCAAAGTGAAGTGACCTGCCCAAGGATATACAGTTAAATAAGGCAAGGACTAGAAGCCAACCAATGCAGCTAGGGGACATAAGCTTGGAGTCAGGAAGATCTGAGTTCAAATCCAACCATTGACATTTGCTAACTGTGTGACCCCTGAGCAAGTCACTTAATCCTGTTTGCCTCACTTTCTTCAACTATATAATGAGCTGGAGAAAGAAATAACAAACCACTTCAGTATCTTTGCTAAGAAAGACCCAAATGGATCCAGGGAAAAATGGACAAGACTGAAATGACTCAACAACAGAATCTGTCTCTGCTTCTAACTCTATATCCTTTCCCACTGCTTCTTAGCTGAAAGGAAAGAAAAAAAAATACTGGACTACACTTACTATTTCTTAGCCAGCACAGTATATATAATTTACTCTTGTTACTTTCATGGATTTCCTTTCTTAGAAAGAGAAAAAAAGGAACAAATTAGGTCCTTAGAAAGCAATTGGAACATTTAGGACAAATGAAACAGGGCAGGGCAGTGTGTGAAAATTAAGGGATTTTTTTCCCTCTTAATTCAAGCATCAGTACAAAAGGTTATTCATTTATGTATTCATCATTTTATTCACTTACTCATTGCTTTATTAATTCATTCACTTTATCTTATTCATTTAATCATCCACTCTCATTCATTGACATATACACTTTCAACTACTCATTCATTCATGCTTTCAGTAGTTGAGTTGTTTGTTCACTTATTCCCTTATGTACTCTTGAACCCATTCATTCCCTTTTACTCATTCATTCTGCCTTTCAATCATTCAGTCATATATTTACTTACTCATTTACTCATTCATTCACTTATTTATTCTCTCATACATTCACTGATTCATTTGGTTTAATTCATGTATCCATACATTTTTCACTCATCCATACATTCATTCACTTATTTTTCACTCATTCATCTGTTGATATCAATTCAATCACTTCACTCACTCATTTCTTCAGTCATTCACTTCCTTTCACTCAATCATTCCTTCACTTTCACTCATACATTCACTTACTCATTATTAATTCACTTATTTCCCCTTATTCTTTGCTTCACTCATTCAGTCATTAACTCACTTGCTCCATCATTCATTAACTCACTTCACATTTACTAACCAGCTATATACATCAGTGATATGATAGATAACAAGTCAAGAAAAAAGTTGCAATTACAATAGATGAAAGTTCTATGCGCATCACCTTCTCAACTCCATTTGCAGGTGTTTCCAAAGGTGAAAAGTTTCAATGCTAAAAAAGGTCACACTGCACGAAACCTGAATTACCAAAGGATTCCAGTTTTTCTCTTTGAAACCCATAACATAATGGGAAATGAAGCATCAAGTAATTATTTTAGCCAGATAGTGTATTAATGTTGAAATAAATATCCCAAATTATCTGCCTATGGTCTTTGATGAATGCTTTCACCAATTTCCAAATAAAATATGTGAATTAATGGATCTGAGGTAGCAGTAATAGAATTACTTCTTATGAAAGATGATGGAGCTCAAAGGCTCCAAATGGCTTAAAGAAAAGAAGATCCATGCTCTAATATGAGAAGTAAGGTGGAATACAAATGGATCCAATGGCAATAAGCCACCCCATTAACCAGCTGAGGATGGAGTTCCTTACTGAGGAAGGTGATTATTATACACAGCATCAAAACACCCAGGTTGGTCTTTATGAGGAAAAGGTTTCCACATTTTTATCTATTCCTCATATGCTTCTGCATGTGTCAGGCAGCTCTGCATCAGTCTGGTCTGACTTAATTAATTCTGTATTGTTCCCATTGTACTGTTTCCCATAATGGAGGCATAATTGACACCTTCATTCATTCTTTCTCATCATTGCTCGGGAGGACTCTCAGAACCCACAGAATGAAAAAGATCTTTTATCAGTAGTTTTAGTAATCAGAGACAGAGCAGTATAGAGGGTAGAAGGCTAGAATTAGAGTCAAAGAGACATGGGCTCATGTCCTACCTCTAACACTTACTAGTTGAGTGATATTTTTTGTCACCCAAGAAATCCAAAACTCATTGATTATACCTCTAGAAGGTCTCTCGTCCACATTGTCTTCACTTAGTATAACCACCCTAGTTCAGACCCCTCCTTATCACCTCTCACCTAGACCATAAGCCTCCTAATTGGTCTTCTTGTCTCAAGTATCTTCACCTCTTCAAATAGTCATCTAAAATACTGTCAAAGAGATTTTCGAAAAGTATAGATCACTCCACTGACTGGGTCTCTATTATCTCCAGGACCATTTGGCATTTCTTCTTCTGTCTCCCATGACATTACACAAGCCCCCAAGCCTGGAATTCATACTTTAATCATGTTTGCCTTTTAGAATACTACTAAAGCTTCTTTTAATGCCTAGATTAAGCATGAGCACTTCATATACTTCCAGCTGTTAGTATTAGACTCTCAAATGATATTTTATACACACACATATATCCATATATATATAAATATTATATGGATATAACACAATATTATATATGCATTTGTGTATTTACATATGTATATATATGTATGCATATATATAAATATATGTGTATATTTGTGTGTGTGTGTATATATATATACACACACACACACAATGTTGCCCTTGATAGAATGTAAGCTCCTTGAGGGCAAGGGCTGTTTTGTTTGTAGCTTTGTTTCCCCAGCCCTTAAGAATAGTGTTGAGAATGGTGGAGGTATTGAACAAGCACATGGTGATTGATTTATCATGGGCAAATCTATTTCTAATTCCATTTCAATAAAGGAAATGTCTATACTGAGAGTTCCAATACCAGTGAAATCTCGATCCTCGATAAATTAGTTATAATTTCAGAATAATTTGTGTTTATTTAATGATTTGAGATATAAAATACTTTGTTTACTTTGTTTCATTTTCTCCTTAAAATGTCCCACGATGTGGGGCCAACTAGGTGGTTCAGTGGATTGAAAGCCAGATTCAGAGACAAGAGACCTTGGGTTCAAATCTTGCCTTAGACAATTACAGGCTGCAGATCCTAGGAAAGTCACTTAACCTTCACTGCCTCTAGCCCTTATTTCTCTTCTGCCTTGGAACCCAAAGACAGTATTGATTCTAAGATAGAAGGTTAAGGTTAAAAAAGTCCCACAAGATGGGAAATAATAATAACTGACATGTACATAGTTTTAGAATTTGCAAAGCTCTTTACCTATTTTATCTTTTAATTATAGCTTTTCATCCTCATTAACTCTGCCTCCACCCCCTAACCCCCTTCCTCTGGCTTGGTAGAAAGGAAAAAGTATATGACTAAGAAACAAAGAAGTCTATAGAGTTCTAATTTTGCCTCTGGCACTTATTAAGGTCTGTCACTCTGGCCATGTCACCCATCATGTCCCCATGACCAACTTTTGGGGTCTTAGTTTTATAACATCTCCAATTCTTTGCTTCCTCACTCTATTTCCCTTCTTCCTTGTCATACCTTGGTCCTCGATCACTCTTACCATCTACTTTCTTTGCTCCTGCTTACATGCTCGTGAATGCCACTGAAGACAGTCACATAACTATGGTGACTGATTCTTATAGAAACTCCAATCTCAACTGGATCCTCACAGTTGTATGGTGATCCCTTTACTTCCCTTTTATGAATTTGTCACACTCACCACAGAAAAGGTTCCAAACTTTATCTTTCATTTTCAAGTCATCTATACCATGCCCTTCCCTGTCCCTCTCATTGGAGGATCTCAAATTACCTTACACACACACACACACACACACACACACACACACACACACACACACACACTGAGGTTCTCCATCATTATTTCTAATTCCAAATTTGAAATCAGGTTGGCATCATTCCCATGATTCGCTTTTCTTGTATTTGATTTACAAGCTAACCTCCTCACCTTCTATTCCCTTGATTCCATTTCCTCCCACCTTATACAGGAGCACAACACTTTGATCATCCTCTCTAATTTTCCACTTCACCTTGCCTGACTACTTCCTTGATCCATTTCAACATACTCAAATTTCTCCATGGTTTTGAAAAAAAGCATTTTACTTTACAGTCCCCTCAAGGTACTGCCCCCCCCATCCCTTTTTACACCAAAATCTGCTTATCTATACTAGCTGATCCCACTTCTCCTTTCATTCATTTCTCAGCTCCATGTGATATGTCTTCCAATCTCACTATTCATCTGAAATTTTCCTCACGAATGCTACCTTGGGACCAATGATCTTTCAATTGAAAAAACCCAACAGCCTCTTAGTTTTCATGTTTCTTGACCCCTCTGAAGTATCTGATTATGCTGATCCTTTAATTTAATCATTTCTGTGGTTTTTTTTAATGTGTGTGTGTGTGTGTGTGTGTGTGTGTGATTCTGGTCTTTCATGGTTCTTTTTCTTATCTGATCTTTACATTCTTAGTCTCCTTTGCTCATCATTTATACCTGTACTCCCCTAAATATGTCTTTAACCTAATGCCAGAGCCTTAAGTAAGACTTGATTCTTCTTCTCTTTCCCCTCCTCTCTTCTCTTTCCCTTTCTCTTCTTTTTTCTCTCCTTTTCTATATTTTCTCCTCTCCTTTCTTATCTTCCATATTTCAATTATAATCTTTATGCATATTATGCACATAAAAATCTATATATTCTGCTGTCAGCTTTTTCTCCTGAGCTTCAGTATCTTATCACCATCTACCCAGTAAACATTTCAATCAAAAGGTCCCATAGATACCTTAAATTTAGGACATCTCAAACAAAACTCATTATTGACTCTCCCCCTTTCCTCCAACAAAAGACACTTTCTATTTCTGGTGAGGGAACTACTATTCTTCCAGTCACCTATGTCAACAATCTTGGAATAACTGTTGATTATTCACTCTCACTCTCCATTATCCCTCCAATCAATTCATTGCAAACTCTTACTGATTTTGCTACCATATCATCTCTTCTCTCTATCCCTTTTTTTTCTACTTATACCACACCCACCCTAATGGACTTAATTTACTAGTGATAGAAGAGGTATTCACAAATAACTATAAGTTCCCCAAGAAAAATATTCAGTTTTTTTTTCTAGATTTAAGGGAGGAAAATATCCTGAGGTAATATGGGGGAATGTCGACATCATCTGAAAGAAATGCAATTAAAACTAGATCTTGAAGGATGAGTAGACTTTGATAAGTGGAAAGTAAGTGAAGTATATTCCAGAATAAAGAACAGAGGGAGAAAAAGTTCAGAGGTGGTAAAGTAAGTTTAGATGATTTTATTGGTTTCAAGGAGATGGGTATTGAGAAAAAGGGAAGAGAGAGAGAAGGAAAGAGGTAAGGAAGGATGGAAAGAAAGATAAAGAGATAGAGAAGGAGAGAGAGGGGAGAGTAGAAGAAGAAGGAGAGAGAGAGAGAGAGAGAGAGAGAGAGAGAGAGAGAGAGAGAGAGAGAGAGAGAGAGAGAGAGAGAGAATGAGCCAAGAACTTTGTGAATGAAATGAAAGAATCTGGTCTAAGTTGTCAAAACATGTAAAGAGCAGGTATAAAAGTTTTTGCAAACAGGAATTTAGTTGGATTAGCACTTTTTTTCTCCAATGTACTCTTCGAAACCAGTTAGGATCATCCACGATATTCTTGTGTGCAGACTGAAGCAGGATGAAATGTAATTTGGAAATATTTAACAAACAAAAATATAATGGGATATAGATAAAATTAATATATGGATTTCTAAGTCTGAGACTATCAGGGATCTTTATGTACAGTTTGATGGTCTTGGTTTCTATTTAAATTTGACATCATTGGTCTAGAAAAGCTAGGAGTTGGGCGATGCCAGTCAAAGGAGATGCTCAGAAGACTCAATCATTGAATCACAAAATAAAAGAGTAGGAAAGGGGCTCAAAGATTACAGATAATTCTAACTATACATGAAAAAAAAAACCCTCTACAACAAACCCAACAATGAGAGCCTCCAGCCCCTTTACTTAATGAGGCAGAAGCTACCAAGTGCTGAGGCAGTTCATTCTATCTTGAATAGCAGCTCTATTTGTTAAGAAGTTCTCTCTTTCCAGAAGCCATTTGGACTGTCCAGCTAACACATATTATGCTTGCAGTCCACTTTAACTGCCAGATCATTTTCAGACAAAATTCTTGTAATCATTACCATTATCTGCTTGAGAGGATGAATTGCCTGAACTCAAGTAAAAACCCTTAGCTTCACCCCTATTAAATCCCATAAAATTCAGTTTAGTCTGATGTTCTAGTCTTAAGATTTTTTTTTGTTTCCTGATTGTTATACAGTGTGATACCTACGCCTCCCATTTTTTGTCATCTGCAAATCTGATGAGTGTGCCATCTCTGCCTTTTCCCAAGGAACTGATGAAAAAGTTAAACAGTACAGGGTTGAGAACCTGTTCTATTTTAAATTGTACTCGAACTCTGAGACTGCCAAGAGATTTATTCAGAAATAAGTTTTAAAAGCTAATTGCAAAGAAAAAACGTTAATTGCTCTGTTTTTGACCATTGGCCCTTATATTTTAATTTAGTTCAGAGTGGCATTTCTATTTCTGATGCTTCTCAGGAGCTAGTTGTTACATGGCTATATTTTGCCGATAGAGCTTGTTTTTCAAAGAAAATAAAACCTATTTTATTATGAATTCACTGGATTATCTGGAGATGCTGGAATACAAGTTTTAAAGATACAAAAATCAGAAAGGACTCATTTGAAAAAGTGCAGTCCCATTGTGAATTTAAGAAAAAAGAATACATAAGAAAAATTATATAATAAATAGAATTCTATTCACAGCATTTCTTAAAAGTTTACTATATACGAAGTTATATGCTAGTCTCTGGAGATACAAAGAGAAAAAGTAAGACTGTTCTGGTTCTCAAGGTGCTTACAATCTATTAGGGGATGGCAATGCATAAAAGAAAGTTCAGCTGTGGGATAGATGGCAGGGCCAGGTGTCCTTAAGCTCTTTTCCTACTGCTTGCCAATCCCAAGGAAAGAAAGACACCGATACTGATGTTTGCATGAGAAATTAACTCTGTACTTCTCAGGTTTTTAGTGACATAAGGAAGCAGGCTGGGGGCTGATGTACATGGCCTTGAAATAGGGAGAAATTAGCCTGGGTGGAGTGAGGGAGGCTGTGAAAGGAAGAGGGATTGGTTAAATGGTAAGACTGCACAATTTGGAAAGACTTAAGAACTCTGATCAGAAGAATACTGCTACAGCATGCTACCATGCTATCTTGTCACAGGAGGTGAGGACTAAATACAGAGTAGGAGACACATTTCAGGACATGACCAAGATAGTTATTTGTTTTTCTTGACTTTGTTGTTGTTCAGTTGTTTTATTTTTGTTTTATTTGGGGTATTATTGTGTATAATTGAAAATCTGTTGCCCTAAAAAAGAACTACATTTCCCAGGAGTCCAATGGGAACACATTATGTATTTCCTGAATACAGGGGATATTAGGCAGTGACATGGAGGGTCCCTTCCTCTTTGGCTTCATGGCAAGGATAGTGGTGGTAAGCGTGGGAGATTTTAAACTGGCTGATTAGCCATGGGCATGTGGTTTTTATTTTGTATCCCTTTTATTCCTTTATTTCTAATGATATAAAATATAATATTTATATTATTGAGATCTAATTTTAATTTTTACATTGATGGCAACCATTAGTTGGAGAAGGACTTCTCAAAATTTTTTTAAGATAGCCTAGATAATTTTTTTAAAGCCACGTTTCTCCTGCCAAGGTTTTTTGCCACTCAAACCTCCTCCCGGCCCTCCTCCCCCACCTTGAGAACTCCGAGGGAACTCCAAACTCTCTACCGAAGCTGCTGCCATGTTCCTGCTGATTAGTTTGTCTGTTTTTTTTCCTTTTCCTACTTTTTACCTGGTTGCCCTCCCTATTGGCCTAGCTGTTTTAGTTTGAGGGACTTAGCCAGGGATTCTTGGAGGAGAAAGGATAAGCCACTTCTTTCACCCATCTGCTTGAGCCAGTGTTCTTCACTGCTGCCTCTCTTTGGAGCTGCTGCCAATACTGCTTCTGTTCCTGATACTGCTTTCCCCTGCCCCTGCTCCTGCCCTGGCACCCACCTATCTTCTCCTTATCTCCTGATCCTCCAATCCCAGCCTTGATGGTCCTGCTGGGCTGCTGGTAGCTGCCACTTGGAACTCACAAACTGGGAGTCCTTGGAGCTGCTCTCCGGGAAGCTGGTAAAAACTGGGGTGAATTTTCCTTAGGCAACAATTAGTCTCCTAACTCCCTGTCCATGTAGCAGGGGAAACAAATAGCTCCCTGGCATTTTACCACTAGGGGAAGGGGAGGAAGGTTTCTCTTCCAAACAGGAAGTAAAATTGAAAGCATGGGGCACTATTTGAAAGAGTAGTGCATTACCTATATCAAACAGCTCCTAGTTTTAGGATGTTTTTTTCTTTCTACCATTCCTAGGTGCACTGTTCCTTTCAATTATCTTGCCTGAGATTCAGGGGAGAAATTCATCTCCCTATTTTCCATTTGGGCCTGCCCAGTCTCTAAGATTCAGCCAGTTTGGGATTCCTCAAAACCATGTTCTCCCTTGCTATGGGAGATCTCAGAGCTCTGACAAAAGGAATCTGAACAGATAGAGAAAGGAACTTTAAAGAGTCTGGAGGTGAATTTTTTTAAGCCTTTTTAGACTCCATTGTTTTTATGAAGGTCTCTGTATTTTATTGTATTTTACTGATGATTTGCTTTAAGATTTAATTTTGTTGTTTTTAAGTTTATATATTAATCTGATCAATACTATTCTATTACACGGAATCATTTTAATCTATGGTATTTTAGATCCAGAATGAACTTTGGGATGTGGTGATTTGAACTGTGTGTGGTTGAATGCATTTGTTTTTGTATGTATACTCTTATGCCAAAGGGAACTGCCCCCTAATTGGCTTTTTGTCAACGCACATAGCAATCATAGGTTTGTTTTTTTCCCTTTTATCCCCAAATTACTATAATTTAAAAGTTGATTATGTTAAATTATCAAATTGGGGAGACTAGTCCCCCCAATTGATCATCAGGGGGAATGTATAATTGAAAATCTGTTAGGCTAAAAAAGAACTACATTTCCCTGGAGCCCACTGATTTCCTGTCATTACATATTTTCTGTAGACAGGAGATATTAGACAGTGATGTGGAGGGTCCTAGCGTCTTTGGCTTCATGGCAAGAATGGTGGTGGTAAGCATGAGAGATTTTGAACTGGCTGATTATCCATAGGCACATGGTTTTTATTTTATATCCCTTTTATTCCTTTATTTCTAATGATCATTAATAAATCTCCTAAAATATAAAATTCTACATTGTTGTAGATTAATTTTAATTTTTACACTTGGCAGATATACTGGAATGGTTTGTCATTTTCTTTTTCTTTCTTGGCTATGCATATTTGTTAAAACAGTTGTGATTTATTTGATACTTTTTTCCAGTGGGAACAGATTGGAATCAGAAGAAAGAAATACTTGATAATCCTGAGAATTTAACTTTTAAAAGAGGAAATGACAATGTAAGATGAAAGACTTAAGAATGCTGGTCAGAGTAATAAGAAAACATGCTAACTACTCCCTGACTAAGAAGTTAGGGAGTATATTCAGGATGAGATCGATTTTTACATATGATCAATGCATTGTAGGTAGTAATTTGTTTTTCTTTACTATGAATAGTTATTATAATGGTTTGGTTTTTTTTTCCTGTTAGAGAATTATTCTTTTTTTTTAATAATATTTTATTTGATCATTTCCAAGCATTATTCATTAAAGACAAAGATCATTTTTTTTCCTCCCTCCACCCCCCATAGCCGACGCGTGATTCCACTAGGTGTCACATGTGTTCTTGATTCGAACCCATTTCTATGTTGTCAATATTTGCATTAGAGTTTCGTTTAGAGTCTCTCCTCTGTCATGTCCCCTCAACCGCTGTAGTCAGGTAGTTGCTTTTCCTCGGTGTTTCCACTCCCATAGTTTATCCTTTGCTTATGCATAGTGTTTTTTCTCCTAGATCCCTGCAGATTGTTCCGGGCCATTACACCACCACCAATGGAGAAGTCCATTACGTTTGATTATACCACAGTGTGTTTGTCTCTGTGTACAATGTTCTCCTGGTTCTGCTCCTCTCGCTCTGCATCACTTCCTGGAGGTTGTTCCATTCTCCATGGAATTCCTCCACTTTATTATTCCTTTGAGCACAATAGTATTCCATCACCAACATATACCACAGTTTGTTCAGCCATTCCCCAATTGATGGGCATCCCCTAGTTTTCCAGTTTTTGTCCACCACAAAGAGCGCAGTTATGAATATTTTTGTACAAGTCTTTTTGTCCATTATCTCTTTGGGGTACAGACCCAGCAGTGCTATGGCTTGATCAAAGGGTAGACATTCTTTTGTCGCCCTTTGGGCATAGTTCCAAATTGCCCTCCAGAATGGTTGGATCAGTCACAACTCCACCAGCAATGAATTAGTGTCCCTACTTTTCCACATCCCCTCCAACATTCATTACTTTCCTTTGCTATCATGCTCGTCAGTCTGCTAGGTGTGAGGTGATACCTCAGAGTTGTTTTGATTTGCATCTCTCTGATTATAAGAGATTTAGAACACTTCTTCATGTGCTTATTAATAGTTTTGATTTCTTTATCTGAGAACTGCCTATCCATGTCCCTTGCCCATTTATCAATTGGGGAATGGCTTGATTTTTTGTACAATTGATTTAGCTCTTTATAAATATGAGTAATTAAACCTTTGTCAGAGGTTTCTATGAAGATTTTTCCCAATTTGTTGTTTCCCTTCTGATTTTAGTTACATTGGTTTTGTTTGTACAAAAGCTTTTTAGTTTGATGTAGTCAAAATTATTTATTTTACATTTTGTGATTCTTTCTATGTCTTGCTTGGTTTTAAAGCCTTTCCCCTCCCAAAGGTCTGACATGTATACTATTCTGTGTTTACCCAATTTACTTATGGTTTCCTTCTTTATGTTTAAGTCATTCACCCATTTTGAATTTTTCTTGGTGTAGGGTGTGAGGTGTTGATCAATTCCTAATCTCTCCCACACTGTCTTCCAATTTTCCCAGCAGTTTTTATCGAATAGTGGATTTTTGTCCCAAAAGCTGGGATCTTTGGGTTTATTGTATACTGTCTTCCTGAGGTCACTTTCCCCCAGTCTATTCCACTGATATTCCCTTCTGTTTCTTAGCCAGTACCAAATTGTTTTGATGACTGCTGCTTTGTAATATAGTTTAAGGTCTGGAACTGCAAGGCCCCCATCATATGTGTTTTTTTTTTCCATTATTTCCCTGGGTATCCTTGATCTTTTGTTATTCCAAATGAATTTTGTTATGTTTTTTTCTAAATCAGTAAAGAAATATTTTGGGAGTTCAATGGGTATGGCACTAAATAGATAAATAAGTTTGGGTAGGATGGTCATTTTTATTATATTGGCTCGTCCTATCCATGAGCAGTTAATGTTTTTCCAATTGTTCAAGTCTAGTTTTAGTTGTGTGGAGAGTGTTTTGTAGTTGTGTTCATATAGTTCCTGTGTTTGTCTCGGGAGATACATTCGGTTTGTTTTTTTTCAATGAGGGTTAGAGTAAGAAAAAGAAATGCTTGATCATTTAAAAAATAATAAAAAAAAAAAGCAGAAAGAAGCAACTAGGTGGTTCAGTGGATAGAGAGCCAAGTTTGGAGATACAAGGTGCTGATATTTAAATCTAGCCTCAGACACTACTTAGCTGTGAGACCCTGGGCAAAATGCTTAACCCCAATTGCCTAGCCCTCACCACTCTTCTGCCTTGGAATTGATTTCCTTTTTAATTTTTTTAAAACCCTTGTTGTATGTCTTAGAGTCAATACTATGTATCAGTTCCAAGGAGGAAGAGTAGTAAGGACTAGGCAATGGGGATTAAGCGACTTACCCAGGGTCATACAGCTAGGAAGTGTCTCAGGACAAATTTGAACCCAAGACTTCTTGTCTCTGAACTGGGCTTTCAATCCACTGATCCATCTAGCTGCTGCCTATCCTCCCCAAGTATCAATTCTAAGACAGAAGGTAAATGTTTAAAAAAATGCAGCAGCAGGAAGGGCTATTGTGAGTGTGTAGGAGAAATGGCTTTGGCAAAAACAGAGAGAGAATTTGGGACTAAATATGGAGGTCAGGAATACTGAGCATGCCCTGCTAGGTTTCCAGATATTTAGTTGCAATCATAAAGGGAAACAGGAATTTCTTTCTGGAGCATCAACATTTTGAATTTGTTGACAGTACTTGCAGGCCATCAGCATAGTCAAATCCACTGAGCTTAGCACCTAGTTAGCAAGAATAATTTGTTAAAAATAAGAAACTACCAGATGGTCTGCTTCTTTCTCCTGACATCTGCTCCACAAATGAGCCCTTCCTTGGTTGCCCAGCTTCCCATGGTGAACTCCCCAGTAGCACAACCGAGAGAACATTTCATGTTCTTTGCCCCAAGAACATTTTTGCCCTTTATGCAAAAAGTGCTCTGTGTGGCTTCATTCCATCAGTAGCCAAGAGCTGAGAATAAGAAAGATTCTGAGAACATGAGAGAGTGGCTGGAGGTAAGAGACTGAGAATAGGCAAGTTTAGAAGTGTCCTGCACGACCCTGTAAGAGTAAAGTGGTGTGGCCACCAGGGAAAAGAACTTGTGAGCTGTTTACTGGCAGTTGGCCCCAGTGCTGCCTCTCTTGTCCACACACCAGTGTAGAATAGCTACCAGGCATATTTCATCTAGTATAATTTGGGTTTATCACAGACATAACTGATCTGGCTTTCAGATTTGTTTCCAAAGAGAGTCTCTATGGTGGCACCAAGTGATTCAACACACATCCCTAAAGCCAGATAATACTGCGATGTATTACCTTCATCAAATCTGCTACCATGACTGATGCTAGAGCAAATTTTGTTTTGTCAGGAAAATCAGACACTGAATTGTAAAAACCTCTTATCAAAGAGAGAAGGTTCCAGAGAAACCTTCTAGAATGAGCCACCTGGCTACCCCTTGTAATTACTTTGGATGAATTTGTCAATTTTCTTTTCACTTATTCTCATGGAACTACTTTAACATATGAAACTAGGAAGGTTCCCAGAGTGTAACAGAGGCATGTGACCAGTTCCTGTCTCTGAGGTTACATTTGAACCCAGAACCTCTCATTTCTAGGCATGCCTACCCACTTCTTAACAGAGTGGTGATAGACCCACAGGGCTAAATGAGTTCTTTTTTAGGGGAAATGGCCAATGCAGGAATTTGTTTTACTTAACTACAACTATTTGTTGCAAAAGTTTTGGTTCTCTCTATTTTAAGTAATAGGGGAGGTGGGAAGGAGAAAAATTGATTTGTGTTAATTAAAAAAATTTAACTTAAAAAGATACTTTTTATTTGAAATTCAGATTCACCATCTCTGAAAAAATTCTTCATATCAGGTAGCAGTTAGGTAAACCTGGGAAGTGGGGTTGGCTGGTCCCAAAGTGTAAGTTTATAAAAACTGTACAGACCCTTTCCATACAATGGGCACCATTTTTCATTTATTCTTCTTGGGAGTGGCACACATAAAAATGATTTCTTTTTGGCTGCAAAATTACTTGAAACCATTAGAAATTCAGATTAAAAGATAGGCAATGTGATAATTTTCTTTCTTATACTAAAAACATCAAGAGACATAGCCACTATTTGCAAAATGAAAGTGATCTTACCTTTGGAAGCAGCTGGATTGCCTGCAGAATTCTTTGTCTGTGTCCAGAATTAAGGATACCAATTTCCAACAAATCCTGATCCTCCATCACATTGCTTCCCTGAAATCAACAAGCAGAGAAACTGTTCAAGCTGGAATTTGAACAGAAGACTCCAGATTCCAAAATCCAGTGCTTTTTCCCAATACCACCACCTGAACCAGGGGGATTTCTTTAGTTTGCTTTACTTATTTCCTTGGAACAAGAGAGGTTTCTATGAGTAGGGAAGTAGTTATTTGGGTGGGAGTTATGTTTATAAAACAATTGCATAGCATCAAAATACTTAAAAATTATTTTAAAAACAATTGAGGTACAAATTGCTAAAGTTTATCCTCTGTTACAAAACACATGATGTACATTTCACATAGTTTGGAGAGCTTAATTATTTTTCTAAATGAATCAAGATTGGGGAGCTGGGTATGGAACATTGAGATGTCCTTAGGTTTCACAAATGAAGAAATGAACACATGAATGAACAAACAAGTAAACAGATAAGACAAAAAATAAATACAGATAACCTTCCACATTTTGACTTTCTCCATCATGGTTTTGAAACACTGTCTCTCAGCATGAGAAATTTAAAAGGAATTTTTTGGGAGTTTTGTAGAAGCCACAGTGTAAAGACCGTGTAAAGACCAGTAGATGACACAAAAACATTTAAAATGATATAGCTTATGACCAAATACTTAACCCAAATTTTACAATAATGAACTGTAAACACACCATAAGAGAAAAAAAAAGAAAAAATTCAAACATCTTTTCTGGTATGAAAGGAGGACCAAGAAATTTTATGTGGATTGTCCAGATTGCAAGGGCATCACATCCATAATTCCTGCAATGTAAAAGGATGGATACTTGTAAAAATTTCCAGCACCTTTTATTAAATTATTGAGTTTTCATTGGGTAGTGGAAATAAAATAGCTATGTTTCTAGGAGAAGTATGGTGTCTAGAATGAGAAAAGATACTGTACTTTGACCTGATCAGAACACAGTCATTTATCAAAGAACAATCTTTGATTAAGTGTCTACTATGTGCCAGGAACTGGACTAGGTCCTGAGAAAACAAGAACCGAAAAGAAATAATCTTTACTCTCAAGTAGTTTGCATTCTATAAAAGGTGATAGAATGTATATATGAATATGCAGAATATAATAAATATAGGGTATTTGCATCTGGGACCATGGGTCTACAGCTGGAAGAAATCTCAGAAGTCATCTACTCCAATTCCTTTATTTTTATAGGTGAGGAAACTAAAGTCCAGGAAAATTTAAAAAACTCCCATAGCGTCACACAGAGGTGGGATATGGGTCTCATGGTTCAAGAATCAGTACTCTTTCTTTTTTATTATTAGTATTTAAAAAACCCCATTATCTTCTGTCTCAGACTTAATACTGGGTATTGGTTCTAAGGCAGAAGAGCAGTAAGGGCTAGGCAACATGGTCAAGTGACTTATCCAGGGTCACATAGCTAGGAAGTGTCTGATGTCACATTTGAACTCAGGACCTCCTATCTCTAAGCCTGACTCTCTATCTACTGAGTCACCAAACTGATCTGAAATCAGTGCTCTTTCCACTGTTCTTCTATACTGACATTTCCTGGGCAGATTGGTATCCTTACCATGTAGGAATGAGGGAGAACAGGCAAACAGAAGTAGAATGACTGACAAGTGACTGATTGTAGCCTCACAGATAAAAACAAGTTTCACTTAAGCCTTGTATAACCTAACCTAGACTACTAAAATGTGACACTAGATGTATTTAGTAATCTTTAAAGTACTGTATAAATACTATCTGTTTCTCACTGTGAATGTAGCATGATGCTAGGGAAGGCTCTTTCACAGCTCTCAGCATTCCATCACATGCGAGTGCTCAGCTGCTCAGTACTTCTGGCAACAGCCAATCTGGAAATGAATTTTTCTGCACACCTGAGAGATTTAGTTAAACCTTTCGTTGTACAAAAGAGAAAACTGAGGCACAGAGAGAAATGTCCTCCATGTCAGACATGATATCCTTTAGGAATTAACCTTTCCATCTCTGGAACTCCCCACTGGAGAGTGCCATAAATGGTTCACTGAATCTTCAGGTGGTTCCAGGAACATGTCACTTGGCTCCCCTGTCATCTTTCCCAGCTGCCATTCAATACCTCCCAAAGCTCCCAGATTTCCAGTTCTAGAGCCTCAATCAAATCCAAGCTGCCACTACCAGAAGGCTATGTTGATCTATTCAGTTAGGGCTCCACTCACCACCCCTTTACTTTTCCAACCCAAAGCACTGTTGGTGTGGTTTTCTGTTATTGATGGATTATTCCTGGGAAGGGGCAGAGATAGTACGTGCTTAACACATCTAGTTAGCACTAATATCCAGGTCCCAATGAGTGCAAATAAAGGATCTCTGGAAGTGGCTACACATATTGAATTCACATATTTAAGTTATAATTATGTAAAATGTGGTCATTGGAGCAAGACCAATGGAAATATTGAGGGAAAATTTAAATAATGCCAACTACCTAGGAGGATTCATTATTTACACCCTCTTTGGTGAAGCCATGATGCGCACTTGGGGAGCTGCTCCAATTCCCCTCTTCCCAGCCCTGGAGGACATTTTTTGCATGTCCCACTCCTGTATCCAGTCACCCAAAGCTCCCTCAACAACTCTCTCCCATAATGTGGGGGCTCACAGACAACTTGAATTTGCCCTCTGGGCACTAGAACTTTAATATTGCTTTTTAAAAAAAATTCTTATCTTCTGTCCAAGAGTCAATAATAAGTATCAGTTTTAAGACAGACAAGCAATAAGGACTAGGCAACTGGAATTAAGTGACTTGCCCAGGGTCACATAGCTAAGAAGTATCTGAGGTCATTTTTGAACCTAGTACTTCCTCTCTCTAGGTGTTGCTCTATCCATTGAACCACCTAGCTACTTCTTGTTGCTCCTTTTAAAAGTTGCCTCTAAATATTCCTACTAATGCTTATTAGGCAGCTAAATGGTACTGTGGCTAGAGTGGTGGGCTTGGAGTCAGGAAGAACTGTGTTCAAATTCTACCTTAGATACTTACTAGCTGTGTGACTCCCAGTAATTAATTTAGCTTTAGTTTGCCTTTGTTTCCTTCTTTGTGAAATGGGGTAATAATAATACTTTCCTCTTTCTGGCTGTGTAACCCTGATGCAAGTCACTTACCCCAATTGCTTAATTCTTGCCACTCTTCTGCCTTGGAAGGAATACTTCGTATCCATTCTAAGACAGAAGGGAAAGGCTTAAAAATAATACCTACCACCAAAGTTTGTTATAAAAAACCAAATGAAATACACAAAGTACTTTGCAAACTTTCAACATATTATGTAAATTATAGCTATTATTATCAGTACTGTGTGACCTCGGAGAAGTCATGTATCAGCCAAGGGCTTCAGTTTCCTGATCTGCAAAATGAAGGGTTGGGCTATAAAGTATCTGATCTCCTTTCTGGCTTTTCGATATATAAGCTCTACACCACTAGGAAATGAAATGGACTGTGTTCCAAGATAGTGAGTTTCTCATTAGTGGATGCACTGGACAAGAGACACTAGTCAAGGATGTTTTGATAAGGATTCACACTTTAGTTAAAGGATGGGCAAAGACCTAAAGACTGCTAAGGTATACATCAGGTTCCATTAATCTGTGAGTCCATAATGCGGGCACCTAACCAACTCTGGTTGTCCAGAAAAGAGGGTCAAGTGTCTTTGCTGCCATCTTGTCGAAGACATAAAGAGGAGATCCCATTTGCATCTGGCAGATTGCCACACCTGTCACCTTGTTCCCAAGAGTCCCTGAAAGTGTTGGTTTCAGTGTTTAGAGCTTGAAGTGTTTTTGGCCAAGGCTACTTGGCTTCTGTGGATAGGCGCTATTGGAATAATTGAGTCACCTTTCAGTGCTTCTTTGGGGGATTATTGTTGGAAACCCAGACATATTTATAGAGGGTGTTAAGAACTCAGTGGTAAATACAAACAATACTATCTTCTCTTCAGGGTCAATTTCCCAGCAGAGAATGAATATATTTATCAACCTTGATGTAAAAAACTGAGTGAAAGATTTTCGAGTGGAGTATACATTATGAGAACTGGATCTATTCACAATTTGGGTATGGATGGAAAGATGTAAGCTGCAGTAATTTAGGTATCAGTTTCCTTGTCCATTAAATGAATGGGCTCAATTAGATGACGTTTGTTCCTCTCTAGTTCTGGCCATCTAATATTAAAACATTGTGTTGAAATTATTTTAAATTTTAATAAGTAAAATTAATAAGTACTTAATTTTAATTTATATAAGTAGAATAAGTAAAACTTCTTAAAATATTAATAAGTAAAATTAATAAGCACTTAATTTTACTTTACTTAGTAAGTAGAATAAGTAAAAGAAATATTAATAAGCAAAACACATTTAGAAAATAATATCTTCTAAAATATTTCACAAAAATATATAGTCCAGAATCCATCCTTTTTTTCCTTAAACTTATTTTAAGGTCTGAATTAGAAGAAAACTAGATTCTCATAACAACTTTTGTTACACTTTATTGCTCTGGCTGAAGTATATAAAGAAAGTCTGACTTCACCTAGAGATATATTATAGGAAAATAATACCCGAGTATCATTATGGAAATTAGTTTTGGCCTCAAAGACCTCCTAAAAGGGTCGGGGTACCCCTGAGAACCACTGCATTTGAGCACAGAATAAATTCAAGTTAATGCTGTCAACAGGATTTCAACTAATGTTCTTTGAGATTTATCCCAACCTAACTCCAACATACATTGACGTCATCTAAGAAATGAAGACGGGGTGCAGGAGAAAAAGCAGGATTTGTGGAGGTGAACCATGTTCATAATCCACAGAGAACGTCAATATTCTATTCTATCCACTGACAAAAATAATTCCTTATTTGGTCAGCACTTTTTAGCTTTTGGGGTGAAATCTAAGTGTGAGATGGATTATTTGATATATGCAACTTAAAAGAAATCTTTATAGTTTATCTCTTGATATTGTCAGGAGCACACTGGTAAATGTTACATTACTATTATTATTAATATTTTACTTTCCCTAATCATATGTAAAAACAATCTTTAACAGCCATTTTAAACAATTTTGAGTTCCCAATTTTCTCCCTCCTTCTTCTCCTCCCTTCCTCCCCCTCTCCCATGCCTCTTCCCTTTCTGAGATAGTAAGCAATCTATCTGATAGAGATTTTTTTCCCCCCATGTAGTAATTTTGTGGAAGAGAACTCAAATGTACTGGTAAATGTTAAACAACTGGCTCTCTGGGATGAATATCCATGATATACCTTTTGGGTCTTTTTTTGTTTGTTTCATGATACTCTTTTAAGTTTAAACCCTATTATCAACATTTTAAAGCTTCACTTTCTTAAGTTTAGACAACCAACAAAACAATAGATCAGGTCCTGATTTGTATGTAGCATTTGCCAATTTGTTGTTTAGTCGTTTTCAGTCCTGTCTGACTCTTTGGGACCACATTTGGGGTTTTGTTGGCAGAGATACTCAAATGGCTTGGCATTTTCTCCTCCAGCTCATTTTACAGATGAGAAACTGAGGCAAACAAGGTTAAGTGACTTGCCTAGGGTCACACAGCAACTAAGTGTCTGAAGTCAGACTTGAAATTTGGAAGATGAGCCTTCCTGAGTCCAGGCCCAGCACTTTATCATGCTGTGGCACCTTGCTGCCCCATTTGCCAATTTCTAAGGTGCAAATGATTACCTTAAAAATTTAACAATCAACTTCCTGGAGTAGGTCTGAGCTATCTCAGGCATACTTCTGGATATTTTCCATCAGAGAACTTGTTCTTTTGTGACACAGGATCCACAATAAATTGCTATCATTGACCATAATAGAATAAGATAAGATGCTAATAAGCAAAGGTCAAAGGAGCTTCCACACTCAAGTCTATACTTTCTATATTGGGTCCACTTTTATGAAACCACAAGTTTGGATTGAATCAGAATAACTGATATCTCAAACAAGGCTCCTAATTATCTGAGACAAGTCAAGTCATTAAGAATTAATTAAGTACCTGCTATGTGCTATACATTGTACTAAGCTAGAGATTCAAAGAAAAGGAAATGTGCCATAACCTAATGGTGAAGGAGGAAGACTGATAGTCAGATAACTATGTACGAACAAGCTGAATATAGGATAAATTGGAGATAATCCCAGAGCAGTAACTAGCATTACTTGGGATAGGAAAAGGCTTCAGAGCTGACAGTTGATATATCTTGCTTGTAATAACAGATAACATATAGCCCTTTTAGGTTTTATCAAGTAATTTCCTTATGTTCTGGTGAAACTGGTATCATTATTCTCACTTTACAGAGGAGACAATTGAGGCTCAGGGAGGTGAAATGACATGGACAAGCACATCCAGATCCTAACGTGTAGAGAAGGAGTTGAATTGTCTCTCCTCCCACCAGACTCATGCGCTTTTGTCATTACAACTTGTTGCCTTTTGTACATATGATATATTCTGTAGGGAAGATATGTAGGGAATTCCTGTCCTCAATGCCAGTGGAGGGCAGCTAGGATAGAGAGCAGAACCTGGAGTCAGGAAGACTTGAATTCAAGCCCAGTCTCAGATATTTAATAGTGCTATGACTCTGGGCAAGTCACTTAGCTTGTTTGAATCAGTTTCCTTATCTGCAAAATGAACTGGAGGAGGAAATGGCAAATCCCTCTAGTATCTCAAACCCAAAATGAGGTCACAAAGAGTCAGACACAACTGAAACTTACCTGTTTGCCTCAGTTTCCTCATTTATAAAATAAGCTGGAGAAGGAAATGGCAAAACACTGCCAACTTAACCCCAAACGGAGTCAACAAGAGTTGGACATCACTGAAACAGACTGCACAACAATGCCAATGGCTATCCCTACTTTGACTGGTCTTCTCCACTGTGCTTTGGAGCTGTTCTTCAGAACTCCAACCTATAACTTTCTAATTAGTTACTTCTTGCTTTCCCATAACATTAAACCAGTTGATGTGCTCAATCATGTCTTTTAGGGACCCCTTGTTTCAATTCATATTAAACTTACACAGACTTAAAATATGACTGATTTATAATTAATTCTTTCCCACCTGAATTCCTGATCCAGGGAGATGTTTTTGTAAGAGCCATATGTCTTTTCAAGTTCTGGTGGCTAATACATACATATACACACATCCGTAAATACTTAGGGACTCATTTTATTTTTGAAAAGTACAATTTAATAGCTATATCTTTTTACATCTTTTACTCCTGCACATACTACTCCTTCTTTCTTGAAAAGAGCCATCTCTAATAACACAGAATAAAGAAGAAAAAAGAGCGAATAGTTCAACAAAAAGGTGAAAATGTTTGAAATAAAATACAATATTCCACATTCTCAGTCTCTTCCTTCCGAAAAGAAGTTTGAGGAGATACCTTTCTTTATTGGGATCAAACTATTTTGGTTATAATAATTTCACAAGTATATATGCTTAGTTTCGGCAAATCTTGAACATATTTCTCTTGTCCTAATGCATAATTTACTCTCTTTTTATGGAGAGGGGGCTCATAGTTATACAGCTTGGTTTTGTGACTTTAAAATATCAAACAATGATTTGAAAATATTCAAAAAATCATTTGAAAATATAAGCAAAAAGGGTCCTTCTGTATCTTTCTCTCCCTCCATCCTTATTATATATATATATATATATATATATATATATATCTGTCTGTCTCCCCCTCCCTCTCTGTCTCTCTCTCCTAGCATTCACATCTGTATATACATCCCTAACTACAATCTCATCTGCATGCATCTGTATCAATCTCAAACTGAATGTGGTATACTGCAGAGAGTAGGGGATGATAATCCTGCTATGGGACCACTCTGTTCTTTAGTCTCCACATCTGGATAATTGGGAGAATGATAACTTCAATATGTACTCCCCAAAGTTATTTTGGGGTAAAAATGAGAATTTTGTTAGTGTTCTTTATAAATCAAAGCTTTATATAAATGCTAGTTTTCATTATTATAAGGCACAGTTAAAAATGCATGGGACTCAAAATCTGGTCTCAGACACATCCTGTCTGTGTGACCCTGGATAAGTCACTTAACTCCCATTGGCTAGTTCTGCTTTGAAACCAATACTTAGTATCAAATCTAAGACAGAAGGTAAGGGTTTCAAGAAAATGAATGGGATTTTTCCCATTGTCTTTCTCAGAGTAAGGACTCTAAAAGTTTGTTGAACTGATTAGAAATGGAATGACAACAAATAGAACAGTACTTAGATATCCAAATGTAACCTGTTTTTCAAAGTTTTTCTTTTCTTCTGTGGGCATCTCTGTACCTAACATCATGATGATGTCAATAATGATAATGGTGATGATCATTCTTATTAATATGACAGTTTATGGTTTTCAGAGCATCATGATATATCACGTTGCTTTATTCCCTGAGAGGAAGGTATGACAAGTATTTAAAATGAGGAAACTGAGGCTCACAAAGTTTAAGTGACTTGTCCAGGGAAGGATGGAATTAAGCATTTCATTAAGTACCCACTATGTGCCAGGCACTGTGCTAAGAACTTTACAAATATGATTTCATTCAGTCCTCAGAACAACCCTGGGCTGGGGAAGCTAGATGACTCAGTGGCTAGGGAGTCAGGTTTAGAGCCAGGATGTCCTAGGTTCAAAAATGGCCCAAGTCACTTCCTAGCTGTGTGACCCTGGGCAACTCATTTAACCCCCATTGTCCAGCCTTTACTGCTCTTTTGCCCTAGAATCAATACAGGGTATTGGTTCTAAGATAGAAGGTAAAGTTTTTAAAAAAAAAAGAACAACTTTCAGAGGTGGGGGCTCTTATAATCCTCATTATCCATTTGGGGAAACTGAGGCAGATAGAAGTTCATTGACTTGCCAAGGGTCTGAGTAAGGCTCTGAAAATAAATTTGAACTTGTCTTTCTTACTCCAAGTCAGTGCTCTGTGGCACCACCTAGCTTCCTCTACGCCACCCAGACAACCTTGTAATTCATTTCGGAGCACTGCCTTGAGAGTTACCTCATGTACTTTAAGGGTGAAGAGAAGGGAAAACTTTTCCTAACTTGAGAGCTGGTTCCTGAGGCCAGATGATATTGGTCATTTTTATAGAGTGCCATGGACACCAGGTTTGATTGCAAGAGAATTTTGGCTATTTGCTTATATCAAAACTACCTTCAAACCCCTAAAGGTATTTGGAGACATTTGAAGGAAATCTGTTTGGTTGAAGTCCTCACTCAGCATCTTTATTTACAATAGAGAGGAGGATACTAGTTGAGAAATCAAAGGGTTTACATCTTTTTTCCATCCAGCCCTTTGACGTTCCAATGAAGTCCATGCATCCCTTCTCAGAATCATATTTTTAAATAATAAAATAAAAGGAAGAGGATTAAAGGAAACCAATTATTTTCAAATTGTCATCCCACCAAAAAACCTCCATGGACCTAATTAAGAAGCTCTCAACACAATGACATTGCTAAAGTCCCTTCTACCTATACATCCTTGAGTGCAAAACTCCACTGACTCAAAGGCTTCTTAAGAAATTTCCAAGGGGAAGAAACATGGTATGTAATGAATGTCCCATTGAAAAAGGCAGGATTCTTATCCAAAATAATGAAGGTTCCTTTAAGGCAAAAACTATTTCATCTAAGTCTCTGTAGTTTCTTAATTCAAACTTCCTAAATTGCGCTGGCTTGAATAGCCACCATATTTTCAATTGGCCAACTTTTGAACAGATATGAATATGGATCTCCCCTATGGGACCATTTGTGAAAATTGCCACCCTTAAGTTCAGGAAGTAATGTTCCCAGAGTATCTGAACAGCCTGGTAAGCAACCGTATGTGATTTAATGTAAAGATGTGAAGGGAGCAGGAATATCCTGGCTAAGTGTGAGGGACAGGAGGGCCTCATTATTCAGTCTCTGAAGCATGCTGGGGAGCAGGCCTTCAGGAATGGCAAATGGAGCAGTGAGGAAGGCACTCAGTTGTCGCTTCTTTCCCTGATTTCCTCCTTCAGCTGCCTTAATCTACACTGATCACATCTCTGATTTTGTCCTTCACGGCTCTTAAAATGAACTGGGCAGCTGAACCAGTAACGCCTTGAAGCTGTGGGGAACTTTACGATTGAACAGCGAACTCACAGCATTCTGTAAGGGAGGTAATGGAAATACTATTACCCTGATAGATTATAGATAAGGAAAGTGAGTCTTCTGATACCAAACCTTGGGATTATTCCTTTATTCATGTCCACAAATTATACTCATATCCTCCTGCTCATATAGATCTCATTAATTTTTTCTAATTTAATATAGTTTGGGGGAGATACAATCCTTTTATTGATCTTCTCTGAGGATATTAACTTTGCTAAACTCCACAAACCTTGACTTCTCTTCTGCATCCAGTCTTCATCTTTTAGATGATGTTAACACATATATGTTGGTGCTAGGTTGGGATAAATCTCAATGGACATTAGTTGAAATCTTGATGACAGCATTAACTTGCATTTATACTGGGCTCAAATGCAATGGTTTTCAGGGGTTCCCCTGACCCTTTTAGGGGGTCTGAGAGGTCAAAACTAATTTCCACAATGATAATCAGGTATTATTTGTCTATCAATTACTCCTCTCTTTGTCAACAGCTCATTTGTGTGAGGTCAGATTTTCTTTATATACTTCAGTCAAAGCAATAAACTGCAGCAGACTGAATGGACAAGCTGATATGAGAATCTTAGCTGTTTTCTTCTAATCCAGACCTTAAAAAATTTCACAAAAATATGTAGAAAAATGAAAAAATTATTCTTTGTTTTAGAAAATATAGTTATTTTTCATGAAAATGCCATTGATATTAATGTTATTTTTTAATGAATAAATAATAGAAAATTTTGTCAGTTTTAATTTCTAATATGGCCAATATAAATAACTATAGTCCAAATAAACAAAAGCTCCTCAGGGTCCTTAATAATTTCTGAGTCGTAAAGGGGTTCTGAGACCAAAAGTTTGAGGACTCCTACTCTAAGTTTCCCAGAGCACATTACTCATAAGAATTCTGTGAGGTAGAGGGTATAAATATTAGCACATCCATTTTACAGATGAGGAAAATGAGTAGTTAAATAACTTGCCCAGGATCACACAGCCAGTAATTTGTCAGGGCACGATTTGAACATAAATCTCTAGATTCCATATCCAGTCTTCTATCTACTTCTTGAACATAAATATGAGATATCCTCTTTTACTTTAGGAAAGCATTTGAATTTATAAGAACTTCTGACAGACATTATTTTATTTGACTCATCATAATACTGATATAGGTAATGTAGGTGTTATTACTGCATTTTAAAGATGAAAAGTGAATTTCAGAGATGATAAGTAATTAGATCAAGGTCAAAAGCTCATAGATCAGAACTTCTGAGTATGAGAGCCAGAAGGGACCTTATTTTACATATGGGGAGACAGAGACCCCCAAAAGATCACAGGGCCATAGCTTTAGAGCTATTAGGGGCCTTTAAGGTCATTTTGTCTAATTCCCCTATTTGACAAGTGAGGAAAATGAGGGGGGTTAAGTGACTATATTTTTCTTCAGGGACACATATTTATATGAAGAACAACTGAAACTAAGCTCTAAGTTTTCTATAACCTTATTATTTTCCTTTTCCTCCATCTTTTTTTCTTTTCTCTTCCTTTTTGTTTTCCTCCTTCATTTCATCCTCTTTTTCTTCCATCCTTCAAAGATCTTTCATCTCTTCTTCTTCTCTCCTTCCTCTTCTTCCCCCATCTGCTATTCATTTCTCCTCCTCTTTCTCCTTCATCACTTTCTTTTCTTCCCTCTCCTCTTCCTCCTCCCCCCATGTTTCTTCCCCCTTTCCTTCCCATTCTTCTGTTCTCCTCTCCCTCCTCTTTTCTATCACTTTGTCTCCTAGTGAACGTTTCCCATAAATGCTTTCTTCTGTGAACCTACAAAGGATGAGCCAGCATTTAATACTTATAGTCAATGCCAAATAGCAGGTATTTCAGTTACCTGCATAATAGACCATAAAACACTGAATGTAGAAGAAAGACAATGGGATAGTGAGTTGTTCTAGGGGCTTTTCACAGTGAATTCCATCCAAAGCATTGAAAAAAGAGAGACAACCAGCAACAACTGTAAGTTGTTGTTATTCAATAACCAGAAAGCCATGATCAAGTAACTCAAGCTTCATAAACTAAGAGATGCCCAAGTACCATAAAACATAAACACAATTTCCTTGAATACTCAATAGATAAACCATATTACAGATCAAATCTTATTACACAGCCAACCATTATAGATAAAACTCTCATTCATGATTAACAGGACATAACAATGACCCCCTCAAAATGTAAGAACAACATTTTAAAATAAATGTAGGTACAGTGAATGCTCAGTCTCCAAACCATAAGGAATGAAAAGCCCTAAAAATACAGAGGTACTAAAGAAATCAAAGCAATGTGGAAGTAGGATGAGATGCCTATGATGGCCCTCTTGCTGGTGCTACTGGAATTGTTACTAAGACATTCTGTGTGTGTCTCCAGATCAGCCTCAATTCCAGCACTTTAACAACAAAAACCAATCATTTTGACAATTTGCACAGTAATTTGTTGGATGCTAATTATAAAAGACTTCTGCCAGATTCATTTCTACCTGGGCTCCATAAAACAAAAGGAAGAGAAGAATGATGTAATCATTAAAAATAAGAATAGTAATAAAAAAGCAATAATAATATCTTGTGCTGAACCAGACTTTCCTGAACATCTCCACACCATGCAGACTGAGAATCATCCTCTTCTATTCAGCTCTCCTCTGTATGCTGCTTTCCATTAGATTTCAGGTTCCATGAGGACAGGGATTGTCTTGCTTCTATTTATATCCCTATTGCTTATCATAGTGTCTGGCACAATATTAGTCCTTAATAAATTCTCCCTCTCCCTTGTCGTCTCTTTTCTCCCTCGCCCTCCCCCCTCTCATACATACATACTCTTACCCACATTTATATAAGGTTAGCCTTTGTTCCTCTTATCATTTCATATTACTTCTAGGAATTTATTATGATTAGTAAATTATTTTTATTTTCTAATATATAGAAAAATCTTAGGATCTAGAATAAACTTTAGATGACTATCTGCTCCAAGTTTCTTACCTTTGAGTTTAGAAAGTTGATACCCCCAAATCAGAAGTCTAGAAGAAGGGATTATTCAATTTAAGTTCTGGGAACTTGTATTTTAAAATATGTTATTAACCATATTTTTTTGTAATTGGTTTCCTTTGTAATCCTTTGTGTTTTGTTTTATGCATTTAAAAACATTCTTCTTAGAAGAACTAGACTGCCAAAAGGGTCCAGGACACAAAACAGGTGGAAGATGTTTGGTCTAGAGCTAGAAAGTGTCTCAGAGGTCAACTAGTCTACATCTCTTATTGTGTGGATGAGGGAACTAAGGCTGAGAAGGGTGAATTAATTTCCCAAGGTCACATAAGTCATGTGGGACAAAGGAAGGATACAGAACAAACACCTCAGATTGCAAATTGAATATTTGTTGTATGATGAAAATTGTCATCAGAAGGAATCAATGGAGCATTTGACTTTGAATTTTTCTGTTCAATGGAAATCTATACTCTGAAACTGACTGGCCAGATTGATAGAGTGTTGATTATTTCCTTAGCTCCCTACCAGGCCTGTGGCAGAAACCTTTAAGAGGATGTTTCTCTGGATAGAAAGTTATTTAGTGAATAGTCCCATGTGGCATGTGGAAGACCTGGGGCAACACTCTGGAAAACAGCTGTTCTTGGAGAAAAGAAATTTACAATCCAGAGGGGTCATTGCTGTTATTTTAAATCATGGAAATGTAGAAAAATAACATAATAACCTATCATGCACCCGAGAATTAAAATGGAACTTTCTGTCGCTATGGTTATAGAATTGGGTAGGTGGCATTCTTTGTGGAGTGGTGAGAAACGAATCAAATGACCAACTGGAAAGAGGCAGACCTCTATAGTCAATGTTCCATTAGATTTAGAACAACTAATAATAGTAATTATCTTTCAAAATAGCTAGGCTGATTACTCTTGGCTCCCTTGGAACTCCAACTTAACAGGACTGACTCTACTGCCACAAGAACTCTACCTGTATGCATTTCCTGGGCTGCCTCATTAAGTACTAACAAGGAAGCCCTTCCTGTAAGGACCTCAGACAACCTGCATGCTGTTCATTTAAACATGAATTGTGTAATGTCCTTTCCCCCTTTTATATTGTCTCTAAATTTAGTGTTGACTTCAGGTCAAGACAGAAAAGAAGAAAAGAAACCTGATTTTGAGAAAATGTAGTCTAATGAGCTAAATGCCTTCCTGCTCTCCCACATGTATACTTCTTTTGATTTTTACAATGGCTTATTTTGTAAAATACAAATAAGCAAACCTCTGAGTGCAGTCTAAATCTGTGACACTACTCAGATGACAGTATAGTGGGAAAGTACATTGGTTAAAGAAAACTCGGGTTCAAATAAGGTCTCAGAGACTAACTGTGTGACTCTGGGCCAACCACTTAACCTCTGCCTGCCTCAGTTTCCTCATCTGTAAAATGAGGATAATAAATATCTGTATCCTAGTGTTGACATGAGAATCAAATTAAATAATATTTATGAAGTCCTTAGCACTGCATTTGGTACATAGGAGATAATGAATTAGAAAAAGCTTGTTTCCTTCCTTTCTTCCCTCTTCATCTTTATCTTCTGGTATCACTGGCTTTCTTCAAATCTTAGCCAAAGTTCTCCTTTTGTAAGACACCTTTTTTAGCCCTCTTTTATTTTAGTGTCTTCACTCTGAAACTACCTCCAATTTCTCCTGTGTAACTTGTTTGTACATAATTGTCTACACATTGTCTCCCACATTAGGCTTTGAACTCCTTGAAGATGGGGATTGGGCTTTTTTTAAACTCTATTGCTAGGTACAGGGCTGACACATAAAAAGGGCTTAATAAAGTTCTGACCGTTAGATTCTCAATAGCTGTGTGATTCTAGATGAGACATTTAACCTCTGTCAACCTCACCTTTCTCATTTGAAAATGGGGATAATAACAGCATCATTGGGAGCATCAAATGAGCCAATGTGGGCAAGATGCTTTGAATTGTGCTGGATCCTCATTGTGGCATAAGATAATAAATGTGTTCTTAAAGCTCTTTCAAAATTATCATGATTTGAGCCTTGCAAAATCTTATATATACAGTAAATATATATTGTCCCCATTTTGTTGTTGGGGAATTCTAGTCTTCCAAGGAAGAAGACCCAGGATGTAGACTAGGTTCTCTTCAACAAGATCAATTTTTCTTTTGATTTTACTGTTAGAGAATTCATTGTCATTGGGGAATTTCCTTTGGACTTATTTTTTTATGTACCCGATATCAACTTGTTCATGTAGATGCTATCTTCCCAATGGAATATAAGTTTACTGAGAACAAGGAAATGCATTTTGTTTTGTCTTTGCCTCTTCAGTTCCTGGCATGGTGCTTGATAAATAGAAGGTGCAGAATAAATGCTTGTTGAGCAACTGAATATTGGAAACCAACAAACAAAGGAATTATTTCTGTGACTTAAAAAAAGAGATTAATATTCCCTTCTCTCTCTCCCCTTTCAAATTATATTTAAGTTATTAAGGCTAATCCTAGATTAATTATTTTCCTTCTGATTCTTTTCCTATGTTTCTTTAATTTTCAAAACTTATTCTCCCTCCGAAACAGCTGCCATTCAAACCCCAGAGAGTGAGAATTTAATAAGCATGTGTTTTTTTTAAGCATGTTGAAATGTTGAGTGATGTCATAAAATGGAATGGTGATTCACTTCAGAGAAACATGATGTGTTCCTGTATTTTTCTGGGGTGATGAACAGTCATTGAAAGCATAACCTGGGTTGCAATTATTTCTTAATTCTTTAATGATAAAATCCTTAATTGCAAAAAAGGGAACATATATATTTTTTTAAAGTTAAAATGAGTTCATCTATAATCCTTTAGTTCTGCACCCTTTAGATGACTCATTTCCTCTATGGGCCACAGTTTTCTCATTTGCAAAATGAGGTTGTTCTCGATGGCCTTTCAGGTTCCATAGCCAGTCAATTAGCAAGCATTTATTGTGCACAGCCAATTTTTCAGGCACTGTGTTAGGTAAGGAGATGCAAAGACAGCACCAAAAGGGTCCCTGTTCTCAGGGAGTTCCCATTTTTAAAAGAGAGATTTTGAATAGACATATAAGTGTATGTGAAAGTGATCCAAGGTCATTCAGGGGAGCACTTGTGGCTGAGGCAATCAGGAAAAGTTTTGTGTAAGAGGTGATGCTTGGGCAATAGTCCAAAGGCGAAGGAATGAAGGCCTGTACTGTGATGGTGGCAGTGTCAAAGGAGAAAAGGGAACATGTATGATAGTCTCTAAGCAAAATCAATAGGATTTGGCAACAGATTGGAACTGGGGGGAAGAGAATGCAAAGACTTGTGGATGGTCCCTAGGTTGTGAGACTGGGTACCTGGGAGGTTTGGGGGTACCTTGACAGTAATGTGTTAGTTAGGAGGAGAGAAGGGTTTAGAGGAAGAGGTAATGAATGAGTTCAGCCATGGACGTGTTGGGTTTAAGATATCTACAGGACATCCAGATTGAGATGCCTGACAGACGGTTTGAAATTAGATACTGGAGGTCAAGAGAGAAAGTTGAGTAAAAAGACATAAACAGAGTAAGACAGTGAAAAAACATGAATCTGGAGTTAGAGACCAGGGTTCAAACTGTGTCCTTCTGGATTATCTATCTGTGTAACCCTGAATAAGCTACTTCACTTCCTTGGGTCTCAGTTTCCCCATCTGTAAGATTAAGAGGCAAGACTAAACTGTTTCTGGTCCAAATATCTGCAGTATGATCTTAAAACTGCTGGTAATATGGCCAAATTCTATATGCATCATAGAGACACTTGCGGATGAGAAATTTTTCTTTGGAGCAGCTAGGTATTTCAGGGGATAGAGTGTTAGTTCTGGAGTTAGGAAGATTCAGCTTTATGAGTTCAAACCAGGGCTCAGACACTTACTAGCTGTGTGGTCCTAGCCAGGTCATTTAATCCTGTCTGCCTCAGTTTCCTTATCTGCAAAACAAGTTGGAGAAGGAATGGCAAACCATTCCAGTATCTTTGCCAAGAAAACCCCACAGAGGGTCACAAAGAGTTGAAAAATGATTGAAAAAAATGACTAAACAACAGCCATAAAAAGTGACGCTCTGATATTATCCACATCATGGGGCTGTTACAAGGAGAGTCGCTTTGTAGACCAGAGGGTACTAAACAAACTGGTGATGACTTCTTAGAGGAACTCTCCAAGGAGGATATTAAGAAGCGGAGATGTATTTGCTAGATATAAATAGGACATATCTGCAAAGAACCTAAGATAAAAGCTCCAGTTGGTGCTCCAAATCTTGAAGACCCTGAATCCATGGTAATAGTTACTCCCTGAATCTGACATTCCTTATCCCACAGGCCATGCTTAAATGGCTGGAATTCACAATCTCCTCACTTCCCTCATGCAGAATCCTTGTTTTCCTTCTAGATTGTATTCCCATGCAACCCCTTTTGTGATGCCTTCCATTATTCTCCTACTCATTAGGGTTCTCTTGCTCTCATACCAAATTACTTTTGTAGTGATTACTTGTATATTGTCATCTCCCCCTCCTTTCCTTTGTAGTTTATTAGCTTTCCAAGGACAAGGGCTATCTTGCTTTTGTTTAGGAATCTACAAACATTTTGTGGAGGAGAGTAAGGGAAGATTCTGAGTGCTGTTACTTTGCTTTCCTTCTCTGTTAAATGATGGGAATGGACTTGATGAGTTCCAAAATCAGTAACTAGGTGGCACAGTGGATACAGTGCTGAGCCTGGAGTCCAGAAGACCTGAGTTCAAACCCAGTCTCAGATAATTACTAACTGTGTGAAGAGTTACTTAATCTTGCAGGGTCTCAGGCAAAGCAAGTCTTTAAGACTAAAAATAAAAAATGAGTCACTAATTTGCATCATCAAAGGGTGTTTCCACAACAGGAGTTCCCTTTCAAAAGCAGCAGCAGCATGGCATAGGGAATAGAGAAGCTTTAGTCTCAGAAAGATTCCAGTTCCATTCTGGCCTCCAATACACATTGGCTACAAAGAAGTAAAGAAGTTACCTAACATCATTTTATTCCAGAAAACTTTCTAAAAATATAAGAAATCATCTATAGGCTCAGAATTAGAAAGCTCCATCTTCATGAATTCAAGTCCAGCCTCAGACTTAATACTATGTGACCCTGGGCAAGTCACTTAATCCTGCTTGTCTCAGTTTCCTCATCTGTAAAATGAATTGGAGAAGGAAATGGCATCTTTGACAAGAATACCCCAAATGGGGTCACAGAGTTAGACATGACTGAAAAACAACTCACTGACAATAACAAAAAGTAATATGGGGAGAATATTGCCACGGGGCCCTTGTTCAGGGATGGATGACTTGGGGGGTGAAGTGAGCAGAACCAGGAAAATGGGGTACATGGCATCAGCAATAATGTACAATGATCCATAGTGGATGACTTAACTATTATTAGTAATGTAAGGATCCAGGACAATTCCAAGGGACTAGTGATGAAAAAAGGCTATCCATCAGCAGAAAAGGAATTGATGGAGTCTCAATACAGATGGAAACATAGCACTGCACTTGACTTCCTTCATGAATTTTTCTTTAGCGTAAGTAATATGTCTTCTTTCACATTATGGAAAGCATGGAAATATATATACATGTACCACCCACATAATATTTGCTGTCTTTGGGAGAGGATAGAGAAAGGAGGGAGGGAGAGAACATAGATCATAAAATGCCAGAAAATTAATTAAAATTAAATTATTAAATTAAAAATTTAAATTATTTAAAATTATATGGAAATGTAATTTGGAAAAAATAAAAATAAAAGATTAAGTAACTTGGCTGTAGTCATGAATCTAGTATGGGCCAGAGACAGGACTTAAAATCAGATCTTTCTGATTTCAAAGTTGGTCCACTATCCACTATATTCCATTGTTTACCTATTTTATAGATGAGAATCTAAGGTTAGGCTAAATCAGAGAATCAAGAGAGAATACCACACATGACATATTCTGTATGGGTTAAAGGAGTTTCTCAAGAAAGTTTGAGCTTAATCACAAGGATTTTGTTTTTCTTTCTTTTTTCCCAATGGGAGGGGGAAGTGAGGAGAGAAAAAATAAATACTTTTAATTAAAAATTAACATTCAAAAAATTCCTTTCAAATCATGTAAAAAGACAAGGAAGGAATTGCCAGTACAAGATAATACCAAAATGTTCTTAATTTTATTTTCCACTTTTGCAAATTCTCATGACTTGAATTTCCTCCAGGAATGTCAGTTGAGACATCTGATAATCTAAAAGCATTCAGAGTCCGGATCCCATATGGCCCTAAAATATTTCCTATCCAGGGGGAGAAAGAGAACATATTGTGAGAGTCATAGAGTTTATGACTTAAGCATACAAGCAATATGGATGCCTTTAAATAATCTTTCCAGGTTACACTGGTCAGTGAGGTAGATGACAAGAACCAAAATAAAATGCTGAGCTCCAGTATGCATGCGATTTTCCAAAATAGCAAATAAACAGCCTGCTACACGTGGTACCAGGAAGCCCTGGGTTTGAATCCTGACTCAGATACTAAGTGTGTGACTGGGAAAGCCATGTCAATTCTCTGGGTCTCAGTCTCCTCATACATAAAATGAGAGGGGGTGGATCTGATGACTCTCAGGTCTCTTCTAGCCCATAAATCTATGATTCCATGATCCCATGGCATCTGATAAGTTGTCATTCCATCAATCAGTTTCCTTCTACCTTGGTTTCTCCATCTGTAACATAAGGGTCCTGGGATTACATAGTCCCTTCCACCTCTAAATCTAAGATCTATGCTATAAAGAAAAGTTGATGGCTTTTCCTGTGGATGTTACCTATTATGAAGACAACAGTGTAACTATGTACATGTGTATGTGTAGCCATCATCATGCACAAAGTCTGCTACACAGAGGGTACTTAATGCTTGTTCATGATTGATTCTTCATCCTTTCCTTCAGTGGAGTAAAGAGTGGCTCCTATTATCTATGATTTTATTATCACGTCCTCCCCCATCTCTGTCTCTCAAAGATTTCCGAGGAAAATTAGCTGCATAGCCTGGTAGGTGTCTAAAAATGAGAGGCAAATGCCTGCTCCCTGTAGTTTTCAAGTCAAATTAAATCTCCCAGTTATGAGGAATAATGACTATCAGGACTGCCTGTCCCAGCCCAAGAACTTTTGTTCTCTCATCTTCCAATTCTAAACCTTCAATGGCTCCCCAGTGTCTGAAGGACAAAGTCTGAATTTCAAGGGGCTCTGCATACTTCATCTTACTGGTGCACATCAATCTTTCATTTTATTTTTAATGTTCTACCTAAAATCATTTTTGATTCTCCCAGACACTAGTGCACTCCAGCTCAAAACTGCTTTATATTTTTGATAGATGTTAGGCATGTATGTTATGCATATATGATACATACACAATCCACACACATAAAATATACATATATGTGCATGCATATACACACATGTGTCTTGCTACTTGGAATGTAAGCTTCTTGAGGACAGAGGTGGTTTTATCTTTGTTTTTGAATACGCAGAGTTTAGCTTCACAAATATTTGATGACTGATAGATTGCTTTATTGATATCTTTTTTTTTTAAAAACAACAACAATATAACAGTAGTAAGTAGTAAATAGAAAGTTAACTCCAAAGTCAGGGCCTAGATTCAGATTCCTACTACTTACAACCACTGTGACTTTGGACAAGATTTAATATCATTAGGTCTGTTTCCTCCTCTGTAAATCGAGGGGGCTGAATCATTTGATTCGAGAAGACCCTTCAGGTTCAAAAATCTATAAAATCTTACTGTATTTCTCAAGGTAGACTGCTTTCCACTGAACTCTCTCTAGAGAACCAAGAAACCAATCAACACAGGCAATCAAAACTGACCACAAACGTACAGCATTATTCCACCATAGTCCTCCATCTCACTATTAATAGAGGAGAGAAATTTGTTTCATCTCTGTCTTCTGGAGCCAAGATTGTATGCTACCCTAATCTGAGTTTAGCTGGGCAATCTTTTTTTCACTTCTGGTTGATTTCCCATTTCTTTTCCTACAACAACTTTTCTAAAACTTTTTGACACTCCAAGTCTTCAGTACCACTCCACCTCCGTCATTCTAAGCAGGTGACAGGGCCTCCTACTTTCATGGAAAGATTGAAGCCACCTAGGGTGAGCTCCCTCAGTTTTCCTCCCCTTCACCTTTAAAGGTCTCTCTGCCATTTTACTTTGCTTTCGTTTCCACTTCAAAACTTCTCCATATCTAGGAAAGCTAACCTCCCTGGAAGACCTAACCCAAATGCTACCTTCCTCATGAAGCCTCTTCCAATATCTTCCCAAAGTGAGCTACTCATCCTTTGATTGCATTGCACATCTCTTAAAACATTGAGCCCATGATCTCTTATATTCATTGCTGTACATACTATATACTGACTTGGAAAATACTTACTGTTGTATGTCTTTTATTGGTGCTAGGTGGCAGAGTAGATAGAGCTCTGCACTTGGAGTCAGGAAATTCTGAATTCATATCTTGCTTGGGAAACAACTCACTAGCTGTGTGACTGTGGTCATAAAAACTTCTATCTGCCTTAGTTTCCACAACTGTAAAATTGTAATAATAAAGCACCCACTGCCTAGGGTTTTTGTTAGGATCAAATAAAACAACATTTGTAAAGTTCTTAACCTAGTTCCTGGTACACAGTAGGGGCTGAGTCCTCCTTCCTTCGTTCCTTCGTTCCTTCGTTCCTTCGTTCCTTCGTTCCTTCGTTCCTTCGTTCCTTCCTTCCTTCCTTCCTTCCTTCCTTCCTTTCCTTTCCTTTCCTTTCCTTTCCTTTTTCCTTCCTTCCTTCCTTCCTTCCTTCCTTCCTTCCTTCCTTCCTTCCTTCCTTCCTTCCTTCCTTCCTTCCTTCCTTCCTTCCTCCCTTCCTCCCTCCCTCCCTCCCTCCCTCCCTCCCTTCCTTCCTTCCTTCCTTCCTTCCTTCCTTCCTTCCTTCCTTCCTTCCTTCCTTCCTTCCTTCCTTCCTTCCTTCCTTCCTTCCTTCCTTCCTTCTTTCTTTCCTTCCTAAAGACATAAGACATGGCTGTCTGATATATTTCTATATTTCCTATAAGTTCTAGCAGAGGAACTAGAGCTCAGCAGATGCTCAGGAAATGCTTGTCAAATGAATGAATGAATGAACTCTAAATTTCTTGATGGGAATGGTTGTGCCTTAGACTCCAGGAGCTCTTAACTTGAGTTCCATGAATTTTCAAAATTATTTTGCTAACTATTGATTGTACTGGAAAAAAAAGTAAATTTAAGGGTATTTGCTTCCTTGAAATCCTATGTATTTTATACATTTAAAACTTTTTTTTTGTGAGAAGGGGTTCATAGGTTTCATCAGACAGAGCCAAAAGCATTCATAAAACCAAAAAGGTTGAGAACCCTCTAACTTGGAGCATTTTGTAGTCACTCAACAAGCATAATTGCATGGACATGACATTGATCCAGAAACATTTAAGAGCAACATTTGAATTGATGTTGACATATGAACTTTTATAACTTCTAGACTATATGAAATTAAAAGCTTCTAAAATATAGAAACATAGAAAGAGAAATCAAAGCCAGATAGAAACAGGATGAAGTGTATACACTCTTGACTCCTTGTCAGCTATTAGAGTTATATTAAGGATGTTTTCAGGAAACCTATTGAAGATGAGAACAATAACCCTGAGAGCTTAGCTTGTAACACTGGCTCTATTTCATCAATGTGCAAACTGAGGCCGAGAGAAAGAGAAACTGATTTATTGCTGTCTTTCTACATTAATTCCAGCCAGATGATCCCTTCAGTTGCATACCATCCAATGCAGTTATCCTTTTCCCTTTGTTATATCCAATCAAGCCTTTTAATTATATTTTGATTGAAAGAAATAAATGCTTGGCATGGTGCCTGCTACATAGTAGGTGCTTAATAAATGCTTATTCTCTTCCTTTCCCTTTTACTCTTTTTTAAATGTTTAATATGGATAGACCACTTACCCTCTCTTTCTCCCCTTCTCATTCAATCTAATATATATATATATGCATATATATATATATGCATGTATGTGTGTATGTTTATATACATACATTTACCTTTGTATCTATCTGTCATGTGTATTACCTAAAATGCTTAGCAAGATAAAAGATATAGTGGGTGTTTGATAGATGTTCCCCTGGTGAGCCTGGGCAATGAAGTACAATGCAAAAAGTTATAGCTTTAGGGGCAACTAGGTGGTTCAGTGGATAATCTCTTTAGATGGGTGACCCGAAGTGAGTCATGAGTTATTGTGTTACTGGTTTTTCATTTGTCTTTTTGTAGGATTGGATGATATCATCATTAGGTTTCCTTTTAAATCTAAAACCTATGAATTGAATGGATCTGCTTCCACCATTCCCTTTGCATAGCTTTATTTTGATATCTGCAGTTCTAAAACAGGCCATTATCACATCATCAAAAGAGTCAGAAGGAAACCTGATATTGCTTAGCAAAGCACTACTGATGGATGAGAAGGTGTTGGAGACACCATTTAACAGCTTCTTTTTTCACTTCTTTTCACTTTTTAGTTGATTACTTTAAGACCTACAGTGATTTATAAATGGTCAGAATTAGACATTTTTGTAGCCTTTTTAGGGATCAGATCGCTGGGATAGCCACTTTGAAGTACTCATTGCTCTTTCCTTCTTTTCCCCTACTCCTCTGCCCTCCAAGCATTTGGAAACATCCTTGTCTCCATGTGTCTCCATGTGTACACACTATCTCCTTTAGGTTGTAAGTTCCTTTAAGGCAAGAACAGTAACACTTTTTAAAAATAGAAAACAAGTATGACAACTTTGCCTGAAAATTCAGGGGCAGCAAAACACTGAATTATATACCCATGAGTCTTAAGGCATTTGCTGGAGAGAATTCAGAGATTCATAGGAAAATTCAAAGTCAGAAAGAATACAAAATCCATACTTTCTGGAAATGCCAGTCACATAGTAGAGTGAAAAGAGTACTGAATTTACATTTATCAAGACTGGAATTCAAATTGTGACTCTGCTATTTATTATTACCTGTATGACTTTGGAAAAAAAATCTCTGTGGTTCTAGGTTCTTTACGTGCAAAATGAAAAGGTCATTTCTACAGTTACATTTGGGGCTTGATTTTTGATTGCAGGATTATCTGAACCACATTCTGAAGAGATTTATTCAGCTTCAATCTCTGGGTGGTTGCTGGCAAAGCAGTAATGTTGTTAATTTTATTTAGTCCTAAAAGGGCTATGACCAGTGATGGTATAATAATAATCATGCTTAATTATAAGAATTTATTTAATACGTATTGTTTCTAAAGATTCTATAACCATACATGGATATACATGCATAAATACACCTTTTAAAATTTAATGTAATGGAAATTCATAGGGTAATATACAATTCTTTCTTTTGACATGCATGTCTTATTTAATGTTTGTTAACTTGACAATTAAAAAGAACCGATGGGGAAGCTAATTGGCTCAGTGGATAGAAAGTCAGGCCTGGAGACAAGAGGTCTTGGATTCAAATATAGCTTCAGATACTTCTTAGCTGTATGAACTTGGGCAAGTCACTTGACGCAAATTGCCTAGCCCTTATTGCTCTTCTGCCTTGGAACCGATACCTATTATAGGAGGCAAGGACTTTTTAAAAACAGTGATCATACTGAGAGGTCCAATATCTGGTAATTAGTTTCCAAAATATCATACAGAAGGGTTGGTCAAGGATTGTCAGGCAGGTAAAGGTAACAGACTGATAATTTATTGCTCTATGTTGGCATGGGATTGAATCACAAACTCTTCAATTTCTCTTGAGAAGATAAGTTAGAAAGTCAGAAAGACTTCAGTTCAAGTTCTACATTAGCTATGTAGGCAGTCTGCAATCCTGATCAAGACATTGAATTTCTCTTTAGGCCTTAGTTTCCACAAATGAAAAAGAAGAGTTTAGACTCAAAGGTTCTTTCCAGCTCTGAATCTTTGATCCCATAAGGACTGGCTTCCAATTTAGCAGTTCAGTTGGAGGCAATAGACTCCCCTTTCTTCCTGCCCTTCTGTTAGAGCCCAGGGGGAGAAGAGCCCCAAAGGCTCAGACCAGGGGCTGAGGGTCCCTTAGGTAGAAGTGAGAAATAAAGACAAGAGAAAGAGCTTTTTGGGGTCAGAAGGGCTGCAGAGCTGATGGCTGCTGCAAGCAGTTTATTGAATAGGGACAGGGTTTATAAAGGAAAAAAACCCTACAGGAATGAGGAGCAGGGGGTACAAAAATACATCTAGGGTTCAGTCAGTTCATGGTTAAATAAGTACACAATGTTTTTCTCAAAACTGCTTTTCTGGCCATCTGCGTCTAACTCCCTAAGATATTTTGTCTACTAAGGTAGGGGAGAAGTCCTGTTCCAACCTTTGTCCTTAGACCTGGAACATTATTTACATGACTTGGACCTTTGCCCAGTTTCCTGGGCCCCAACTATTAGCCTGTCTCTGTCACCCTTCAATTCAGCTACAAACAGAGCCAAAATTGGCTGTTACAGAGAATGATCATTTTATAGTTTTTTTAAGGCAATACTCAGTCCTCACAACAACCCTGTGCAAGTATGATTAGCCTCAATTTGCAGGTAAGGAAACTGAAGCTCAGGACAGGAACTGTCCAAGGTTCCTAACTGGCATGGAGCCAGGACTGAGAGAACCCTTTCTTTATCTCCTTTATGTGGACATGTACTTTAAATCAAGGACAGCAAGAAATAGAAATAGAAAACTTGTAAGAAACAGAAAATAAGATGACAACTTGTCGTGAAAATATAGAGATTAAAGCAATGAGTTCTGTGTCTGATAGCCTTAAGGGGCTTAGTGAGGGGGAAACTGATTCATAGGGAATTCAAGGTCACAGAGAACCAGAAACTTATGCCTTTGGGGCAGAAAAACTGGCAATACCAAATATATTTTGATATGATTCATTCAGCCTGAATCTCAACTTTGAGGGGATTTGTATTTGGTACAATAGTAATAGAGGTACTGCATTTTGATTACAGAACCAGGAAACTTCTTCCTGCATAAGAATCAAACAGTGCATTAAATGCAGCAAAAAAATCACCATACATAGCTATTAAAAAAAACACTTGCTAAAATAACTAATCAATGAATATTAATTAAATGCCTACTATGTTCTAGGCACTGTGCTGGCACTGAGGATGCAAATAAAAGGGAACCAGTTCCTGCCTTCAAGTAGGTTACATTTTTCCAGGGAAGAGAAATAAATTTTAAGGGCGAGATCCCAACTCAGGTCTGACTCGAGAGATTTTGGGGGCTTTAGTCATTCTAGGGAACCACTGACTATCACTTTAATGGTTATAATGCTAGCCCAATCAACAAAATGATATTCTTCTTTCAAACCAGTCTCTCAAGTAATTTTAATCATTAACAATTGGCAGAGATATAGGAATGGCTTGTTATTTCATTTTCAATCTCAGGCAAACAGGGTTAGGTGACTTTCCCAGGGTCATATAGCTAGTAAGTGTCTGAACCTTGATTTGAACTCATGTATTCCTGATTCAGGTCTAGTACTCTATTTACTGTCTGCACTTACAGTCCTTCTTTTCTTCTTCTCTCCTTGTCAAAATCTATTCTTCTTTCTTTTACATCACTGATAATGTGTGGATAATGAAAGAAGATTCTTGAAGAATAAAGTGCCAAATCAAGTTGCAAAGGGTAGAATGCCTTTGGAAGATCCAAGGAATTATGGAATCTAGGAAATAGAGGTGATGGAGGTAGTGGGGTAAAAAGGTAGATTTTCCTTTTGAAAAAGTTGTTGAAGTTAACCAAGAAAAAAATCTGAAAAAAGACTGAGAAACAGTATACTGAGGGAGAATTAAAGGGAGAAAATGATCAAATCAGCTTCAGGGGTCAAATTAATTGAGGTGGGATGCTAGCAGCAGAAGACTGCTTAAATATAGACATAGAGATACAAATTAGGAACAGGAAAGGGAAGTGTGTTCTTTTGAAACAATGTCAATTTTGTTTGTTAACATATCAACAGGATTTGAGCAAAAGAGAACAGATAGGGCGAGTAGGTGGATAGGCAAATGGTTTTGAGAAGCAGTTACAAGTAGTGAGCAGGGCTTAGAAACACAGGAGGGGAACTGTAAGGATGTTTGGCAAAGAACAGAGCAAAGAGAAAAGAACAAGCTTGTAGTAGCGGGAGAAAATCTTTGAAAACAATATGGTGCTTTTCTGTAGAGCATTTCAGAACCTCATGGAAGAAAGGTCAGAGCATTATAGATTTAGGGCTGGAAAAGTTCTTGGAACCATCTAGTCCAACCTTGAATTTTACAGAGGAAGAAATTGAAGCTCAAGTTCAGTTCAAGGGATTTACCCATGTCAAACCAGTTGTGGTATCCAATATGGAACATAAAGCCAGATCTTCTCATTCTAGAACCAATATTCTTTTCACTGGACAGCAGTCATCATGCCTAATAGAGCCAGATCTTCTCATTCTAGAACCAATATTCTTTTCACTGGACAGCAGTCATCATGCCTAATCATCTCATTTTTATAGATGAAATTAAGTGATTTGCCTAAAGTCACACAGTTAATAAAGATCAGAGGTTGAATACAAAATGTTTTTCTGACTCCAGAGCTAGTATTCTTTTCCTTGGACCTCACTTATATTGTCCAACCCTTTCATTTTACAAATGAAGCAAGGTCCAGAGAAATTAAGTTACTAGATAGGATCACTGACCTAATAAGTACCTGAAGTAGCATTTGAACCTATGTCTTCAATTCTCCAAATTCTAGTGCCTGTCCATTAAGCTGGGCTCCTTCTCAAGATGATGTATTTGAAAGAAAAAAAGTGAAGAGATATATTAGGGCACCAGAAAACAGGAAAGAAGAAAACTAATGGAAAGAACTGAAGCAAATTATTGCCCTTTTGAAAGAGTACAGGTATGGGGCAGCTAGGTGACTCAGTGGATAGAGAGCCAGGGTTGGAGTCAGGAGGAAATGAGTTCAAATGTGACCTCTGATAGTTCCAAGATGTATGACCCTGGGGAAGTCACTTAATCCTGTTTGTCTAGTCCTTGCTCTTTGGTCTTAAGAGTAATTACTAGGATAGAAAGTAAAGGATATATTAAAAAAAGAAGCGGCAGATAAAGAAGATTCTATTGTGTAGCCTATCCAAGAATAGACTTGGGTAAATGAAAAGTCAGAATTTACTAACTAAAACTTCTCCATGCTAGCACCCAGAGACCTCAGTCTACAACCCAATTGGCCAGGACATCCCAATTAGACTGAGTTGCTCCCCATTTTCTTGATTTTCCCCCTAATTTCCTTTCCATTGGCAAAGTTATCAATCCAATTTCAACCACTCTTAGAAACCCAAGTCTTAGTTTCTATTCAATACAATACATGGTACAGTGCAAAGACCACTGATTCTGGATACAAAGGACCTGGGTTCAAAGCCTACCACTGACTCCTATCATCTGTCTGCTGTTGGCAGGTCATTTTTCCTCTTGATTTCCTTATCTATAAAATGAGACACTTGGATAAGAGGGCTACAGAGACCCTTTTCTGCTCTAATTCTATAACTAAATATTATAGATCTACTATATGCCAGGCACTGCAACAGGGTGCTAGGAATACGAAGAAAATAATCTCTAGAATCTCTGCTGTCAAATAGCTGAGAAATGGGGTGTCTTGTTTGTGCCAAATGGAAAAAATGAAGCCAAAGAACAAGTCACTTATACAAGGTCTGAGCTGGGATTTGACCCTGTGTTCTTTGATTTCCAATCTAGAAGCCTTTCCAATATGCCACATTGCCTTAAATAAGCAGGGTAGATGCCTCCCTTAGAAAAATCAATACAATACGTGGTCCTGATTTCAATATTAGCAATTATATTATTAGAAGATTAATGAGTGGTAGAGAGCACATTTGATTAAGGATCAGTTTCCCTAGATTCTAATCCAGGCTCAGTTTCTTAGAGACAGATGATCCCAGAAAATTTATTTAATTTTGTTGGCCCCGAGTTTCCTATTGACAAACTCAGAGGTTGGGCTGTATGCTCTCAAAAGTTGTTTATAATTCTAATGTATCATTATCTTTAGTTAGAAGGGGGAATTGAGACTCAAGGGATCACAAACATGTTTGAGATCACAGTGTGGCAGTGGCAGATTAGACAATCTCTTCCTTTTATATACTTTGGGCTCCAGCCCCACTGCTCCCTCCCTGTAAACAAGATTCCCATTTCCCATCTCTGGGCCTCATGCCTGGAATGTCTCGTTTTTATTTTTTTACCATTTGGAACTCTTGGCTTCCTTCAAAAACCCTCCAATATCATCTCCTATAAGAGGTCTTTCCTGATTTTCCCCAATTTTACTGTCCTCTCTCCAAATTATTTTGTATTCATTTGTAAATAATTTGTATTTATTTATGTGTATTCATCTTCCTTTCTCCCCAAAGAGTGTAAGTTCCCTATGGGCTGGGAGGGTCTCATTTTATATTTAGTACATATTTAGTACCCTAACACCTAGCATAGTAACTGTCATTAAGGAACTAGGTGGCCAAATTGAAGGCTCAACGTGGAATAAGGAAGACCTGAATTCAAATCCTCCCTCAGATATTTACTTACCCTGTAATCCTGGGCAAAACTTAGCCTTAGTTTCCTTCTCTGTAACATGAAGATAACCACACTCACTTCATATGTTTTTGGTAAGGATCAAATGAGCTAGCCTAGAGTACAGAGTAAAATGGCTTGCAAACCTTAAATGGTTATATCAATGCTATTAGGAGTAGAAGCAGGTACTTGTGGATTGATTACAAGAACAAATGAACTGAAATGTTCAGGCTCAGAATTTTTGGTTGCATGCTTTGCCCATTGGACTACATTGACTGCCAGGGTTATAGAGTCTGGATCAAAGCACCAGTATGAGATATTCATTTTCAACTCAAGAGATGTCCACTGTCATTGGGAAATAATGATCTCATTGAAATCTATCCTGACTGCTACTGATGGAAGCCAAGAAATCGTGCCAAAGGATTCTTGGATGGAAATTAACATTTTCTAATGTGGAGACACAGGTGGAGAATTACATGATGAAGAATTATAAAATATTTACCAAAATTCCAGGTCATTTAATTATTTACCCTTCTTATTTGCTAGGTCTGTCTTAATAGTCAATACTGAAGTTTCATTTTATTATCATCAACTCATATGAAATGGAAAATTCATCTTGCTGTGGTTTTCCTATCCTTCAAATATACTAAAAAGTAATTCTGAGAAATTTGAGATTTTTATTCAAAGACATGATGAACTAAATAATTAGTCAGTGGGTGAGGCTGCCAGGCTCTCCCTTCTCCAATCCATTCTTTTTCTTTTTTTTTTCTTCAAATCTTACCCTTACCTTAGGATCGATATTAAGTATTGATTCCAAGGCATAAGAGCGGTAAGGACTAAGCAATGGGCATTAAGTGACTTGCCCAGCATCACACAGCTAGGAAGCAATCTATTCTTTATACAGTTAAGAAGATAACATACCTTAAGGTATCTACTCCAGTGAGTACTTCACCACTTGTCTTTCTCCATTTACCCCAGCTCAAAAACTATTCATGGCTCTCCATAGAATAAATGCAAACCCCTCAGGCTGGCATGAATGGAACACCAATCTAACTCTGACCTTCCTTGGTAGCCTTGATTTAGGCTTTCATCTACTTGACAAACCAAGCAGAATGACTTTTCTGCAAATTGTACATCCCTTCTCTTATCTCTGTGCATTTCCACAAGCTATCCCCTAAGCCTGGAGTCCACTTCTTCCTCAGAATTCTTATCCTCCTTCAAGGTCCACATCAAGTGTCATCTCCTTTGCAAAGTCTTCCCTGTCCCTCTGCTTCCCCACTACCATTGTTACTACTCATCACGGTTACCATTTTGCTTTTATTTAATCATTCATTAATTCAACCATTTAATTAGGAGACAGCTGGGTGACCAAGTTACTAAAGACTGTTGGCCTGAATTCCAGTCCTGACAAAAATGCTTACTAGAAATGTAACCCGGAATAGGTCACTTAATCCTTTTTGACTTTAATGTTCTCATATAGAAAATGGAGATAATATTACCCAACTTACTGTGTTGTGAGGATCAAATGAGACATCACATGTAAAGCATTTTGATTTGCTTAACTTAAAGCACCAGATAAAACACTGTTTTCTATAATCCCATTCTACCATATATATCACACATATATTCCATACCCAGAGTGCCATATCATCTAAGGCAGTACTATGTAAGTATGCAAACTCTGGACTATTATTATTGTCTTTAGAGGCATTGCATGCCCCTACAGAACATAAGCTTATTGAGGCCAGCTCCTACTTAGTAGATATATATTTTTTTTCCATACAATTCCTTGCCCACACTAGGTGATGAATAAATAGCTGAGGGATCAGATTTATTTGAGCTGTTTTTCTGCATTTCCTCCACCTGAACCTTTAGCTGCCAACTGAAGTTTTCAAGAATAAAAAATGAGGGACACAATCCAAATTGTCCACCTGCTCAGTGTATTAATTGCATGCTTTAAATTCACATCTGATGGTTTCAATGAGCTTTTGCAAGCTGAAATCTAGCACTGTCCCTTTAACAAGATGGGAGTCAGTGGAAGAAAGAGAAAATAAATGCTTGTTAATTGAAAAGGAAATTTTAAAAGGAAAGAATCCAGGACTTGGAATGGAATTAATTGGAGTTCTGGCTCTGCCATATGACTTCAGCCAACTAACTTGCCTTCTGTGAATGTTTGTGTCCTCATCTATAAAATGGAGATTATAATCCTTGGCACACCTACATAATCAGGCCATTCTGAGGAAAGCAAGTCTCATCTCTGATGCTTAAAACCATATATATCACTTTGGGCAAGTCACTTAACCTGAATGGGATTCAGCTTCCTCTTTTGTAAAATGAAGTAGCTATATTTGTTGGCTTCTTAAGTCTATTCTAACTCTAAATCTATGATCTTAACCCTCCTCTGCCTCAGTTTCCTTATCTGTAAAATAAGAGATTTGGACAAAAATAGCTCTGAGGTCTTTACCATGATCCCTATGAAAGCACATTATAATCAGATTATTCACCACCATGGGGAGGCGGGGAGAAAATCTGAATTCTAAAATGTCAGAAAACAATTGCCAAAAATTGTTTCTATTTTTAACTGAAAAAATTGGAAAAAAAAGAAAGTGCATTGTAAACTGTAAAATGATATACAAATGTGAGTTATTGAGACTATGATATTAAAATTGTGAAGTCTTGACTTGGTTTAGATTTCTTTTGAAGGGGGAGAAGCTTCTCAGAGACTAGGTCCTAGGGGTCAGGCAGGTGGCTCAATGGATATAAAATCAGACTGGAGGTCTTGGGTTCAAATTTAATCTCAGACACTTCCTAGTGGGGTGATGCTGGGTAAGTCACTTAACCCCCATTGCCTAGCCCTTACTGCTTTTCTGTCTTGGAACTAGTATATAGTACTGATTCTAAAAGGGAAGGTGAAGGTTTTAAAAAACAACAACATGCTTTGGTCAAGTCTACCACAGTTGAGAGGTTTCAAGCAAAGGTCCAAGTGATGCTTCCATGTGCAAACCAGATTAGGTCAAGGCAGGTGGCAGTAACACTGGAAGCCTGCCCAAAGTCACTCAGCAAGAATTTGGGGGAGGTGGGATATCTGTCAGTGGATTAATTTCTCCTACTGGATTAATAGAGAATGAGATCCAGAGGAGATTTTAGAAGTCAGAGTCCAAGCTTTGAATTTTTATAGAGCAGGAGACTAAAGCCCAAAGAGGGAAGAGTTATGACTAACCCAAGGCCATACAGGTAGTGGTAAAGAGGAGATATGAATTCAGGCTGTCTGGTTCCAGATCATTGGACCTCGTTCTGGAAGGGACTGCAGAGATCATTTTGTGGTTGTTCAATCATTTCTGGGTCCAACTTTGTAACCTCATTAGGGATTTTCTTGGCAAAGATACTGGCATGGTTTGCCATTTCCTTCTCTAGCTCATTTTCCAAATAAGGAAACTGAGGTAAAGAGGGTAGTGTCTGAGGCTGGATTTCAAGTGGGAAGATTCATCTTCATGGCACTATCTGCTGCATCACTGAGCAGCTTCTAGAGGTCATTTAGTCCAACATTTTCATTTCACAGATGAGCAAACAGAGACCTTGACTGGTGAAATTGATAGGACAGCGAACATTGGCAGGGGGGATTTGAACCCAGACCCTCTATATGGCAGCCTAGGCTCCTTCATTACCATGACTGGGAATTCATCCTTGAAGTCTATCCAGAAAGCTACCTTCCAACAGATTTGGGGCTGGTATCACTGCTGAGCCGAAGGGTAACACTATTTCCTATACTATAACAGAGTACAAGCTGGGTAAAGTTTTCTGGTTTTGGCTTAGGTTTTGAAAAAATTCTTTAAGGCTCCTCAGGCTTAGAAGATCCTTCTGTTAACAGCATCCTGGCTTTCTCTGAATGCAGAAAGACAAAAGAGGCTTGACTCAGTGGTTTCTCCTCTTATTGCATTGACACAGAGAGATTTTGTTAGGAAAGAAAGAGAAGTGCTTTTGAGAAATGCCAGAGCCTCTACCCATCTGCCCCCTTCCATGCCCAGGAGAGGGCTGGAGTCCCAGGGAGCCCCCAGGCAAGGGACCCCACCAGCTCTATACCCTTGATGTAGATGTATACACACACACACACACACACACACACACACACACACACACACAGAAAAGCTGTTGATTAAGGGTTAGCAGTTTTCTTTTCTTTCTTTCCCCATTCTTATAATTCATTTAATGCAGGAAGTGGGCTGAGTTTGTCTTGTTCCTTCCAATTCAACTGTCAGAGAGCTTGCTAGCAAGCCAGCTCCCATCACCATAGCAACGAGAGATGGTGACTGTAATATGATCTCATGTGCTGTGTGTCAATAACATCATAACATCTCCCTTGGTGACAGTTTGGGGGGAAAAGTTCCAGTTATAAAAAGGGGGCTCAGGGGTGGGAGGTAGATCAACTTGTAGTTCCTTAACTGACCCTGAGACTGATTTATAGGTGACACCTCACAGTAAAGTGTTTCTAGAATTGATATAGCACTTTCGACTCTCAAGGCTTTGATAGAAGCACATATATGTAGTATATATACATCTATCACATATATATAGAGATGAGGAGGAGGGAGAAAGGAGGGAGGGGGAGAGAGAAAGAGAGAGAGAGACAGAGAGAGACAGAGACAGAGACAGAGAGAGAGAGAGAGAGAGAGAGAGAGAGAGAGAGAGAGAGAGAGAGAGAGAGAGAGCATGCAAGCATATTATTTATTTGTTGTCTCCATCATCAGACGATAAGCTTTTGAAGGCAGGGATAGTTTTGTCTTTCTTTGTATCCACAGAGCAGCTCAATGTCTGGTACATCTTACATGCTTAATAAACACTTGTTGACTGACTGACTAAATGTGAGTAAAAGAGCTGGTCCCAAATCTATGTAGACGAGTTCAATTCTTGATTGTCATATATGTAGTCTGTATGATCCTGCATGAATCATCTCACTGCTAGAACTATTAATCCAAGAAAGGATGTTTACAGAATAACTCACTTACTCAGTAAATACAACTTTATCTTGATGTATGGCTGTGATGTGATCTAGACACTTGTTGACCAATTGGAAGCTAAATGGTGCTAAAAACCTTAGTCCAAATCTGGCCTCAGACACTTACTAGCTGTGCAAACCTGGACAAATCATTTAACTTTTACTTGCCCCAGTTTCCTCAACTGTGAAATGGGGATAATAACAGTACCTACCTTCTAGGGATGCTATGAGGAACTACTGGGATAGTATTTGTACGGAGTAGGTATATAAATGGGGGATCTTTCTCTATAGAAATACTATTTATTAATATTATTTTAAAAATCACATATCAATTAATGAAGATTGTGTAGGATGAAGGAAGTATGATGTAGTGGACAGATGAAAGATTTAAACTTGGAAGAGACCTGAGAAACCATTGAGTCAAATCCTCTGGTTTTACTCTTGATGTTAAGTGATTTGTTCAAGGTCACAAAGGAGGAAAGAGAAGAGTTTGGAGGCTAGAAAATCCAGAGTGACGTCCTTCTCTGCCCCCATGAGCTGCATGGCTCTGGGAAAGTCACTGAACCTCTCACTTCCCAAGGCAACTTTGGAAGAGGGAAAGATGAGGATCAGTCACTGGTGGGCATTGGTGAAGGAGTTCTCTCAGACCTAAGCAAAGGGAGAGGCCAATCTAAAAGTCGTAGAACTTAGAGCCAGGAAATTTTGGCACAAGATCTTGGCTTTGTGAATATTAGCTATATGACCTTTGCTAAATCACTTGATTTTTCTGGATCTTAGTTTCCTCATCTGGAAAATATTCCATCAATCTCATGAAAGCTGGCATAAGGTTCTCAAAGTTCAAAGTTTTCCATTTATATATACATATATGCATATGTGTGTGTGTTTATGTGTATATACACACATATCTATTTTTAAAAACACACATGTATATATGTATGTATGTTTGTATGTGGGGACAGCCAGGTGGCATAGTAGATAGAGTGCCAGGCCTGGAGTCAGGAAGACTCCTCTTCTCAAGTTCAAATCCAGTTTCAGACAGTTACTAGCTGTGTAACCCTGGGCCAAGTCACTATAACCCTGTTGGCCTCAGTTTCTTCATCTGTAAAATGAGCCAATGTCTTTATCAAGAAAACTTCAGATAGGGTCAAGAAGAGTTGGATGAGACTACACAGTTAATGAACAACAACAGATATGTGTGCATATATATGTATATAGGGTTGTATGCCCATATAGAAACTTTAAACTCATCAGGACCTTATACAAAATGTTTCACAATCTGTAAAATGTTCTATAATTCTAAGGTATTATTATTACTGTATTCTATACTCTGAAAAAATAGCAAGAGATAATGGGGAGAAAACTGGCTTTTAAGAGGACCCAAGTTCATATCTTGCCTCCAACCTTAAGTTACTCTTAAGGCGACTCAGTCTAGAAAGTCATCTCTCTAAGGCTCTAAATGACCAGGTGAGTTGCTTGTCAACTTCAGTGGCCTTAGGGAAGAGTCCTCCTCATCCTGACCAAAGCACAGCTCTAGACACTATTGCCCCTTCCCCCATGTTGGCTTCTTCTCAAGGGACTTCTGTACACAGAAAGGATTTTGAGTCACCCGAACTTGTGAGAGAGGCAGCATATGCAATATTATTCTGATTTTAGAGATGAGGAAGCAGACACAAGTTGGTTAGATTCCAATCAAATTCAGGAAATGTTAATTAAGCACCTGCTATGCAGTGAGTAGGGAGGCAGCATGCTTTAAAGGCTGGAGAGCCTGCCTTTAAGGAGGGAAGACCTTGGTTCCATTGGACGGACCTCTGACTTACTCAAGCTGGAGGACCCTAGTCAAGTGACTCAAGTTTGGAGTGCTCCAGGCAACTCTAGGGCTCTGTGTGGCAGAGTAGGCATTGAACTACATTGATGGACGGACTTCCTTCACTGGAAGTTTCCCCTACCAGTGACAGAACTGGGTCAAACTAATTGTGTGCTGGGTGGATGGGACACAAAACCAAAACAACAAAACAAAATAAAAACCCCAAACGTCAACACTTTCTGCCCTTAAGGGACTTATATCCTGCTGGCACTTATTCAACACCTTCTAGCTTATTTGTGAGGGGAGTAATACTAGGGGTTGTCCGGGGTCCCTACTCCCTACTAAATTCATTTTTCTCTTCTTCAAATGATCATTAGCCTCTGATAAAACATGTTTGAATTCAATCCCTCTGGTAAGGGAGGATTGGGTAGGAAGAATTAGATGACTGAGGTGACAATTAATATTTTCAACCATGTCATTTTTTTGAGGGGAGAGGGAATGCTATCTGAATCATGTTTACTTTGAATTGAGAAGCAAACATGATTTAGATCAAAATGAAATTCAAAATTCTATTGAGAAGAGTCCCAATTTTACATCTATTTGCATTTGTACTCCCATATGAAATCAAGTTAGCTCCAGAAAAGTTTTGTCCTTCTAATTTTTCTTTTAATTCCTATAATGTAGAACTGGAATATTTTAAAATGGCAGCCTGAAAAACGAATGCAATGTAGAATACATTAAATTTAGAATATGCAAATTGAGTATTTCCCTGCTTAAAAAAGAAGCAAGAATGTGAATGACACGGTGTCACTGAGCATGGTGGAGAAGATTCTACTCTTCCAGAAAGAGATGGAGTAATAATGCAGGCTACCATGTGAACATTTCTCTCTGCAATAAAGCTCCAAATTATTTGATCTTTTGAATTCCCCTTGGAAACAATCCCAAGGCCAACATCACCTCAACAAATATTCATCTGGCCTCTGCTTGAACCGCTTCTGGCTTCTGACCCAGGGATAGTTCCAAGGCTTATAAAGGGAATTCACAATGCCTTCCATTTTTTGCACAACATCCTCTATGGAACCGAATTCTGCATTCTATCTTGGGAAGGAGTGAATACTTCATTACCAGATACTATATTTGGCAGCTTTCTCCAAGCCCATTTTCACTTTTTTAAGTCATTTCAGGGACATAATTAATATGTTGTTTATCAAATTAAAGAATAATGTTTTCTGTGGTCCCCCTTTGAGCCTACCTACCAGTCGTCTAGAGAGGAACTGGTCACATGCATCTCCTATACAGAGAAGTCAAGAGAGTAAGCAGAGAACAAAATTGACAAATTCATTAAAAACAATTACAGGGGGTACCTAGGTGGCTCAGTGGATTGAGAGCCAGGATTAGAGAAGGGAGGTCCTGGGTTCAAATGTGGCCTTAGATACTTTCTTCCTTGACCCTGGGCAAGTCATTTAACTCCCATTGCCTAGCTCTTATCATTCTTCTGCCGTGGAGCCAACATATAGTATTATTGATTCTAAGGTAGAAGGTAAGGGTTTAAAAAAAAAAAACAATTACAGCTAACTTTTATAGGCACAAAACCATAGATGAATCATGACAGCATGTGTGATTATCCCCTAATCTTGCCATCTGATATGCCCAACAGGTCAGTATAGGTGAAAATGTTGTAAATTGTTAATTAATTAATGATGGTAAGAATGATAATAGATCATAATAGTATTAATGATAGCCAGCATTTTATCTCATTTTATCCTGACAACAACTAGGAAATAGGTTCTATTATTATCCTCATTTTACAAATAAGGAAAACTAAGGAAGAATTTGAATCCAGGTTCCCTGACTCCAAGCCTTATGCTTTTTTTTTTTTTCCATACTACCGTGCTTTCTTGGTGCAGTGAATGAGAATGCCAGACCTGGAGTCAGAAAGACTCATCTTTCTAAGATTAAATCCAATCTTAGAAATTTTAACTGTGAGACCCTGGGCAAGTCACTTCACTCTGCCTCAGTTTTCTCCTCTGTAAAATGAGCTGGAGAAGGAAATAGCAAACCACTCTAGTATCTTTGCCAAGAAAACCCCAAATGGGGTCATGAAGAGTCAGATGTGTTTGAAACTAATGAACAACAACAACTTATTCATTATTGGAATTCGAATCTCCTCTATGACATCCTAGAGAAATGGTGATCTGGCCTCAGTGGAAGGACCCTCAAGAGATGAGGAATTCCAGTATACAATAACAGGCTTCTTGAATTTTAGCACTAGAGGGGACCTGAGGGACCATCTATCTGAATCCCCTTATTTTATAGCTTAAGTATGAAAGGCCATAACTGGTAAACTCAATTGCTCATCTTGGGGGATAAGAATTAGTTTAAGGCAAGGCTGGAACTGAAACCCAATTTGAGGGATGCCTACCTCAGGATTCTGTCCAGTATTTACCATGGTCACCACCAATCTATACTGTCTTATATACTTAAATTTTTTAAAATTTATTTTTAATTATAAAATTATAAATTATAAATAAATAAATAAATAATTATAAATTAATTTTTAATTAATTTAGAATATTTTCCTATGCTTACATGATTCATATTCTTTCCTTCCCCTCCTTCCTTCCCCCTCCTGGAGCCAATGAGAAATTTCACATGTACCATTTATCAAAACCTATTTCCATATTATTAATATTTGTAATAGAGTGATCTGTCTTAAATACTTTATAACCCCATGCCTACCTATAACAGGGAATTTTAACAGGGACATATATAGACCATATATATATATATATATATATATATATATATAAAGAGAGAGAGAGAGAGAGAGAGAGAGAGAGAGAGAGAGAGAGAGAGAGAGAGAGAGAGAGATAGACCAGAGGCTTGGGTTGACATTATAATATTCTTAATTCTATTTGCTAAAATTTCTTTTAAAGATCAAGCCTTTTTAAAAATTTAAAAATTTTAATTTAAAAATATTTTCCCCTGTTTATGTGATTCATTTTCTCTCCCTCTCCCTTCCCAGAGATGATAAGCAATTCCACTGCTTTATACACGTGTTATCACTTAATACCTATTTCCATACTGTTCATTTTGTAATAGAGCAATCTTCTAAAGCCCAAACCCCAAATCATATACTCATATAAACAAGTTGTAAATCATGTGATTTTCTTCTGCATTTCTGCTCCCACAGTTCTTTCTCTGGATGTGGATAGCATCTTTCTCATAAGTCCCTCAGAATTGTCCTGCATCAGTGCATTGCTACTAATAGTAAAGTCCATTACAATGGATCATTCCACAGTGTTTCACTTTCTGTGTACAATGTTCTCTTGGTTCTATTCGTTTCTCTCTGCATCACTTCCTGGATGTTCTCCCAGTTCATGTAGAAATCCTCCAGTTTATCATTTACTGCACAATAGTATTCCATCACTATCATATACCACAATTTGTTCAGTAATTCTCCAATCAAGGGTCACTTCCTCATTTTCCAATTTTTTGTGCAGCTATGAATATTTGTGTACAACCCTTTTTTATTATCTCTTTGGGGGTACCAACCTGGTAGTGATATTGCTAGATCAAAGGCCAAGCATTCCTTTTTTTAAAACCCTTACCTTCCATTTTGGAATTAATACTCTATATTGGTTTCAAGACAGAAGAGTGGTAGCAGCTAAGCAATGGGGGTCAAGTGATGTGCCTACGGTCACACAGCTAGGAAATGTCTGAGGTCAGATTTGAACCCAGGACCTCCTGTCTCTAGGCTTGGTTATCAATTCACCAAGCCATTCAGCTGTCCCCAGGCAATTATTCTTTTAAAGTCCTCGGGGCATAATTCCAAATTGCCTTCCAGAATAGTTGGATCAATTCACAACTCCACCAGCAATGCATTAATGTACCAATTTTGTCATATGCCCTCAAACATTTATTATTTTCCTTTACATTCACATTAGCCAATCTTCTAGGTGTGAGGTGGAACCTCAGGGTTGTTTTAATTTGCATATCTCTAATCAGGAGGGACTTAGAACACGTTTTCAAGTGATAATCCATAGTTTCAATTTCTTTGTCTGAAAACTGTCGTTCTTGTCCCTTGACCATTTGTCAATTGGGGAATGGCTTGATTACTTATACATTTGACTTAGTTCCTTATAAATTTGAAAAATTAGACCTTTGTCAGAGATTTTTGTTATAAAAAAATTTCCCCCAGTTTATTGCTTCCCTTCTAATTTTGATTGTATTGGTTTTGTTCGAACAAAACCTTTTAAATTTAATATAATAAAAATTATTCATTTTACATTTTGTAATGTTTGCTGTATCTTTCCTGATCTTAAATTCTTTCCTTTCCCATAGATCTAACAAGTGTACTAGTCTATATTCACATCATGTACTTATAATTTCCCTCTTTATATTTAAGTCATTTACTCATTTTGAATTTATCTTGGTATAGGGTGTGAGATGTTGATTTAAACCTTATTTTTCTCATACTGTTTTCCAGTTTTCCCAGAAGTTTTTGTCAAATAGCAAGTTCTTGGCCCCAAAGCTAGGATCTTTGGGTTTATCAAACACTAGCTTACTGGGGTCATTTACCTCAATCCTATTCCATTGATCTACCCTTCTATCTCTTAGCAAGTACCATATTGTTTCTATGATTACTGCTTCATAGTACAGTTTAGGATCTGGTACTGGTAGGCCTCTATCCTTTACATTTTTTTTCATCAGTTCCCTTGATATTATTGATCTTTTGTTCTTCCAGATGAACTTTGTTATAATTTTTTTCCAATTCTATAAATTTTTTTTGGTATTTGATAGGTATATCACTGAATAACTAAATTGTTTTAGGTGGGTTGTCCTTTTTATTTATTATTTCATACTATCCACAGGCAATTAATGTTTTTCCAATTATTTAGATATAGTTTTATTTGTGTGAAAAAATGTTTTGTAGGTGTGTTCATATAGTTCCTGTGTTCGTCTTGGCAGATAGATTCCCAAATATTTTAAATTGTTTAGAGTGACTTAAGTGGAGTTTTTCTTTCTAACTTCTGTTGCTTAGTTTTGTGGGAATATATAGAAATGCTGATGGTTTATGTGGTTTTATTTTGTAACTTGCAACTTTGCTAAAATTATTCATTATTTCCACTAGCTTTTTAGTTGATTTTCTCAGATTCTCTAAGTATACCATCATATTATCTGCAAAGAGCAATAGTTTAGCTTCCTTATTACTTGCTTTGATCCCTTCGATTTCTTTTTCTTCTCTAATTGGTACTGCTAGCATTTCTAATACAATATTAAATAGTAATGGCCATAATGAGCATCTCAGCTTCACTTCTGATCTTATTGGGAAGGCTTCTAACTTATTTCTATTGCAGATGATACTTGCTGATGACTTTAAATAAATACAGCTTATTAGAAGGAAAGGCCATTTTACTCCTATACTTTTTAGTGTTTTCAATAGGAATTGGTGTTGTATTTTGTCAATGTTTTTTTTTTCTACATCTGTTGAGATAATCATGTAACTTCTATTAGTTTGGTTGTTGATATGGTCAGTTATGCAGATGGTTTTCTTAATATTGAACCAGCCGTATATTCCTGGTATAAATCCTACCTGGTCATTGTAAATAATCCTTGTGATAACTTGCTGTAGTCTTTTAGCTAGTATTTTATTTAAGATTTTTGCATCTGTGTATATTAAGGAGTTTGGTCTATAGTTTTCTTTCTCTGTTTTTGGTCTTCCTGGCTTGGAAATCAGTACCATATTTATATCATAAAAAGAATTTGGTAAGCCTTCTTTTTTTGCCCATTTTGTCAAATAGTTTGTAGAGTATTGGGATTAGTTGTTCTTTACATGTTTGATAGAATTCACTTGTGAATCCATTTGGCCCTGAGGATTTTTCCTTAGGGAGATCCCTGATGGCTTGTTTGATTTCTTTTTCAAATATTTGATTATTTAAGTATTCAAATTCATCTTTTGTTAATCTAGGCAATTTACATTTTTGTAAATATTCATCCATTTCACCTATATTGCCATATTTATTGTCATATAATTTGGCAAAATATCTCTTAATAATTGCCTTAATTTCCTCTTGATTAGAGGTAGATCATCCTTTTAATCATGATGCTATTAATTTGATTCTCTTCTTTTTTTAAATTAGGTTAACCAGTACTTTATCTATTTTATTTGTTTTTTTTTCAAATTAGCAGCTCCTAGTCTTATTTATTAGTTTAATAGTTCTTTTACTTTCATTTTTTATTAATTTCTCCTTTGATTTTTTAGGATTTCCAATTTGTTTTTATCTGGGGGGTTTTAATTTGTTCTTTTTTTAGTTTTTTTTTAGTTGCATGCCCATTTTTTATCTTATTCCTCTCTATTTTGTTGAAATAAGCATTCAGGGATATATATATTTTTCCCCTTAGTACTGCTTTGGCTATATCCCATAAGTTTTTATAGATTATCCCCTCATTGTCATTCTCTTGACAATTAGTCATTGTTTCTATGATTTGTTCTTTAATCCAACATTTTTGGAGAATTAGAGTATTTAATTTCCAATTAATTTTTAATTTTCTTCCCCATGAACCCTTACTAAATAAATTTCATCATATTCTGATCTGAAAAAGTAGAATTTATTATTTCTGCTTTTCTGCAGTTGTTTGTGATGTTTTTGTGCCCTAGTACATGATCAATATTTGTATATATACCATGTGCTACTGAAAAGAAGACATATTCCTTTTTTCCCTATTTACTTTTCTCTAGATATCTATTAAGTCTAATTTTTCTAAAATTTCATTCACACCTCTTATTATTTATTTTTTTTGGTTCTATTTATCTATATATGATAGGGGAAGGTTGAGGTCTCCCAATAGCATAGTTTTACTATCTCTTTCCTCCTTATGCTCCAATAGTTTCTCCTTTAAAAATCTGGATGCTATACCATTTGGTGTGTATATGTTGAGTACTGATATTTCTTCATTGTTTATACTGCCTTTTATCAGGATGTAGTTACTATCCTTATCTCTTTTAGTCAGGTTTATTTTTTACTTAGCACTGTCAGAGATCATGATTTCTACTCCTGTTTTCTTTTTCATAGTTGATGCGCAATAAATTCTGCTTCATCCTCTCATGTGTGTTTCCTGAAGACAGCATATGCTAGGATTCTGGTGTCTTATCCACTCTGCTATCTGCTTGCATTTTATGGGTGAGTTCATCCCATTCATATTCACAATTATGATTACCATCTGTGTATTCTCCATCATTTTGATTTCCTCTTTTAGACCTGTGCTTCCTCCTCTATTTCCCTCCATACCAATGTTTTGCTTTGAATCAGTTTCCCTTTCCCCCACTCTTATTTTACTCCCCTTCCCACTTCTTCCCTTCTTATTCCCCTCCTACTTCTCTTTAGGGTCTTTAATCATCTCCTCAACTTTTCCCTTCCTTATATTACTCCTCTCCCCATAACCCCTTTCCTTATTCTCCTTCTACTTCTATGTAGGGTAAGATAGAATTCTATAACCCAATAAATCTGGCTGTTCTTCCCTCCCTGAACTGATTACACTGAGAGTAAAATTTAAGTATTACTTGTCACCATTTGCATCCTCCCCCTCTTGTAATAGTATTCTCTCCCCTCCCCCATGCAACCCTTTATGTGGTATAATTTACCCCATTTTACCTATCTATTTGCATTTCTCTTTGTACAATCTTCTTTTCTCCCCTAATTTTTTACATCTCCCTAAAGAGCTTATTACTACACCTTCTGCCTATGTATATTTTTTCTATCTACTATGATAATGAAAACAATTTTTAAGAGTTACAGATATCCTTTTTCCATAAAGGAGTACAATCAATTTAACCTTATTAAAACCCTTGCAATTTTCTTCCTTATTTACCTTTTTATGGTCCTCTTGAATTTTATAATTGGACATCAAATTTTCTGTTTAATTTTGGTCTTTTCTTCAGGAACACTTGGAAATCTTCTATTTTATTAAATGTTTCTACTTTTCATGAAAGTATATAGCCATTTTTGATGGGTAAGTGATTCTTGGTTGTAGATCCAGTTCTCTTGTCTTCCAGAATATCATATTCTAAGCCTTGTGTTCCTTAAGTGTAGAGGCTGCCAGATCCTGTGTAATCCCAACTGTAGCTCCAAGATATCTAAATTATTTTTTTCTGGCCACTTGTAGTATTTTCTCCTTGATCTGGAAGCTCTTGAACTTGGCTATAACATTTCTGGGAGTTTTCATTTTGGGATTTAATGTAGGGGGTGATCTGTGGATTCTTTCAATGTCTATTTCTCCTTTTTGTTCAAGAATATCAGGCCAGTTTTCCTGGATAGTTTCTTATAATATAATATCTAGGATTTTTTTTTTGGTCATGGCTTTCAGGTAGTCTGATAATTGTCAAATTGTCTCTCCTAGTTCTGTTTTCCAGGTCAGTTGTTTTTTTGCTATGAGAAATTTCATGTTTCCTTCTATTTTTTTATTCTTTGCTTTATTCTTTCTTTCTTTTCCTTCTTTAAAAAAAATAAAACCCTTACCTCCTGGCTTAGAATCAATACTATGCTATGAAGTTTAACAGCAAAGGAATCACTCCCAGAAGTTCCCCTATGGTAGTAGCAGGGGTAGGGAAGATAGGTTCAGGGCAAAACACTGCAAAGCATGCTATACCACAGACCTATAGCAATACTATATATTGATCCCTACCCCTGCTACCACCATAGGGGAACTTCTGGGAGTGAGTCCTTTGCTGTTAAACTTCAAATCTCATTGCCCATGGTCTGGAGCCTCCAGGGCAAAAAGCCTGTGGTGCTTTTTTCTTTAGTGTAGCCAGCCCCTCAGAATTCAAAGATTGCCTTAGTCCTATCTCTGCCTCTGGCATGGTTAGGTGGGGGTGAGGGGTGGTCAGCCTACAATTTTTCCTTGTGCTCTTTTGCCCCCTTATAATACCCCCTCTTACTTCCTACCTTTCACACTATGTCTAGTGGAAGAGCTCCTTTATTGATCCTCTTTTGATTTCTGTCTTTTTGAGATGCTTTTTAATGATTGGTTTGGAAGGAAATTCAGAGCAGCTTTAGGATTGCCCTGCTACTACACTGCCATCTTGGCTCTATCCCTCAAGCCCTTTTTTATTTCTACATTTACTTGATTTTGATTCATTTCTATATTTTCTGGATAAACATGCATACATACATATGCATACATATAAAATTTACTTGTAAGAGAATTTAACAAGGCTCATGTAACTTGAACCCCAAAGAAAAATCTATTCTTTATATTCTTTGGTGGGTTTCTTCAACTATAAAGAATAGTGTATGTGTCTGATGGCTTTTTCAGTTGTGTTTTTTCCCATCAAATTCTATTAGTTTTGTATAGCATGTGGGTTAGCTGTAATTGAGTGCCAAGATAACTATGTAAAAACACCCTTCTTTTGAATATTTATTGTATATGATGACATTTTAAAATCTTGAACAAAAGTAAAAGGAATGGAGAAAGTGTTTCAGAGAGTATGAGCATAGCTTGATGATTGGAAGTCAATCTTGAATCTCAAAATTAATGCCAACAAAACAAAATAAATGAATGAATGATTGATTAAATGAAAACCATTTAAACACCTACTATGGGCCAGGCACTATGCTAAGCCCTGGGGATAAAAGAAAGTTGAAATACAGTTTCCAAAAAGAAGAGACTTATTCCTCATAAGGAACTTATATTCAAATGAGAAGAGATCACATACATACATGTAAATATCCATATATTAGCTAGCATCTATAGAGCTCGCACATATATGCATATCCTTACATATGGAGTAATGGCATGGAAGGGAGTCTTTGGGAAAGGTGGTCCCAAGGATTACGAGTAGGTTTGGAAGTCAGTGGATTATTGCCTTTTCAAGAGTGGATAGCAATTTTTTTTTCTCGGTCCCAGATTAAGGCATAGGAGGCTGAGAAGGAAATGCTTGGTGGCTGGGGTGCGGCTAAAATGGCAGGGTTGGCTTCCATTTTTTGTTGAATGAGGTAAATCTCTACCTGGGGTTGTTAGATAGAGTGGGTTGGGCAGGTTTGTACTAACTCAGTAATCAGGACAGTTTATCCCTGATAAAGAAGTCTAAAGGAGAGAGGATTAACTCTAGTAAGGAGGGGAGTAAGGAGATCATATTAGCAATGGCTATGTGTAAAGGTCCTAGACAGACAGACTGTCTATAACTCATCATTCTGGCTAAGTTTATCAACACACTTATCAATAATGGGAAACTTTTGTAAAATGAGCTGAAGAAGGCAATGGCAAACCACTCTAGTATCTTTGCCAAGAAAACCCCAAGTGAGATCATAAAGAATTCTGGACATGATTGAAATAATTCATAAACAACAAAAAGGGATGCTTGATGGCACAGTGGATAGAGCATTAGGCCTGGAGTCAGAAGACACAAGTTCAGATTTGGCCTCAGGCACTTTCTAGCTGTGTGGCCCTGGGCAAGTTGCTTAAACTGGGAAAGTTCACCTCAGTTTCCTCAACTGTAAAATGAGCTAGAGAAAGAAACGACAAACTACTTTGCCCAGAAATCCCAAATGGGGTCGACAAGAACTGGACATGATTAAAAACAACTGAAGAACAACAAAATCAATAAATTTGCTATGGTATACTATGTCTTGGTCTGAGCAATTCTGAAAGGTTATTTACTAAACCATAAAGAATTTATAATCTCTTCAAAGATTCTTGAAGTATTTTGGTGTCCATTGATTTTTGTATGAGAGGCGGCATGGTATACTGCATAGAGTGCTGGAAGCCAGGAAGAAGTAGGCTTCATTCCCACCTCAGACCCCAAGATATGTGACCATAAGCAACTTGACTCTTGGTGATTCATCTTTTCAGTTTATAAACAGGTATTATGACATCTTAGGAGTATTCCATGAAGACAAGAACCAGGGTCAGGTGGTGAATGGGTTGGGCCAGATTCTTTGAAAGAGGGCTTTGTAAAACTGAATCAGGGTGCTTGTGGCAGCCATGTGATGGCTTTGAGGAAAAAAAATGAATGGAAAGGTTAATAATAACCATCACCTAGTCCAGAGTGCCAATTCCAGAGAGTTTCTCAGCAAAAGCGTTGCTATGGTCCCACAGGGGGGAAAAAAGAATGGGGAGAAAATCATATTGCTCATTTTGAAAGGATGCTGACATGATGTAAAAAAAACCCTCAGAAATGAAACAATTCTATTTACCTATGTAAATAAATTAATAATAATAATGGAGTTTTGCATGTTAACAACAAAGCACCCTTATGCCAGGTGATCAAATCACATTATTATTTCCATTACCACTTCCCCTCAAACCCAAAAGGAGATTGCCCCCAATTTTTAAATAAAAAACCTTAGGAAGAGCAGGAAATTCCAGACCACTGGTACTGCTTCCAATACTCTTCTATCGTCATTGTCCAAGAAGGTAATATCTAAACCCCCAAATTTCTATTTGTGGGGCAAGAAAGACAGCCTAGCTAAAGTATCAGGGCATCCTGAAAGAGGGAGGTAGGAGGTAGGTGAGTTAAGCTGTTATGACCACCTCCATTGCCACCTCCCCATACACCCCAAAGGAGATAGCACAGAACCCTAAAACTAAGAGCCTTTGGAATAGTAGAACCTTCCTGATCATCAGTCCTGCTTCTGGCCCCAGCCCCACAGCTATCATTAAGGGGAGAAATAACTGCAGAGTAGAGACCAATCTTTCTTGCTATTGTAGACTGCCTGTCACCAATAGGAAAATTAAGTCCAAGAGCACTGGGAGTAGAAGCACCCTCTAGATCACCAGTCCTACTTCCACTCCACCCCTAGAAACCATTTTCAGAGGAAACAACATGCCTTGCTCCTTCCTTTAAGAAAATGTGCCCTGAGGATCATGTCTGTGAGTACCACAGCCATACCTATTAAAGATTCAGAAACTTCTGGCTACCAAAATCCTCATTAAATGATTCAACTATCATGAATGGATATGGTTTTATCAGTGAAATGACATTAATGATTTATTGCCATCTACTTTGTTGCTATACCTTAAGGATCACAGGACTTTTCCATCTTGAACTGATAATTTCTTATATCAGTTCTTACCCATTAGAATGTGACTTTTTATTTGAATCTCTAGCACTGATCACAGTTCTTTTACACACAGTAAATACTTATTCATTCATAATATGATTTTCTAAAGTTTAAAAAGGGCTTATTAGATATTATCTCATTTGACACTCATAACCTTGTGATTTACCTACTGTACTGGTTTTATGATCCCCATTTTGTAGATGAGGAAACTGAGGTTCAGAGATGTGAACCCAGACTTATCTGTAACCACACAGTTAGCATCAGAGGCAAAATTGGAAACCAGTGATTCCTATTACTACATTCAGTAATCTGTCTACTGGGCCACATTGTTTCTGACGAGTTGGATCCTAGCCTTGGGACCTCAGGGGCTTTCTCATCCAATTCTCTCATTTTCCTGATGAGGAAGCAGGAGATAGGAAACTTTAAACTTTAGAAAATCACATTATGAATGAATAAGTATTTACTGTGTGTAAAAGAACTGTGATTAGTGCTAGAGATTCAAATAAAAAGTCAGAGTCCCTGCTCCTCAAGAGCTCACATTCTAATGGGTAAGAACTTATATAAGAAATTATCAGTTCAAGATGGCAAGATAACTTGCCAAAGAATACAAAAAGTAAGCCTCATAGTTGAGATCTGAACCCAGGCTTACTTATTCCAGAACATTATCCACCTCTCCCCAAATATCTGGAAGATCTTTCCTTGTAGTTTCTGGTATTATACTTAACCTTTCTTGAATCCCACTAAAAATGTTCTATGAAAGCAAAGCTGGCCCCACTAGTGATTTATCTGATTAGAGGAATCCCATGGTAGAGATACTAGGAATCCTATGAGGTTGTGAAGAATAAGGAGGTAGAATATTTCCTTTGGAATAATGCGGGTAATCTACAGACAAAGAACACAATACCAAATGAAGTGAATTATGAAAACCTATTTGGACTAGAATAATTATGACTCATCTATGTAGTCCTTCGTATTTGAAAGGTAGGACACATCAGACTCTGTGGATGTGTGATCTCCTTGATAGGATGCTTCCTCTCTAATGCTATCTCCTTCTCTCCTCTTAATTCTCAACAGTCTGGAATACAACCTCATCATTCAACTCAAAGAACTCTCTCAAAAGTTACTAATAATCTCTTATTTGCCAAATCCAATGGCCTTTCTCACTCTTCATCCTTCCTGACCTCTCTGTGGTTTTTGACTTTGACTTTGTCTCCCTCATTCTTGATAATCTCTTTTCTTTTAAGTTTTGGGGGCATCAATCTCTTCTGGTTTTTCTCTTACCTATCTGATGTTTCCTCAGTTTCCTTTGCATGGCTGTCATTCAAGGTTTTATCCTGGGCCCTCTTTTCTTCTTCCTCTCTGCTCCTTTAGTTGGTGATCTCATTAGCTCTCATGGAGCTAACTATCCTCTCTTTGCTGATAATTCTTAAAATGACCGATCTTGCCTCAATCTCTTTGCTGACCTCCTATTGTGCACATCTAACATTCATCATCTCAAACTGAATGTCCCACAGAATTTTATATTTCTAATTTCTATTTCTAAAATAGAAGGCATGATTTCCCCCACTCAAATCCTCCCCTTTCCCCCAATTCCCTGTTATTGTTGAGGGCAACATTCTTCTAGTCAATTAGCCTCTCAGTATAGATGTCATCCTTGACTCTTCACTCTTTCAATCTCCCATACCCAATGTGTTGCTAAGACCTGTAGATTCTACTTTTGTAATATCTCTTGCCTATGCCCCCTTTTCTTCTCTGACACTGCCACCAATCTAGGGGCATTGCCTCATGCTTACCACCACATAGAATACCATAATGGTCTTCTGGTTGTTCTGCCTACCACAAGTCCTTCACCATTCTAGCCCATCCTCCTTTCAGCCATTAAAATGATCATGATAAAGTGAAGGTTTAACCAAGTCACTCCACTCCCCTTCCACTCAGTAAATTCCAGTGCCTTTTAATTGCTTCCAGGATCAAATATTAAGTCCTCTTTTTTGAATCCAAAGCCCTTTATAACCTGTCCAATCCCTCCCTTTACTGTCTTCTTATATTTTATATCCTCCCAAGTAGTCTATGATCCAGCCATATTGGGCTTCTTGTTATTCCTTGAAAAAGACATATTCTACCTCCCCATTTGGCATTTTCATTGGATGTCCCCTACGCCTAAAATATTCTCCCTCCTCACTTCTGCTTCCAGGCTTCCTTCAAGTACCAGCCAAAAGCCCATGTTTCCCATCTTCCCTTAATTCTAGAATTTTCCTCCTGTTGATTATTTCATGCACACCTAGCAAATGGCTGTTGGGAGTCCAAAGAAAGAGGAGCTCCCCACCAGCCAATGGAAGACTATTCCACTTTAGGAGAGTGCTCATTGCTTTTTTAACAACAACAACAAAAAGATATTTTATTTGGTCATTTACATTGCCAAGTGACTAGTCCTGCTTTTTTGTCTCATATCTTCTGTAGAATTCTCAACCAAGAGTTCTGGGGGACTTGAGAGGCCACTTAGTCTAACTTCCGATTTTAAGAGATGAGGAAGTGGAGGCTCAAAGATATTAAGGACCTAAGGTCATATAGGTAGTAAGTGCCAGAGGGAATTTGAACTGCTGTCCCCTAACTTCTTTCAGTGTACCATACTGTATCTGGAAGACAACAACATACTTTGCTCCTTTACAATTTTCTGTTTGTTGCATGATGAGAGGAGAGCTGTACCTTCCTACTCATCTCTATTGTCCTCCTTGGGATATTGATTTTCACATCTTCAAAGTCTACAGTTGTAGACTTTGAAGATGTGAAAATCAATGTTTCACAGAAATAAGATGGATGGCAAATATCATTCATAGTCCTCTTTTCCTTTATCTAAATGGTCTGACTTAACTTGCCTCCAAACCCAATCTTGACTCCACAGTCTTCCATTTGAATGATTTCATTATCCATTGTTGAATTTTTTTTATTTTCAAGGTCTTTTTGCCATTTTCAACTTGTTGCTTCACCCCCAAGATAACGCCTGTTGTTGTTCAGGCTTTCAGTCCAACTGACTCTTTGTGGCCCCATTGGGGGATTCCTTGTCAGAGATCCCGCCATTTCCTTCTCCAGCTTATTTTATAGATGAGGAAATGGAGGCAAATAAGGTTAAGTGACCTGTCCACTGTCACACAGCTAGTATCTGAGGACAGATTTGAACTTAATTATTCCTGACCCCAGAACTGTACCACCTAGTTGCCCCAGGATAAATCCTATTATCTTACTTCTCTATTCCTGCTCCCAGGCTGCTGATAATTTTTGAAGAAGATGACAAAATTCACGTGACTTCCTTCACTCATGATATATAATCTGAGTGAGACATTCACTGCTGGCCCACTATTCTCCTGCATTACTATTATCAAATTTCCTATCGAGACTGTTAACAAGCCTTTCCCTTTCAAAACCAATCTTCTTTAAAAATGTTGTCTACCAGGTACACTAATATGCTTTTGGGGGATCTGTGAATTAGCCTAATCAATTTGTAAAATAATCTGAAAATATGCCAGGCTAGTAAGCAAGGGACGATGGAGGTGTAACATGGGATATTCTGTTAGATTTAATAGATGTGTTTGGTTATTTTTAGTGAACTGTTTTTTTTTACTTTTTTTCTTCTTTCTTGTTAGAAAGAATAACTATTTATGGGGAGGAAATCATATTAGACAATGAAAGTGATATAAAAATTAAATATATCAATAAAATTTAAAAAAGTAAAAACTGTTTATACTAGAGATATAAAATTCTTATGACCACAAGCCACTTGAATATGGCTAAATCAGATGAAAATGGGGAATGTTTGACAAAAAATATAACGCAGCATAGATTATGTTCACTTGTGTTTTTTGGGCAAGATCAGTGGGAGTTGACCTTGAAGTCAGTATGCAGTCCACTGGGATCTGTTTCTATTTGAGTTTGACATCATTGGTCTATACCCTTCTACTTCTGAGTCATTCACTCTCACATCTTTTGCCATCTGACTTTTGCTCCCACTATTTATTGAAGAGTTCTCTTTTTTCAAATCCCTGACCTCACCATCAAGCCACATATTTAAAGCAAGGGATTTAGCCTCCTACTTCCCTGAGAAGACTGAGCCAATCCAAAGTGATTCCTTCAGCTCTTCCTCCTTAAATGCTCAAAAATGTCTCAATATTATTACTCACTGTATTTTCCTGTCTTTTCTTTTAAACAGAAAGTGGTATCCTTAGTGCCTGCTAGAGCTAATCTCTCTAATTCTACCATGGATCCCACTCACTCCCAAGTATTCCAGGACCTTGCTTCTGCAATCATCCTTCTTATGCAACTTAAATCTTCGTGTCCTTGTGGCTCCTTCCCATCTTCCCACAGACGTTGAAATCTGCTTAATCCAAAAATAGCAATCCATAGTTCCTTATACCACATACAACTACCATCAAACCTCTTCCCTTATTCATTACCAGCCTTCTTGAAAAAGTTGTCTATACCTGGTCCCTAAATTTTCACCATATACTCTCTCCTTAAGCCCTTCCTATCAGGATTCTGCCCTACTAGGTGATGAAAACTATTCTCCAATGCCATAGGTTATCAATGCCAAATCTTTTGCCCTATCCTTAGTCTTTGCCCTTTTTGATTTCTGAATTTTAAATGTTTTGAAACATCTGAAATTTTTTGATTAGTTATTATTACTTGATATTCTCTCTTCCCAAGGCTTCAGATATATATCATGCTCTTTTTTTACCTTGAGAATTTTTCTCCATTTCTTTTTACCAGTGACTGGTTTATTCTCAACTTCTTGATATGGATATTTCCCTCTTCTTTTTTAGATAATACTATCCCCCTTGGAAAATTTCATTTCTTCCTGTATTTTCATCAATCATTTCTATGTGGATGACCCCAAAATCTACAGCTCCATCCCTGTATGCTTCCAAATTTCAAACCTGTACCTTTTAATTGCCTATAAGAAATCATTACCTGGATATTCCACTAACACACAATGACTGAGAACAATTAATAGAAAATACTACTGGATGGAATACTTTACTCTGCTTTTTTCAGATTGCACGAAGGAATCAGGTTGGGGAACATTTCTTTCTGTACTATGTTGTAGAAGAGGGAAAGCACTCATTTGAATAATGCTGCTGAGAATATTTTTCTTGCTTTACAATTCAATGTTTGCTTTAATTAAATGCTTTTGCTGCTTCTGTTCTGCTGTTTTCTCAAGTTTCTGTAAGCACAATAGCAATGAAATGAGTTTGGCTTTAGCTTCCCAGTTTCTTTCTGGGTTGGGGGCTTGAGCTAAGTGAGATATATTTATGAGATAATGTACTCCCCACTCACAAGTCTGTGATATTGTAGTGCTAAAAGTAAATGGGAAGCCTATGGAAATTCAACTAAAACAATATCCTCCCTCCCTACCCCACCCCCAATTAAAGGCATGATATGATTCATAGAATGGGTAGTATGGCTAAGCATAGAGAGTCAGGATTAGAGTCGAGAAGACCTAATTGCAAGATTTGCTTCTAATACACAATAATTTTGTGATCCTTGGTGAATAAACTAACTTTTCCATTGTCCCAAGCAAATCTCTGACTACAATTGCAGAACAGATATCAAATTATAATATGGCAATTTCTCTCTGTCTACAAAATCAAATGCTCCTCCCCTCTCCCAATCCAAATGTGTTTTCATTGTACTTTATGATCCAGACAAACTCTACAGAGTGCTCAATTAAAGTCAGGAGGATAAGAGCATGAATTGTGCCTTAGTCACATACTAGTTTGACCCTAGATATGACACTTAAACTCTTTCACTTTCAGTTTTCTCATCTGCAAAAGGGGAATAATGAGAGCACCTACCTCCCAGGGTTTTTGTAAGTTTTAATGAGAAGAGCTTTTGTATTGTAATATGTGTCTTCAGTACAACATGGAGAATATGGAAATATGCATTTCATGAAAGCACTGCTATATCAGATTATTTGCTGCCTTAGGGAGTGGGGGAAGTAGAGAGTGAATCTGAATCATAAAATATCAGAAAATAATTGGCAAAAATTACTTCTACAGGGGGCAGCTAGGTGGTTCAGTGTACGGAGAGCAGGCCTAGTGATGGAAGGTCCTGGGTTCAAATTTGACCTCAGGCACTTTCTAACTGTTTGACCATGCTAAGTCACTTAATTCCCATTGTCTAGCTCTTACCACTTTTCTGCCCTGGAATCGATACATAATATTGATTCTAAGATGGAAGGTAAGGGTTTAAAAATTATTTCTACAAGTATCTAAAAAATACCATTAAAAGTATTTAAAGAGATAACATTTATAAAGTACTTTGTAAGACTCAAAGCTCTATTAAATATTCACTATTATTATTATTATCTTTCTAACATGCTCTATACTTTCCCATTTTATTGTAAATGTATCCTCTCCCTAGAATTCCTTCCTTTTCTTCTTTATCTGTTGCTTGTCCTACCATTTCTTGAAGTCCACTGAAATTTTTAAATATGTAATTATTACATATGCTATATGTTATATATAATATAATAATAAACATAAAATCCTTTATGAAGCTTTTCCTAAACCTTCCTTCCCCTTCTAGATGGTAGCCACCATTTTTCTTTTGACCCCACAAAGTGATTTGCATCCTTCTGATGCACTTATTACATATTTTTTTCCATTATAGGTATTAGATTCTGTGTTGTATTACATTAATAAACTGCAAGGCTCCTGAAGGAAGTGGCTATGGTATTATATAATCTAAATATCTCCCTACAGCTTTGCATAGTACTCTGAACATCACAGGCATTAGAGAAGCATCCTTTGCTTTGAACAGACTTAAACCTGGTAATTTGCCCAGAGTCAGAAAGCCAGGAATCATTGTTAGCCAACTTTAATCGATATTCCTGGATAGGGGCTCTTAATCTGATAGATTATAGGGGATCTCTTAACTTAATTTTTTTTGATAACAGTATTGCAATATAAAAGGCTTCTTTTTTTAATACCATGTGTTTTATTTTGTGCATTAATAATATAATTCTGAGAAGGAATCCACAGGCTACCAACAGGTTAACAAAAGAGTCCTGGACACAGAGAAGCTAGAAACCCCTCTTCCAGGTTAATGATCATATAAAACTTTATTCATTTGTACATTAAAAGACCCAGCTGATCCCCTACCTCCCCATCTCCATGAGAAGACACCATTTGACAAAAAGATACATATAATAATGCATAAAACTCTATCTTACTTATTTCTGTTTATCAATTCTTTCTCTGGAGGTGGAAATACATGTATATTTTTAAAGATTTCTCCTCATAAGCATTCACCTTCTAGCTAGATGTTACAGAGAGAAGGGTAATTAGCACTTCCCATGGTCCTTTGTAAAATACATCCCTCCCCAACTTGCTGAAAAGACACAGTAAGGAACTGTAGAAATGAACAACATGCATGTCGGAACAATTTCAGGAGAAAAAAATAAACATGTAAGAGACTCCAGAAACATGTTTCCATAAATGTGTACTGCCAGCTCGACAGGATTTCGGGGAGTTGCTATAACAACTAAAGCTCTTCTCAAAACTCGTAGCATGGTGTTGTCTTAGATGTTTAACTTAACAAATATTATTATCTTGTCCTGGTTACTTATCTCAGTCTAGAGCCCGGGTTAATGAAGCTAATGTGCTGTGCTCCTTGACATTACAAACCGGTAATTGTAATACCAAATGACACATTGACTGGGCTCTAAAATTCAAGTGCTTTGCAGACACACATTCTCTCCTTCGAATCTCCCAGCAGCTCGTTGGTGCTATTGATACACCCATTTCATAGATATGGAGTGGTTAAGTTGCTTGACAGAGGAATACAGGAAATGTCTCAGGCAGCATTTGAACCTAGGTCTTTGCAACTTAACAAGCAATGTTCAATAGTCATCGTCTCCCTCTTGAGAACTGCATGGCTACAGACTGTACCTCTCTTCCCGTTCAGCTATGCCATGGATACCCGTTCTACGGGTCATAAAAGGGGCCCGAGAGACAGTGGTCCCATAGGAAGGTATCAACAAGAAAAAATGGAAATGATGGCCAGTAATTTCCTATAAGGATAGCCCATGATTATCCCAATGATAGAGGAAGAAATGAGGTTCAGAGCCCTCAGGCATCTTTCTGGGGGTTAAGAAGCTCCAAATTTCTGAGTCATACTGTAGAGTTTTCCATATGACTACATTGTCTCCAAAATTATTCAACCCTAAATCATCTTTCACATGTATATATGTATACATACATGAGTACAAACAAAAATATGGAAATGACACATGATTAGAGGTAGCATGGTACGGTAGAGAAAAAAGTGACTGGACTCAGAGGTGGTGGGTGAGTTGTTTTATTCATATCTGACTCTATGAATTCATTTGGAGTTTTCCTGCCAAAGGTACTAAAGTGGTTTTGCTCTTTCCTTCTCCTGAGTTCATTTAACAGACAAGGAAACTGGATCAAAGACTTGCCCAGGATCACATAGCCAGTGAGTATCTGTGGATTTGAATTAAGGTCTTCCTCACTCTAGGCCTAGTGCTTTATCTACTATGCCACCTAGCTAGATTCAGAGGTCTGAGGTTCAAGTTCTGATTTTGCTATTTCCCACCAGTGTATCCTTGTGCAAGTCAGTTCACCTTCGTGGGCCTCAGTTTCCTCATTTGTACAGTGAGGGTATTATCCCGGATGGTTTCTGAAATCCTTTGCAGTTCTCCATCCATGATTTTATGAGTTAGTTGTGGTCTGTTTAAATAGGAAAAAAACCTAATGAATCTCCTATATATCTTTACTTCTTTAAACAAGGGAGAAGTAGGTATAAACAAGAAACTTGAATGATGGGTATTAGTGTGAGGAAATACTGAGGGAGGGAGGGAGGAGGGGAGGGAGAGAGAGAGAGGCAGAGAGAGAGACAGACAGAGAGAGAGACAGAGAGAGAGAGAGAGAGAGAAAGAGAGAGAGACAGAGAGAGAGAGACTGAGAGAGAGAGAGAGAGAGAGAGAGGAAGAGAGAGACAGAGACAGAGACACAGAGAGAATGAGGAGAGAGGGAGCGAGAGAAATAGAGGGGGAGAAAAAGAGAGAGAGAATGAGAATGGCAGGAAGGAGGAGGGAGGGGGAGAGGGAGTAAGAAAAAGGAGAAGGAGGGAGGAAAATGGAGAAGGAAAAGGAGGAGGAGGGAGGGAGAGGAGATAAAGAAAAAGAGTGGGAGAGGGAGAAAAAGATGGAGAGGGAGGAGGAAAAAGGAGAGAGAACACACTATTAAAAGTCTTGTCAGTAACCAGTACTTTACAATAAGCTAAAAAGGCAGCCAGACAGTTCCCTACATCTACGAAGAGATAAAATTGAACTGATCTTTGTATATTGTGTCACTACTATAAAGGCAAAATAGAAGACAGGAAATAATGATAACTTTCTTGAATCACCTATGACACTGGAACAGGGAAGAAAAAGCCTTAGGAAGCTTCCCTTAATAGATATCTATTTCTTTCTTTCTGGAGTAGTTTGAGAAATGCATTGTTAAGTTGACAGGGACAAGTCTAGGCTATAAGAACCAAACTTCAGGGGCTCCTTTAGGATAATCTTAAGTATTGGCGTAGCTCAGGTAGAAAGAGTCCTGCTAGAGAAAGTCATTTCCTAGGAAAAAGCAGTTTCTGGGGTAGGCAGCAAGGAGTACTAAAAAGACCACTGACTAAATGAGTGACCATTGGATGGACAAACAAAAACCTGGCTGGTAGATTTGGCTTTGCCAATAGGTAGCTGTGTGACAATAAATCCAAAAAACTCATCTAGTCTAAGAGTTAAAGAGCTTCCCTTTGTTGTCTAGCATGCCACATATCTGCCCTAAAACATATTCTATCGCATCTTGAGGACCTTTGGGGATATGGAAATCAAAAGATCATAGTTGGTCAATAAACATTTATTAAGGGTTCATAATTTGCCAGGAACTATGCTATAAACACTTGGGGTATACATTAAGGCAAAAATCATCCCTGCCCTAGGGGAGCTTATATTTCTAATGGGGGAGAATTGATGTAACTCAAGAAGTTTAATGTCAGGTCCATAAACTTGTTTTACAGTATTTTGACCTCTGTATTTCACTCTATCTGCTTTCCTTTGTAATTTTATATCATCTTCTTTTATTATGAATTTAAGAACCAATATTCTGTAAAGGAGGGGTCCATGGGCTTCAGAAGACCAATAAAGATCTATGACAGATAAAAGATTAAGAACTCCTGATCTAAACCTGGAAAGGACTTCACCATTCAGCCCTACCTCCTAGTTTTAGTTAAGGAAACTGAGATCCTGAGATGTTAAGTGAACTTGTCCAAAGTCACAAGGATAGTATAAGGCAGAGTTCGGATCTGAACCCCAGTCTTCTGACCAAATTGCCAATGCTCTTTCTATTTTCATAAAGGTGGCAGGGTTTCACAGTGGATAGAACTCTGTATTTGGAGTCAAGAAAGAACTTGAATAAAAATCCTGGATCTGCCACTTAAAATGCACATGACCCTGTGAAAGCATGAGCCTCAGTTTCCTCATCTGTAAAGTGAGTGGTTGTATGAGATGGCTTAGCAAGCCCCCTTGAGATTTAAAACTATCCTCCTAGGATATTGTTCCTGGTAGGATTTAATAACAAGAACTAGCTAGAGGCCATTTCCTTAGCAACTTCTGCCAATTGCTTCTAGTCCTTTGCATAGTAGTCCTTCAGGAATTATTTAGTTAGTAAACAATACTTATTAAGCTCCTACCATGTGAACTAGTGAACCAGTTCTGTTTTCAGTGAAACGTGTCTTGTCTTAGAAGAGATACTTGAAGATAACATGACATTCCCCCAATAAAACCACTTTTCTATTCCAAATGTCCTTCAACAGGTTGTCTTCTTTTGGGTGGCAATTTTCGTCCTGATCCTGACAAATACCAATTTCTCTGGGTCTTGTTTCCTTCCTCTGTAAAATAAGAGTGTCGGACTAACTAATATCTTAGGTCTCTTTACATTTCTAAAACTTCTGATTCTTGGAATTTTTTCTCTGGGACCCCCTTTTTCCATCTCTAAAATAAAGATGGTGAACCCTCAGATGATTTAAAGCAATATGGGACAATGGAGAGAAAACTGATTGAGTCAAAGGATATGGATCAAATCCCATCTCTGCCACTGATACTCATGTGATTTTAGGCAAGTTACTTTTTAGGCCTCAGTATTCTTATTTACAAAATGAGGGAGTTTGAGAAGATAGCCTCTAAGTTCATGATCTGATTGGGCAATGATCTTAGAACCCTTCATAGCACTAAACTCTGATGATTCTTTTGTGTTCTTGCCTAAAAATCAAAAAGTGTTCAGACAGAGGCTTAAGAAATATTTCAGTGGGCCTAGCATTGTTTTATTCTTCTAAAGAAGTATTTAGATTTAAATCATGAAACTTCTAGTCATAAAAAGAAATAAACAAGCTTAGGAAATTATTACAACCTACAATCCATATTGTCAATACATGCTGTAAAGATCTGTGATTTCTTGAGCCTGGGAACTGCAACTTTCTCTGAGCAACATCAATCCTCTAAGGCACCCTGAGCAAGCCTACAGGCAAACTCCCACCTCAGTATACAGAATAATTGGCCCGTAAAATACCATGTTGAGATTGAGATGCTGAATATGAGGGGGAAAGCTTTCTGTAGGAGCAAGCCCACACTGGAGGCACTAAGGGAGATGGAAAAAAACAGTCCAATTTCTTTCTTAGCTTCTTTTAACTTTACCTAATACTCAAATACTTTTTTTTCTGTGCTTGATTCTGTTTTTAAAACCTGCCACCATAAGTTTTGTACTTTCATTTCTTTAAAGTCTGGGGCCAGAATTAATCAAGAAAAAATTCCTAAGATGGATAGTCATCCTAATGAGGAAGGTGGTGATTCCATCATTTCCATCATCCTCTAATCTTTTTGCCTCAGTTCCTAATCTGGAAAAAGAGCTGGATAAGGAAATGTCAAACCGCTTCAGGATCTTTACCAACAAAAACCCCAAATGGGGTCATGAAGTGTTGGCCATGACTGAAATAAGAGGACAACAACTATCTTCATCAGATCCCACCTAGAACAGAGCATATATTCAGGGTAACAGATTTTTAGATGAAACAGAACCTACTTTACAGACCACTGAAGCTCACCTTCTTACCACTCTTCATAACTTGACACTTCTCCAGTCACCATCTTTGTCACTCATTCCTGAAATACATACCCTCCTGGCAGCCATTATTAGAATTATTCTTCTCTTTCAAAACTCAGCTTAGGTACCACTTCATACAGGAAGTCTTTCCTGAATCTTCTAGATACTACTATGACCTTCTGCAAAATTGCTTTGTATCTATTTTGTGTCAACTTCTCTGGGTACATGTAGTCCATAGACAAAGATGGTTGTTCTTGTTGTTTTAATCATTACATATTCAGAACCTTGGACAGTGCCTGCCACACAGTAGTAGAAGCAGAGGTAGTAGTAGTGGTAGTAGTATTAGTGGTGGTGGTATATTGGTAGTAATATTTACCACTACTAGTAGTAGTAACAATAATGAATGGAATTTGTTATGTCATTTAATTCTTACAGAACCTGTGAGGCAGGTGCTATTTTTATTCCCATTTTTTCAGATGAGGAAACTGAGCCAAGGAGTTTTCCCAAAACTACATTATAGGAACTTGGTTCCTAACATGGGACAAAGTGAAGCATGTATTCAACTTACTGAAGGTCTATCATGTGGAAGAAAATCTGCTTGATCAGAGAGAGTAGAAGTAAGTTCAGGAGATAGAATTTAAAGAGAGGCAAATTTCTACTCAGTGTGAAGAAGTACATATTACTTAACTAAGAACATGAAATTGAGTGTGTTGACAGTGGGAGAGCTGGTCATCACTAAATATATTTAAGAAGTTCTATCCTTCTTTATGGAAGATGATCTAGAAGGAGAATTGAGTAGGTGTTCTCAACCTAGGATCAGTTAACGTAATTTTAAAAATATATTTTGAGAACTGCATTTCAATTTGATTCCTTTTGTAATCCTAATGATATGATTTTATATATTTAAAGTATTATTCTGCAAATGAGTTCACAGGCTTTACCATATAGCTAATAAAATCACTGACCCCCCAAATTAAGAGTCCTTTAATAAGAAGTGGGAGATTACCTCTGAAGACTCTTTTGACGCTGACATTCAAGACACACTTTGTTTATTGTTCAGTTATTTCAGTTTGTTATTCAGTTGTCTCTGATTCTTTGTGACCCTATTTGGGCTTTTTTGGGCAAATATATTGGAATGATTTGCCTTTTCCTTCTCTGGCTTCAGGCCTGGAATGGGGAATATCTAAATTAAAATCCAACTTCAGATACTTACTAGCTAGGTGACCCTGGATAAGTCATTTAACTTTATTTGTTTCAATTTCTTTATATGTTAAATGATCTGGAGAAGGAAATGGCAAGCTATTCCAATATTATTGTCAAGAAAATCCCAAATGGGGTCATGCAGAGTTGGGCATGATTGAATAACAATAATCAATCAATCAAGAAACATTTGTTAATACCCGTTATGTAACAGGTTCCTACTAAGCACTGGGGGAATAAAACAAACCTTGTTCTGCCTTCATAATCTAAGAGCTATTTATTGAATTGGATTTACCAGCTACTTCACAGAGTCATAGGTTAATAAGAATAGTAACAACAACAACAACAATAATAATAACAGACAGCTACAATTTATTGAGTACTTTAAGGTTTGCAAAATGCTTTACATTTGTGATCTTGATCTTTACAACAATCTTGGGAAATAAGTAACATGATTATTCCCATTTCATAAATGAAGAAACTGAGGCTGAGAGACTAAATGATTTACTCTGGGTCAGATAGCTAAGTATAAGAAGTAGGATTCAAACTCAGGCTTTACTGTCTCCTAGTCTAACACTTACTACTCAAGCACAAAATCTTTTGGGATGCCTTGTATAAAGAAGGAGGAGGAGGAGGGAAATAGAGAGGAAGAGAAGGAGATGAACAAATGATGCGGGGGGGGGGCAGACAGACAGAGACAGAGAGAGACAGAGACAGAGATGGAGACAGAGAGACAGACTAAAATAGGAGAGAGAGAAAAAAAGAGAGAAAGAGCAATGAGACATCTGTTTTTGTCAGTATAGTGAAACCAATGGGTCCCTTTTTGGAAAAAAAAACATTTTTTTTTCCTGGATCCCAGGTTAAGAACTGTTAGATGAGATGATCTTAATGATCCCTTCCTGCACTAAATCTCTGATTTTGTCACTTTCCCAGGTCACAGATTCCTCATCTGTAAAATGAAGATAATGGATTAAATAGTTAACGGGGTCTCTTCCAGATGTAGAAGAATCAACCAATCAGTAAATATTTATTAAGTATCTGCTCTGTGTCAGACATTGTGCTAAGCACTGAGGATAAAATGATCCTATGATTTATAAAACCAAAGCTTGTAATTCTTTTGCTCTTGTGGGGTAGACTGTGGCAAGAATGGTAATAAGAAGGTGACTCGTTCTGCCAGTGGACACTAATTTGTCACATGAATTGGCTTAAGTTTCTTTTCCCAGGTAAGCTTCTTTTCCTCATGTTCACAGAATCATAGATTTGGAGCTTAAAGAGACTGGGTATCTAGTCTCACCCCCACCCCATTTATACAGGGCAGAAAACTGAAATCCAGAGAAGTTACAAAATATATCCACACTCACATGGGGGTGGGGTGGGGTGGGGTGGAGAGCAAGTAAATAGCAGAACTGGGATTCTGACTCCAAATTCAGAGCTCCTTCTAGAATCAGCCCAAAGTCCTTCCTTACAAAGGAAGTATCCTGATTTTCCCCTTTGCTTAGTTCCGTGATTTCTCCTTATCACCAGCCTACCCCTGTGGGCAAGAAGTCAGAGGAGAGGCACTATGCAAAACCTGACCTCTGATGAAGGCTCTCTCCACCAATTCTGAGGGAGCTGATGAGAGCCCAAGTTACCCTTGATATCCTTGAAATAAAATTATCTTGCTTCGAACCACAGCTGGTCCTTCTAGTTTACTGACCAAGAGTCTTTGAATCCATAAACACCCATGCAGCTGGTCTGGGATCTGTCATACCTACATTAAGTAAGCAGCTTTTGTTTTATGCTTCAAGGTGATGTTGTATAAAGCAAACCCAGCTCTATATAGGGTGTTCTAAAAGTCCTAGTAAGGTCTTAAGGTTTTTGTTGTTGAGTCATTTCAGTTGTGTCCAACTCTTTGTGATCCCACTTGGGGTTTTCATGTCAAAGATAATGAGAGTGGTTTGCCATTTCCTTCTCCAGCTAAATCTACAGATGAGAAAACTGAGGCACTCAGTTAAGTGGTTTGCCCAGTGTCACATAGCTAGTATCCGAGGCTAGATTTAAACTCAGGTCCTTCTGGCTCCAGGACTGCCACTCTACCTACCCTGTAATCTGAATGAGTTTACATGAGTGTTTTGGCTTGTTACTGAGACTGTTGACTCATATTGAACAATCATGTAAATGTAGATGATGTACATTGAACTTGTTCCTTTCCTCAATAGAATATAAGCTCCTGAAGGACAAGGACTGTTCCATTTTTGTCTTTATATCTCTAATGCCAATTAGAGTGCCCGGCACATTGTTGTTCAGTCCTTCATTTGCATCGGACTCTTCATGACCCTGTGGACCATACTGTCCAGGGGGTTTTCTTGCTGAAGATGGTGGAGTGGTTTGACATTTTCTTCTTCAGTGGATTAAGGAGGCAAAACCCTGGAAAGTGATAATTTCGCTGTACTTTCCCCCTGTCAGATCAGTTCTAGAGGCTACAAGGTGAGGTTTCTGATGAGCTAAGATATGTCTGGAGGAGGTTAACCAGGATGGAGAAGGGCCCTGAATCCATGGAATATGCAGATTGGTTGAAAGAACCAGGGATGTTAGCCTGGAGATGAGAAAACTCAGTGGAGGCATGATAGTTAGCTTCAGGTATTTAAAGGGCTGAGGTGGAAAAGAGATTTAGAACTGTCTTATTTAGCTTCATAGGGAAAAATCAGGAGCAACGTGCAATGAAGGCAATTTAGATGATTTCAGGGGAAAAATGAAAACTTCCTAATATTATATGGTTTCTAGAAGTAGAAGGGACTGCCTAAAGAAGCAATTGCTTGCTCCTCCTTTCTGGAAGGTCTTTAGGCAGAAGCTGGATGACCATGTGCAGGCTATATTCTTTCCCTGGGAATGAGTTAGATGGGATTGCTAGCTACCCGGTGATTTCCAAATCTTGAATTCTGTGATCCAATTATCTCATGAACCCACACAGAGGTCTGATCGACTTGTGGTTGTTCAGTTGTTTCTGTTGTGTCTGACTCTTTGCCCCTTCTGGGGGTTTCTTGGCAAAGATACCAGAGCGGTTTGCCATTTATTTCTCTAACTTTTTTTTTCTTTTACAGATGATGAAACTGTGGCTTAAGTGACTTGCCCAGATTTAAACTCATGAAGATGCATCTTCCTGATGCCAAGCCCACAGCTCAATCCATTGTACCACCTAGCTGCCCTGATTGTCTAGGAGTCCATAAAACTTATCTGGTGACAAACTGGAGAGCTTAACTAACCCACTAGGCTATACTCCTTTGGATTGGACTCCAAATTGATCACTGCACCCCATGCCCCCCATAAACATCATCATCAGGAAACTTAGCATCTTGCAAGATTTCTTCAGCCTTCATACTCATGCTCTGAAGTACCCTCTTCACCTCCAATTGGAGGAAGAAGCATGAACAACTCCACTTAACGAGTGCTCTGAGAGGGGGGAGGGAAAGAAAATGAATCATGTAAATATGGAAAAACATTTAAAAAATAAATAAAAAATTAAAGAGTGCTCCCAGGCCAACCATCTCTTCATTCCCTGTGCTGTCACCTTTGGTTTGGATTCCATCATGATCATGTTTGCACTTCTACCCCCCCCCCCACACCCTTCCACCTGCTCCTTTTGGGTACTGGCTTTCCCCCACTAGATTGTAAGCTCCTTGAAGGCAGGGGTTTTCCCTTTCTATTTATATCTTGAACATTTATTCAAATGCCTAGAGCAGAGTAAGGACTCAAGAATTTGTGTTGAATGAACAAGGGCTCTCCTGAGAAGAGAGATTGTCAAGTCCTCCATTACTGTAAAGCATTCCCCTTAATACTGAGCTGAAAGTTTTCATTAGACATAGTCCATTTCTCCCTGCTGTACCAGCTTCAGAGACTGTAAATTATCCCACGACTTCATTTAGATGGGAACGTATTTATTTTCTGTGATGATCTCCATCCCTCTTGGCCCCCATCTCAGCCTTCTCCCTCTCTTTCCTCAGCTGCAGAAAGTTAACTTCCTCGGTGGCAAATTAAGGACAGATTACAAGGAGCCCAGGAACCAGGTTCCATCACCACAGGAGACCTCCCACTCAGCCTCCTGCTGTTCCCCAGTAGAGGGATGCAGCTGCTCTTCCAGCCCAGCCCTGGGCTGTTCTCCCTCAGCATCTCTCTCTCTCTCTCACTCCCTCTTGGGGAAGAAGGGCTTGAGAAGCCTCTGTTTTCCTTTGGGGCTGCTCGGCCCCTGCTCAAGAGCTTTGCAAAAAGTCTCCTCTCCTCCCTGCCTCCTCCTTCCTCACCCCAGCTGCTTCCATTCTCCCTCCCACATTGTGGCCAGCAAATGACTGAACTCTCTGGCTGCCTCTCTTTCCAGCAGTGCCTGTGGGTTTCCATGGAAACAGAGCCTGGTGGTGGGAGCCACCGGTGTTGGGGCTGGGAGGAGGAGGTGACATGTGGGCCTCCTGGAAGACTTTGGAATTGGGGGGTAATTTTGAGTCCCAGGTGAAGAGTGGGGGAAGGAGAGCTCTGGAGTGGGAAGGAGACTTTGGAAGAAAGAAAGCAAGGTAGAGAAAGACACAGTTGTAGGTGGAGAGGAACTTTCAGGAAGGAAGAACAGAGTTAGGTTAGAAGAAAGTAACTTAAGAAAGGAAGCCACAGAGGGAGGGTGAAGGAAACGATGTTGAGCTCACAGACCTGAGACAGCTAAGCAGCCCAGTGCACAGAACATGGGCATGAGACTCCCTCAGCCCAGAATTTAAATCTTGCCTCAGACACTGCCCAATTGTGTGACTTAGGATAAGTCACTCAAGGACTCCTTACCTTGGTTTCCAGGTCTGTAAAATAAAGGCATTGGACTCGATGTCCTCTAAGGCATTTATTTCTAAATATGTGATATTATCCTTCTAAGTAATGTAGCCTCTTGTTTTCTCCTCTGTTAAATGGGAGTTCTCAGAGACAGACTTCTGAGGTCTCTTTCAGCTCTGTCAAGGAATAAGGAATGACAAATTTAGAGCTGAATGAGACTATAGTTCTGATGTCTAGCCCCTTCACTTTATAGATGATGATAATGAGAGACTAAGGCAGTGACTTGCCCAAGGCCAAACGGCCAGTAAAGTAAGTCTGAATCCAAATTCTTCAACTCCAAAGCCAATGTCCTTTGAGTCTAACTTGCCCCCATCCCTAGCATATACCGAGCCCTTTAAGGGCTCTAAAACATTTCACATGTGCTACTTCATTTCATCCCAGCAACAGCTTTGTCAAGTAGGTGGTATCATTACCCCCATTTTCCAGATGAGGACATGGAGTTCTGGAGACATTCAGTGACTTGCTCAGCATCATAGAACCAACAAATGTCCCCTTTGAGTCCAGTGCCCTGCCCATTGTATACATCGAGCTGCTTCCAGATACTGTGGTCTATTCTGTGGGATGGACCAGGTTAGCATTTGTCCCACTGATGTGGAAGGATGAGAGAGAAACATTTGAACTCGGAACACGAGGATCACAACTTTGGGTTTGCTTCTTTCCAAACGCCATCTACAGTCCTGGCTCTTTCATGTACAGTTTTCTTCTACTATTTATTGTTATAATTCTCCAGTCTCTCTTGAATATCACATAGGCTTTAGTTCTCAGGTTTCGTCTGTTACTTCTCCCCTGCCCTGCAATGTTGCCAAAGTCCTTCTGCTTTTCTTTCAAGCATTTTCAAAGTTCAAATGCTAATTTCTTAGTACTACTTCTAAAGTTTCCCCTATGATATACCCATTTTCTGTTCCAAGTATATCATTTACCAGAACCATGGATTACAGGGTAGCTAGGTGACACAGTGAACAGAGAACTGGGTCTGAAGTCAGAGAGACTCATCTTTGTAGGTTCAAATATGGCCACAGACATTTACTAGCTGTGTGACCCTGGGCAAGTCACTGAACCTTGTTTGCCTCAGTTTCCTGTAAAGTGATTTGGAGAAGGAAATGGCAAACCACTCCAGTATCTCTGCCAAGAAAACCCCCAATGGAGTCATGAGACTCCATGACTGAAATAACTGGAAGACAATAACCACTGATCTCTTTTTCTGCTTTCTTCTTGGTTCAAAGTGCTTCTTTCTCAATTTAAAAAAATGTTAAAAATTTATAATAATTATTTTCTCATCTAGATTCTTCTCCAATGACTCCTCTTACTTCCCAAAGAACCTTGATCAAAACAAAAATATAGTTAAGAAGAACAAATCATCCCATTGCCTATGTCTGAGACAGAAACTAACAATCCACTGAAGTCACTACTAGTCACTGCACCAATCCGAGTCCTCCTGCCATCCAATTCTCTCTCTTCTCAATTATTGTCGCCATTTTGTGAATTGCTTTCCTGGCCCTGCTTACTTCTTTCTGTATTAGTTCCTACACGTCTGTCCAGGTGCCCCTGGATTCCTTACATGAGCCATTTCTTAAAGAGCAATTATCTCACATTGCATTCATCAGGCGCGAATTTCCCTCAACATTGGACACTTTATTTCCAATTCTGTTTTCAATGCATTTCTGAAAGATGCTAAATTGTGCTCCCGAAGCAGCGATACCCTATAATTTGTTCCATCCGATAGACTACAGGATCTTTCCATCTGATTTGCAGCTGAAACCTTCCTTGTACTGGCTTTCTGTTGTAAAGACTTGGAGAAGGAAGACTGTTTCCCCTATTTAAATTTGTATCCCCATTGCTGCACACGGAGCTTTGTAAATAGGAAGTGTTTATTGTCTTTATTATTTATTATCTTTCAGTCTTCTCTATAAAGCAAGCATGCTAATAATACTACTAGTCAAAAGGATCATCGATACTAATGATGGTAACATATGCAGCGAGTCTTTTTATAGTTTACACAATCTTTATTATTCTTTAGCATCTCATTTTAATCCTCACTGAATCCTATAAGCTGGATAATAAACACCTCAGGATCTTATCCTAGTGATGAGTTGTGTCTCCAGTCAGATATCTCAGCTCTCTCTGATAATATATGCCTTATATGTAAAGCCCTGACCATTGGTCGTAGTACCGGTTCTGAGACAGAAGAGTGGCAAGAGGCAGGCAATTGGGGTTAAACAACTTTCCTGGGGTCACAGGGCTAGGAAAACATGTCTGAAGTCAAATTTGAACCCAGATCCTCCCAACTCCAAGTATGGGCACATCATTTAGCCTTTCTGACCCTCAAAATGTTCATGTGTAAAACAAAGAGGGGTCTAGAGGGGACTAAGCCAGAGGACTTAGAACCATATCCCAGGAGGATGGTTTGGAGTATCTGGGAACCATGAGCTCGGTGAAGAGAAGGCTCCCCTGAAGAAGAGCGTTTGGCTCCAGATGTGGAGGCTACCTAGAGTTAAAGATCGAGAGGTCTTCTTGAGGAAACAGAAACCAGAGCTGACATTTTCAGGTGGGGCTCTCCGAGGGCATTTCACTGGATGCCCTCATTTTCTGGATGAATAATCCAAGGCTCGGCGGTGGCAGCAGAAGGGAACCTGGACCTCCTTTGGCTGCCTCTAGGCCACCTGTCCCCCTTTTCAAAGCGACTACTGGGATAGAAGAAGTGCTGGGGAGAAACAGTGTGTCCCTAGACCACGGCGACCAAAAGCGGCGCCTGTTTATGTTCATGCTGTGTCTTTGGAAGCCTCGGAACTGAGGATGGAGAACAGGATCCACTTGGCACTGTCGCAGCAGCCGCTTCTGTCTCTGACAGATGAGCCTCCTTGCCTGTGCTTTCCTGCCCTGGGATCGTAAGGAAGTTGGGTGCCCATCTGGACCGAGATCGGGGCAAGACCCTTGTGTTTCCCCTCATGGCCTCCATTTTTCAATCCCCTCTTTCTGCCTCTCCCAACCAGGGTGAAATTGTCGGAGGGTACGAGAGGATGGAGGCTGCCCTCAGGGAGTCAGAGGACCTGGGCTTAAGGCCAGGCTCCCCTAGTGTGGCCGGGGGCAGCTCCCTCTAGTCTGCAGGCTCATGGATTGCTTCTCTAAAATGGGGACCACAAGGCACAGCCAAGTGACTTGGCAGAATCCTAGATTTGGACGTCAAGTTCATAAGCGCTTACTAGGCGGCTACCCAGGAAAGGCAATCATAGGTAGCCGCTGGCTCTCGAGGCGCTTCCGGTCCAAAGGGGGAAGAGCTGGGAGAGACAGCAGAACAACTACCCAGAAACAGGAGGTACTCAGGGCCAGGGGGGCAGCCTTAGGGGAAAGGCAACTCTTGCAGAAGACAGGCTGCTGTTCACACGCGAAGGGACCTTGAAGGGCATTTCAGCCAGCTCCGAGACTTGCCAGGAGGGACAAAACGCCAGGAAGGTGAGCCAGTCAACACAGTAAGTGTTAATGAGATCTCTGGATGGGCCGGGGGCTGTGTTCTGGGGTACCAAGAGAAACTCTGCTTGTTTATTCTAAAGTTTTCTTTCTTGCTCAGTGGAGGAGGGCAGTTGGGAGGAACAGAAAAATGGTTCTGAATTGGAAAAAAAGTATTTAACAGTTAAGAATCCCTAACTTCCATGCCAAGGGGAGGATCGAGCAGAAACCACATGTATGCAGAACACACACACATGTACTAGATGTGTACACATGTATCAACATGTACACACAACACACATTTTATATAAATACATGCGTGTTTGTATGTATACTTGTCGATATATTAAACTGATTAAATAGTAAATCAATTTTAAAATGATAAAATTTAAATATAATTATGTATTGATTCCCTTAAAATAGATATACATATATACATTTAAACCTTATCTTCTGTCTTAGTATCAATTCTAAGACAGAAGAGTGGCAAAGGCTAGGCAATTAGGGTTAAGTGACTTGCTCAAGGTCACACTGCTAGGAAATATCTGAATTCAAATTTTAACCCAGGTCCTCTTGAATCCAGGTCTGGCACTTTATTCATTGTGCTACCTAGATGCCCTCATGTAATGTTATTTTAAATGAATCAATACATATTATGAAGTTTTTTATTTTTAATTATACACACACATTCAAGCATGGCCAGACCTTTCATTTTATGGTAAGGGGGGGGGGGCTCCTGGTGGGGGTGCTCTCTTTCCATGCAGGTCATGACCTGCTCTTTTATATTCAGAGAGAGTTGTCTAAGACTGAGTTCTCAAACTTTTTGGTCTTGAGACTAACTCCTTTACTCTCTATTTAAAAAAAAAACAAACCCTCCCTTCTGCCCTGGAGCCATTGGCTACAAGGCAGAAGAGTGGTAAGGGCTAGACAATGGGGGTCAAGTGACTTGCCCAGGGTCACACAGCTGGGAAGTGTCTGAGGTCAGATTTGAACCCAGGAACTCCTGTCTCTAGGCTTGGCTCTCAATCCACTGATCTACCCACCTGCCCCCTAACTCCTTTACACTCTTAAAAATTATCAAGGATACTACCTTCCTAGGAGCTTTTGTTTATGTGGATTATATTTATTAAAATCCACCATATTAGAACACCAAACAGAACAATTTATAAATGAATATATTAATGCATCCAAAATAATATATAACCCATTATATATTAACATATATTGATGTTTAAAAAAACCCTATATTTTCCAAAACAAAACAAAACAAAAAACAGTAGAAAGAATGGCACTGTTGTATGTACTTTTGCAAATCTCTTTAATGTCTGGCTTAATAGAAGACAGCTAGATTTTCATAGTTGCTTCTGCATCCAATCTGTTCCAACATGGTTTGGTTGAAAAAAATGAAGAAAATCTGGCCTCACCCAGATATGGAGTTGGAAAAGGGAGGAATATTTTAAAAGACAAATAATGCATAAATATGAAAATTAGTTTTGACATCATGATTCCCCTGAAAGATTCTTGGGGAATTTCAGGGGTTCCAGGATGACATTTAGAGAAGGACCATTGGTGTAAGATATTGAGAGCTTCAGGATTTAACGAAGGTCAAAGAAGTATTTAAGATAGTTCCTAAATGCAGGTTTTCTTGCCACGTTCCCCCCTCCCCCCAAGATTGTTCCTCTATCTCATACAAAATAGACACAAATTAGCTGTTATTTTGACCATACAGCATAGAATTCTAGATGGAGACCTAGCCTGAGTCCATAGTTCCTATGGACACCAGTCCCTTAAATTCTTAGTACCTTAATAACTGCAACACATATAAAGTCGTATGATGAGTGCTCAAAGGCTACTTCCTCATTTTGCATATGAGAAAATCAAGGCCAGGAAGGTAAGGCTGCTTGCCCAATTGCTAGTGTCAGAGCTAGGATTTAACTTGGGTTTTTCTGCCTTCAAGTCTGTAACTCTGTCTACCGAGATGTCAAGCCCCAGCCCATATTCTGACCCACAATACGACCGAGCGCCTCATATTAAAATACAAGTGGGAAATAGCTAATGAAATAAATTAAAATTCAATAAAATATAATGTTAGCATTGTGGTTTTCTAAGTTCACATACTCCTGGCTACCAGAGGTCTTTAGGTACAGTTTAGTGGCCCCATTCCTATGGTATACCAGATGCTTCTCATTCTCTCCCATTTCCAGGTGTTGAATGGTTGTTGGTCTACATTGGTAATGACGATTTCCTACATTAATGAAATGGTCCCAAATCAAACTCAAGGTTAATACAGCAGCATCAATTCCCAGCAGCCAACAATTAGCTGATGCATCACTGCTACAACTATCTAGCAGGTGTTGCTTTCCCTGGACCATAGAAAGGCTTCAACATCCTGGAAACCAGGGTCAACAGAAGAGTGCAAAAAGAATCCCTGACACCCCAAGCCACCATTAACTCCAGTCACGACACCGTCCCAGAAACCTAGATGCCTAATAGTGTTCTTGTTCTTCTGAGAACTTTGCTGATGTTGGTTTTCCAACTAGAGCTATGCACATTGACATCTAGAGAGAAGTCACTGTTTCATAGAAATAATCTATGTTGTAGGAAGGAGGAAGAGAGAATACCCTTCTACCCATTAAAAACCCAACATCTGCTTCTGTCTTTTGAGGATTATTCCATTTGTTAGAATCTCTATGTCTAGTCAGGTCTTTGTGGCTATTATTATTATCATCTTCAAGGCTATATCTTCTTTCTTAAGTCCAGAATGAGAATAAATCTTCTACACCCCAATTCTTGGTGACTCCATTATTTATATTGAAAACATAACATCTTGGCCTTCTTTCCAATTCCTCAAACTCCTCAAATCCATTGATTTCATTTTTTCACTCTCCCTCCCAGTCATTCAGTGGGTTGGTCACACCAAAGACTTCACCATCCAAACAAAAACTATTTCTGAAATTTTGGACTCTGAAATGATCCTCTTTGATCACAATCTCTGGACCTTCCAGCTTCTGTATTCCCTACCAGTCCCCTTAAATAAGGGGTTATTAACCTTATTTGGGTCCTTAGATCTTTTGGTTAGTCAGGTGAAGCCTGTGGACACCTCAAAATAATGTGTCCTACTTACATTCATACATGACAGAAATGTGTAATTTCAGTTAGAGGTTAGTGAAAATAAAGATGCTATTTTTGCATACCCAAGGAGAAAGCACACCTCCCCCAATCTATCTAGCTTCTTGTATTTGAATCTTTGTTCTTTTATTTATTATTACTGTGATATTGTTCAAGCCACATAACCTTTGCTAAAAGCCTTAGGTTCCTCATATGTAAAATGAGAGGATCACACTACATGGCTTCTTTCAGCTTTAGATACTATTTTTTTGGTCACTTTTCCTTCCTTTAATAAGACATTGTCTTTAATTCTTAAGTCCCTTGCCTCTCTGTCCTTCTACTTTTAATTTCCTCGTAAAAAGGAAAAAAAATAGGTCAGCCCTATCATCCCTTTTATATGACTTGTGAGGTACAGAAAAGGAAGTCCTGAAATCCCAAGAACTGGGTTAATTACAAGTGCTATCTAACTTCCACTGGGCTCTCACCTCTGTAGAGATTTCCTTTCATTCATCTCTGTTTTACTCTATTACCTTCTCCAGAGACTATTCCAAACCTTCTCCTCTCTCCCTAAGCCTTCCATTCCTAAGCCAATGATTTTGTTTACTGCTTTACCGAGCTTGAGGTCATCCATTACAGATCCCTCATGGTGGGGAAAGGACCTCAGTGGTCATTTATTTCAACCTCTACCTCTGAAGCAATTATCTTCATTATGACTTCAAAAAGTAGCTATTTAGGCATTGAAGGATCATAAATCTAGAGCTGAAAGGGACCTTGGGGGCTGTCTAGTCCAACTCTCTCATTTTAGTAATGAAAAAATTGAGGTCTTCCCCAGTTGACAAATCGTCAAAGTATATGAACAAGCACTTTTTCATTTCTTCATAGGAAGAAAATCAAGCTTTCAATGACCATACGAAAAAATGTTCCAAATCACTAATATGTAGAGTAATGCAAATTAAAGCAACTCTAAAGTTCTACCTTACACTTACTATATTGGCAAAGATGACAACAAAGGAAAATGGCAAAAGCTTCAAGGCCTGTAGGGAAAAAAGGAGTACTGAAGCTTCGTTGCTCTAAATGTGAAGTGGCCCAGACATTTTGGAAATGATTTTGAAATTAAACAGAAAATTTGCTAGAGTGGGAGTATTTGCTCAGTATACTAAGAGCCAGGCTTAGAGATGGGAGATCCAGGGTTCAAGCCTTGCCTCAGACACCTCCTAGCAGTATGACTCTGGGCAAATCAATTAACCTAAACCGTTGATATGTTATATGATACATGATTCTATGATATGTTATCATATGATAATATGATATATTATCACATCATATCATATATGACATGATAATGATTCTAAGATGAAAGGTCAAAGTTTTCAAAAATTTGATAAAGCTCATTGTCTTTGATCCTCTAGTACCCACAGAGAACTAAGAATGAGCAAAAAAATCCATAGGTACAAAACTATTTATAACAGTTCATTTGTTTCTTTTGGTATGTTTGGAGAGAGAGTAAAAGAAGAGACCGAGATAGAGAGAAAGAGAGAGAGAGAAAGGCCTTTCAATTGAGAAATGCCTGAACAAATTATGGTATATGAATATTGTAGAATACTACCGAAACATGAAAAAAATATGAAAAGAATATTTTCAGAGAAACCTAGGAAAATTTGTATGAACTAACACAGAATGAAGAGAAAAAATAGGGGAATAATTTATATAATAAAAACAGCACTGTTAAGACAAACAATTCTGAGAGTTTTAAGAACTCTGATCAATTCAATGACCAACCATAATTCTAGAAACTTGATTATGAGGCATGTTACCCTTCTCCTAACAGAAATGTAATGGACCCAAGATGCAGATTAAGACTTATATTTCTGGACATAACCAACAAGGAAATTTGTTTGACATACTTATACATATTTATTATAAAAGCTTTCTTTTTTCTTTTATGGTTGGGAGTTGGGTGGGAGAAATAATGAAATATTTAATTGAAAAAAGAAAATGAAGTGACCAGTACATAGTTTTAATTTAATTACCTAAGATAGAATTTGAACACAGGACTTCTAATTCCAGAGCCAGTGTTCTCTCCATTGTGCCATGCTACTCTTAAGTTTATCTCTTGAGTTTAGTAATTCTATTTTAGAAGTTGATTTAGCAAGCAAAAAATTCATTATTTTTATCAGAAATATATTCATTAAACATATAAATACACACACAAATGTTATTCTATATATGTTTATTGTGTATCTATGTACTAAATATGTAGCTATATTTGTCCAAATGTATATCTAATTCAAACTCTTTAATTCCATTTTCATCTATTTATATCCATCTAGGCAGCTAGGTGGCACAGTGGATTGAGTGCCTGGCATAGAATCATGAAGATTCATTTTCCCATTTTCAAATCTGGCCTCAGATTCTTACTAGCTATGCCACTCTGGGAAAATCACTTAAATCTGTTTGCCTCAATATCCTCATATGTAAAATGAGGTGGGGAAGAAAATGACAAATGATTTCAGTCCATTTGCCAGTTTCTGAGTTGTTTTTCAGTTCTGTCTAACCAACAATAAACCCGTTTGGGGTTTTCTTGGCAAAAATACTGGAGTAGTTTGTGATTTCCTTTTCTAGCTCATGTTGAGGACTGTGGAATATTAATGTTTTTCCAGGACAATATATTTAAAATACAGAGGCCATCAGGTCCAATCTACTGACTTTACAGAACAGAAAACTGAGCAAGGGAGATACAAAGACTTGCCTAAAGCTATATACAGATATGAAGCAGAAAACCACTCATTTGAATTTAGAACGTGTGCCACCATGTTCAGGTTTCTTTATATTAAACATATTCTTTTAGACTTAAATTTATCAGTCCTTAGGAGTTGCTTAGGGCATTTAGAAGTTATGCAACCTGCTTAAGGTCCCATAACTAATATGGATGAGATCTGAATTTAGCTCTTTCCAATTCTAAGTGGTATGCCACCCATCACTTCTCATTGCCTTAGTGGAAGCTGGGCACCTTGAATAATAAAGCTGGAAGGGACCTTCATCCTGTCCTACTTTCCACCCGATATCCAAGCCCCATCCAATATTCCCCTTTGAAATATTCTTGATGGTAGAATGCTACTAAGATTCTATAGTTCTGTTAACTTAAAGCTTAATGCCACACTGCTGCCACATTTTATTAGTTGTTCAAAGGACATGTTGACCTCCTAGGTCAGTTTTTCTCTTTATTTCCATGCAGAATTTAATATGAAAAATTCAAATCTTTCTTATCATTAAAATCACTCTCTAGGACAAGTTGACCCAAGAGAATATTTGATTCCATCTGTAAAAAAATTAAGTACCTACTCTGGACAATTCACATTTCCAGACACTGGAAATAAAGAAAAGGAACTATTAAAAAAAAAATATATATATAGGAGTGCTTTATAATGGTGGTGGAACTTATGCTTTGACTGCTGGAGAAAGAAGAATTTCAAATGGAAGATATGCTATTCCAAGGGATAGAGGATGATATTCACACACATTATACATACATACTTATATGCACACTATATATATATATATATACATATATATATATATATATAAAGAGAGAGAGAGAGAGAGAGAGAGAGAGAGAGAGAGAGAGAGAGAGAGAGAGAGAGAGAGAGAGAGAGAGAGAGGAGGGGGGTGGGAGAAGAGAGAGGAGATCTTTGTATAGCTATCTATCTAAACAGATAGGGTTATATATATACACAGAGAGAGGGGAAGATGCTAGTAGAATAAATACATAGAGGGCTGCTATCAAAAGAAACAGGGAGTTTTAAATGGAGGGAGACAGTAAGAAAAATACTCCCATGAAGCTTGCAGAATCCTAAAGTTATACTATGATTCTTTGTGATACTGTAGAGATATGAAACACTGCAGTATCTTGCCTATTGAACTGAAAAAAGACATGGAGGCTTCAGCCTTAGTGGTTCATCCATTCAATATCCTTAGAAGGCTATAACCCAGGGAAGGAGGCTGAAAGATGGGGAATAAAAAAAAATACCATAATTGGAAAACAGTGATTGCACTTCCTACAGATACTCTATCTGCCAGCCTGGCAGCTGGTCATATTAACTGCCATCATCCCACACTACATATTTGCCACCATTGTCCTCCTTTCTTGAGTATACATTGCAGAAGTCTATAGTTATCTACTCACTTCAGGCCATTAAATGGTTTTTAGCACCAGTAATGCACTATGCGAGGCTAGGCAATGGGGACACAAAGTCAACCAAAGAGACAAACACTCATTCCAAGGAGTTCACATTCTATTTGAGGAATTCAGCATCTACAGAGATGAGTAAAGTCAAACTATGTACAAGATAACATCAAGAGAGTGAGGGTGCTAACAACTAGAGTGGGGGGCATCAGAAAGCATTCATGCTTTGAAGGAACTATTGGGGGTTTTAACAGGTGGAGGTGAGGAACAGATACATTCAAGGCACAGGATCTATGCAAAGTTGCAGAGGGGGGAGATAGAAAACTTTAATGAATAAAGAAGACCAGTTGCACTAGAAAAGAGAATCTGAGAGGAGAGCTCAATGAAGTAACTGAGAAGGTAGATGGAAACCAGTCTGTGGAAGTTTTTAGAAGCTGGGTTGAGGAGTTTTAATTTTATCCTAGTGTCAACAGTGATCCTAAAGATTTTTGTATAATGAGGAGACATGGGAATACCATTTTGGAAGCTAAGTAGAATACTGAGTAGAGAGGGAAGAAACTGGAAACAGGGAGAGTAATCAAGAGATTTTAGCAATAGTCTGGATATGAGATCATGAGGTCATGACTGTAGTAGTGGAAAGCAGGGGATCAATGAGAGAGATGGTGGTGGTTGCAGAAACTAGACGTTGTAATTTACCTCATGTGGGGAATGAGGAAGAATGGAGAGCTGAGGAGGACTCCTAGGCTGTAACCTTCACCCTATGAGGAATCAGTTTTCTCATGTATAAAACTGATGGGGTTAGCCTAGACAATTTCCAAGTTCTCACCCATCAGTGCTAATATTTTTGTAACCGATTGGATCTATCTCTGGAGAATCTATTCTAAATATCTGTGTGAAAATCTATTTTTTCATTTTCATCTTTAATGTGCATCAAATAACCATTAAAAGATAAAACCCAAACTGTTTTGAAATTAAATATTCCCTTTCTACTCTAACCCTCTTTTTACCTTCCCACAGAGTTTTCTTTTCCTTATGGAAGGCAAAAGATGATTTCCATTTCTCTGTACCACTTTCTTACATAATCACTGTCCAGGTCACAACTTCGGATTTGAAAGTCAACTGAAGAATAGTGTTAAGATTACAATATATGGACTTTTCTTCTAAAAATGATTAGAGATGAGAACTCCCAATCCTTAGCATGTCTTAGAGTATTATTTGATATTCTGGATGCAATTCTAAGTTAATTGCTGCTGAAGTTAAAGCAACCACACCCTGGGGCATGCATAAATTCTCATAAAAGTGATCACAATTTTGCTATTTATGGAGAAGCACTGTGGTGTAGCAAATAGATTACTGGATTTGGAGCCAAGAGAGACTTGGCTTAAATCTTGCCTCGGGCACTTCCTAACTTTGTGATGACATTTCATCTCTGACTCAAGGATGTCTAACCAGATCCCTTCGCCACTCAGAGATGGCCACTACACATTTCCAATAGATTCCCATGCCTCTTCTCTCTAGCTGTCTTGTGGTCTTGCCCAGTTAAGACTTAAACCTTTCAGCTCTAGAACTTTTACTATAGGGAACCCTGAGTGCTTCATGGAACCCACTATATATATAGACATATTTCAGCCCTTCTTTATGCCCCTTGGTCATCTCTAGGCAGCTGCCATCCTACTCTGAGTTCTCTGTTGCTATTTTCTCAACCTCCTTAACCCCTTCCTAGTTCTAGAGCACCAATAAAATCACCACTGTCACTGAAAAGAATGTGTTAATCTACCACCCCTCTGGCTCTACTCATCAACCTTATATTTCTAAACAAAATACTCTTCCCTGGCACCACTGCTTTAAAGGGGATGTCCTACTCTTATAACACATGCTCCTTGGGTCCAGGTCTGTCTTTGTTCTTGCCACCTTGTATTTAAGATTCAACACAGTGCTAAACTCATAGTAAACTCTTGAAACACTTTTTCTTTCATTCATATCTGTAAAAAGAGACCACACCTGGCATTCCTAATACTCAGTTTTATAGTGAGGTTTAAATGGGAAAATGGAAGTAAAGTGTTTTGAAAATCGTAAGATATCAGTTATTTCTTACTATTATTATGGTTAGTGGCTTTTTCACCAGTTATATGTTTTTCTCTTTATAAACAAACTAAGTATTTCTCTTTGGGAAAATAGAATGCTTAGGAAAAAAGTTTCTGACTCAGAGAACTCTTGCTTTTGGACACCCTTTAAGAACCCCAAAATACTATGTATGAGTCATGAGAATTCACTGATTATGGCTTAGAGTCCATGGAATGCTACAGAGATCAATGAGATCAAAGGGTCTAACAACATATAAATGTATCTATTATATCTAATTTTCTGAGATAATCTGGATATTATAGGGGAAAATGGTACTAGGTCTTGAGAAGTTTTTTACAAGTATCATATGTAATTTTTATCTATAGCTAACATGCAACAAGGGAAACGAGGAACCTAACTCTGCTGGCAATGCCCAGGTCCTATTAATATATCAAAAATTCCAAATTAGGGGGCAGCTAGGTAGTTCAGTGAACTGAGAACCAGGCCTGAAGCCAGGAGGTTCTGGATTCAAATCTTGTCTCAGTCTCTTCCTATCTGTATGATCCTCGGCAAGTCATTTAACTGCCATCATACAGCTCTTACTGCTCTGCTGCCTTGGAACCAATACACACTATTGATTCTAAGACAGAGGGGAAGGATTTTGAAAAAAAAGATTTCAATGTACTCTATGGCTATAAGTGACATGAGTAATCTTGTCATCTTTATAATGCTTACCTAAGTATATTCATGTATAACCCTGCATTCTATTTGTGAAGGCCCTGAGCCATCGTTCCCCAGTTCTACCATGAAATCGTTGATCTGTGGACATCCCTACTGGACTCTACCTTTGAATGCCAAAAGAGTAAGGACTGGCAACTAAGCAAGCTACTGTGCAGAGACTGCCAACCTCTGAACCAGACCCTCTCTGAATCTCCAGGCACATGCACTCATTGTTGCCAAATACATTTAAATGGATCCTCCATGAGCTAGATGTGAACACATAACCATTACATGGAAGTCAGTTCCATCTGCAGCTATAAAAAAACAAAACAATCAAAGGACCCTTACCCCACATAGCTTCTTCAGAAGGCTTTTTCTGGGTCTCTCCACTACTAGCGATTCCTCCTCTCCTCCAACTTCCATGATTACCTTATTTCTACTTTTTATGCATAGCGTCAACTTATATATGTATATACATATATATATATATATGTATATATATATATATATATATACACATACACAGTATGTTCCTTGAGAGCAGGGATTTTTTTCACTGTTTCTTTTGTACCTCTAGAGCAGTGCCTGACAAATAGGAGGTGCTTAGTAAGTCTTTATTGGTTGATCCTAATCACTTTCTAGGTTCCCCTTCTATCTCAACATCTAACTCTAGGAATAAAATAGGAGCATTCCTGTCAATTTAGTTTTGAACAAGAAGACACATTTATGCAAAGTTTTAAGTTGTGTTGTTCAGTCATCTTCCACTTGTCATGACCCCATTTGAGGTTTTCTAGGGAAAGATTTTGGAGTGGTTTGGCATTTCCTTCTTCAGCTCTTTTGACAGATGAGGAAACTGAAGTGAACAAGGTTAGGTGACTGGTCCAACTGAGGCTAGGTTCAACTCATAAAGATGAGGCTTCCTGACCCCAGGCTAGGTGATTTATACACTGTGGCAGTGTCTAGCTTCTCCCAAAGTTTTAGGTTTACAAAGTGATTTCCCCACAAGAGCATAGATTTAGAATGAGAGGAAACCTTTGAGTTCATCTAATCCATTCTCTTCCATTTTATAGATATGAAAACTGAGTGCCTGAGTACCAAGTGACTTATTTAAAGTGGCAGAGCCAGGATTTGAATCCAGATATTTCATGCCTAAATTCAGGGTTCTTTACACTGGGCTTAGTAGTTAATATTCTCTCTTCCCCCTGATCAAAGTGAGGACAGCTCCTCTAATTCTTTAACTCCTAATCCAGCAAGCTTTCTCCTCCATTCTATAGTATTTCCTGTAACCAATCACACACACACACATATATACAATCATACACACATTATATATACATATATAAACACTAGTTTGTGTATATATAGTATATATTCATATGTGTATATATAAAAATCCATCAATCAATAATCATTTATTTTCTCTCCAGTAATAGATTGTATTTTCCTCTAATTACACATAGAAATAGTTTTTAATGTTTGCTTTCTGACATTTGGCAATCCAAATTCTCTCTCTCTCTCCATTCTCCCCACCCCAAGATGGCAAATGATCTGATTTGGGTTATACCTGTGCAGTCATAGAATATATATTTCCATATTCACCATATTGTGAAAGAAAATACATATTGCACACACAAAAAACCTCCCAAATAAGCATTTCTTAAATGTAAACTGTATGCAAGGTGCTGGGTATATAGGGACAAAAATGAAGGGACTTGCCTTGGTCACAGAGTTATGGGAGGACCAGAAATTTCACAGAGAAGGGAAATGTTGGCTTAGAGTCACACAGGTAAAATTTCAGACCTGACATTGAAACCCAAATCTCTCCTAAATGTAAATCCAACCTTCTTTCCTTGTATTCTGCTGCCTTGGATAGGATTCCCATTCTGGGGTAGCTGATAAACTGGATGGGTCAGCCGTGGCAGGTGGAATATGTCTCTCATTCCACAGTCCCCCTTTAGACCTGGGGAAGTAGTGACATAGGGCAGCTTGCCAGATCCTCCAAAGAGGAAGGTGTTTTAGATTTAGATGCCTGAGAAGTCTAGCAAATGCTTTGACCATGATTCCTGTTCACCCTTGCCCAGTCCTTGAGAGTGTAGGAGGTGTACTGACATTTCTACCTTCAAATACTCGAGATACTAATTAGAATCAATTTAAATGAAATACATTCAAGTCAATAACACATTGATTAAATGCCTACTAAGTGCAAGGTACACATAGCATGAAAAAAAATATTCCGGATCCTGCCCTTGAGTAGTGTTCTTTCCACTGGGGTTGGGGGGAAATATTTCCAGTGTTAGAAAGAGTACAGTGGAAGCAAAGGGGGATGTTGTTGGTTTAATTCAGTTCTGTTCAACACACATACTTTTTTCCATGGCTGTCCAATTCCTAACAGACATTCCCTCCTAACCTGCATCTGTTGGAATTCTTAGCTCCTTCTCTTTAGGGTTCAGCTTACTTATATTCTCTAAGAAACCTTTCTACTTTACCTCCAAATCATTCTATGCCTTCTTTGTTTTCATTGTGATAAACATCTACATATAATGGGGTCTGCTCTAACTGGACTACAACCTCTGTAAGGGTAGGGATTGTTTCAATTTTGTCTTTGTATCTCCAGTGACTAGTACAGTACCTGGAATATATGATACTATTCGGTCACTTTTTGGCCATATTGGACTCTTTGTGATCTCATTTGGTGTTTTCTTGGCAAAGATACTGGAGTGCCATTTCTTCTTCAACTCATTTTATAGATGGGAAACTGAGGCAAGCAGAATTAAGCGATTTGCCCGGGGGGTACATAGCTAGTAAGTATATGAGGCCAAGATTTGAACTTTGGTCTTCCTGGCTCCAGACCCAGCACATAGTAGGTGTTTAATAAGTGTTTATTCAAATAGAAGTTCCTTGAAGGCAGGGAGTGGTACTATGGTAGGTGCATAATGAATACTTGCTGGTTGATTGACTGATGGTAAGGTGGAAGCTTACTACATTATAGTACAGCCCTTTTCTTTCATATCAGATTCCTTCTAAAATATCCCTAAGCACATGGACAAAGCTGTCAAAGGCATGCTTCTTTTTTATCCCTCACATGGGAACAATTTTCAATTCAACAAGCACTTGTGAAGTGTCCAGGGCAGAGTAGTCAGACTGGGTCCCAAAGAAAATATAATATTTAGGTAGTCCCAGATGGAGAAATTACCTCAGATTCAGCAAGACTTGGATTCCAGTTCAATCCCTGGAACACACTGGCTATGCATGACCCTGGTCAAATCCCTTAACTGTTCAGTGCCTCCTGTTATCTCTAAGACCAGAAGTTACAGAGAAATTGTCAACTTGCATGAGTACCAGGGAAGTTTCTCACTTGGAGTTCTATATACCCCACATCCAAAACAACAAAAGATGTGCCCAGCACCATGCTAGGGATTGGTCATCTCTCCTATTAGAATGTAAACTCCTTGAAAGCAAGGATGGTATAATGTTTGCCTGTCTTTTTATTCTCAGAACTTACAATGTCTGTGCACTTAATAATAATGATGATGATGATAACAATAATTAATCAAAATAAATAGTATTAATTAATAATAATATAATAATGTTTAAGAAAAGCTTATTGAGTGACCTTGGGTTCTATGTCTTTCTATGCCTGGCACATGGGAGACACTTGCCTTGGCTTAAGAATGTGCTTGAGGACAGAGTTCTCACAAAGATCACAGAGTTGTGATCTATGCCGAATTTCTTAGCCATCTATACTGGTTGTGCTTTCCTTTGTGCTCCAGTTCTCTCTCTCTCTCTCTCTCTCTCTCTCTCTCTCTCTCTCTCTCTCTCTCTCTCTCTCTCTCTCTCTCTCTCTCTCTCTCTCTCTCTCTCTCTCTCTCTCTCTTCCTTTCTTTCTTTCTTTCTTTCTTTCTTTCTTTCTTTCTTTCTTTCTTTCTTTCTTTCTTTCTTTCTTTCTTTCTTTCTTTCTTTCTTTCTTTCTTTCTTTCTTTCTTTCTTTCTTTCTTTCTTTCTTTCTTTCTTTCTTTCTTTCTTTCTTTCTTTCTTTCTTTCTTTCTTTCTTTCTTTCTCCCTTATGAAATAGAAATGTTAATCTGTGTTGAACTATTTCTTATTGAAATAGAAAGGATGATCTGTGTGACACTATGATGTACCTGGCTTACTAGAGAGAACTGCTAATATGGAGACACACCTGATGGTACTTAGTTACAATGGAGGTAGAGGTACTACAGAGATAGGGAGAGATGGAGCCACAGGGGATACTGCTACAGGAAAATGCACTGGGGTTTGCCTACTGATCCCTATTGATGACTAGTGGATCAATAGTTTTCCTAATCTCCTCCTACCCTCTCTCCCTCCCTTCTCCAACCTCTCCCTCCCAGTTTCTTCTTGAAGCCTTGGGTTTCACCCCCCCCCTACCCCCCCCCAGTGGTGTCAAGCCTTAATTCCTCCAGAGGGAGATAAAGTGTGTTGTTCCAGGGCAAATGCAGAGTCCAGGCATTGCAGAAGGTAGCTTAGCTGTAATCCTCCCCACAGACAGGACAATAGGACTAGATAACCCTTCAAGGCTCCATGTGTGTAGTAGTAAATCCCAAGCTTCAATCCTTTGTGGACAAATGGGAAAAACCCAGTTGTTAAGCTCATTAAGAAATGCTTCAGTAGGCTGCAGAGATCATTAGCCTATAGGCTAAATCACCCTTGCCACAGGGGCAGAAAGCACAGCTTCTTTCTGACACACAGAAGGGACATAATGGGGTTGTCATCTCATACTATCTGCTGGGAGTGTACCGACACAAGAGCTACTGCACATGCATGCCTGTGTGTGTGTGTGTGTGTGTGTGTGTGTGTGTGTGTGTAAAAATCACGTCTCCAAATCAATCGATTCCGCAGGCTGAGGAGGGCATTTGCAGGAGCATCCTTTCATTTCTTCCACAACATTTAATAAGTACAGAGAACTGTGGGGGAGATGCAAAGTTTTAGAGAAGTTATCACCTTTACCTTAAGTAACAACAATTCGATTACCTTTAAATGTTTCACACGTGTGCCTCAGAATTACCCTATGGGGTTGTTGCAATTATTAGTCTTATTTTACAGATGAGGAAACTGAGCCAGACAGAATGATTTTAAGTGACTTGCCCAGGGTTTTACAGCTAGAGAATATCTGAGGCAACTTTTGAGCTCTATTCTTCCTGACTCATGATCAAAGGGCTAGAGTTATAGAAGGAACCTCAAAGGCCTGATAGTTGTTTTTAGAGATGAGGAAATTGAACCTCAAGGAAGTTAAATGACTTGCTTAGGGTCAGAGAGCCAGCCCCAAGGGCAAAATTTGAATGCAGCTCCCCTGCCTCCAGAGCCAGTGTTCCTTTTGCCTCCTTAACTTTTTTTCTTCTTCAATGACTCCAAGTCCTGAATTCTAGAGGGCTCTGGACTTAGAGTTAGGAAAACCTGAGTTCAAATCCTGTCTCAGACACTAGCTGTATCTGCTACAGCTCTCCATCTGCAAAATGGGGGTACTATTAGCATCTTCCAGAGTTACTGAGAGGATCAAATGAGATCTCTGTAAAAAACTTTGCAAACCTTAAAGTAGCATATAAATGATATCTGTCTGATGATGATGAAGATGCTATGGGGATGAAGTAACTTCCCCAGTTCCCAGAGATAGTTATTTTCAGGGGTGGAACTTGAACCCAGATTTTAGGATTTCTAGAAACAGTGACATTTTCACTGTACTGCTCTTTCCTTCAGGTCAAAGCTAGGACCAGGTATTTGGGGGTTCTTAATTTGAATTAATAGTAAAAGCTGTGAGAAAAGATGGATGCTTCATCTCATCCCTCACAGGAGGAATACTCTACTGAGGAATCCACTGAATCCTGAGGAACTTCCCTAATTTTCACATTTTCTTTTCAGATCCCACACTCTCTCCCTCCCACTTCCCCTGCCCTCCATTTGAGAAAACAAGAAAATGAAACTCCTGTTAAGAAAGAAAAGCAACAGCTCGGGAAGAGGATGGAAGGTGGTGGCAAAGAGAAGTTTCTTGAAGGAAGGGACTGCTTTTCTGTCTCTGTAGCTTGAAAGTAGGGACTTCATGCTTGTTAAATGGAGAAAGGAAACAGAGGATGGAGAGTGAGAAGTAAAGAGCGGCCAGAAGACCCGGAAGGCAAGTGAACGGAGCCTTTCAAGAAAGGTCACTGAGAAGAAGGATGGAGTCAAAGAAATAGGATGTGACAAGAAGCAGATCATTGCTGACATTTAAGAGAGCAGTTTTCCTAGAGAGAGAGGGAATTCAGTTTCCAAGAGTTGAGGATGAATTCAGTAGAAGGAAAATATGCTGCATTTGGGAAGTTTGCCGATATGATTTAATATAAAATGTTTGGCTAGATACTGATGATACAAAGACTTTATTATTATTATGATTATATTGTTAATGGTATGGTCCTGGTCTTTAAGGTGCTTAAAATCTAGTGGTTTCTAATATGGTTTTCCCCTTTTGCTAGGATTAACTCCCTCTTGAGTTTGCCCTCATTTTCTTTATATATCTACTTAGCATTTATTTGTCTGAAAAATGGAAAAAAGCTCTGATTAAGCCTGCTTCTGTTATTTACTACCTGTGTGATCCTGGGTGAGTCATTTGAACTTTCTGGACTTTAAATTTCTTGTATGTAAAATGTAGGAGGTGGACTGAGTAGTCTCTCACATCCTCAGATGTACGTCTACAGCTACATTTCTGGTCCTCTCATTCCTTCTTCCCCAATGTGTAAGTTTCTTGGGAAAGAGTTTGTTTCTTTTCATGTTCTTTTTGTCCCCAGTGCCCAGCACACAGTAAACATTTAATAAATGCTTGCTGAACTTGATGCCAATGGAGAGAAAGAACAATTGCAAAAATTCTTCAAATCAGGATGCACTAGAAAAAGGATCTGGACAAGTTTCTAAAAGGAAAAATTGCTTTTCCCGTCTTATAAGCAGAGACAGAATCCAGGTAGTTTATCTGATAAACTGAAAACCAATTAAATGTTCAATAATAAGGCAAACAAGAGGCAGAGTTGTGCAGTGGATAGAGAGCTGACTTTTAACGCTGGGAAGACTTGGATTCGAAGGTCTGCCTTTGACACATACTGGCTTGTGTGACTGTGGGTAAGTCACTTCAACTCTAGAATTGTATTGAGAACATTATGTCAGCTCTCAAGATATTTACTAATGATGTAGCATTTACTTTAATGCATCAGCATTTAATTGACATCCCTTCCAGGTAGAAGAATGAGAAGCCTGTGAACAGTCTCCCCATTGCTCCCTGAATTCCCCCCAATGTGCTGAGCCCATGCCTAGATCATCCTCCCATCTCCTCTGCTCCATGGAAGACCTAACTCTTTTTGAGGGCTCAGTTCAAGGGCAGCCTTTCCCGAGTGTCCACTGTTTCCTTTCTCTTCCCCCTGAAATGACTTTGTATTTTAGATTTTTTTTTTGGTTGTATTTCTTCTTCTCTGGACCTGCTGTCTCCCAAGAGAGCATAGGCTCCCTGGGGGCCTGGTTTCCTCTGGGTTTCCCTTTTGTCTTCATGTTCACGATGCCCAAGTGCCTGATACATTGACGGTGCATATTAAGTGCATGGTAAGATAATTAACTGGTTCCCCCTCTAGCCCTAACACCAGCATCACAGTACTACAAGTCTGACTACATCAATGATTTCCATACCATCTCCTTTCTAAATGGACCGACTTCTTGCATTCCCTTTTATTGTACAACCATCTCCGCCATGTCACAAACTCCTGGCCTACTGCAGCTAACTGAATAGAAGAGAGTAATTCCTACCAGTGTCTATCTTTAATATTGTACTTCTACTTTTGGAAAGCCCTAAAATATGAAGTAACAAGTCATAGGAATGTTTCTGCTGGGCACGTTATTAGACCGATTTTACAGATGAGTAAGCCAGATCATTGAGGAGAAAGATGAGAGTCGAGTCAGCAGAGCAGCCTTCTTTAATGCATACACGCCATGGTTAGGCTGTTCCCTCTCTCTGCTGTAATTAAGCTACTGACTCCCTCCTGGGCTGAATTGAGATAGCAACACCTCTCAAATGCCAATAATTACAAGTGAGTTTTCACAACTAGAAGCAAGAACCTAGAGGTGGGCTTTCTCTTCTTTTCTTTTTTTTTTAAATGAAAGTTTTTCTTTTCAGATCTTTATCTTCCCCCCCCCCCCCCATTTCCTCTGCCCTCTAATTGAGGAAGTGAGAAAAAGAAATCTTTGGTATGAGCATGTATAGTCAAGCAAAACAAATTCCTGCACTGGCTATGTACCTGTGTGCATATCCATGTGTAAATATATTTATATGCTGTTGTTATAGTTCAGTCATTCAGTGATGTTTGACTTTTTGACCATGTGGGTTTTTCTTGGGCAAAGATACTAGAGTGTTTTGCCATTTCCTTCTCGTGTATTTATACACACAATGTACATATCACATACATGCACACACATGTATATAACATGTCTCTCTCTATATGCAACCTGAGTCCATCCCCTCTCTGTGAGGAGATGAGGAACACGTTTTAATGAGAGTACTTGGAATTGTGGTTGGTCATTGTGTTGATCAAAGTTCCTAAGTCTTTTAAAGTTGTTTATCTTTATAATATTGCTATTATTATATATATTGTTCCCCTGGTTCTCCTCACTTCACTTTGTATCTGTTCATATAAGTCTTCCCAGGTGATTCTAGAAGCAACCTCAATCATTCTTTCCAGCACAATATTTTTATTACCTTCATATTACTGTAGCTTGGCCAGCCATTCTCCAGTTGACAGGCATCCCTTCCATTTCCGATTCTTCACCATCATGAACAGAGCTTCTGTAAACAGTTTTATACTTTTGGGCTCTTTTCCTCTTCATTTCATCTCTTTCAGGAAATAAACCCAGTAGTGGTGATCACTGGGCCAAATGGTATCCATGGTTATTTTTGAGCATAATTCCCAACTGATTTCTGGAATGGCTGGGCCAGTTCTCAGCTCTATCATCAAAGCATCAATGGGTCTACTCTCCCACAGCTCTTCTGATATTTGTCATTTCCCTTTTTTTGTCCACTTTGTCTAATTTTTGGGTTTTGGGTCGAACCTCAGAGTTATTTTAACTTGTATTCCACTAATTATTAGTGATTTTGGAACATTTTTTGCATATGGTTATTGATGACTTGGATTTCCTTAAAGGCATTTGATTTTCACTACAACTCTGGGAGGAAGGTGTCATTCTTCTTCTTCTCATTTTTCAGATGAGTAAACTGAGGCAGAGGGAGGAGAAATAACTTGTCCAAGGTTACATAGTATATGTTTGAGGCAGAATTCAAACTCAGGTCTTCCTGAATTCAAGTTTATCACTGTTTCTGTCTTCCTTCACTGCACTCAGTACATTCAAATAATCTAATGGATGCAGGATCTCATCAATACTGATACTCCTTCCAGGTATGCTGGGGGCCAACCCAACAAAACCTACCCATCTTGCAGAGGTCTCTTCAATGTCCTTCCATAAGTTTGCAGTGAGGAGGTACCAGTATATGCTGGGGACCTTCCTTGGGTTCTCTTGACATTCTCTGGATACCCATGGGTTATTCCTCTTCCTTTATTCCTACTCTGTGAATGACCCATCTAAAAATTGGGGAGGGGGTATGTATTTTTTCCTGTTTTAGAAGGAGTTGCAGCCTAGGTAGCCCTTTGAGTAATATGGAATCTTGATTATCTGGCATTTAGTATGACTTGCCCAGCCTTCCCCTCTGGGGATGGGTATGTATGGAAGAATCTCTTTTCCTCTTACTTTTTACAAGTTTAATTTGGGATTTGAATACTGATGTTTTATCAAGACATTTAACAGAGCCTATTACTATACCAACCTCTGAGGATGTTCTCTGTGCAGAAAATTTATGGCATTACAGTGAGGGGAATCAGGTCCATTAATGTGTAAAATGCATATGAAAGACTGGAGAAAGAGTAAGTTTCAATTTAATGCCTCATCATTTTAATTCGTATGCAGACACAGTGGATAGAATGTAGGGGTTGGAGTCAGGACAACTGGTAATATAACCCAGGGCAAGACACTTAACCAGTCTCATCCTCTATTTCCTCGATTGCAAAATGGGATAATAATTGGTTTTCAGTCCTGTCTCACTCTTTGTATCTTCATTTGGGGTTTTCTTGGCAAAGATATTGGAGTGAATTGTCATTTCCTTTTCCAACTCTTTTTTTACAGATAGGGAAACTAAGGTAAACAGGATTAATTGACTTGTCCAGAGTCATACAGCTTGTAAATATCTGAGGCTGGATTTAAACTCATGACATGTCTTCTTGACTTTAAACCCAGTACTCTAGCCATGTACCACCTAGCTGTTCAGGATAATAATAGTGCTTAAAATGAATAATAGCTAATATTTACACAATGCCTTAAGGTTTGCAAACGACCCTTACAATAATCTTGAGAAAGGGGTAATAATTATGATCCTCATTTTAACAATGATGGAACCAAGGCAGAGGTTATGTGACTTACTCAGGGTCCTACAGGTAATAAGTATATGAATCCAAATTCAATCCCAGGTTTTGTCTTCATAATTCTGTACCCTGGGTCATCTAGTTGCTACCCCTAAGAGTGGTTGTGAAGATCAGGTGGGATAAACTAAAGCATTATATAAGAGTTTTAAAAAATGAATCTCAGTTTAAAAATGAATGAGGTTTTTGGACCACTGTATAATGAAGATGATGATGATGATATTATATCAATGGATGTCTTGCAAGAGCCCTGTGGCTTATCTATGGAGTCTGTGGATTCCCTTTTCCTTGACCTTTAGATGCTCCCATAGTTTGGAATCTTATTGACATGCACACTTGCTCCATTTTGGCCAGTTGGCACCCTATCCATCTTTTCTAATTCTACTGCATCTCATCTCTATCTCTCCAAGCATTTTTCATGGGGACCAACTCAACATTATTTGGGTACCAGTGTACCTCCTAGGCATCATATTCAGGAGTCAGTATTCTTTATTTGCTCAGGCTAGCCTGCCCATTTTCTGGTTATGCATTTCTAGGATAATATCTTCTATTGTTTGTGTGCAATTGATCATTGTTAATATGCTATTGCAGATGGAAGATAGGTGGTTCACTGGATAGACTGTTGGAACAGAGTCAGGAGGACAGGAGTTCAATACCATTTGAATTCTCTCAAAGTCAGTTCTTCATCTATAAAATGAGGGAGATAAAAACACCAACCTCGCTGAGTTGTGAAGAGAAAACTGTAATTATTTATGAGAACACAAGTCATTCCCCAATTGATAAATGATCAAAGGCTATGAACAGGCAGTTCTCAGATGAAGAAATTAAAGCTATTTTTGGTCAAATGAAAAACTGTTTTAAATTGCTATTAATTAGAGAAATACAAATTAAAATCTGGAAAAAACATAATTAAAATAATAAAAATTAAAATATATGATAAAAACTGTCATTGTAGTCTAATTGTAGGATAATACATGCACTCAAATAATTAAAAGACTCAATTGTTCCATTTAAAAGATGATGACATTGATATGAATAGAACTCAAGTGACTTATCCAAGATCCCACAGCTAGTTAGTGCCTAAGGCAGGATTTGAAGTCAGACTTTTTCAGTTACAAATCCAACACCTATTATTCATGACTTCTTCTGCCTATTTGTACTCACATGACTTTTAGAGTACTTTCAAATTCTAACCAAACAAGTGCATAGAGATCCCTTATATACATCTCTCTCACCTTATCTCTCACATAAATTCATCTGAATAAGGTTTTTCATTTTAAAAGACATTGTAAAATGCCCAACATGTGAGAAGGATTGTACCAGCTCTCAACTGATGATCCCAGGGCTCTAATTTCAGCTCTTTCACTTTCTACATGTTGATCTCCCTGGGTTCCAGTTACTTCACCTGTAAAATGGATACCTTCTGAGGTCCCTGCCAGCCTTTAGTGCTATGACACTATTACTTAGAAAATAAATCCAAGCCATCTTGTCTGATTCCTACTAGTTAGGTGACCTTGGGGATGTTACTTGTCTTCCCTAGATCTCACTTTCCTTACATGCAAAATGAAGAGGTGGTATCGACTAGATGGCCTTTGAGGTCTATCCCTGTCCTAGATCAATGAAATTATGAATTGTCTGAGGCAAATAAAGGCTCGACAAACTCACTCAGATTACACAGTTACTACAGTTATTGAGTGTCAGAGGCAAGATTTGAATAGAGAGCTTCTTGCCTCTGAGCCTGGTTATATTGATCTTCTATTCTATTGCCTTTCAAATGAACTCAAAGATTCTTAGTGACTCACTTTTATAGAATAGTGCAGAAAGTGCTTTCCTTACAAGCAATCTAGTGTAAATATTGCCCCAATTTTATGGTTCTGTGGTTCAGCAAGGGGAAGTAACTTGTTCAAGGTCATAGAGCCAGTAAGCATCATGGCCAAGATTCAAACCAATGCCTTCTATTCCCAATTTCAGTCCTGGGAGGTACCTTAATGACCACCCAAGTCCAACCTCCATATTTGACAGATGAGGAATCTGAGACCCAAAGTTACAGGGAGTAATTTGCCAAAGGTCACTTAGAAAGGAAGCAGCCAAGGGGCAGGTAGGTGGCTCAGTACCTTGAGAGTCAGGTCCAGAGATAGGAGGTCCTGGATTTGAATTTTACTTCAGACATTTCCTAGCTGTGAGACCCTGGGCAAGTCCCTTAACCACTATTATCTAGACTTTGTCACTCTGTCACTTCTGTCTTGAAACCATAATATAATATTAATTTCAAGATGTAAGATAATGGTTTAAAATAAAAGGAAGGAAGCAGTCTTAAATTCTGTGCCAAATAAGTGGTCTAAGAGGTTAAGTTCTACAGGCATTCTGAGGAGGGCAAGCTTATTGAGGGATGAGGATTGAGTAGGGTGTTGGAAGATTAATATAGTCTGGGAAGGTGAAGGTGAAAACAGTAGGCATTCTGGGATAGGGTGGGTGAACAAATGGCATGAGCAAAGACATGGAGGCAAGAATGATCACAGATGCAAAATTGGGACACAAATGCACTACTGGTAGAGTTGTAAATTGATTCAACCATTTGGAAGGCAATTTGGAATTATGTCCAAAGGACTTTAAAAGAATGCCTGCTCTTTGATCCAGTCATATCACTACTGGGTTTACACCCCAAAGAGATTTAAGAAAATGGGAAAGGTTCTATTTGTACAAAAATATTTATAGCTGCATTTTTTGTGGTGGCAAAAAATTGGAAAATGAGGGGGTGTCCCTCAATTGGGGAATGGTTGAACAAATTGTGGTATATGTCAGTGATGGAATACTTTTGTGTTGTAAGGAATGATGGACTGCTTGATTTCTATAAGAAATGGAAAGACCTCCATGAACTGATGCAGAATGAAATAAGCAGAACCAGGAGACCATTATATACACTAACTGAAACATTGTGGGATGATAAAATGTGAGTGACTTTGCTACTAAAAGCAATGCAATGATCCAGGGCAATCCTGAGGCACTTATGAGAAAGAATGCTCTCCATGTATTGAAAAAGCATGGTTGGAGAAGAAATGCAGAAGAAAACATGATTTATCATTTGTTTATATGAGAATATGATTTGGGGTTTTGGTTTTAAAAATGAATGATATGGAAAAAAAGAATGAACACAGATATTATACATGGTGGTAGGAAAAGGAAGAGCAGTGAGTAAATTAATTTGCTTGGGATGATAGGATAATAAAAAAGAATGTTGTCATATTCAACTCTTTGTGACTCCATTTGGGGATTTTTTTGGGGAAAGATACTGGAGTGGTTTGCCATCCTCCTGTGGCTCACTTTATGGATGAGGAAACTGAGGCAAATAGGGTTAAAATAAGTCTTCCTGATCTGAGGCTTATTGCTCTAACTACTATACCAACTAGCTGCCTTAATGAAGAATAGTGGGAAATAAGATTGGAAACATATGTAGAACCCAGAAGTCCCTTAGATCACAGAATCACAGATTTTTAGAATTTGAAGAGACCACAATGATTATCTAGAACAATCTAGGCTCAAAAGGAAGTCTATAATACTATATAATATATAGAATATATAGAATACTATAAAAACTATAATACTCCCAATAAGTCATCATCTAAAATGTGTAGGAACCCAATACTTTCCAAGTTAGTTCCTTCACTTTTTTTAAAGATCCTTACCTTCCATCTTAGAACCAATACTATATATTATTCTAGGGCTGAAGTATCTGAGGTCAAATTTGAACCAAGGACCTCCCATCTCCAGGCCTAATTTTTTATCTACTGAGCCACCTAACTGTCTCCTGGCCCTTCACTTTTGAACCATTCCAAATCTTAGGAAATTTTCCCTGATATCCATCCTGAACATGCCTTTTTGCAACCCTTACGCACCATTGTAGTTCTGCCCTCTAGGGACAAATGGCACAGCCACAGAATATGGGTATTATAGCATTTGAAGATTTGGATGGGACATCACCAGTCATCTAAACCAAACCCTTCACATGAGAAATCTCATTAGAAAATACTCCACAAGTGGTTGTCTAGTTTTTGTTTGAAGACTGCTATAAGAGGAAATACATGATCTCTCAAGGTAGTCCATTCTACTTCCTGATCCTTTTAATCATTAGGAAGTTTTCTTGATATGAAACCTTAACTGGTCTCTAATCTCTTGAATCTAAACTCTTGTTCCTATTATAACCCTTCAGATTCCTGAAGGCAGCTATCATGCCCCTTTCTTGGCCTTCTCTTTACCAGAGTAAGCATTCTTAGTCTCTTTAGGACATCTTTGTATGACACCTTGAAGTAGGTTTTGTTTGAAATTCCAGAAATGAGTAGAGATGTGGCTTTATGGATGGGTAACAGAAGCAAACTCCTTTAGGCTGCTCTTGGACTGAAGCCATATCGCTGATGGTGCACCTGTGTGTGTGTGTGTGTGTGTGTGTGTGTGTGTGTGTGTGTGTGTGTGTGTGTGTTTCAAAATGACTGGGCAAGCTATATGAACAATTATTCTGCAAACAGGAACATAGTTTGGGAAGCTAAGCAATGTAAAATGTTTCAACACTCCTAAAGACATTTCAGGGAGGGGGAAAGAATCTACACTTCTTTAAAATCAAGTACAATCATCAGGAGCCTGAAGGAGAACTCAATAATTCATAACAATTTAAAGATAAAAGGAAGTCCTTTTTCTCTCCATGCACAGGAATTGGCATAACTCATCTTTCCTGGGGGGAATGGTAGCTGTGTAGATATATCACTCAAATTTTTTCCCCAAAGAGTGGGATCAGTGAGAGAATCTCAAGGCTGCTGGTGGTTTCCTCTGAATGCTACTGATACATACCCAGAAGTCCCCAATATCTAACAATATGCCCATTTAATTGGCACCTTGAACCAGTGAAAATGTTCCCAAGTAGAACATATCCATGCCCTGATAGAATATGGTGTTTCTATCAGTATTAATTAGACCCTCTCATTGTCCCCACTGCTACTCTAAACAGCTAAGAGGACCTGGGCTATAATACAGTTAATAGGAGTTGGGTGATTGTTGCTTAGGCAACAGGATGAAGAGATGCGGGTCAGAATGTGCTTTATGGAAAAAAAAACCAAAGGCTGGACTATCTATCATATGAGATGGAAGTGAAGCAGATTGAACAGATTTTCTTTTATATTAATAAGATGTTTCAGTGCAAGGGCCAATGAGATCAATCCATGTGAACTGACTCGATAATTAAATACATTAGATTCCACAGGATCAATATACACATAGATATGTAAATATTTTATATGTATATAGAGTAGAATGGTTTTCTGATGCTACTAATAGCATTTAGATGGCACATACCAGCATGTTCAGTCCTCCATGGAAGCAGCATTTTCTTACATGCCTCACATTGTAAATTAACTCACCTAAACTAGCAAGAATTCAATTTTTTTATATCTCAGTCAAAAAGTATCTTGCAGATACCTGATCTAACTGAGGCATAAAGGACGTTTTGTAAGCTCTTGTTGATTTATTCATTGAATTGTATCATATAATGGAAAGAGAAAGGACTATGACATCAGTGGACCTGGATTCAAATCCTATCCCTGCTATGTACTACCTTTGTGATCTTGACCAAACCATTTAATCTCTGGGAGCATCAATTTCTTCAACTGTAAAATATGTAGGTTGTATTAGATGACTTCCAAAGTCTTTTCCAGCTCTAGATTTTTTTTTTATCTTAAATCAATTCAACTCTCAACCTCAATTTCCACTTTGGTAAAAGGAAGTAAATAAATATATAGTGGCTTCTGGTCTTGGGTTCTCATGAATCATGGTAGGGGTATCTTCTGGGTGGGAAAGCAATGCACTTGAAAGCTTCCAAAGCACTTTAATACTTAATCTCATTTGAGCTTCACAACAAGTGGGGAAGGCAATAACAGTTATTATTGTCCCCATTTGACAGATGAGGAAACCAAGCTTGCAAGAGTTTAAGAGACTTGCCCAGGGTAAAGGATCTAGTAAGGGTCAGATGTGATTTTTGTACTGTTTTCTGCATTTGGAGTCCAACCCTAAAGCCACCATGCCACAGGGAACAGAAAAGGGTAAGAATATGGAGAAAAGTCTCCAACCTTCATTTTGCCACAAATGTACATATACACACCAGATCCTCAAACGCCAAACACGTTACCACTTTAAGCCACATGCTGTACAGCTTTCACATATTTCATTCACAAGTATCTTCCTGTGTGTCGCTGCCAATACTTATTTTAAAACCTGTTTGAGTAACCTTTCAGCTCCAGGCTTTAAAGGGGATCTCATCTTTACCCAAATGTATCCAAAGTTTAGATGAAAATAATGCTGAATTACATCATAGGGGTTAGAATCTTCCTGCCTACCAAAGTACATAAGGTATTTGGAGATGGAACCTGGGACCATGCACACATTCTGTCTAGACCGGGGTAAATGTTTTTAAAGTTCTCTTTTCATCAACATAAAGAGAAGGGATATGGGAAGAATCAGAGAAGGGGAAGGAAGGACAGAGGAGGTGGAAAGATAGAGACAGAGACACAGAAACAGATCCACAGAGAGAGAGGTAGATACAAAGAAAGAGAGTGACAGATACAAGAAAATAGAGGAACTGAGAGACAGAAGAAGAGAGTCACTGAAAGGGAGACAGATGAGGAAATCGAGGGCAAGAAAGAAGATGAGACAGAGACAAAGGGAGAAAGACAGACAGGCAGAAGGAGAAAGGGAAAACGGGAAAGGGACAAAAGTAGACAGGGAAATAGAGACAGAGGGAGAGATAAGGAGAGTTAGAGAGAGCTAGAGATAGTGGAGGAAGGAAGAGAAGGAGCTAAGGAGAGAGGAAGAAAAAAGACAGAGAAAGAGAGGAGAGGAAGAGAAGGGAGAGGGATGTAGATATGGAGACAGACAGAGAGGAGAGGGGAAAAGAGAAACAGTCTAGCCACAGTTACTATAAACATTTGAAAATGCATCCATCCAGCTGATTTGCTAATTCCTATAATTTTCATTGCTGGCCATTAAGAGTGCTACACTTGACAAACACACAGGAGAATGTTTGCCCTTTCCCCCCCTTGCCACTGAGATGTCGAAAACCTTTTGCTTATTTTTCATTTGAAAAGTTCTAAGACTGGGAAGAACCTCAGCAAACAGAAAATTCATAGCAGCTGGGACGGTACTGCAAAGATTCCAGGCACTGAAAGGGCTCGACAAATACCATCACATGCAAGTTTTGCAGCCCACATGTCAGACTACATTTGTACAGTGCTCTTCCTGGCACAGGGTTCTCAACGAAACATCTCTGGGAAAAAATAGATGGACCTTTAATCAACTGAATACAAATCCCACCCAAGGCAGGGGTAAACCTAGAGAAAAAAAGAGATGGTAGAATATATAAAAGATAAAGAAGACACGCCAGGTGTCAGGCATCCCCCCAGACCCCCCCCCTTTTTTCCAGTTGCAGTTTTGAAAGCGAGAAACTGCAGGTGTTAGGCCTAACATTTGACTTGGAAACAGTGTCTGGGATTATAGTTCTTAGAATGTTATTAATCCCAAGGGCTGTGTGTGCCTGGTGCCTATAACATAGACGTAGCACTAATTTTAGTGCCCTGACTGTGTGTGGTAAGACCTTAAATACAGGGAAAGTTAACAAGGGCTCTGACGTAGCCTAACAAGTGGGGTGAAGGCTCTTAGCCCAAGCGAAACTGAGGAGCACCAGAGGAGGTATGGAAATGATTGGGGGCTGGGCAAGCAGCCCGCATGTCTCCCCAACCCCCTTCCTAACCTATATTCGGCACAGTGGGAATTTTGTATACATCAGCTTTAGACTCCATGTGGCCGGAGAAGTTGCTGGTGCTTGTAGGTGCTCGCTCTGGCAGCTGGAGAGCTCAGGAGTCCCTCTTTATAGATCCGAGCCCCTTAACACGGGATTCACGGACTCCCAAGGGGTTCGCGATTCGATTTCAGGAGGTCTATGAACTTGGGTGGGGGGGAAATACCATATTTTTCTTTTTCAGTAACTTCTAGAAATTTAGCGTCAGGTTAGGATGGGGTACCTATGGATGTTTCTCCTGACTGCTAACCCCGTCCAGGTCATAAACAAGGGGAAGGAGCCCTTCTCGGGATCTTGACCAGCCCAAACTCCGAAGGCATCTATTTCCTTCTTAAAGGGACACATCCCCATTTACTACAGAAGCAGGATTAGAGACTAAAGTGGGTGCCTGAGATTTAGAACAGGGACCAAACTGCGGCGGGGGCGGGGGGGAGGGAAAGGGGGAGCGGAGGGGGAACAGCACATCTTGCACACCTGACCCAAGCAACACGGAAATGCTAACGCTTACATGAACCAATATTTCATTCTGCTGTCTGTGACGAGAACTGCCTGAAAGACGGGGCATTGTTCTACTACCAATGGTGCGAAAAGGATTACTGTCTGAAAGTGGACATCAAACAACGAGGGGATAGACGCCCATTTGAACCTTCCCCTACCTCCAGAAAATGCCGCTCTGTAGACATCAGTCCTAAGAAGCACATGGGGGCGGGGGTGGGGGCGTTAGCTGGCTGTTTAGAACCCGATTTCCAGCAAGCATTTCGTTTCTAACAGCAAGTTCATCCAAAGTGGCCCCATCTCTTGCTTCGACCCCTCCCCCTCCCCTAGGGCAGCGCAGGAACCCATGGTTTTGGGGCTCAGCTCAGACCCCCTCTCGCTGCCGAAAGCCAAACGGAGAAAGCCCAGACAGACAAAAGGCAGCCACACGAACCCGGACAGGGAGTTCCTTACCATAAATTGCACATTGTCGAATCCATTGGCCATCAAGTGGTTCTCGTACTGAGGTAGCCCAATGTTCTCCAGCCATTGTCCCACCGTTTGGACCGGGCATCGGGGTCCTGCAAGAGGGTGGAGAGGGAAGCGTTTAAGCAGGGAGTAGCCATCCACGGGGTAATAGCGGTAGTCCTGGGCTGAGAGGTGGCATTGCCACATCATGTTATGTGGAAAGTTGCTGTCATAGGAGCCCGCCAGCTTGACAGATAAACGTTGGGCTTTTTCTCACGAGAAAGAAAAGTCAAAAGGAAAACATAGTTGTTGCTGTTGGTTTTTTGTTTTTTGCTTTTTTTTTTTTTGCCACGGAAGGTTAGTGAGACAGAAGCAGGGTGGCTCCTAGCGCCACATTTCTCACATATTAGCCTGTTCTAGGGACTGTCGGGATGTCACACTGGTGGCCCCCAGACCCCAGAAGAAGCCAGCATGTCAAGCAGTCAGCGCTGGCTGGCTGCTCTCTGCTTCTCCAGGATGCTTGGAATACTCCACAATGAGCTCCGGCACTGCGAGCAGGCAACACTTCTTCCTCATCTAATACTCCTACACTCATTGGTATTCAGCTCCATGCTCCTGGCGCCCCCCTCGCTCCGCTCCCCTTCATTACCCAGCCCAGGCTACACCTCCCATTTTCAATAATAGCCATCAGATAAGGCAGATTTTGTGTGTGTGTGTGTGAGTGTGTGTGTGTGAGTGTGTGTGTGTGTGTGTGTGTGTGTGTACGTGTGTATGTGCAAGCTGTAAGCCCCGCTCCTGCTGCTGCCGCCTCCTACACACCCATCCAAGCGTCAATCTTGAATGATGGGAGCAGTCAAAACAAATGCAGAAAATAGCAAGATTCACAAGTGGACCCTGGGGCTTCCATCTCAATTGAATCTTGTCCGGAGGTTATGCATTGGGGGCTGTTTTGTGGTTGTTGTTTAGTGTCTCAAAAGGCAGGAGGAAATGTAAAGCATTAACTACAGCCTATAGTAGGGTTCACCAAGTGTTCCTTTATTTAAAAAAAAAATGCAATCCAGAGAAATCTTTCTGACTTGAAGCTCTGTTTGACACCTTTTGGCAACTGATTATGCACTTCCTTTGAATGATGCTGGGTCAAAACGAACCCAGTGGAGGTGTTTTTTCATTTTTATTTGTTGCACCCCTTCCTTAGAATCCGGCAAGGCACAGAAACTTACTAGGGACCCTTGAGTCAAAACAATTTATTTCTCAGCTGTGAATGTTCAAGTCTATGAAATATTATGAGACATAAAGAAGACTTCCTTCTGATTTTTATAACTCAGTCTGTTGGGTGGGGTGGTGTTACTATTGCAAACTAACGGAAAAGGGGGCATTTTTTTTTTCTTCTGGTAAGAGGTAGGTTCATTATAGGGACATCCTGCTGGGTCTGGAGTCAGAGGATTTGGGGTTGAATCCTGGATCTGCCATTTGGGAACTATGTGACCTCAGAGAATTACTTGCTTTCTCTGGTCCTCATGTTCTCATCTACCAAAAAGGAGTTAGATTAGATAATCTCTGAAATCCCTTTCTAGATCTAGTTCTAGGAGTTTAGGATTAAAAAAAGAAAGAGAAAAATAATAGTCTACTGAAGAGAACTATGGAACTAATCTTGGGAAGCTACAGACTCTCCCCATCCCCTAAAGTAGGAAACTTACTACTTTGTAAGGTATACTATTTCAATGATTTTTGGTTACTCACAGTCTGGCTCTTCATGAGCCCATGGACCATAACTATCCATGGGCTTCTCTTGGCAAGGATACTGGGGTACTTGCCACTTCCTTCTCCAATGTTTCTAGTGGATCTTTTTGTCAGTCAATTTAAGTGTGTATTACCCAGGGTTACCCAACTAGAAAGTATCTGAGGCTGGATTTGAACTCAACTCTTCCTGACTCTGGGCAGTGCTTTTAATCACTGAGCCACAGATGCCTCTGCCATTGCAATAATGGAAAGCTTTAAATATTAGGGAAGTTCTTTATATTCTGCACGTCTCCAAAGCCTTAATGCACTAAGATTTGGGGGGCATGCTGTATGGGGAAATTCTTCATTGAGTTTCCTGTCAATGAAAAGATTTTCATTTAATCTTTAGTAGCTTAAAACTTCAGCAAAACTTTTGGGACACCCTGTATTTGGTCAAAAGCTGTCTTCCTATAATTTTCACCCATTGGCCTGAGTCAGTCCTTACCTGTGGGGCTGAATATATTATTTAATCTACTTTCTCACTACAGTTCCTTTTGAAGGCAGTTGTCTTCTGCTTTTCCCTGACCTATCCTTACATAATTCATGGTGCTGCCCACCAAGTAAGGAGCTCTGGATTCAAATTCCACCTCAGGTACTTGCAGCTTGCTGCATCCAGGGAACAAATCACTTAAACTTTCAAAGACTTCATCAATAAAATGGATAACAGCAAGAAAACAGACTTAAAAAAACCGCTCTTATCTTTCATTTTAGAATCAATACTGTGGGTTTGTTCCAAGGTAGAACAGTGTAATGGCTAGGCAATTGGGATTAAGGGGCTTGTCTAGAGTCATACTACTAAGAAGTGTCTGAAGCTAGACTTGAAACAAGGACCTCCCATCTCTAGGGCTGGCTCCCAAACCACTGAGTCACTTAGCTGCCCCCAGTACAGACTTACTTTACATATGATATCTCATTTAGACTTCTCAACCACCCTATAGATTATATGCTTTTAAAATTTGGTTTGACCTGTGATTCTACTGGTGTAGGGAACTCCCTTTACCAATGCAAATAGACAGCTGCTCTGCAACTTGGGGACTTGAAGAGATTTCCTTGGTGGCACTAAGTGGTTAAAGCAGTTGGCCAAAGTCACATGAGGAGATCTAAACCCTGGGTTTTCTGACTCAGAGTTTGGCTCTATTCCTCATATATTACACTGACTTGTGAGTTAGGTACCCAGGTATTACTATTTCCTCTTTATGGATAAGAAAACTGAAGAGCAGAGAGTCTAAGTAAATTTCCCAGGTTCACATAAGAACTAAAAATTAAAGACTAAATTTAAAATTGATGTCTTGATCTGAAGTGAAGCACTATGTCATCTGCCATCTTTGTTATGGGGCTATTTTCAGGAAAATACTTTGTAAACCTCAAAGCATTATACAAATATGAGTTATTTTTGTTGTTAATGTTGCTTATCATTATCTTTCATGAATTCTTTTTAAAAAACCCTCCTGCTTGATTTAGTGTCAAGTCCCTTCACCATCTTGGTTTCCTTCTTTTAGACAAGTTTTAGTTGATCAATATCCTTTCAAAAACATGGCACCCATAACTGGACACAGTATTTGAAATGTGGTTGGACAAGTCAAAGTGTAATGGAATTCTAATTTCTTTTCTTAAGGACATTAAAGTTATGTTAATGATTATGTCATTATGTTAAGATTGAGTTAGATTTTTTTTTTTGGCTACCATCTTACACTGTTATCTCCAGTTGAGTTGGCAGTCCACCAAAATTCAGAGGTTTTAAAAAATATATAAATTGTTCTATAGTCAAGCCTTCGCCATGTAGTACTTTTATGGCTCATTTTTATTTAAGATCTCAACTGTAGCACTTTATTTTATTCCTGTTAAATTTCATTTTATTGGAGATGGCTTACTGGTCTAGCCTATTGATTGCTTTTTTTTTTATCTTGATTCTGTTATTGGTGTCATGCTATCTGCCAGTCTGAGAAGCATGCCATCTATGTCTTCATCTGAGTCACTGATTAAAAATGTTGGACAGAAAAGGACCCAGGAAAGAAACATTTATTAGAGATCTCTCTCTAGACTGACAGAAATCATCACTCTTTGGGTTGAGTCACTCAAACATTTCCAATTCACCAAATGACCTCCAACCAGCCATCCAGACATACTCATTCTATAATACTTTGCCTACCTCTTAGGATGGATAGGAAGATTAAATTTGATATGAAAGTCAATTTGGTCAACAAATAATTATTAAAATTATGTGCCAAGCCCTTTGCTGAGGACTGGGGACACAAAGAAAAGGAAAACCACAGTCCCCACCCTCAATGTGCTTACAATCCAATGGAGAAAGGAAAAGACATGCAAACAAATCTGTACAAATAAGATACAGACAGGGTAAATTGGAGATACTATCAGGAGAAGCACTAAATTTAAGGAGGGTTGGGGAAGTCTTCTTGCAGAAAGAGGGATTTCCAGTGAACCTAAGAGGTAGAGAACTCTAGGCATAGTAGATAGTCAAAGACAATGCCTGAGTTTGGAAATGGAGGGTAAGATGCAAGGAATAGTAAAGAGGTCAATTATATCATTGGATCACAGAGCACATGGAGAAATTTATCTACTGTAAAATAGGCATGTGGCCATTTATATGGATAAGTTAACATGAACACACATATAAGAGAGGATCCAGAATTAAATAAAGTATGAGTGTTTCATAGTGATGTAAAGTGTTGGCAAGAAGTTCAGCTGTATTCAGCCCTGGAAAGAAGCACCGAAGTCTTAAGATCATGTGTAGAAGACCATCATTGTTCATTGTATATATCTTAAAGCACACAGTTATCTGAATGTTGTCTCCCTGCAGTAGATTGTGAGCTCCTTGAAGGTTTTTGCCTTTCTCTGTATCCCTAGAGCTTAACACAAGTGATTGACGGACTTAGATGTAGAGATGGAATTGAGCTGTCAAGGTTATCTGGTCCAATCAGCTAAAGAAATCCTCTACCAGCTCTGCAGTTCGTATGGCAAAATTTCTTGTTGAGAACCTTTATGAATCCTAATTCTGTCATCCAATCACTGCATTAGCTTTCACTCCTAGATTTGTGCCATCTACAAATTGGATTATGCATACCACTGAGCCTTTATCCAAATCATTCATAATAAACTTGCAAAAGGGGGGTAGCTGGGTGACTCAGTAGATTGAGAGTCAGAGGTCCGAGGTTCAAATCTGGCCTCAGACACTTCCTGGCTATGTGACCCTGGGCAAGTCACTTAACCTCCATTGCTTAGCCCTTACCACTCTTCTGCCTTGGAATCAATACATAGTATTGATTCTAAGAGAGAAGGTAAGGATTTTAAAAAAAGCTAAAAAAAATAATCTTGCAAAAGGTGCCCAAATGGTCCCCATTCCTTCAGTCCCTCCCCTTTGCAATCCATTCTCCCCATACAGCTGCCAAAGTGATGCTCCTAAAGCATACAGATGTCTATTTCACTCACCCAGCTCAAGAAGTTACTGTGGCTCCCTAATTCCTCCAGAAAAAAAATACAAACTTCTCCATTTGACATTTAGAGATTTTTACAACTGAACTCTAATTTATCTTTTCGAACTGCTTTCAGATTACCTTCCCCCTTCATACATTCTACATTTTGATCAAAATGATCTATTTAATATGAACATATATAACACTGCATGTCTTACTTTCAAACTTTTTACAGATTGTCCTCAGACCTGAAATGCTCTCTCTTCTCTCCTATACTTCTTGGTAGCTGCAAGATTACTTGAAGATCCAGTTGAAGTGGTTCTTCCTAAAAAGACCTTTTCTCAATTCCCCATTTTCCTATTGAAATGATTCTTTATACTCTTTAAATATATTATATATCTGCATAGAGACTATAATCTGTACTTTCAATATTACTTAAAAGAAAGCTCTAATATTACTCATAATAATAAATAAATAACATTGATTATATTGCATTGTATGAATGTGTATATGGAAATTATACATTAAATAACAGGAAATTATGTATTTAAAAAATAAAAAAATATATGCAACATATTACATAGAGCATGCTATAAATTCTTGATATGTTGTGCTGTATAGTGTCTACTTATTATATGTTAACTAATATCTAACACACTCTATTAAGATAATGTATACATATATATGCATGGCACATACACACATATAAATATACATAAGCATTATCACATGGGGACTAGAGCTATGATCTCATAGGTACAAAGATCTCCCAGGTAGAAAGATTTTCTATATCTATGTAGATCTGAACTTTCTCTACAACTTTAAATCTTAAATCTAATATACCATGAGGCAGCTAGATTGCATAGTGGAGAGAGTACTGGGCCTGGGGTCAGGAAGACTCTCATCTTCCTGAGTTCAAATCTGGCCTCAGCTTTTTAGCTGTACAACCCTTGGCAAGTCACTTAATCTTATTTCCCTCAGTTTCCTCATCTGTAAAATGAGCTAGAGAAGGAAATCACAAACCCCTCAAGTATCTTTGCTAGGAAAACTCCAAAAGGGGTCACAAAGAGTTGGACATGACTAGAAAACAATTAAACAACAATAATATATGTATTGTGTACATAACATATACAGATAACATATAAAGTATAATAATATTAAGTGCACACTACTTTCAGGAGAAAAGAACATTACTTTTATTATTTCAGTCTTTATATTTCATATAGATAAATGGAGAGAGAAAGCAATTCATATATTGATTTTGGTTATCTCTGTTTCCTGTTTTGTGATAGTGGAAGGGTAACCTCCTTGACAATCAGGACTGTTTTGTTGCCACTGCCTAATGTAATGCCTGGCACATAGTAGATGCTTAATAAATAATGAAGATCACCTTTGGGGAGATAGGGGATGGGGTCTCCCCAAAGGTGATCTTTATTATCCATCTATGAAATACTACTCTAGCCATTCTACCAGCTTGAATCCACCTGAAAGTCTTAGGGTTACATTTCTTCATCTGTAAAATGGGGTTGACAACAGAACTCATCTTCTTGGGTTATTTTTAGAATCCATTGAATTGACACATATAATGCACATTGCAAACTTTAAAGCACTCTCAAAATGCTAGCTACGAAATCCTATTCTGTGTGCCTTGGTATATTAATTCCTGGAGAGTTAATGCATTTTGTTGCCTTAAATTAAATTTTGCTTTTCTTTTCTGCCTGTGTTAAATTCTTTAATTACAGAAGACCTGGTGATTTTTTAAATGATTTTTATTCTAACATGTTACTGAAGTTATAGTTTTGTTATAAAAAACTCAAATGGGGAAATTCTACCAAGAAAAATCAGCCACAGCTCTGCAACTGATGGTTTTAGAGAGCTGCATGGGACTATTGAGAGATCAAATGATTTGTCTAAGGTCACCAATATGTGTCAAAGACTTGGGAATCTGTTTTCCTGACTCTAAGGCCCACTATCTATCTTTTACACCAAGTTGTTTCACAAGTAAGAATGGTATCTAGAATGAGGTTGTTGATCATCCCATTGTCCTATTTGATTCTGGTTGTCACATTTTTGTAAATGACATTCCAACTCATATGGCCATGCCGCAAAAAGGTCATCTCCCATGCATGGAACAATATCTCTCTGTATCTCCATCTCTTCGAATCACTAATTTCCTTCAATATTCAGTAATGCACAAGAGCAAATTTTCACATGAAGCTTTTCTTGATCTCTCCTAATCACCATTGCTTTCCTCTGAAATCACCTCTACCTTGTACCCCTATTCCAAATGTACATCCTCTGTCATATAGAAGGATCAGCTCTTTATTGTGGCCAATGAAGGCAGGAACTTTTAAAAAACTTTTTGTTTTTGTATTGTTGATGCCTGGTATATAAGAGGTGCTTAATAAATTCCTTTGCTTGGTTTATTGAAGATATGGAAAGATTGGAGCATATGAATGTCTCCAGAGGACAGCAGCCAGAATGGAGAAACCACCATAGGATCAGCTGGAGAAACTGCGATGGGGTGGGGCATTATAGCTGTCTACGTATCTTAAAGGCTGTCAGACAGATTAGGAAGGAAGATGGATTAGATTCATTCTGTTTGGCCCTAGAGGGGAAAACTCAGACTCAGGGAAGGAAGTTGCTGAGAGACTGATTTCAGCTCAATAATATAAGAGAAAACTTATTAACAATTACAGCTATTAGAAAGTAGAATTGGCTGCTTTTGAAAGAAATCCTTCAGAAACATACTAGCTGTGTGATCCTTGGCAAATTGCATCACCTCGATATCTCCCAGGTTTCTCATCTAAAAATAATGGATTTGGGCTATATGATCTCTAAGGTTCCTTCAAACTACAAAGCTATCTGATTTCATGATCCTAAAATCTTATCAATCAATATTTACTAAGGTCCTACTATGTGCCAGGCAGTATGCTAAGTTCTGAGGATACAAAAAGTCAAAATGAAACAAAGGATAGTACTTGTCCTCAAGGAGCTTACAATCTAATGAGGGAGGCAACATGCAACTATGCAACTAGATGTATGTATGCATGTATAGAGACAAGGAAGAGATAGACAGACAGACAGATAGATACATAGATGGATGGATGGATAGATAGAAAGCTATATACAGATTTAATAGGAAATAATTAACAGAGGGAAGGCACTAGAATTAAGAAGCCTTGGGGAAAGGCTTCCTATAAAAGACAGAATTTTAGATGGGACTAAAAGGAAGCCAGCGAGGTCAGTAGTCAGAGTAGAGGAGAGAGAGCATTCCAGGCATAGGGGAATGTTTGGAGCAGAGAGATGGAATGTCTTTTATGGTGGAACATCTAGGAGGCCAAAGCCACTGGAATGAAGATAATGTTCCAGGGGAAAAGATGTAAAAAGACTGAAAAAGTAGGTAGGGATCAGGTAATAAAGGCTTAATGTCAAACAGAGAATTTTGCATTTGATCCTGTAGATAAAAGAGAGGCATAGAAGTTTATTGAGTAAGGGAGTGAATAAAAGTGGACTTATACTTTAGGAAAGTCACTTTGGCAGCTGAATGGAAGATGAACTGGAATGGGAAGAGATCTGAGGTGGAAAAATCTGTCATTGGGCTATTGCAATAGTTCACAAATGAGGTGATAGGTACATACACCAGAGGGTTGGCAATGTCAGAAGAGAGAAGGGGGCGTATTGGAGATATGTTGCAATGGTGAAATCTGCAGGCTTTGGTGACAGATTGGAAATTGGGGGTGAGAAATAATGGAGTAGAGGATAACTCCTAGGTTGTGAATCTTAGGGAATAGGAGATTGTTCTTGCCTTCTACAATAATAGAGAAGACAGTGGGGACAGGAAGGGATACTTTAGGGGGAAAGATAATGAGTTCTATTTTAGGGACAATTAGCATGAGATGTCCATTGGATATCCAGTCTGAAATGTGTGAAAGGCAGCTGGAGATGTGAGATTAAAGAGAGAGATTGAGAGAGGATAGGGAAATCTGAGAATCATCAGCATAGAGATGGTAACAAAATAATGGGAGCTGATGAAATCACCAAGTAAAATAGTATAGTGGGAGATCAGAGGATGGCATTGGACAGATCCCTATGGGATTCCTATGGTTAGATGTAATCTGGAGAAGGATCCTGATCCTACAAAGGAGAAGAGGAAGAAGCAGCCAGACAAGAGGAACAAAGAGAAAAGGGTGTCTTGAAAACATAGAAAGAAGGAAGTATTAGAGAGGGAAGAATGAACCATAATGTCAAAGGGGTCAAGGAGAATGAGAATTGAGAAAAGACCACTGGATGTGGCAACTAAGAGATTACTATGAACTTTCGAGAGAGCAACTGCAGGGAATGATAAGGTCAGAAGCTGGTCCCAGTCAACACATTGATTGTTTTTTAAAGGATACTGAAAGATCTTATTAGGGATGCCACATGTTGGATCAGAACATGAGTTCTTAACCTGGAGGTCAGTGATAGGAGGCCCCAGGTTCAAATCTGACCTCAGACATTTCTAGCTATATGACTGTGGGCATGTCACTTAACCTCCATTGCCTACCCCTTATTGCTCTTCTGCCTTAGAGCCAATACATAGTATTGATTCTAAGATGGAAGGAAAGAGTTTAAAATATATGTGCATATATTGGGGAGGGGGGAGAAAGAAATACAGGCAGGCAGGCAAGCAAACAACTACATTCCTATGTTACTGGTTTCCTTAGTAAACCCTGTATTTTATTTTATGCATTTAAGAACACTATCCCAAGAAGAAGGGGCTCATGAACTTTATGAGACTGATGAAGGGGTAAAAAAGTTGGAGAATCCTTGGACGAGGCAACCTTTGGGATTCCTTGTAATTTTACCACACAGTCGATGCTTAATAATTGCTTATTTGGAAGACCCTGGTTACCAGTCAGGTGAGAGTGGGTGAAACGGGAAGAAATTAAACCTGATAGATTATTTATCCCCATTTACAGTAATTCAACTTATGAATCAAGAAAGAAATGAATCCAGTGGAAAGTCTGGGTTTAGCAGACACTTGGGATTAGTGAGTCTAAGAATGAAAGAGAAACTGAACTCACTGATTGCCTTAACTGGTATTAACATTCAGAATTGCTATCTGCTGAGGCAGATAGGACCCTGGGGAGTTTTGTGAGAAGTCAGATTTACTAAGTAGGGAAAAGAGACATTTTCAGTGAACTAAGGTTGGGGGGTATCTCTGGGCCAGAGTCTACAAAATATGAGCAGTCCCTTCAAAATGGAAGCTTGATTAGAAGAGTGGCCCAGGCATTTTAAAAATAGAACAAGTATATGTTCGAAGTATGCTGGCTGCTGTGTATAGAATACAGACATAATATGCCCCTGTGGAAGTTCATGTGACCGCTTTTGTTACATAATCCCATTCCATCCTCATACCAGCCCTGGGAGATAGGCAATGCAAGGATTTTGATCCTAATTTTACAGAAGGGGAAAGTAAAGCTCAGAAAAGTCAACCCAAGTCTCACAGATTGGGGGAAGGGAACTCTAGGTCTTAGCCATAGACATGGAAAGAAAATCTCTCTCAGAGCCAAGAGAGTTCTGGGTTTGAAACCTAGTTGGGGCAGGAATACCAAGACATCAACACTAACTCCTTGGGTGACCTATGGCAAATTCATCTCAGTTTCTTCATCCATATAAGGTAGATATTTATAGTGCCTAGCATACAGAGCTGTTGTGGGGATACAGTAAGATAATAGATATTTCCCAGAAAGTTAGATGGTACAATGCATGGAACACTTGGTCTTGTGTCAGAAAAAGCAGAGTTTGAAGCCCTCCTCAGACATTTACCAACTCTATCACCTTAGATCTCTTAACCTCTGTCTTCTTTAGTTTCCTGATCTGTGAAATGGTCATAATAATGGCACTTATTTCATAGGGTTTTTGTGAGGAACAAATATGAGAAATTAAACAATTTATTATTTAGAAGTAGTAGTAGTTTTATTATAGATTATAAGTTAAAGTCTTAAAAAGGGTTTTCTATTTTTTCCTACTAATCCTCTTTTATAATGATTGTCATACCGCCCCTGCTCCCTCAAACCTCTCTTGCCTTCACCCTGCCTGGAAGAGCCACTTTTCTTTTCTTTTTCTTTCTTTTTTTTTTAAGAAATTAAGTTTATTTATTTAATTAATAAATTTAGAATATTTTTCTATGGTTACAAGAGTCATGTTCTTTCCATCCCCTCATCCTCCCCTCCCCCCATAGCCAGCACACAATTCCTCTAGGTTTTACATATGTCCTTGATCAAGACCTAGTTCCATATTATTGATATTTGTACTAGGGTGATCATTTAGAGTCTACATCCCCAATCATATCCCCTTCAACCCATGTGATCAAGTAGCTGTTTTTCTTCTGTGTTTCTACTCCCACAGTTCTTTCTCTGGATGTGGATAGTGAAGAACCATTTTTCTTATCAGCATTTCAGAGAAAGTTCTATCTTCCCCCATCCCATAGATAATTTATCTCTTTGGCTCTTTATCAATACCCTTTGGCTGAGCTGTCTTCATGGTTGAGTGAGTAATTTAAAAGTCCCCTCACTACTAACTTACTACTATCCATCATTTAATATATTTCTTCATGGGGGTTACTCGGGCATCTTAGTAGCTACCTTGTTGCAACAAACTTCTCTTCTCCCCAATACCTCATTAAAAATAATCTAATCAATGTTATTATTGCTTTGGTTGCCACAAACTCCTCTCCCCCTCAACACATTTCTGACAGTCATCAATATTATCATTTTATCTGATGGCACAAACTCCCCTTACCCCCAACGTCTCTTTAAAAATAATCTAATCAATATTACCATTGTTTCAGAAAGGGATGTAACAAATAATTGCCCTATGTCTCTACTCATCATTTTTGCCAATCCATCCTAAACTCCACTCTAGAGATTCTATCTCTTCTTATCAGAAGATAAATTCTTTTGTATTTGTATCCCCAGAAGAGTGCCTGGCACATACCAGACACTTAATCACTGCCTTTACATTCATTCATTTATTTATCCTTTTTTGGCTTCTAAGTGGAAAGCAAAAAAGAAGAGTAAGGGGTGATCATTATGAGTTGGGGAAATGGGTAGACAAAACTTCAGAATATATTTTTACTCCACTGTTTTGAAAAGGGTTACAGGATGGGGGCATGTGGGGATTGCGAAACAGATTTTACCACAACCCCAGCACTTGGTCCCAGGGGTTTTGTAGGGTACAAATGACTATGATATACTTTCTTTTTGGGGGTGATCTCTCAATATAAAGGCATTAAGTTGTTCTCCACAACATTAGTGAAGGAAAGTGGAGAGGCAGTGGATGGAGTGGACAGGGTTGACTCTGAAATCAACACAATCTGGGCTCAAGTTCAATTTGTCTCACACTGGTTGTGGGACCCTAAGTCATTGAAACTCTCTAACTCTCTGTTTGCTTCTCCATCAAAATTAGATAAGAGAAGAAGACAGCAGTGTGGACATAGAGTTGGCTTTAGAGGCCACAAGAACTTATTTCAAGACCTTTCTCTGACACGTATTGGCTGTATCGTCCTAGGCAAATCATTTAAATGTATCTGCTCAGTGTTCCAGGCAACTTTCAATGATTGGAAATGAGTAACACAATATTACCCAATCTGCTTTGGTGGAGGGAATTTCCTCACTAGAAGTTCTTTTGTCCAAAGAAGACCCAGGTCTGCTCTCCTTTCCATTAAAATAAAATAGAAAAAGGGCTCATTTGAGGAATAGTAAAAAAATAATAAGAAGGATGCCTCTGATCACCTTACTTTATGGGGCAAAATATAAATTTAACTAGGGTTGGAAATAAAGATTGAACCTTTGATTCAATTGTACAGAGATCTCCTGGAGGAGGGAATTCCCTTCCCCAATGCAAGAGCATCTTCTCTGCAATTTGAAGGTCTTAATTACTTAGATTTGACTGCATAGAAATAGCCGTTTTTTTGTGAAAATCTTTATGTTGCAATGATACTGAAAAAGAATCTAAATAAACTAATTCTCTCCAGTATTTGCTAAGTACCTATTGTTTTCAGGTGATGCAGAGACCATTCAAAAGCAATCCGAGACCTAAAAGGGTTTATATCTACAGGGGAGGGGCAGGAGAGGAGTATAATGTACAAAGAGATCTATTATAGAAAGCAGATCCAAGACATATTCCTTAAGGACAGTGAGTCAGGATTCCTGTTAGGTCTCCAGTGGACCATGAGCTCCTTGAGAGAATGTCTTCTTTTTCTCTTGGCATACTCAATGCTGTGTCCATAGTAGCACTTAATAATTGCTTCATTAATTTTCAAACAAGTGACGAAGTCTCATTTTCCAACCCAGATTCCTCTCTGCTCAGCTGCCCACACCATGTATTGTTTTCATAATGAGCAGAAAAAATGAATAAGGAACATTGGCTGGGAGCTAGAACTGAAGGCTATGTTCCTTTCTCCAAAAAGGGTCAACAGTTTCGAAGTGTCACTAAACAATTAGAATTTGGGAACTGCAGAGGTAGGTTCAGAATTGGGAAAGAGAGGAGAAAGCAATTCCAGGGGATCTGGAGCTTTAGGAGAGTGAGGGCAGAGGCAGGGACCTCATACAGCTGAGCTAAAATGTCGGTGTCTAAATTCTTGGGAAACAGCCATTCAGATTCAGTATAATTTGAGCTGTGGTATAAAACAAAATCACAAGCCTCACAGAGCATAAAATAGGAAATGAAATTCAAGCTTGAAATGCTAAAGTCTTTGGGTAGACAGCAGGGTAGTATATAAAGCTGTACCTGAGCTGGGAGTTGGTGGGGGAAGACAGAAAAGGGGGAGAAGAATCCTTCAGCTAAACTCAATCTTGCTTTCCCTCTCTGAAAGCTTCTGACAACATGATAATCTCTAAGATGTCAATGGATTCAGAATCTCACTGATATCAGCAAAATAATAATGAGTAGTAGTAATAAAAATAATAGCTAGTCCATATTTAATGCTACTTTAAGGTTTGCAAAGCCCTTTACCTGCGCGATCTCTTTTGATCCTCAAAATGTGAGTTAGGTGCTATTATTATTCCCATTTCATAGATGAGGAAAACTAGATGTTCACTGTCAAGACATCTAATTTTCCTCAGCTTCACTTTCCTCATTTGAACTGCATTTGAGCTCTGGACTTCTTGACTCTAAGCCCCAAATTCTATCCATTATCATCTAGCTGAATACCTGCCAATGGTTCAAACTATAATTCACAGTTAATTCTGTGCAATTCTTTTTTTTTAACCCTTATCTTCTGTCTTAGAATCAATACTGTGCATTGGTTCCACGGCAGAAGAGCAGTAAGGGCTAGGCAGTGGGGGTTAAGTGACTTGCCCAGGGTCATACAACTAGGAAGTGTCTGAGGCCACATTTGAACCCAGGACCTACCATCTCTGGAACTAGCTCTCAATTCACTGAGCCACTCAGCTGCCCCCAATTCTGTGCAAATCTTGGTCCCGTCCATCCATAATTTCTCTAGAAAGCATGTCTCCTATACAAGGGCTTCTTTTAGGCCAAAGCTTCTTAACCTGGTGTTTATCAATTTTTAAAAAATCTTAACTTTTCATTGTAAAATCAGCAGTAAGTATTGGTTCTAAGGCAGAAGAGCAGTTATGGGCTAGATCATGGGGGTTAAGTGACTTGTCCAGGCTCACATAGCTAGGAAGTGTCTGAATCTAGATTTGAACCCTGGACCTCTCATCTCCAGGACTTGCTCCTTATCTACTGAGCTACATAGCTGAAATTACTTTTCAAAATATCTTGAACTATGTAGATGCTTTGTTCAGTTGTTTAGTCATGTCTGATTCTTCATGACCCAATGGACCAAGGCTATCCATGGGGTTCTCTTGGTAAGGAGTGATTTGCTATTTCCATTTGCAATGGATCCAGTGGATCTTTTTTTTTTAATGGATAGATACTATCTATTTCATATGTCACATATGGAACATACATATATAAATTACTTCAGTATAATTATTTCTGTTTAATTCTAAGTATTTTATTTCATACCTTCAAAAACATGATTTTGAGAAGAGCTCCACAGACTTCACCAGATTGCCATGAATCTATGACACAAAGAGGGTCAAGGATTCCAACTTTATGTCTTTTTAAAACAAAACAAAACAAAACAACAACCCCCCCCCCTAAACTTCTGTCTCAGAATCCATACTAAATATTAGATCCAAGGCATAAGAGTGGTAAGAGCTAGGCAACTGGGGTAAAATGACTCATGCAGCTAGACAGTATCTGAGGTCATATTTGAACCCAGAACCTCTTCTCTACGGGTTTGGCTCTCTATCCACTGCACTGAGTAGCGGCTCCAACTTTAGGTCTTTTAATACTGGTTACCAGTGCAACACTTGGTCTTCTTGTCTATTCTCATTGCTTCTCACTCATGGATCAGTTCAATTACACCCTTGATCATGCATTTCATAAAAAAAAAAATTCACCTCTTCCTCTTTCATAGATCTAGTGCTAGCAGGGCTGGCCACTGGAGGCCACCTAGTGCCACCCCCTTACTTTTCATGAAAGAGGATAATGATGCCTCCGGAGGCTGAGATAATGGTCCAAGGTGATACAGGTGGCAAGTGTCAGAGGAAGGATTTGCCCTTCTCATGTACAAGTCATAATTGGTAATGTGATACAAATCATTTATTTCTTACTGTGCATCCTTTCAGAGATTCTGTGCTACATGCCTTAGAGCAGTGCAGTATTATGAATAGGGATAGGGTTAGAGGCTAGACCTGTGCTTTTAAAATTATTATTATTATTATATTTATATATAATATTTATTATATCATCATATGTAGTCCTCCTATCAATCAATCAACATGCATTAAGCACCTACTATATACCAGGCACTGTGCTAAGTACTCTTTTAATGCAAGTCAACACCTTCTTTTCAACTTATAGCATCTTGAGAAGTTAAAGGACTTGTGCAGACTACATGGGTAGTACGTGCCGCATGGAAATATCAGCACTTAAATTCAAGTTTTCATGGATTTCTATAATGGGGTTGCCTTGAACTCAAAGAATAATTGTTTTCAAAAGGGGAGATGAGAAAGGGAAGGAACACCATATATTAAGCACCTACTATGTGACAGGCATTACACATATCTCATCTGCCCCTCCCAACAACCCTGGGATGTAGGATGTAGGGATTTTATTGTCTTCATTTTGTATTTTAAGAAACTAAGGCAAATGATGTGAAGTAACTTGTGTGGAGTCACACAGCTACGAAGTATCTGAGGTCAGATTTGAACTATGGCTACCCTCACTCCAGAGCTGATACTCTACCCACGATACCACCCGCCTGCCTCAGTTATTGTTACGATGAGTTACTGTATCATAGAGTAGCACAGAAACATTTGTTCTGTTAGAAATCAAGGGAATATATGAAGTCTATCATCACTTTGATTAATCCTTCCTTATTCTCCCTACCACAAGCATTTATGATAAAAACAAACTTTCCAAAGAGCAGACTTTCAAAGGAGTGTCTAAATTCCAATCCTGCTCCTTTGAATTTCCTACTCCCTCCTACAACACAGCTTAATAATTGTTTAAAAAAAATTGAGTACTGACCATGTGAAAGTATTGGGGGGGGGCAAGAAAGATGGAATGGCATGATTCCTGCCCTCAAGAAGCTTACCTTTTGTACTTTGAAAAAACAAACAAAATAGACAAAGTACTGGTCAATCTAATTAAAAAAAGGAAGGAAGAAAAGCAAATTCACAGCATTAAAGATGAAAAGGGGGACAGCACCTCCAATGAGGAGGAAATTAAGGCAATCATTAGAAATTACTTTGCCCAATTATATGGCAATAAATACACCAATTTAGGAGAAATGGATGAATATATACAAAAATACAAACTGCCTAGACTAACAGAAGAGGAAATAGAATTCTTAAATAATCCCATATCAGAAATTGAAATCCATCAAGCCATCAAAGAACTTCCTAAGAAAAAATCCCCAGGGCCTGATGGATTCACCTGTGAATTCTATCAAACATTCAGAGAACAGTTAACCCCAATACTATACAAACTATTTGACATAATAAGCAAAGAGGGAGTTCTACCAAACTCCTTTTACGACACAAACATGGTACTGATTCCAAAACCAGGCAGGTCAAAAACAGAGAAAGAAAACTATAGACCAATCTCCCTAATGAATATAGATGCAAAAAATTTTAAATAGGATACTAGCAAAAAGACTCCAGCAAGTGATCAGAAGGATCATTCACCATGATCAAGTAGGATTCATACCAGGGATGCAGGGCTGGTTCAACATTAGGAAAACCATCCACATAATTGACCACATCAACAAGCAAACTAGCAAGAACCACATGATTATCTCAATAGATGCAGAAAAAGCCTTTGATAAAATACAACACCCATTCCTATTAAAAACACTAGAAAGCATAGGAATAGAAGGGTCATTCCTAAAAATAATAAACAGTATATATCTAAAACCAACAGCTAATATCATCTGCAATGGGGATAAACTAGATGCATTCCCAATAAGATCAGGAGTGAAACAAGGATGCCCATTATCACCTCTACTATTTGACATTGTACTAGAAACACTAGCAGTAGCAATTAGAGAAGATAAAGAAATTGAAGGCATCAGAATAGGCAAGGAGGAGACCAAGTTATCACTCTTTGCGGATGACATGATGGTCTACTTAAAGAATCCTAGAGATTCAACCAAAAAGCTAATTGAAATAATCAACAACTTTAGCAAAGTTGCAGGATACAAAATAAACCCACATAAATCATCAGCTTTTCTATATATCTCCAACACAGCTCAGCAGCAAGAACTAGAAAGAGAAATCCCATTCAAAATCACCTTAGACAAAATAAAATACCTAGGAATCTATCTCCCAAGACAAACACAGGAACTATATGAACACAACTACAAAACACTCGCCACACAACTAAAACTAGACTTGAACAATTAGAAAAACATTAACTGCTCATGGATAGGACGAGCCAATATAATAAAAATGACCATCCTACCCAAACTTATTTATCTATTTAGTGCCATACCCATTGAACTACCAAAATACTTCTTCACTGATTTAGAAAAAACCATAACAAAGTTCATTTGGAAGAACAAAAGATCAAGGATATCCAGGGAAATAATGAAAAAAAACACATATGATGGGGGCCTTGCAGTCCCAGACCTCAAACTATATTACAAAGCAGCAGTCATCAAAACAATTTGGTACTGGCTAAGAAACAGAAAGGAAGATCAGTGGAATAGACTGGGGGAAAACGACCTCAGCAAGACAGTATACGATAAACCCAAAGATCCCAGCTTTTGGGACAAAAATCCACTATTCGATAAAAACTGCTGGGAAAATTGGAAGACAGTGTGGGAGAGACTAGGAATAGATCAACACCTCACACCCTACACCAAGATAAATTCAAAATGGGTGAGTGACTTAAACATAAAGAAGGAAACCATAAGTAAATTGGGTAAACACAGAATAGTATACATGTCAGACCTTTGGGAGGGGAAAGGCTTTAAAACCAAGCAAGATATAGAAAGAATCACAAAATGTAAAATAAATAATTTTGACTACATCAAACTAAAAAGCTTTTGTACAAACAAAACCAATATAACTAAAATCAGAAGGGAAACAACAAATTGAGAAAAAATCTTCATAGAAACCTCTGACAAAGGTTTAATTACTCATATTTATAATGAGCTAAATCAATTGTACAAAAAATCAAGCCATTCTCCAATTGATAAATGGGCAAGGGAAATGGATAGGCAGTTCTCAGATAAAGAAATCAAAACTATTAACAAGCACATGAAGAAGTGTTCTACATCTCTTATAATCAGAGAGATGCAAATCAAAACAACTCTGAGGTATCACCTCACACCTAGCAGATTGGCTAACATAACAGCAAAGGAAAGTAATGAATGCTGGAGGGGATGTGGCAAAGTAGGGACATTAATTCATTGCTGGTGGAGTTGTGAACTGATCCAACCATTCTGGAGGGCAATTTGGAACTATGCCCAAAGGGCGACAAAAGAATATCTACCCTTTGACCCAGCCATAGCACTGCTGGGTCTGTACCCCAAAGAGATAATGGACACAAAGACTTGTACAAAAGTATTCATAGCTGCGCTCTTTGTGGTGGCCCAAAACTGGAAAACGAGGGGATGCCCATCAATTGGGGAATGGCTGAACAAACTGTGGTATATGTTGGTGATGGAATACTATTGTGCTCAAAGGAATAATAAAGTGGAGAAGTTCCATGGAGACTGGAACAACCTCCAGGAAGTGATGCAGAGCGAGAGGAGCAGAACCAGGAGAACATTGTACACAGAGACTAATACACTGTGGTATAATCGAACGTAATGGACTTCTCTGTTAGTGGCAGTGTAATGTCCCTGAACAACTTGCAGGGATCCAGGAGAAAAAAAACACCATTCATAAGCAAAGGATAAACTATGGGAGTGGAAACACCGAGAAAAAGCAACTGCCTGAATACAGAGGTTGAGGGGACATGACAGAGGATAGACTTTAAATGAACACTCTAATGCAAATACTATCAACAAAGCAATGGGTTCAAATCAAGAAAACATCTAATGCCCAGTGGACTTACGCGTCGGCTATGGGGGGTGGGGGGGAGGAAAAGAAAATGATCTATGTCTTTAACGAATAATGCTTGGAAATGATCAAATAAAATATATCAAAAGTAAAAAAAAAAAACTGAACTTACAAAATAAATAAATCAGAGGGTGATCAAAAAAAAAAAAAGAAGCTTACCTTTTGACTTGTAAGATAAGAAATGCAGGTGTCCCCTCATTGGGCATGTTCCCTGATTATGACCAATCCATGCCTTATCATCCTGATCTCTTTTCCCTCAGAAAGCCTCCAAAGAAGAGTCACAGGATGTGTAGGAAGCCTTCTTCTAGGTCTTTGAATGATTATGGGAAGACAGTGGACTACTTGAAATGTCCTTAATTTCACTACATGAATAACCCACCCAATGTCTATAGATAACTGATACAAGAACCAAAGATCATCAATTCTTCCCATAGAGTGGTGAATTAATCCCATTATTTTTAAAACTCCCTAATTAAGAGGGAATTGCTAGCCAATCACTGTCCTAGATTGAGAGATTATGACATAAGTCGCAGACTGAAGTCTAGTCCAGATGCAGGGTGGCATAGAGGCCAGAGTAATGTACTTGGCATCAGAACAACTTGGGTTCACATTCTGCTTCAGATGTTCTCTAGCTGTTTGACCCTGCACAAACCATTTAACCTTTGTGCTTCAGTAAATGAGGAGGTTGGAATATGGCCTCTCTGTCCGATATTTCAGCATAGCTGGAAACATAAGACCACAAATAGCTTTCGGGATTAGATTTCATATATAAACTAGCAATTACCATTACTCTCCCGGAGCCTCATGAGCAGCGGAAATGAAATTTGTGATGTAGGCTTTTTTGTGCCCTTGTTAAAATTTGATATTCTGTGTTTGTGAGAAACTTTTCCCAGAAGACAAACCTGGTTTCTCTTCAAAACCATCATACCTATTCAATTCCTGCAAAAATTCTGAAAAATCATTGCTAAATTGGGTCTGTGTCTCTTGTCCAGAAAAAGCAAGACTTCTATAGAGCAGCAGGATGCACACCCCTAGGCAAAGTACATTCAACGGAAGCCTAATATTTACAAAGCATTTGTAGAGACATCATCATGGTGAAATGATGAAGATTCTGACATTTCAGATGCTAAGACTAGAATCCCATTGCTCACACTTATGGGCTGTCTTAATTAATGATGAGGAAGTCACTTTTATTTTATTTTATTTTTTAAACCCTTCCACCTTGGAATCAATACTATGTATTGGTTCCAAGGCAGAATAGTGGTAAGGGCTAGGCAATGGGGGTTAAGTGACTTGCCCAGGGTCACACAGCTGAGAAGTGTCTGAGGCCAGATTTGGACCTAGGACTTCCCATCTCTAGGCTTGGCTCTCAATCCACTGAGCTACCCAGCTGCCCCCAGGAAGTCACTTTTAATTCCCCTGAGCCCCAGCTTCATCTGTAAAATGGGGATAATAGTTAATAATATCAACAAAGGCATGCAATCAGGACATATAAGCTTGACAAGTGTATTTGTCATTTTTTATAAAATGGATTCTGTCAAAAACCCAATTTAAAGAAGGCTTCCCTTTGGAGAGGGCGTTCTCAACCTATTTCATGTCATGGATCCCTTTGGTAGTCTGGCTAAGTCTAGGGACCTCTTCTTGGAATAATATTCTTAAATGCATACACATTATGTAGGATTACAATGCAAAGCAATTGTGTTAGAGTATAGCTTTGCATCTATGCACCTAGTTGGCAAGTTCACAGACCCAAGGATCAAGAATCCTTGGTATCTAACCTTTCAGATCATCCTTTCAGATGACACTGAGCTGATAGACAGCAGCATAGACTTTCCCTCATCTCTGCCACTTATAATCTCTGACTATCTTCAAGACTCGCCTTAAATACAATTTACAGCAAGAAGTCTTTTCCAGACCTCCAGCTCTCAGAGTCACTCCCCCCACAATGAAGAGTTTGCTATTCATGTTTGCAGTATAGATTTTATATGAACCATCTTATGCATATGTCTCCCCTTTAGAATGTGTAGTTATTAAATGCTGGTGCTCTTTGACTCTTCTTGACCTCATCTGGGGTTTTCTTGGTCAAGATACTGGAGTGGCTTGCCATTTCCTTCTCCAGTTCATTTTATAGATGAGGAAACTGAGGCAATAGGGTTAAGTGACTTTCTCAGGGTAACACAACTAATAAGTGTCTGAGGTTGGATTTGAACTCATGAAGAGAAGTCTGACTGACTGGCCACTGGCCACTGGCAACCTAGCTGCCCTGGTTATACTACACAGTAACCACTTAAGCAATGCTTGTCTGACTAAATGACAAAGATCCACGATTTCTCAAAAAACTGGTTCAATTATCAACAAAGAAAAAGAATAAGAGGAGAAAGTGGAGGCCACATCAAGAGCAGAAAAATACTAACTTTGGATTTTGCGAAGTCAGGCTATAATTTTGTTGTTTGACAACAGAAAAACAACTGAATTTCCAAGTCTGACTATTCTATAATCTTTAAGATGAGGATTTGAATGAGATGACTAAAACAACAACAACAACAAAAAACCAAGACTTCTGTCTTAGTATCAATTCTAAGACAGAAGAGTAACAAGGGCTAGGCAAATGGGATTAAGTGACTTATCCAAGGTTACACAGCTAGGATGTGTCTGAGGCCAGATTTAAACCCAAGTCTTTCCATCTGCAGGTGAGCTACTCTATTCAATGTGCTATCTAGCTGCCCCTCCTTTAAAATCTTTACCTTCTTATATTTTGGGAGTATAATGTATACTGGGAAGGGGGAGGGAAGACGAGAGAGAAACATGAATCATGTAACCTTGGACAACTTATGTGTAAAATTGTTCCTGGAATAAAATAAAGATAACATTTTAAAAACTTAAAACACCATAAAATCCGTACCTCCTGTCGAAGACAGAAGAGAGATGAGGTGATTTTTAAAGATCTTTCAGCTTTCTATCTGTAATAACTAGAACATCAACTTTACAATCTTGTTATGCAAATCAAATGAGACCAGGCATGTAAAGCGCTTTGCAAACCTTTAAGTATTGTAGAAATATTAGCCACTATTGCTGCCTGCTTTTTGCTTTATTTTTCTTGAAAGAGCATTGTTGATTTGAAATGCCATTAAAATGGAGAGAACAAAACCTTGTAGCATTGTCGTTGGTGGAACACGCTAACTTCATTCCTTCACGTAAATGTATAATTAGGCAATTTCAGAAATGCATTAAACTGGCCATAAGTATTTGAAAGGTTGTCCTGTGTGGAAGAGAGGTTAGATGTGTTTTGCTCAGTGCCAAAGGGCAGAATAAGAACTGAAGAGTTAAAGCTGTAGAGTAATGGATTTAGGCTTGGTGTATGAGGAGAGCAGACTGCAGGGGGAATAAGCTGCCAGGGAAGGGAATAATTTTCTCTGTTTTGAGAGCCTTTAGGCAAAGGCTGGATTCTGTTTTGTGAGGCATGTTGCAGAAGGAATTGTTTAAGAATGTTAGAAAGGATGCCCTCTATAGTTGAGATTCAGTAGATCAGGAGAGAGATTCAAAGTGATGGTTGATAAGGGGACATATTCCTGATTATCCATCCCATGGAGATTTGGATTGAGTGTTATCCAAAGTGGGTGCTTAGAATGCTGGAGGGATAGATCATGACCTCAAAGGCTATGTGATCAGCCAAGTGGAAGATGGGAAGGTAGGGGAAACCCACCATCCTCACAAGAACTGAGGGGATTGTCTTCAACACAACCACACCCATCTTGAAGTCAAACATTCCCCAACTCTGCTCCTACCCACCACTGTGCCATTTCCCAGTCTCCCGTCTTTCCCTTCTTTTGCAGGAAGGGGCACGTGGGCACTCATATCCTGAGATACCCACAGCAACAGCTGCACAGAAGCCATTAGGCAAATTCCTTCCCCTCATTCCATACCAGTATACCTTCTCCCTGTTCCCCAGAACCCTTCTTGACCACATCAGGAGTTGCTACTATCTTTTGAGTAGGCATTCCATCTCTACATTCTATTTTCTTTTTGGTAGGGTTGGGATGGAGTGAATCTTACAAACTGAGGAGGCATAGCTGTGTTGTAGTCTTTGTGTTACAGATCTTATGATAATCTTTCCCAACAAACTCACTCATCTTCTCTACCATCATCCTTTTAATCACTCAGTTTCACCACCTCCGGGTTAACCTTAATGCCTTTCTTTTGCTCACTCCTAGCCATATGCCAGTCAATACCTAACAACTCTCAAAACAATTGCACACATGACACACTTTCAAGTGTAATCTGCATTATTAACATTTTCTTGATGACATTGTTAAGGCTGGACAATCAACCAAACAATCAATCAACCCAGATCTAAAGTATTTGTCAATTTTTGAGGGGTAAATCCACACCCTTAAAATTTAACCATTAGTTTTAAAAATCCAGTTCTCTTCAGTTTCAGCACACCATTCCCAATTACCCCATATATCCAAAGAGCCTGCTATATCTTGTTGGCTTTATTTCCTTACATCCTTTGAATCTATCTCCTCCTTTCCTTTCACAGTCATCACCTTCATTCAGGTCCTCATCACTTCTTGCTTGGGTTATTCTGATAGTTTGAAAGATAGATGGATAGATAGCTAGACAGACAGATGATAGCTATAGATAAATGATAGTTGATAATAACATAGTTGACAGACATGAAGATAGATGGTAGATAATAGATAGTTGACATATAGGAGATTACTGATACTGATAGATAGGGATTGATGACAGAGTGTAATTGTTTGTCTTTTGTCTTCAAAGAGGGCCAATGTCATCACAGGGTCATTCTTTGACTTGTTCATGAGATGGGACTTAAGTGAGTCAGAGTTGCACAGAGTCTTTGGCCTCAATTTCTCTTGGAAAATCACTGAGGTCCAAAGGCAAGACAAAAATCAAAATGACTGGTAATGGGCTCAGATGCAGAGAATGACCTTGGCATCTTCAATGTCTGACCAAACTCTCAGCCTTCTACAGATGATAGACAGATAGTTGAGAGACAGACAGATAGATAAATAGAAAGTTAAGAGAGATGGCAGAGAAAAGACAGTTAGTGTATATCTAAATAGATCATAGATACTAGATAATTGGCAAATAGATGGTAGCTAATTCATAGATAAAGACAGATGATAGAAAGTTGATAGATCAAGAAGATACGTAATAAGTGGTTGACAGATATATAAATAGATGAGAAATATGATAGATAATATGAATATAATTGACAGGCAGATAGACGATAAATGACAAATACATGATCAGCAATATATGAAATAGATAATCGATGGTCAATAGATGGTGGATAGGCAAATAGATAAAAAATAGAGCATTTTTACTATTTTCTATGCATCACACTGTGTTAAGTGCAGAGAATACAAATACAAGCAAATCAAGTATTCCCTACCTTTGGGAACTTACATTCTTATGGGAGACATAACACATAAAAGGGCCTGGTTGTATGGTATGGATAAGACCACAATTGGACAGACATGATCTATATGGGCAGCATGCACACATATTCATTCTACTACAATCTCTCTAATCTCTAAGAAGTAACTTATATAAACCTATTTATATACATGTTTTCCTCTGTTAGAACTGTAAGCTTTTCGAGGGCAGGCTATTTATTTATTTATTTATTTATTTGTCTGATTTGTCTGTTTGTTTGTTTTCTTTGTATTGCCAGAGTTTCACACAGTGCCTGGCACATTTTAAGTACTCAATAAACGTTTGTTTACTAATCCGTTGTGACTTGAGCCAAATTACTTGGCTTCTTCGAGTCTCATTTTCCTCTCCTTCCAGCACAAAGTTGCACTATCAAGATCAACTGAGCTAATGCATGTTAAATCCTTTTCTAAACTTGAAGTGAGAGCTATCATTATTATTCCATTATTAGTATTTTTACTGGAAAAATCCAGAGACACAATTGTTTGGATTCTAGAGCTTGGATTTAAGAACTTCATTTAAAAAATATTTTGATGTTATTTCCATTCTGTTGATATTGTCAGTCAAACATTAACCAAGTACCTTCTATATGTCAGACACTTTGCTAAGCACTGGGGATGGGGATAGAAGGAAAGACAAAAGAGAGTACTTGTCCTCAAGGTGCTTACAGTATAATTTGGGAGATGACATACAAACACATTTTAAAAGATGGTAAATTGGAGACAATTCACAGAGGGAAGATTAGAGAAGGTGAGGTTTAGTTGGCTCCTTCTAAAACCCTGAATAGCCTTTTTAAGGTCTCACTGGATGTTGAACAAAGTTGGCTCACTACTATGGTTGGGCTGGTGTTTGATATTCCCCTTTTTCTGTATCATCTTGAGCCCCAGCTTACAGCCATATTTTAATGGATTACCGGTACCCTCATTGGTATGCTTTGCCATTTTAGCCTACGACTACTCTTGTCTTTGGAATCCATCTCTCCTCAGCTGGCCATCTGCTATATGACTTCCTCTCTGTTGTTCTCCATCCAAAGAGACTGACTCAGAGAATGCCTGGGTTATAATTTGCTTACTAGGCAAACTATAAAAACATCCATTTATCACTCAAATGAGATAATTTCAGGTGTCACCCATGGTTTCAGCAATGTTTCTAACAACATATTGCACCTTAGAGAACAGAGGGTCTTTCCCCAACCTCAGGGGATGCTGGGTCTATCATCTATAAACGCATCTGAGCTATTGCTTCTTCATTTTATTTCAAGCACATTCTCACTCAAATGGTTATACAAGTTTGTATTCATATCCTACTTCCCTGAGGTCAGAGATAATTAAGTTGAAACCATCTTGTAAATTAAGCAATGTATACAGAGTGATTATGTGGTTCAATGAAAGGAACACATAGTTTAGAGTCAAGAACTGGGTTTGCATTTCAGCCTTACCTTTTATGAACTGGATGATCAGAGTGTAGGATCATGGAATGAGAACAGGAAAAGACTTTTGAGATCATAGGATTTTAGAGCAGGGATCTAGAGCTGGATGAGACCTGAGAGATCATCTAATCTAGATCCCTAATTTTAGAGATGAGGAAGTTGAGGCTGAAGGAGATGACAGGACATATCCAAAGTCACATAGGGAATACATGACAGTGTTGGAATTTGAATTCAGGATTACTTATTCCATATACTAGGCAAGTTGTGTTCTTTTACTGCTAGTAACTAACAGATGGCATGTTACCATATCACAAATACAAACCTTAAAATGCTTTGATAATTCAATAAATACACAATGGACTGAGGCTGGAGGCGATATGATGTAGTGTATAAAGTGCTAGTATGGAAGAATTGGATTTCAAATCTTGCTTCTAATATTGTATATGTGACTCGAGGCAAGTTACTTAACCTTTATGGGCCTGAGTTTCCTCATCTAAAACTTGGGAAGAGGGATGGACTAGATGGCCTCTGGGGTCCCTTCTAATTACAATCAATGATTATAAAAATGGTGGTCTGTCACCATCCCTACACAACATTGACTCATAAAAAACTAAAAACTTTTCATGAGAAGCCACCATACTAAAAACTCATAGTCTTGCAAGTGTATAGGATAAAAAGCTTTCGACATTCAAAGATTCAGAAAACTATGGCTTTGCTGACCCTTGACATATACATCAACAGGGAGCCTATTAAGTTAATCAATATTTGTGATTTACCAGAATGCGTGGCATAGAAGGTACTTAATAAATGTTTATCATCTATTTTTCTATATTCAGATTCTGAAAGATGAGCATATTTAAATATAGGTGTATATTTAAGTACATGAATAAATAAATATATACACATATCTGCCCATCTGTCTTTCTATCTGTTGTGGAAAGTATTGGTCAGGGGACCCTCATCCATTGATTTTCCTTTATCCTACTTGAAGAAATTATAGCATCTAAGATACCAATGAAGGACTGGTTTAATTGAGGCATAAATAAGTTTACATTTTGTTATTCCTTCAGGAACAATGAAGAAACTTTTCAAGTTAACTTATTGAAATTACTGGGGAGCTAGTCATTAGCTGGTTGAAAGATTAGTCATGTGGGTCATGAAACACTCTTTAAAGGAAACCAGACAAGGGTGGAGACAGCTATGAGGAATGCTAGTTCTGACAGTGGAGAAGAGAAGAGAAGAGAGGCAGCTACCTAGTTTCCTTTGGGGAAGGAATATTTCCTTTCCTCCATGGGGAAGAGTGACTGTCTATTTTCTTCCCTCTTCTCAGTTCCAAGCACTTTCCCAGTGGGAGTCACCATGCCCAGTAGGGGCTGGCAGAGGGAGCCCAGTAGATATGCCCAGTATATCCATTGTACTCAGAAAATATGAGGAAACCAGAGGAGCAATAATATTGGGATCCAGTATCAATCCTTGGCCAACTGTATTCTCTAAGCATGTCCTTTATGTATGTGACTATTCTTCCTATTGGCACTGGATGTATGTATGGAAGAGTGCAGACCACATTTATGTAGTGTGGAGAATGTTTTAAAGCTACCATTCTTACAAAGCCATTTCAACAAATGCCTTTGAGATGTGTGTTCTCTGGCTGACTATGATAGGTAAATTGACTAGTGAGGACTTGTGTCTTATAGTTTTATCACATTAGGAGTATAGACCTTGAAGAGCTTAAATCTTATATAGTCATCTGATAGAGAATTTGACACATGAATTCAATCTAGCTGTCTAGATAGCTATCTTTTCATTCATTCATTCTTTCTCTTCCTCCCATCCATCATTCAGCCCAACAAAGAAAACCAAGCTGTCTAATTTTCTCTCTATCAGCATCCATACAATGCCACGTATATTCCAATAAGTTCTCAACATATTGGGTGGGCCATCTTATGTATGACCAAATGTGGATGGGAATTATATAGGGTGAGCAGCCTTTGTTGGACTGAAGCTCATATCTCCAGAGGGAATATCAGTGTTGATAAAATCTAGTAACTGTTGGAATATTAAAATACCTCTAAGACACATGTTGCAGATGCTTCAGAGGCTGAGCCCAGAAGTGCATGAGATGTTGCTTTGAATATCAGGATAATGCACAGAGCTTTCAGTGATCCCAAATGGTCAATTAATCAGTGAAATGGTGAGCATTTATTAAGCAACTACTGTGTGCTAGACACTGTTGGGGATGTCTATACAAGATATATATAGCAAGATTGGACCTGTGATTTAATGGGAATAGGCACTTTCTGGGTGAGGAAACTGGCCAGTGAAGACTGGCTCTTTCTCCACAACTTAAAAGTTTTAAAACAGGGGTCTGCGAATTTGTTTTTTGTAAAATCTTGATAACATCATTGTTTTCTTTTATTCCATTTATTTTGTTTTCTATGGTTAAAAATATTATCCTGAGACACTATCTCTAGGTTTTAACAACCTGCCAAGGTGACCACAGCAGAGGAAAGGGATAGCACTTTTGACTTTGAAAATCCTAGACTTAATGACTTACCCAGGGTCATTGAGCCAGTAAGTGTCAAAAGTAGGACTTTGATTTAGATCTTAATGGCTTGGAGGATACCACATTGCTATACATAAAAGATATGTGGAAAAATAAACAAACACAAAGTAATTTGGGAGACGGGAGAGGCTTATTTTCATGAAAACCTCACTTTTGAATACAAACATTCTCTCTGTGATGTTTATAACTATAAATCAAGGAACACCACAATCTTAGAAGATGAAAATAAGTCCAAGGAGCCTTGGAAGACACATGGCAGACATAAGATAGCTGCAGCATGTTAGTAAGACTGGTGTTCAAGAAGTTGTGTAAAAGGTAGAGACTGAGACAGCAAATGGACAGGCTCTGAAGCCTTTAAAATGCTATAATGGCTCTTACTTAGATAGCATTTTAAAGTTTGTAAAAAGCTTTATGGGAATTCTCACATTTAATCCTCCTCATTATCTGATAAGTACTGTTGATTGTGCCCACACAGGAAAGTGAAGCTTGTGACTTGCTCAGGGTATCTCACACTTCATTTGAGATTTTGTCTACTTGATTATGAGTCCAGTATTTGTCTACTATCCTAAGATAACTCTCTAAAGAGCAGAAGGTGATTTGGTTATTCATCTAGAAAGGATTCATAGGAAATATGGACAAGAATTATACAAGTTGAGGTTTTAGGAGTGTAGAGATTTCAAGCAATAGAGTGTTAGACCCAGACAAGAAGAATTGTGTTTGAATCTAGATTAAGATACTTATTCACTGTGTGATCCTGGACAAGTCACCAGGCTGTTGACTGCCTCAGTTTCCTTATTTGTAAACTGAGGATAATAATAGCCTCTACAGGGTTGTCGTGAAGAACAAATGAGAATATATAAAATGCGTACAAATCTTATGGTGCTTTAGAAATATTAGTTATCACTGTTGTTGTTACCAGAGGGGGAATACAGGGTTCCATCATGTTTTCAAGTGCTCAGCTCAGTGACTGAGCTCCCCCCTTGGGAGAAAATGGGACAAGTTAGCCCTGATCTTATGAAATATCTCCGCTGGTTCACTCTTCAGTTCAATAAAGATAAAAGCTAATATGCAAGCAAGGTAGAAAAAGGAGCTGAACAACATTCTATTTTAGGTTACCTGAAACAGAAACAGGGTTAGAACTATTCTCTGAATAAGGAGTATTTAATTTTTTTTGTGCCATGGATCCCCTTGGCAGTCTGGGGAAACCCACAGACCCCCTTCTCAGAATCTTATTTTATTGTCTATATTCACAATGGAAAGAAATGCTTAATTTCAGTTGGAGATGAACGAAAATAAAGATACAATATTCCCCCCAGGCATGATCATAAACCCCTAGAAATCTATCCATGGACCCCTTGGGGGTTGATAGACTCCAGGTTAAGAACCTCTTCTTTAAATCATAGGCTGATTATGTTTTGAAGAAATGCATATATATTAAATGGGTTGTTTGTTTCTACCCTTTAGCATCTTCTGATTTGAATTGTAAGCTCTAAAAGGGTATGTGGATTACCCACTACCAAGCAGCCTTTGCTAGGGGCAAGGAATTGGAAATGAGTCCAGCTGATGTAATTCAGGCAGGCAGTTTGAGGCTGGATGATGACTTTACCTTCATCATTATTTCATTTTATAATTTTGGTATATGCCATGTGTGGCCCCAAGAGTCACAAGAGTTGTGACTCCAGGCCCAAGCACGTAGTCATGAACATTCCTCTTAACAAAAGGATGATATAGTAGGGAAAAACCTGGAAACAAGATAGGACCAATGGTCCCTGTACAGGTAATTGCAGCAAGGCAGTAAGTACAGTGGCTAGAGAGCTGAGCCTAGAATCAGAATGACCTGAATTCAAATGCAGCTGTGGACACTTAATAGCTCAATGGGGCCAGTTTCTTAACCTTTCTGGGCAGCTGTTTCTTCATCTGTAAAATGGGGGTTGGACTCAGTTGCCACTAAGAGCCTCTGTAGATCTAAATTAATAATTCTATAAGTGGAATGTAATTTGAGAGGGCTGCTGTAGAGTAGTGCATAGGGAGTTAGTTTTGGAGTTAGAAAGTCTGGTTTAAGTACATCAGATACATCGGTTATGTAATGCTGGGCAAATTGCTTAATCTGTCACAGATTCCAAGACTGTAAGTTTCAGAGCAGATGCCAATATACACTGATAGATGCTTTTTCTTACTTGTATTTTTCCTATCAATAAATTACCCCATAACAAATTTGAAGGGGAAGAAGGTCCAGTCACGGTGTGGGGAGGAGTGATGGTGGCAATCATAGCAGGTGATGGCACTTGACCTGAGCTTGAAAGAAGGCAGGTAGAATAGAGATAGAGATGAGGGAGCACATCCTCCAAATGGAGGGGAAGTCTGTGTGGCTGTCCATCTAGAATGGAGACAGGAGATGAAATGATGCATCAGGAATAACTAGAAGGCAGAACAATTTAGCTGGGACCAAGGGTGGGCGAAGGAGATGGATATGAAACAAGACTAGAATAGCAGGTATATGTGAGTGATGAGTGTGAGAATGTATGTGTGTGTGTGTGTGTGTGTGTGTGTGTGTGACTTTAGATGCTAGGCTGAAGATGTTATAATTTACCTACTAGAGAGGAAATAGGGAGCCAATTATCTCAAACTTAACTCAAAAGCCTCTTTTTGTTATCTTTAGCATGTTTCTCTCCTTTTAGCCTGACTGGGGCTTTAGCTAATTGAGATACATTCATTCATTCTCTCTCTCTGTCTCTCTCTCTCTGTCTCTCCTCCCTACCTCATTTCTGTCTGATTATATTTATCCATCCATCTACCTATCTATCTATCTATCTATCTATCTATCTATCTATCTATCTATCTATCTATCTATCTATCCTGTCCTTCTAGCAATCGTACCTAACCACCCACATACCCATACATCTACCTATCCTTCCATCCATATCTGCTGATATAGATATGTATATATGTATATGTTATATGCAGCTATATAGCACAGAGGTTTGGAGTCAGGGTGGCCTGAGTTCAAATCCAGACTCAGACTCTTACTAGCTATGAGACCTTGGAAAAATCATTTAATCCAGTTTGACTCATTTTCTTCATCTCTAAAATGAGCTGAAGAAAGACATGGCAAAACACACCAGTATCTTTGCTAAGGAAAGCCCAAATGGGATCATGACTAAAACGACTGAACAACAACAATATGTAATTTTGTAAGGATTTTATATGTACATATAAATATTTGTTATAAATACACATATTAGTGCCATATCCCATCCAAATTTCCCTTCCATTTCATCATGCCTCTATTGGAAACTTTTTCTATAGATGTTGATGCCTCCATTAGAATGTAAGGTCCTAGAGGGCACATATTGTTTGCTCTTCTCTTGTGGGCATGTATCCCTTAGTGCTTGAGACAGTGCCAGATACATAGTAAGCATTTAATAAATGCCTATTGCTAAACTGTTCCTGCTTTAGTCTTGTCTAAAAAAGCTGAGTTGGTCCATTATTTTTCTTTGCAAGTGCATCAGTCTCTTAAGATGGAGTTTTTCACTTTTTTATATCATGGGTGCCTTTGGCAGCCTAGTAGGATCTCTGAACCCCTTCTCAGAATCATGCTTTTAAAATAAAATATTCAGAATTACAAAAGGAACTGATTATATTGAATTAACAATGCTGATTTTTTCCTTATCCAAGTTCATGGACTCCTTGAAATCTTTCCCTGGGTCTCTAGAAACTTCTTAAACTCATTATCAAGCTGCTAACTCAAGCCTTGATCATCTTTCTCAGCCTCCTCTGCCCTCTGATTGGAGAGCTGAAGGGTGGAGTACAAATTCCTTCTAATACCTTCCTTTATAGAAGGCAGAAACTGGGCTTTTGGGCACATTTTGCATATGTAGCTCTATCTGAGCTAGCTCCAAGGAACAAAATACCCCCAGTCTCCTCCCCCTCCTTCTTTCCAGTCTTTTTATGTATAGTCTCCCTCCATTAGAGAGCGAGCTCCTTGAGGGCAGGGACCATGTTTCTTTTTATTTATCTTATCCCTAGTGCTTAGCACAGACCATCAGCAAGTCACTCAACCTCTGTCTACCTCAGTTTCCTCATTTTAAAAAATTATTATCTGGGGTCATTCAATTCATTTGTCATAACTCAGAACTTGAGGTTCAAATAGCCTTTTAAAAAAAACATACTTGTTTTTAGTAACAACTCTAAGACAGAAGGCCAAATACCACATACTCTTTTACTTTCATTTTCCAGTACCCTCAAGTAAGAAATAACTATCCAGGTGGTTAAAAGAAATTCAGAAAGATAAAAAACCCCAACTACTGGCAAGAAAGTTAAAAAACAGTCAACAAGGAGGCTCTCTGGGACCTCAAGAATTTCCTGCCAAAATTCTAAAACAAAAAAAGGTCTGCTTCAAGGCTTCCCTGCATAAAGGCCTAGTTTGTAGTAAATTGTCAGGGCACATAGTAGACACTTAATAAATGTTTATTGATTGATTGCCTGAAAGACTGGGTCCTGGATATATCTAACTGGTGAGGGCAAAATTAGTCTGTATTACCATATCCTGACTTGTAACAGTGCTAAGCAGTGTGAGAGAAAGCGAGACAGACAGACAGAGACGGACAGACAGAGAGAGGTAGAGAGAGACAGAGAGACAGGGAAACAGAGACAGACAGAGACAAAGAGACAGACAGAGACAGAGGAACAGAGACAAAGGGGCAGAGAGAGACAGAAAGTGTGAGTATCAATTCCTTCCAACCAAGCTTCACCAATATTCTGGCCCACAATAGATGACCTCCCCTCTAAAATTTTAGACACTGAGTCCCATTTACCTTTCCTCTGAACATACTGTTAAAGAGTCATTCAACTCAGTGAAGATTTATGTCAAAAATTCATGAGACACTATGATGGCAGGAGGATCACAATAGCAAAGAACCCAAAATGCAATTAAGAGAAGCAATTTAGGGATACGTAGTTTGCTTCCATGTTATCAACCATGATCTCTCTGTGTGTGTGTGTGCGTGTGTGTGTGTGTGTGTGTGTTGGAATGAAAGATATTTATATCCAATCATAATATGAAGAGGGGAGGCTGGTCATATAGCAAAATGAGAGAGAATGGAGAGTCAGTCCTAATGGTACTCTGCTACTCCCAAAGGCACTGGAAAAAACCAAAACAAACATCTATGGGAATATATGGTTGAAAATGGAGGCATCTGGGTGGCTTGGTGGATAAAGACCTGGGCACAGAGTCAGGCAGAACTGAATTAAAATCCAACCTAGCTATGTTACCCCAAACAAGTCACTTAACTTCCGTTTGCCTTAATCAACTGGAAGAGGAAATGGCAAATTATTCCAGTACCTTTCCCAAGAACATCTTTTGGAGATATGGTCTGTGAAGTCATGAAGATGCTTAAACTGAACAAAAAAGTAGATGAGAATAGTGTGGGATGAGGAATTCTACAAGGAGGCAGTTGGCACTGATGGAAGGCATCCCTCTATCTAGCCATAATATCTTGGACCAATAGCAGTCACAAAGACTGTAGCACTCAGCACTGGACTTGGCATTGCCCTGATTACTCCGAAGTTAGGTATGATGTCTGAGTTCCTGGAGGAGTCTAATTTTGGAATAGTAGAAGTACAGCCTCAGTATTCCAAAGGCAGTGGGGGACTTGATCCTCATCCCAAGCTCTCTCCATCCTCCCCTGTAGCCTCCTATTCAGGTGCATCTGACTTCCCCAGGAGCTGCTGCCTCCCAGCTGGGCTGGCTTTTTGTGTGTTTATTTAAGGGGTTTATTGTTCTGGAAGACTTCAGCTTTCATTTGGATAGGGATCAAAATGCAATGGCTTTCATGGCCTCAGAGGGAAAGGAGTTTTTTAAAGAGTAGATTAAAGAACCAAGATATTTCCTTTTTAGTTTCAACTCCCTATGAAAGAAGAAAGTAGGGTTGGAGTAGGCTTCATGAAAGAAATGCTTATTTTCAGGTGAAAATTTGTTCATTTGGAGTAAGATATTCCAAACAAACTGTGTTATCCCATGAAGGAAGGAAAACATTAGGTAGTTTTCTAGGATTTGCTAGGAAGCATAGTGAACAGGAAACTGAACTTGGAATCGGGAAGACTTGAATTTGAAACCTGCATCAAATACTTAGTAACTCTGTCAGTCAGTGGAAATCATTTAATATGTTTGACTCTGTTTCCTTATCTGTAAAATGGAGATGAAGCACTTAACTCACAGGGTAACTTATTAAGGTAATCGACCTAAAATGTTATTCAAAGCTTAAAATGATGCACACACATATATGCATTATATACATTATGTATCTATGTGTTTATCTCTCTGACTCTCTCTCTCTCTCTCTCTCTCTCTCTCTCTCTCTCTCTCTCTCTCTCTCTCTCAGGGAACTGATTATATTGAACTGAAGATGTCAATTTTTGCCAAGTTCATGGACTCCTTGTAAGAGGTGGCTCTCTGTATACACTTCCCTATTTTTCCTCTCAATGGCATAATTTCTGCTTGTTTTTGCATATGCACATAAATAAATATGTATATATTATATGTAGTATTATATATATATTATTTTATTTATGTTAGTATTTTTTTAAACCCTTACCTTCCATCTTGGAATCAATACTGTGTATTGGTTCCAAGGCAGAAGAGCAGTGAGGGCTAGGCAATGGGGGTCAAGTGACTTGCCCAGGGTCACACAGCTGGGAAGCGTCTGAGGCCAAATTTGAACCCAGAACCTCCCATATCTAGGCCTGGCTCTCAATCCACTGAGCTACCCATCTGCCCCCTTTGTTAGCTTTTATTAATATCTATTACAGAGAACTGTGGTGGATGCCAATGAAGTTTTAGAAATTTAATGAAAAGTTTGAGATAAGGGGAGATGGTAGCACAAATGGGCTAAGAGAGAGAACCCCTAACTCAAGAGAAGAAGCAGTACTAAGTTCCAGTGTATCCTGGCACAAAGTGTCTTTCTAAACTCATTTGGTCTCTGTGCCTTGAGTCAGTCTAATTTTCCCCTTAAAAAGACTATCAGTGATTTCTCGTGAGCATCAATCTGACCATGCCACTATCCTAGTCAATAAACTGCCCATTGCTTTTGGGATCAATTCTTTTCCCCCTGATTGGATGGCTGGAGGGTGGAGCATTCAACTTCCCCCAGAGCTTTCCTTTATAGAGGGCTGAACTCTCCACTTTCCATCTGTAGCTCTGCTTGGTTTGAGCTCCAAGGAATGTGATGCCTTGACACTGGGTGCTTCCTGATGGTACCATCACCACACCCTCCCGCCATTTTATTCTATCTTCTATAAGTATATTGTCTCACCCATTAGATAGTAAGCTCCTTGAGGACAAGGATTGTCTCTTTTTCTTTTTTTTTAAATTTTGGTCTGTAGCACTTAGCACAATGCCCAGCACATAGTAGGCATTTAATAAATGTTTACTGAATTGAATAAACACCAGTAGCCTTTGGGATTCACAATAAAGTTTTGAGCTTGGCACTTAAATTCCTGTACAACTGTAAAACTGGGTTGTACCCTACTTATAAGGTGGCCTCATTCTACCTTACTCCCCCTTTTTCTGACTTTAGAGCAAGGTCAAACTGCCTTCTTGTTATGCCTAATTCCCACCACTCCATCTCCCACCTTTTAAAGCCTTTACATTATTCATATACTATGGCTGTATTGCTTTCTCTCCCAACTCTTAGAACTACTTCAAGAATCCTTCTACATGAAACTTTTCCTCATCTCTCCAATTACTTACCAGGTCACCTTACACATATATAAAATATATGTATGTATGTACATGTATGTAGATACATGTATATATTCTGCACAGACTCATTTCTGTGGGTGGTTTTTCTCCCATATATAATGTAAACTTCTTGAGGGCAAGAAAAAAATTAAAATATGTTTAATATGTGTATATATATATATGTAGAATATAAAATGTTTAAAAATAGCTCCACTAATTAGCCCCATGTCTGATCTTTGTGCTTAACAAATTCTTGCCGTGATGCCTGGTTCTTGGTAGGTGCTTAATAAATGCTGGCCAGTTGATGAAAAGGTTTAGCAATTTGGGCAATGTGACCTACATCTTGACTTTGATTTCCATATTATTCTGTAGCTAACAAAGGAATGAGGACCCCTAACTGGGTAGGAATGGAAAGTAACAGGTGAAAGCTACATATCCTAGCCTTGTCTTGCCATCGTTGCATTCAAGACAGAATCAGACTAATGACTTTAATTTTTCATGAGCGATCCAGATGATATACTGATGCCTTCTTACATATACAGCCCAAGCAAAGTTCAAGTCTAATCTCCGGAAGGGATTCAAGTGTACCATGTAAGTCACAGGCAAATTAAATATCACGGACCAGGCATTTTAACCCAAAGGTACGTTCCTTTCAAGAGTGATAAATGGATCCCTCTGGACAGCCACTGTACCAATTTTGTTAAATTTGTAAAATGGTTTGTCATCCTTTGGGAGCTGGAGGATGTTATATAAATGAAAGATATTAATAGTGGTCGATCTTGGTGGTGGTGCTCAGGGAGTCGGAAAATCAACAGTTGACTTTTGCAAGCATTTTACTGCTGAAATCCTAGAGATGATTTTGACATTCACCCTTTGATTTCCCTTGACTCCCAGAAATGTTGTCTTAGGTAATGATAAATCAATAATTTACAGAGACTCGCAGCGAGGCCTCTGTTTCTCTCTCTAAGCTTTTATATATGCTGGCAGGCAGTCTATTAATCTAATTATTACTAGTTTGTTTTGACAACCATATTCATACCATCTTGAAGACATGCCTGGCTGGGGTCAGTGCAGTACACCGTTAAAGTTTCCAAGCTTTTCCTGAAAATCTGAGTTAGGTACATGATCATTCCTTCCATAACTCCCATAATTTATAAACATCAATGCACTTCCCCCCATAACAAAAGATTAAGGAGCTCACAAGACATGATAGAAAGACGTGTTCCACAGTATCACATTTTAAATAATTGGAGAATGTATTTAGATGTATTTTACCCATACTAATGTGTGACATAAACCATCTGTGTATAATATAAAATTACATCTGTTTGAACACTCTGGCTATAGATTACTGTGGCTATTATGCAAATTTTTATCTCATCCTTCCTTTGCTTTTCTGGGCTTGAATCATTTCCCCTTCCCCCATACTTTGCCCCAAACTTGCAAGACAAAAATGATCCACAGATTTGGTGTATAATGTTTTGAGCAGTTTTTATTTGCTATTTCCCCATAATGTGTCCCATTCTTCAGTTTTATCTCCTCCGATTACTCCCATTTTCAGTGCTGTAGCCAAACTGCATTCTTCAGACATACCCCTGCTTCCCTACCTCCATGCTCCTGTTCATGCTCCTGCCCCTTTCTAGAATGCCCTTCAAATCAAAACTTCCTTAGTGCTTATGATGAATGAGGCACTGTGCTGGCTGATTGGAAGACAGAGATGAAAAGGAACCCAGTACTTTTCTGTCAAATTATAATCTTCTAAGGGCAGTGGGAGAAGACATACCCATAGAGGCTGGACTTGTGATTTTCTTGGCACACGAAAATTCTGGTGCAGCTTATAGGCTGAGAGGGTGGTTGGGATTGTTGCTCTTACTTTTATTGTTGTTTAGTCATTTTACTTGTGTCCAACTCTGTGACCCCATTTGAAGTTTTCTTGGCAAAGAAAAATGGAGTGAGTGGTTTGTTATTTTCCCCTTCAGTCCATTATACACATGAGGAAACTGAGGACAACAGTTGAGTGGCTTGCCCTAAGTTACACAGCTACTACACGCCTGAGACCCAGTTTGGACTCAGAGAAATGAGTCTTCTTGACCAGCACTCCATCCACTGTACCACCTAGCTGCCCGGAGAGGTTTACCTGGAGCAGAAGTGTCAAACTCATTTCCCAAGACACTCTCTTTTAGGAGAGTTTTAGGAGTGAGAAGTCTCTTTTGGCTAGGGTTCTAGGGATGACTTGGTGGGGAGCACAGCACCTGGACTGACTCCTGAAGGAGAGCAGATTCAGGGAGAGAGTGTTGTAGTCATAGAGGATGGACTGCATAAAGGCAAGTAAGACTGAAGAGCTTATGATGATGGAGAACGACCAGGCGTCCATTCCAGCTAGAATACGAAGAATTTGAGGGGGAGGAGCACAAACCAGCATAGACAAATAGACTGGATTCAAGATAAGAAATGTGCCTTTGTCTTTTAGCCAACTAGGAGAAATTTTCTGAGAACTGGGGTCACAGAGTAAGTCTTAAGAAGATTATTTTTACAGCAGTGTAAAGGGTAGAGGGAAAAAAAATTTGCCCAAGGTCACTTAAGACATAAGGAGCAAGGTGTAAGAGTAGAAGCCAGGTCCTCTTTCTCCATATTCAATGCCCTTTCTAATACTTCTCCTTCTGAATCCATGTTATCTGATTATTGCCATTATTACAGCCCTGAGAGGAAGTTAGGTGGACCAATAAAACTCTGGATCTGGAGTCAGGAAGACTTGAATTCAAATCTAGAATTGCTGTGTGATGCTGGGCAAGCCACTTATCTTCTGCCTGCCTCAGTTTCCATATCTGTAAAATGGGAATAAAAGCACCTAGCTCCCAGGGTTGCTGTGAAGGTAAAATGAGATTTGTAAAATGTTTAAAATGGAGCCTGGCACATAGCAGGTACTTAATAAATACCTCATTCTGTATTCATATCAGGAATGTTAGCTGCATACAGACAGGGTCTGGTTTACTTCTGCCTTTCATCCCTAATTCCCAATAGAGTGCCTGGCACATAGTAGATGCTTAATAAATATTTGTTGGGGTAGGTAAGTGGCTCAACCAGAGAGAGAGGCAGGTCTTAAGACAGGAGGACCGGGGTTCAAATGTGGCCTCAGATACTTCTTATCTGTAAGATCCTGGGCAAGTCACTTAACCTCAATTTGCCTAGCCCTTACTGTTCCTCTAATAGAGGAGGTAAAGCTTTAAAAATACTTGTCAGTTGCTCATTAATTACTTTTATTTGTATATTGGCCCAATTTCCCCTTCTACACTCTAACCTCCTTAAGGACAAGAATTAAATTCTTTGTCTCCCCCGCCACTTGGCATACAAGCTCACAGAAGAGGCTTTAAAAAAATTTAATTAAATGACTAACTGTTATACATGGTACAATGGGCTATGGCATAGCCTTAATTGAAAGAGGAAACTAATTTTTTTCCCATGAAGCTTCTTTGAAGTTTCCTAAAGTGAAGACACATTCTCTCTTTGATTGAAGCCTGGCATCCAGGTTATCCAATTATTAAAGGAAGCTTTAAAAATACTTGGGCAAAACTTTAGGGGAAAATCTAAAGCAATACTTATTCTAAAAGCACAATAGTGTTCTGTCAAAAATAGGCCTGACAGATTTTCATTTTGTCATGTTATGTTCCTTGAATGCTTTTAATGGGAGTATTTTGCTTAAATATCTTTATTATACATTCCTGAATCCCCAGTTGGCTAAGTTATACATATTAGACAGATTCAGAGGTTTTTTCTTGCCAAGATTTCATATTTTTACTGGTTCCATTAATTGCATGTTCCTTCTAAATATATCATTTGGGCAGTTAAAGGAACCAAAACAACACAATTAACTTTTCTAACTTACTGTATAATAGCTTATGGCATTCATCTGCATAGCATTTTATAGGCTACCAAGCACCTTCAATTATTTGTTCTGAATGTGCTAGAGTGGAAAGAGTGTAGGGTTTGGGGACAGAAGGCCCGAGTTCAATTCCCAGCTCTGCCACTTAGCATTTGGTTGACCTTTGGGAAATTACTTCACCATGCTGGGCCTCAGATTTCCTATCTGTAAAATAAGGGGCTCGAGGGTCCTTTCTAGCTCTAAAGCTATGAACTAACAGCAGACTTTCATTTGAGTCTGATTACACAGGCAAGAGAGATGATTATCATTCCTCAATTCTTATCCTGACAAGGAGGGGTTTCTGGATTTCTGGATTCTTTAAGACTCTCCAGATGGAATAAAAGTGCTATGTAAAAATAATTAGGCAGGAAAGGGCCCCTTTACAGACTGAGTGACAAGACTCGGTGTCTCGGAACCAATAACCAGCCTGCTCACGCAAGGAGAGTTGCCACAACCCCAGGAGATGGCCAGTTGATCAATTTTCTTAGAGAGAGCTCAGTGCTTAGCAGAGTGCTTGGAACATAGAGGCTCTTAACAAATGTTTACTGATAGTGACACAGGAAGAAAACCAAAATGGCCCTATGAAGTTATTTTTTTACTCAGCAATGACAATATAAAGCAGCATGAATGAGGTAGATGGTTCTAAGAACATCGAGTTCTTGTTCCATCTACTCATTCATTTAATTGCTGATATGATGATCCTGGCCAAATCACTTAACCATTTTTGCCTCAGTTTCTTCATCTGTAAAGTGCACTGGAGGAGGAAATGGCAAACCCCTTCATTATATTTGCCAAGAGAACCCCAAATGGGGTCATAAAGAGCCAGGCACAATTGAAGAACAACAAAACAAGTATCTTACCTATGGTTTTGTATTTTGTAAAGAAGGGAGTGTGTTTCTCTCTTGTCTTTTCTTTGGGAGCCAAGTTGGCCATTGTGATGTTGAAAAATCAATGACCATCATCATCATTATCCTCTTAATGTGCAATATTTGTCCACTGGGTGACAATCACATGCTACTTAGGGCTGAGATTCTTAATCCTTTGGTGTGGCATGGATCCCTTTTGGCACATTGATGAAACTTATGAAATATATTTTTAATCACACAAAATCCAAAGAATTGCCAAGGAAACATCTATATTGAAATGTAGTTATCAAAATATTTTTCAAAAAAATGAGTTCATAGCTTTCAGGTTAAAAACACGTGAGCCACCAGTAGGTAGACATACTCACCATAAATGAAAGGAGAAGGCAAAAGAGATGCTACTAATTGAAAGAAGGACAACTCAAAAATTCTCCTCAACTCCCTCTGATAAGAGTTGGCAGAATTGGCATCATCACATCTTCTGAGGGAGCAGGAGATTTTTTTAGACCCTTTTATCTTAATAAGAGAGAAGGGCAAGAGCTAAGGAAATGGGGTTAAGTGACTTGCTTAGGGTCACATGGCTAGAAAGTATATGAGATTTCATTTAAACCTGTCTTCCTAAATTTAGTCCAGGCACTCTATCCCAGAGTCCATCCATGTGACTTGCCCAGGGTCTCACAACTAATAAGTGTTTGAGGCCAGATTTGAACTCAGGAAGACAAATCTTCCAGACTCTAGACCTATATTCATTATACCATCTAGCAACCAATTAGTTATAGTAGTATTTCATAATTGTCTGTCTGTATATAGTCAGATGAGCTTCTGATTATATCAAAGAATAGAATATAAAAATAGAAGAAAGGATAAAGATCAGAAGAAACTATTTTGCAATAGAAGTTCTAACCTGACCTGCTTAAGTAAGTGGTGAGTTGCAAAAGAAATTTTAAAAAAGGAAGCTGGACAAAAGAGGGAAATGGACTTTTATCCTATCTTTTTTTTTAAAAGCGGCTCACTTAAAGCAAAAGGGTTGTCAAATTAGTAAATAATTACTAAGTGCCTACTATGTGCCAATATAAAAGGAGATATAAGAACAAAGAATGAAACAATTGTTTTTGTTATTGTTGTTTAGTTGGTTTTTTCAGCCTCTCTGGACTCTTTGTGATCCCATTTGGGATTTTCCTGGCTAACATACTGGAGCAGTTTGACATTTCCTCCTCTAGCTCATTTTAACAGATGAGGAAATTGAGGAAAAGAGTGTTAAGTGATTTGTCCATAGTCACTCACTTAGTAAGTTTTTGAGGTTTCATTTAAATCTGTCTTCCTAATTTCAGGCCAAGCACTCTATCCACTGTACTTCCTAGCTGCCCAACGAAACAATGTCTACTCAAAATGAGTTTACGTTCTAATTGAAGAAATCCCCATTTGATAAGAATCATCCAATATTGGAGTTGGATGGTACCTCACAGGTCATCTGGATCATCCTGTATTTCTCTACAACATATTCAAGACAAATGCTCCTCTAGTCTCCCACTGAACACCTCAGCTGGTAGGGGAGATGGAAGGGAGAAACTCTACCTCCCAAGACAAACCATTCCATTTAAAGACAATTCCAATTGTTGGAAAATTATTCCTTACCTGACTCCCTGCAAATTTCAATCATTTCTTCTAAATCTACTTTATGGGATCAAGGAGGATGAATTTAATATATTTTCAATGCCTAAAAGTTATCCTTTAGGAAGAATGGAAGGAAGGAACATTTATTAAGTGCCTACTGTGTGCCAGGCACTTTGCTAAGTTCTTTTTCAATATTTTTCATTTGATCCCCATGACAACTCCAGGAAGTAGGAGTTATTATTATAATCATTTTACAGTTGAGGAAACTGAGGCAGGTAGCCATTAAATATCACTTCCCACTTCCTAGGTCACAGAGCTAGTAAGTATCTCAGGCTGTATTTAAACAGATCTTCCTAACTCCAGGTCCAGTACACTACCCTCTGAGCCACTGATCTGCCTCTTTAGCCACACAGATAAAAACAATGCCATCTTTCCCTCTCGCACACAATCTTCTTTTCCAAAACAAACATCATGTAATATTAATATTCTTCTACACAAGAGTTACCTATATTGGCGTCACAAGCTCCATAAAGGTAGGGATCAGGGGTAGGTCATTTCATTTAAATGGTGTATCTTTCTCAATGCTAAGTGGCCTTTTTGGGGGGTTTCCTGAGGGCTTAGAGCATTGGAGGCATATTATAAATGTGTATTGACTAAAGTTCACAGTGTCACAAAGGGGATACTGAATAAACGTAGGTTAAATGCAACTTGACTTGACTCATACTCTATACTTCTATAGAAAGAGCCTCAAAACAATCTCAAACAGTATACAACCACTACAAAAATTGGAGAGAGATTTGGAAGTGACCAAGCTCATAACAGGTTTAGAATATGCATTTATTTGCCACCTTCTCCAGGGAAAGCAATGGAACATTAGATGCAGTAGTGTCTTCTAAAAGAACAAAAAAAGGAGTCGAGGATATTAGCAAAACTGACTTTGTTATGATTGTTGATATTTGTGGAAGAAATTGGTCAAAAGGACAATTGTGGTCCATCTGATCCATTTTCATTGATGATAACTGTGGAATCCCTCTCTCCCTCCCCTTGTTCTCCCAAAGTGGTGTGTTGGGGCCACTTCAAACTGGCTTGCAAAAGATGATTTTTAAATATTCAAGGTAATCATTTACACTTCAGAAATCAGCAAATGCTACAAATCAGGGGTGGATTTATTGTTCTGTTATCTGTCTAGACTCTTAAGAAAGTGATGGACAAAATTTTAATAATGCAGATTATATTTAACTGTGTCTGTCATGCATTTTTTCCCTCCAGAGGGCCAGTTGTTAAACATTTTCCAGAATACCAATGAACCCCCTGCATTGATACTCTATCTCATTACAGCCTACTGTACCATAGGAGGAAATGGCAGTGACATTTGAAAGATAAAGATGGGAATTGTGACTGAACTTGACATGTCAAATCCCTTCTGGAGGGAACATAATTTTAAAGATTGTCAGGGTTCAGTAGTTAAGATATCTTAAAGTTGAAAGATTAAAAAAGAATGGAAAATTTTAAGGTAACCAAAAAAAAAGTTGAGCTATAAGAAATAATCAACTATAGTTTTGCCTTCATAAAATAGTTTTCAAAACCTATCTAAATATGTGTAGCACATGTCTCCTCAGATGCTCACATGATTTTAGGAGTCCTTGCTACTTTCCAGTTACAAAGTATTGCATAGATCAATATCTATTCAGATCCTAGTTCTAAGCCCTCATTTCAATGCACTTCTATGTTACATCAAAAGAAATAACAGTTGAATTTAAAGCAGAAAGAATTGAATTAAGATGGAATAATAAGATAAAAACAGGGAAGGTTCAAACTGTAAATATTCCTTATTTAATGTCTGTCTTCCCAATGCAATAGAGAGGTCAGACTTACAACATGAGTGTTGAAAGATCACATTTATAAGCAAACGCTTTCCCAAGTCACTTTCTTCTTCATCTTGGTCACAAGAGTGCCATCGATTTTGGAGCTCTGGTTCCATATTCATGCCTGACTCATTGCCATCTCACACTTAATCGATAATCGATAACTTAATCGATAAACCTTTATATCTTCTCCATATCTGTATCAAGTCATTCTGGCTTTGGCAGCCTCTATTTATCTCTTTCTTATCATAATATATACATTATTATCTTTTCTGACATATACTGTTCCCCTCTCTTTCTGTTTCTCTCTTCTTCAGTATTTCTTCCCCTAAACACACCCTTCTTCTAAACATTTCTCGTCATGTTAAATCACCATCATCTTTCTTGGTAATCATTCCACCATCACTCCCGATTCCTCACTCTTATTTATTCCATATATATAATTAGTTGCCAAATCTTGTTTTTTCTCTCCTCACAACAACTTAAATAGTATGGCTGACGTAGCTATGTGAGAAGTTCTCCTGGCTCAAAGCATTTTGAGGAAAGCCACTCACTGTGGTTCCCATACAGGCATTAGCAATATTCTCAATGAAAACATGAGAGGGGAAGAATCAGGCTTTTTCTATCTCTACAAGATATTGTTTTTAGATTCATGCAACTGTCTCTCAGATGTAGATGCAAGATCCTGCTGTGTTTATTGCTCATTAAAATTCTGTATATGATAGCAATGAGACAAGGGCATAAACATTGGAAGAGAAGACAAATTCACTACCATTTATTAACAGGACAGTTTACTTAGAAAACCTCCGAGAGTCATCAAAGGAACTGAAACGATTGATGGTGCTAGTAAAGTAGAAAAATATAAAATAAATGCAGAAGAATTATTTCCATAGCAATAACAAGTACCAGGAGAAAATACCAAAAAGGGTAACTCCACTCAAACTACAAAAGGCATAATGTTTCTGGGAGAAAATCTAACAAAATGGTCAAAATTCATATAAGCACAATCTTACAATACTCTTTAAGAAATAAAGGATGAATTTTAAATTTGGAGAGTATTCAGTGCTTATAGTTGGTCTATACTGACAAAATAAAAATGAAGATACTTTTAATTACAGATTCAATGCTATGCCAATCAAAATACTAAGGGGGTACTTTATAGGGCCAGAGAAAATAAAGGAAAAATTCAACTGGAGAAACAAAAGGCTTCAAATCTCAGTAGAAATAATGGAATAGGAATGAAGCAGAAATAATGTTTCCAGGTTTGAAATTATATTATAAAGTAGTAATCATCAAAATTATTTGATACCAATTATGATGTAAAAAGTTAAACAAAGGAAGCCAAAGGAAATACAAATATTAAATCAAATATAAACTATAAACATCAATAATACATATTTATATTGTATATATAGATGTATAAATAAATATAAATAAAATAAATAAAAAATAACTATAAAATTGAATTAAAAACAATTAAAAAATAAAAAAACCAAAAGCCAAGATATAGTGAAAACTAAGATGGATAAATATAAGAACATAAATTATTTGGCAATGAGCTTCTGGTAAAATTAGAGAGCAGTTTCATAGAAATTAGGTTTTCATAAATATCTTATGCCATGAACCATTATACATAACAATGATAAGTAATTTTAGTATGGAGGATTATACTAATAAAAACAGAAGAGAATGAGATCAGGTACATTTCACAGTCAGAGTTAGTAGACAAATTCCTAACCAAACAAGGAGAGATGATTACAAAATATAAAATTCATGTTGAATACATGAAATTGAAAAGATTTTATGTGAATATAATTAATGCAAAAAAGTTGAGAGGAGAATATCACTCAGAAAAACAATTTTCCATCAGATATCTCCATTAAAGGTACAATTTCTGCTTTATGTAGGGAATTAATAAAAACCAGGGATTATCCCTCAAAGTTTAAGTGGTCAATATGTATGGACAAAAAAATTCCCAAAGAAATAAATTGCAAACCATCATTAGCCATTTAAAAGATTGCTCTAAATCATTCATAGTAAGAGAAATGTAAATCAAAACAACTTTGAGGTTTCACTCCACATTTAAGCAAAATTACCAAAGATGACAGAAGATGAGAATTCAACCAGGTACCAATTAGTGTGAATAATAAATTCAATACAGATTTCACATGTGTTCAAATTCACACTTTTTGAAGTTATGGTTATGTAAAACATGATAATTATTTCTAGTCCAATGAAAATATGCAGTATGAATTAGAAAAATGTGTCTGCTTCAGAGGATTCTTTAGTAGCACTAATATTTGCAGGGTTGGGGAAAGATAAGCTTTACTGTTGGTTTACCATTCTGGAAACAATTTAGAACTCTTCTAAAAAACTGACTGAAATGATCATTTTCTAAAAATTAGTATACATTGCTAGGCAGGTGGACAGTTAGGTGGTACAATGGATTGAGGGTCATGCCTGCAGTCAAGAAGACTCATCCTACTGAATTCCACTCACTTTTTTAGACAAGTCCCAAATTGTTTCCCAAATGGCTGAACTAGTTCACAGCTCTATCCAGAGCAGAACCTATTTTTCCTTAGCCCTTCAAACATTAGTGCTTCTAAAGAATCCTCTGAAGAGGTCATATTTTTCCAATTCAAATCGCATATTTTCACTGGGCTAGAAACAATTGTTATATATATATATACATATATATATATATGTAATACATATTTATATATATTTATATTATAAATTTAATATAATAATATAATTTATATATTTAATTATATAATATATAATCAATAATATAATTTAATATAATAAATATAAATATATTATAAATTATAAATTATAAAATATTATACATATAATATATATATATTTATATAACTATAACTTCAAAAGGTGTAAATTTGAATTTTCTAGTCAATGGACCATCTAAGTAGGTGAGGTGGGGAGGGAGATATTCAGAAAAGATAATGTAAAAAACCCCAGTAAATAGATTGGTTAAAAAAAGATGCTTTCTAGGCTCCCCCTGCTATCTCTATATCTTTATTGGGCAGCTACATCTGCTTTAGTGGATAAAATCTGGCCCTTCATGAGATAGTGGGCCAAATGCTAAGAGCTCCCCAGAAAGAGTGGTTGAAATGGACTCAGAATTCCTTTTGGGGCAATATTTGTAATAGTTCATTCCAGCTCTTACCTTGCCCCTACAATCCAGGCATGTTTATAGAATTAACAATTTGGCTTGTCTCTCAGTCCCTCTGTATTCCCCACTCCCAAGCCAGATATCATGTTTATGCCTCCAGAAGAGCCTAAGCCACTCCTGACTCCCTGTGATAGGAGGACTAGAACACAGGCTGTTTGGGGCCCAGGACGGTGTCTTGTCCATTATTCCAAAGTCTCTCTCAATGTCCACATGGGTTTATTTCAACATATCGGTCCTGATCAGTTTCTGCCTTGGCCAATAGTGCTTCCTTTGGCTGAGTCTGGTAAAAACTTCTGCTAAATTCAGCAGCGACTCAATCTGTTCTATTTGCTATGTGGGAAAAAAAAATTGGCAATGACTATGAAAGTGACTTGAGAGAGAAAGGACTTCAGAAGGATCCGGAGCACAAATGGAAATACCTCAGAAAATGGAATGTAGGGCAGATTACCAAAGAAGATCAGAGAGAACGAGCGAAGCCTTGTAGGAGTGGGGTCACAAGAGTTAAGGCAGGAAATGAGATGCAATTTATAAGCAACATGAAAGGAAGGAGGCCAAAAAATATGGTCTTTCACTATTTCAGGAACAAGAGAAAGAATAAGGAACATGTATAATGAGAATATTAAATTTGGAGTCAAAGGAAGTGGATTCAAATCTCGGCTCTGCTGCTTATACTTATGTGACTATGGGAAAATGCCTTGATCTCTCTCCATAATGGTTTCCTCACTTGTCAATTGAGAGGGTTGGACTAATGAAAATAGCAATGATAATAAGTATTAATGTAGTTCTTTATGGGTTGTAAAATACTTTAAACAGATTATTTCATATCCTCAAATCCATCCTGAGAAATGGGTGCTATGATGATGCCCCTTTTACTTATGAAGAAACTGAGTGAGGTTAAGTAGAGCTAGTAAAACTAGATTTGAACTCAGGTCTTTCTGGCTCAAGGTCAATCCAATTAAGCCACCCAATTGTTTCTCTCTAAAACTTTTTGCAGCTCTAATTTCTACAATTAATTAAATAGGGAAGGGACAATATATAAAAGTAAAAATGCAGAGATGTTTGGGGAGATTTAAAAATTTCATGTTAAAAACAAAGCTCTCCACTGGAGAACAGGATGCTAATATACCAATAGGGAGGATGGAAATCTAAGCAAGGAGAATGCAACCTGGAGGTAGAGGTTGGGGAGGAGTCAGAGAAATGGTTTAAAAACAGGAGAAAAATATTATGTTCAATCCAAAACTATATAAAATTTTTTCATTGCATTTCTACCTTTAAAAATATTTCCAGCCACTTCCCAGCTGTGTGACCCTGGGCAAGTCACTTGACCCCCATTGCCTAGCCCTTACCACTCTTCTGCCTTGGAGCCAATACACAGTATTGACTCCAAGACGGAGGGTAAGGGTTTAAAAAAAAAATTCCAGGTAGCTTCGTGGATTGAGAGCCAGGCCTAAAGATGGGAGGGCCTGGGTTCAAATCTGATCTCAGATACTTCCCAGCTGTGTGACCCTGGGCAAGTCACTGAACCCCCATTGCCTGGCCCTTACCACTCTTCTGCCTTGGAACCAGTACAACAGTATTGATTCCAAGATGGAAGGTAAGGGTTAAAAATTTTAAAAAAAATATTTCCAACATATCTTATTATTTTCCTGTTAAATCTCTGTTGATGCCTTTTGCTGGCACATTACAGTTATTTCTAGATATGTTCTCCCACCCTCTCAAGCAGTCATTTCCTTATAACAAAGAGCAAAAGCAATCATGATTGCTTCTGTGTATATAGAATCTTATCGGCCATTATCTACCACCTCTCTATTGAAAAGATGGCTCTTCTGCTAGCTTTTATTTTTAAATCCTCACCTTCCATCTTAGAATCAATACTAAGTATTGGCTCTAAGGCAGTAGGGTGGTAAAGGTTGGGCAATGGGGATTAAACAACTTGCTCGAGGTCACCCAACTAGGAAGTATCTGAGGTTAGATTTGAACCCAGGACCTCCCATCTCTGGTTCTGGCTCTCAATCTGTTGAGCTCCAATTCCTCTGTCTTTGAAATTTGTGTCTAGAACTGGGAAATGCCTGGATATCAGGGAAAAAAACCTATATATTGTCCAGATATAAAAAAGGGGACCAGAATAACCCTGGAGATGCTAGTCCTTGTACAAACATTACTTCTGCAGCCATAAAAAATGCTGCCAACAAATCAGTGCATTCTGTTTTCAAACACCTCGGAGATAACAGGCATGCCGTGGTAAGGGAACAACTCTTGTCAGAATAATCTAATTTGATCTCCTTCTATGACAGTGACCGGCCCAACAAATTCAGGGGAAGGACACATGCAATCTACGTTGACATTAGCAAGGCTTCAGAGGTCGGGCCGTATGACAAACTCATCCACAAACAGGGAGAATTGGGTCTTTCCTTTAGAGATGGCAAGTCATGACATCTGATGTCCCCATGTTAGATCTGACCAAGAAGTTCAGGCAGAAACTCCCTCAGGCCTGTCATGGCTGATTCTCTGGGCATTCCACTGGACCACCTTCAATCCGTGTTAATTTTGACATAATCAATGACTAAAAAAATGGCACAAGACCGACTCAACATGGAGAGCCGTCTCATAAATAAGCTACATACTCCTTATAAAGAATTATCAGCTCACTGTACATATAGATAATGGGATTTAGAAACCATCGTATCACAGACTTGGTTAAACTGCCTCATTTTACAATAGAAGGAATGGAGATTGATAAAGTTTAAGCAAACTGTATGTTTTAAATTAAATTTTATTTCTCATGAAATTAGCAATCTTAAATTATTTCAATATACAAAAATGTAAAGAAGATACCATATAAAATCAGGAACTGACTAGATTTTAAAAACCCTTTATTAAATTTATTTGTTTTAAAACCCTCACCTTCTGTCTTAGAATCAATACTGTATATTGGTTCCAAGACAGCAGAATGACAAGGGTTAAGCAGTGGGAGTTAAGTGACTTGCCCAGGGTCACACAGCTAGGAAGTGGCTGAGACCACATTTGAACCCAGGACCTCTCATCTCTAGGCTTGGATCTCTATTTACTGAGCAACCTTGCTACCTCCAATTCCTTTTTCCACATGGCACCCCTTCAACTCTCTTAAAACTATAATAGTCCTCCTGAAAGTAGGAATCTTTGATTCTTTTAAGAAAACTTCATGAGCATCTAGGTAACCCAATGAATAGAGAACCAGGCCTGGGGGTGGGAGGTCCTGGGTTCAAATCTGACCTTAGGTGCTTCCTAGTTGTGTGACTCTGGACAAGCCACTTCACCCCAATTGCCTAGCCCTGACCAAACTTCTGTTTTAGAACTGATACTAAGACAAAAGATAATTATTTTTTAAAAAAACTTTAAAAGTAGAAGGAATCTCAGAGGCAATTTAGTCCAGACTTCTTATTTTATAGATGAGAATGAGGAGGCCTAGTAGGAGAAGGGGTCAGTCCGAGAAGACATAAACATTGAGCGACAAGGTCAAAATTTGAATCCGGGTTCTCTGTTTTCATAAGTAGGGTTCTTTTCACTCAAACATGCTGAGGGTCAATTTCTTATTTGTAGAATGGGGACACCGGTGTTACCTTCCTCACATGGGTCCTATAAAGAAAATGCTTTTTAAATTGTAAAGCCATGGAAAAATGCAAGCTGTTTTAATTCTTATTATCACAGGAGAGCATCGGGGCACAAAGCAGCTGACTTGTAAATTCTGTTTCATAGTTCAGCCATTGGATTGTTTTCATGGGCTGGATGAAGCCAATGTCTTTGGTTATTGTGCCAGTCAAGAGAAAGCCTGGTACTTTATAGGCTCATAGACTTAAAGCAGGAAGGTATCTCATAGACCACTCACTGTAGTCCAACCCTTTCACTTACACATAGAGAAAAGGAGCCTGGGCAAGCAGAAAGTATCTGAGGCTAGATTTGAACCAACAAGGAAAAGTCTTCCAGAGTCCAGGATCAGCACTCTACCCACTGTATCACCTAGCTGTCCCAGATACCATGACTGTTATAAGTCAAACTTGGTTGATGCATTGATAAGTTTTACTCAAATGCATTTCTTCCTGGTTCTTTGTCACAAGAAATGGTTTTCTGATGATGGGATGATGGGAAAGGGATATATATTTAAATATATATGTGCTTATGGGAAATAAAGGTGACAATCTAAAAATATAGATAATTTTTTAGGAAAAGAAGTCATTAGAGTCCAACTTTCAACCTGATCTGTGAATCCTCTCTACCACAATACTAGACAAGTTGGTCATCCAGTCCCTGCTTGTACATTTTGTCATGACTATAAGGTGAAGCTGGTTCAAACACCATTAATGTGTCTTTATACCGTTACAATATATACGTCAATATTCCTTCACAAACCAAATATCGTGATCCATTTTTTGGTCTGTAATATTAGAGTATGGGCAGAATAAATATGAACAAAGGAAAGACTATCTCAGGATATTAATTTTGAGAAATAGGAGAATAACACAAGTGATTCATGGACAGATCACAGACCAAGACCCCTAAGTGTTGACCCTACTCAAATGCATTCTGGGAAAGTGCCCTTTGAAAGAAGAGCTAAATGTGAGACTTTAGTTTTGATGGGACCAGTCAGCATTAAGCAGTCCTTGTTAAAGACAAGATGGTAATATATGTAGTTGTAAAGGTCTGCCCTCTTGTTTAACTCAAGCAAGACAGTGACAGCACGATGATGTAATGAATACTACTTAAGTTCAAAAGTGAAAGGTGAAATCAGATGTAATATTTATAAGAAACCTTTTCCCTCAAAACCATAAATACATAAGCTAAAGCTTATTCTTGCCCTTGTACACAAGTCAATGAATGCATTTTGCTGGCTGAATATCAACTGAGATAGAATACTTAAATGGTTAGCCTTTGGAAGTACTGATGTGGTATGGTGCTGCTGGATAATATATTTCTGTTTCCAAATGGAAATACCAAAGTGGTTTCCAATAATTTCTTATCATCCTATCACTGTTGATATGTCAGCAAAACAATGATTTGATCTATTTAATTATATTTCAAAGATTTGTGACTCTGGGTAAATAAGTCTTCTTCATTGCTTCTAAATAGGTGGTGAGAACCAGGGACCCTAGTTAGCAAGACTTAAGGGACAGGTCCAAGATTACATCCAAGGTGGTGGTAGTATAAGGTAGTTAATCAATCAAGATGGTTGGCTTGTACATAGGGTCAGTGAAGTAGTCTCAAATATCCTGAAAGATTGGATGACACATTTGGAGTAAGATGGAAAGATCAGAGGTGAGAAGTATAGGGTATGAATACTCTTGGAAGATTCAAGTCAAGGCAAAGAATCCTTGAAAGTTCATTAAAGGAACTGTTATCATTCTGAAAAAGATATCTCCCTATACAATGAACTCTAAGCCTTGCAGTACCAGGGCTACAATTAAGACCCATTCCCAGGGAGAACTCTTTTGACCTCATTAGGAGGGTCTCTGCCTCTTTTTTTCTGTTGTTTGCTTGTTCTTGACAGACCTTTTGTGACCCCATTTGGGTTTCTTTTTTTTTTTGTGCAAAGATCCTTATGTGGTTTGCCATTGCCTTTTCTGGCTCATTTTACAGATGAGCAAAATGAGGCAAAAAGGATTAGGTCATTTGCCTATGGTCGCATAGTTAGTAAGTGTCTGAGGCTGGATTTGAATTCTGATAGATGTGTCTTGCTGGCCTTAGGTTCTGCACTCTATCCACTGTGCCATCTAACTGTCCAAATTATGAGGGTAAAAATGGGAAGGGTATAAGGTAAGAGATTTGGTAAAAGATGTTGTTGTTGTTGTCAAAGATACTATAGTGGTTTGCCATTTTCCTCTTCATCTTAATTTACATACCGATGAGAAAACTGAAGCAAAATGGGGAAGTGGTTTGTCCAGGGACCTTCAGCTAGTAAGTACCTGAGGCCAAATTTGAATTCAGGAAGCTGTCTTCATGATTCCAAGCCCATCACTCTACCATTGTGCCACCTGCCAGCTCAGATAATATTGCACAAATTTCAAAATTAATATATCTAGATCTCCAACATCCTTCCCTCACTGACTACACTGAATAAGAATACTGCTGACTCAGATCCCAGGGCAAAGGTAGCCAACAACAGAATGCCTTGATAACAGGGTGGGAAGCATACTTCCCTTCAGCCTTCAAACTTCCACCTCCACCTTCAGCTTCTGCTGCCAACTGGGGAAGATATGATCTCAGGCCTCATTAATACTCCATCAGTGTAATCTAGTCAACCAACAGACCAGAGAAGAAGCCCCTTCAGGACAGAATAGCCCAAACCCACAGATACAGCAAATAATGAGAGGAACAAGATTATAGCCAATGATAGGAAGCAAAGAAGAAAAAAAAATATGAGTAAACAACAGAAAAAGAAAAAAGAAATTACAATTGACAGCTTCTATCTAGGTAATAAACAAAGAGCAAATGGAACAGAGGAGGATCAAGGAACACCAAGCAAAAACACAGAAACTCCAGATAATTGGTCTCAGATTTTGGAAGAATGCAAAACTCAATTCAAAAAACAATGTAGAGAGGCTGAAGACAACTGGGAAAAGAACTTAAAAAGTAAAATAAGTCACCTGGAAACAGAAGCACATGAACTAAAAGAAGAAAATAGTGTCTTGAAAGCCAGAATTGACCAGCTTGAAAATGATGCAAAGAAAGTGAAAGATGACCTACAAAGAAAGAGACCAGAAGGAGAAGGATGACCAAAAAGCCAGGGATGAAATTCAGTCTTTAAAAATTAGAATCCAACAACTAGAATCAAATGACTTCAAAAGGCAGCAAGACTCTATAAAATAAAATTAAAAGAATAAAAAAATTGAGGAAAATATGAAACACCTCATTGATAAAACTACAGATCTGAAAAAAGAAGAGACAATTTAAGAATTATTGGACTACTGGAAAATCAAAAACAAAAAAAAAAGCATTGACATCATTCTATAGGAAATTATCCAAGAAAACTGCCCCAAAATTCTTGAACAAGAGGGAAAAGTGGAGATTGAAAGAATTCACAGATCACCTCCAGCATTTAATCCCCAATTGACAATGCCCAGGAATGTAATAGCCAAATTCAAGAACTACCAGACAAAGGAAAAGATACTACAAGCTATTAAGAAGAAACCATTCAGATATCAGTTAGGATAACACAGGACCTAACTGCATCCATACTGAAGGACCAGAGGCCTAGAATATGATATTCCAGAAAGCAAGGGAACTGGGTCTACAACCAAGAACTAACTACCCAAAAAATTATAACTATATTCTTTCAGAGGAAAGTATACTCATTTAATAAAATAGAAAAAATCCAAGCATTCATAAAGAAAAGACTTGACTTAAACAGAAAATTTGATGCCCAAACACAGAAATCAAGAGAATCACAAAAAGGTAATTAAGAAAGGGAAAAAATGAACAAACAAAAAACTTTTTAAAGGGACCCAATAAGTTAAAATGATTTGTATTCCTATAAGATGATATTGGTAACTCATAAAATTGTTATTATCATCAGGGTAGCTAGAAGAAAAATACTTAGAGGGAACAGTGACTAACTGAATAGGATGAAATGTCAAATATATATAAATTAGGGGTATAAAGAGGATAATTCTAAGAAAAATGGGAAAATAAATAAAATGGAGAGACTTTATATTTCATAAAGAGGTTCATGGGGGGGAAGGAGGAGAAGATCAATACAATGGAAGGGTGAAAAAGGTTGGAGACAGTCTCCAAGAAAATTTTAATCATTCCAGTGGGAAGGGTCAGAAAGGTTCAAACAGAAGGAAAACCTCCAACTCCAAATTCAATCATTATCATCATCATCAACAACAATAACAACATCATCAACATCATCAATGTCATCAACATCACCATCAAAAACAACATTATCAGCAACATCATCCACATAACCATCCACATCATCCACAACATCATCAACATCATCATCAACATCAATGTTATCAATGACATCATCAATATCAACAACATCATCAATATCATTAACCTCATCAAAAACATCATCCACAACAACATCATCCACAACAACGTCATCAACATTAGCATCTAACTATCCATCTTTTCCTGGCTCAGGAAAGATTTTTGCTGGGTGGCCTAACCTAATAACATACTATGCAGAGTACTGAATCAGACCAAAAGATCTAAATTCTAGGCTTGAATGCCACTATGTGTCCTTTGGATGTTTCTCTTTTCTGGACTCAGTTTCCTCATTTATGTATGAGTGAAGCTTACCTGGACTCTGCATTAAGTTAATCAATTAAATCAAAGCATAAACCAAGTGTAAACAAGAAAAAAAAGAAAAAATATGAATTCCAAATTCTCTCCATTCTTCTTTTATCCTTTCCACCTCAACCCATTCCCCAGATGATCAGCAATCTGATATAGACTTTATATATGTAATCACATAAAATAATTTTCTATATTAGTCCTTTTGTGGAAGAGAGCTCAAATAAAAGAAAGTGAAAAAAAATATATCTAGAACAGAACTAATTACCCCCTTCCTTCACTTGCTCCTTCCCATATACTCTCTTCTTCTGGACTTCATTACTATTACCTAATAGTGATAAGGCTACTGATCTAGGTTGGAACTCTGTGACGTTGTCTCTCATGTACTCATCTCACATATCTAATCTGTCATCAAATCATGTTTCTATCTTCACAAAATTTCTGGTATAGTTTCTCTTCTCTCCATTCTCATGCTGTACTCAATACTATGCACCTAGGTTACTGTAATGGATTTGGGGTAGGTCTCTTTGCCTCAATTTTCTCCCCAGCTCAATCCATCCTTTGCTTAGTTATCAAAGAGATCTTTCTAATGTGTAAGTCTGGCCATGTTATTTTCATTTCATAAACTCCGATGACTATTGCCTCTAGGACCAAATATAAAGTCCTCTGGCATTTAGAGCCCTTCATAACCTGGCCTTTTTTTACTTTTCCAGGTTTCTTATACTTCACAGTCCTCTGTGTACTCTGTGATTCAGAAACACTGGCATTCTTGCTTTACTTCAAGCTCCAACTCACACTCTGTACTTTTTCCCTGGTTATTTTCCATGTCTGGAATTATCTCTCTCCTTCCCTCTGCCTCCTGTTTTTCCTGACTTCTTTCAAGACTTGGCTCAAATCCCACTTACTGCAGGAAGTAATTTAACCAAGGAAGTACCATTATTTTGTGATGAAGTTGGTGCCTGTGTCAAAATTAGAACTCATAGCTAAGGAGTACCCTGGCCTGTTCCTGAAATATTCAGGACCCTGTGCCAAAGAGCTTGGAAACTTTCCATTTAAGGCCCAGTATTAGTACCCTTTTCTTCAAGAAAAGCTTTCCCATATTTCTTCTGCTTCTCTTCTCTTTCCCATACTCAAAGAAATGAGTTTGTATTTGCTTTCTGCCAATTTTATATGTACTTATCTGTAAAGATGTTATATCCTCACTAAACAGAAGCTCCTTTAGGGCAAAAAACTCTTTATTATTTTAGTCTTTGCATCCCAAGAATATCTCACAAAGTCTGCCATATAGTAGGTGCTAAATATATGGTGTTTAAAGTGATTCAAAAATTGAACAAAGAGAATTTATCACCTAATGAATTACTACCCAGCCTATGGGCATAAAATAAATACTTCTTTAGTTGGGTTGTTCGAAAGTTATAAATAACATACAGAAATATTTCTTTTCAAACTTTAACTTTGTGGTTTTCCATAGTTCCCAAAGGAAAACATTTTATTTCGAGGAAAACTCTGTAATTCAAGTCTGTTTTCTAAAGGCTGATGCCTTGGAACATGCCAGACAATCCTGTCGTTGACTGAGCCTCCCTGCAATTGAAGCTACAGCTTCTTCCAAACTCACAACCTTTTAGGTGAAATCTAGCTGGTAAGAAGCAGCAGAGGACAGGGCTAGAGTACTGGAGCTGGAATTGTGAAGTCTTGGGTTCAAGTCCCATCTCGGACACTTAGTAGCTCTGTGATCATAGGAAACCATTTATTCTAATCTGTTTTCTCATCTGTCAATTAGAGGTAATGATTACAGATAGTAACTACTTCACTTGATTACTCAAATAAGGGCTCTAACAATGGACAGAAAATACTCATCCTTTTATTTTTTAAACCCTTTCCTTCTGTCTTTGAATGAATATTGTGTATTGGTTCTAAGGCAGAAGAATGGTAAGGGCTAAGCATTGGGGGTCAAGTGACTTGCCCAGGGTCACACAGCTAGGAAGTATCTGAGGTCAAATTTGAACCCAGGACCTCCCATCTCGGAGCCTGGCTTTTAATCCACTGAGCTACCCAGCTGCCCATTCCTCACCCTTTTAAAGTGTTATAAAAGCATCAGTTATGATCAGTCTAGGTGTATAATAATAACAAAAGTTAATATTTTATACAAAGTAGCTTTTACAAATACCTATCAGCTATATCTTTAGTAGGGTTGTTTGACAATTGTAAATAATATACAGAAATATTCCTTTTGAAAATAGCGTATAGCTTATGCTTCAAATATCATATTAAGGTTTGAAAAGTGCTTTACAAATCTTGTTGCATTTGATTTTTGCAAACCAGGGGGTAGAGTAGGTGCAATTATCATCTCCATTTTCTGGATGAGGAAACTGAATCAGAGGTTAAGTAAGTTGCCTCAGGTCAGCTAACTGCAGGTCTAGTATTCCATCCACCCACCCATCTAGTTGCTCTAGTACAAGTCAGCTAAACACTAAATTTTCTTCTTATAAATAGATTATAATCACTTTTACTAAAGGTATTATTCCTCAGGCAAGGTTTCAACCAAGATAAGAAACAAAGAAAAAGATTTACTATGGATGGATCCATGATTTCAATCAGGTAGGTATTCACTGTCCCAGCAGAGATCACAATTACTCATGCCTACTTACCTCCTGCACTTATCTATGCCCTTTCAAACATTCTCCATGTTGATAATCTACCCAATAAGAGGATCTTGGAAGGAAGTCATTTTGTAGTTGCATCTATCTAAGAATCATGCAAGATCTAAACAAGTGCATCAGAGACACCTTGTTGGAGATGTGTTACAACATAGATTAGAGGCATTTTTGTTTATTTGGTAATCAGAAAACAATAACTAGAAAGGAATCCCTCCTTATTCCTTGTACATTCTGAACATTCTTGAGACAATGAAGAAATGATGGACTGCAGAAAATCAACTCCCAAAACCTATTCTTCTGAAGCAGCACTTTTCAGATTTTCATCAAAACTGTCTTCACTGACCACACAGATCTTCCTACTAAATATTTTATAGAAATGGTAAAGTAGTAATAGAAGTAGGTAATTAATATTATCTTCTCCATCACAATTCTTTGATCATAGTATCATCTATTATCTTAGCCAATATTTTGGTCTCTTCTGATGTTTGAGTTTGAAAAATCAAACCCTGAATGACATTAACAGTTTTATCACCTTCAGTATGGATTTCTTCTGCATGTATTAGACATGTACCAGTCAAAGAATCACATGCAGGGGACAAGGGGATCTGGAAAATCTGTGTAAAAATTTTTGCCTCTCCTTCAATACCAAAGAAAAAGTATTAACTTTTCTTTTTCTTTTATACAACATTTATAATATGTTATATGAATTTATGAATTACTAAAATTTTGAAGCTATCTCTACATTTCTAGCCATGGTGTATCATCTGCTGACTTTTGCATTTTCCCCCACAAACTTTAACTTCATACTCATTTTAAATTGAAAAAGAAATTGGGTTTATTTATTAAAGATAAAATTAAAAGATAAAATATAGTGATGTCATATAATACTATACATATATTTTATGCATTTCTGAGTTTTTAAATTTTCTATTCTCTGTGTCTTTCACAAAACTTCCCCAAAATTCCTATTCAATTTCTTAGACCTGTGACATCACAATAGGAAAAGTTGCAATGAGGAAAGGATACCTCATTTTAGAGGTGAACCAGTACAATTCTCTTATTTTACAGATAAAGAAACTGAGATAGATAAATTAAGGGATGTTCCAGGATCACAAAGCTCTTAAATGTCTGAAGTAGAATTGGAACTCAAGACTTCCTGCCTTTCTGCTGTGTACTCTATCCCCTATAGTATTTCTCTGCCTGTAGTCATTCTCCCTGAGCTCATCTTTGTGTTATTTCTACTTCCTAGTATTCACATTTATTAATGAAATGTTAGAATCCAGATGTAGACTGTGTTAGGAATGCTGACCAATCTGTCCCACTTTGTGCCTGTTTGTTGTCCACTTTCTAGTTTCATTTTTCTATCTGAGATGGATTTTATGCTAGATTCACCCCAGAACCATTTTCTTTTCCACTGTCTTTTCTTTACTCCATGAGATGCGTCTGCTCACAATCTTCTCTCATTCTCTTGTGTAATGTGGTGCAAATAAACTTCGGTTCCAATTTCATATAACCTTTGAATGTCACATCTCTCCCGTTGGCAAAGAAATCAAGCTCTCAGTGACAGAAGCAGCTTCAGGGCTCTCTTGGCCCCTGTGTTCTGATGACTATTTTTGGGCACAAGTTGTAGAGACACACTTTTTTTGGAAATGCATTGTATACTATCTATTTTTTCAGTTAAGTTTATTACATATACAACTAGCGCAAGAGGAAATATATGACCTACATGGGCAACACACACACACCTTACAAAAGATTTTTTCCCCTTTTTAAAAATTTTAAATTTGCTTGTTACATTAAAACACCCAGGTAATTCCTTCTTTCCCTTTCCTTCCCACACTAGAGAAGGCATTATTTAGCAAAAGATATGTGTGTATATAAAACTATGTCTGGCTTGTTTCTATTCATCAATTCTTCCTCTAGAGGTGGATATATATACAAGTCATTCTTCACACAGTATTTCTTTTGCTGTATATAATGCCCTCTTGGTTCTGCTCATTTCACTCTTCATAATTTCATGTAGGTCTTTCAATTTAAAAAAAAAACGAATCTGCTCATCATTTCTTACAGGGCTGAGAAGGAGTTAGCAGTAGGGATGCCACAAAAATGAAAGCCATTGTAACATTCTTTAAAATGCACAGAAAAGAACAAAAAAAAGTTCAGAACAAAGCAGAACAATTCTGCAAATAGTGTATCTAAAAACAAAATAACAGAACCAAGAGAACATTATATACATCTACAGATTGAATATTTGAAGAACAACTTGAGAATGTTCCCCTCCAGAGAATGAACTGAAAATGGAAACATGAAAGAAATAATCTATATATACATAACTGCTTGTCAGATGATGCCTTCTATGGTACAGGGAGGGAAGGGAGAGGTTGAGATACCTGGAAATAAATTCTATTAATAAAATGAATAAATTCTATTAACAAAATTAAAATACAAGCAAATACATTTATAGATGTATATATAAATAGAAAGATGGATATGAGAAATATGAAATGGAGATTTTGTGTGTATAAATAGATACAAGTAGTATGAAATGGAGATTTCTAGTTTCATATAAAATCTTAATCTGTATTTTCTTGTATATATGAAAATATTTTTGGTATCTAAATTCATAATAAAAATAAAACTTCAAAGAAAAAAGAAAAGGAATAAGATTCAATATTTTCATTCTGATCCATTTTCCATTATGTAGAGTCAACTGTATATTTAAAGAGGAAGACTGAAGTAGTTATTTTAAGCCACATCTCATTTTTATCCCCTTAATTTGGTGTTGATTTTGATCTCTGTTCTTACAAGTCCAAGATCTGACTTCACACTGAAAGCTCATTTGGAATTGAATCCTACATAATAGCATCTAGTTATTTTCTACGTGTTAAACAGTCAACTTCATTTCTTTCAAAATGTTTTAGTGCTTGATCTGTTTATCCCGATTAGACTCGTGTCTTGAAGAAAACTAAGCATGTGGGGTCTCAGTAAGGTATAAATCTGGAACATCTTTCTTTTTTTTTTTTAATATATTTTATTTGATCATTTCCAAGCATTATTCGTTAAAGACATAGATCATTTTCTTTTCCTCCCCCCCACCCCCCATAGCCGACGCGTAAGTCCACTGGGCATTAGATGTTTTCTTGATTTGAACCCATTGCTTTGTTGATAGTATTTGCATTAGAGTGTTCATTTAAAGTCTATCCTCTGTCATGTCCCCTCAACCTCTGTATTCAGGCAGTTGCTTTTTCTCGGTGTTTCCACTCCCATAGTTTATCCTTTGCTTATGAATGGTGTTTTTTTTCTCCTGGATCCCTGAAAGTTGTTCAGGGACATTACACCGCCCCTAATGGAGAAGTCCATTACGTTCGATTATACCACAGTGTATTAGTCTCTGTGTACAATGTTCTCCTGGTTCTGCTCCTCTCGCTCTGCATCACTTCCTGGAGGTTGTTCCAGTCTCCATGGAACTTCTCCACTTTATTATTCCTTTGAGCACAATAGTATTCCATCACCAACATATACTACAGTTTGTTCAGCCATTCCCCAATTGATGGGCATCCCCTCGTTTTCCAGTTTTGGGCCACCACAAAGAGCGCAGCTATGAATATTTTTGTACAAGTCTTTGTGTCCATTATCTCTTTGGGGTACAGACCCAGCAGTGCTATGGCTGGGTCAAAGGGTAGATATTCTTTTGTCGCCCTTTGGGCATAGTTCCAAATTGCCCTCCAGAATGGTTGGATCAGTTCACAACTCCACCAGCAATGAATTAATGTCCCTACTTTGCCACATCCCCTCCAGCATTCATTACTTTCCTTTGCTGTTATGTTAGCCAATCTGCTAGGTGTGAGGTGATACCTCAGAGTTGTTTTGATTTGCATCTCTCTGATTATAAGAGATGTAGAACACTTCTTCATGTGCTTGTTAATAGTTTTGATTTCTTTATTTGAGAACTGCCTATCCATTTCCCTTGCCCATTTATCAATTGGAGAATGGCTTGATTTTTTGTACAATTGATTTAGCTCATTATAAATATGAGTAATTAAACCTTTGTCAGAGGTTTCTATGAAGATTTTTTCCCAATTTGTTGTTTCCCTTCTGATTTTAGTTATATTGGTTTTGTTTGTACAAAAGCTTTTTAGTTTGATGTAGTCAAAATTATTTATTTTACATTTTGTGATTCTTTCTATATCTTGCTTGGTTTTAAAGCCTTTCCCCTCCCAAAGGTCTGACATGTATACTATTCTGTGTTTACCCAATTTACTTATGGTTTCCTTCTTTATGTTTAAGTCACTCACCCATTTTGAATTTATCTTGGTGTAGGGTGTGAGGTGTTGATCTATTCCTAGTCTCTCCCACACTGTCTTCCAATTTTCCCAGCAGTTTTTATCGAATAGTGGATTTTTGTCCCAAAAGCTGGGATCTTTGGGTTTATCGTATACTGTCTTGCTGAGGTCGTTTTCCCCCAGTCTATTCCACTGATCTTCCTTTCTGTTTCTTAGCCAGTACCAAATTGTTTTGATGACTGCTGCTTTGTAATATAGTTTGAGGTCTGGGACTGCAAGGCCCCCATCATATGTGTTTTTTTTCATTATTTCCCTGGATATCCTTGATCTTTTGTTCTTCCAAATGAACTTTGTTATGGTTTTTTCTAAATCAGTGAAGAAGTATTTTGGTAGTTCAATGGGTATGGCACTAAATAGATAAATAAGTTTGGGTAGGATGGTCATTTTTATTATATTGGCTCGTCCTATCCATGAGCAGTTAATGTTTTTCCAATTGTTCAAGTCTAGTTTTAGTTGTGTGGCGAGTGTTTTGTAGTTGTGTTCATATAGTTCCTGTGTTTGTCTTGGGAGATAGATTCCTAGGTATTTTATTTTGTCTAAGGTGATTTTGAATGGGATTTCTCTTTCTAGTTCTTGCTGCTGAGCTGTGTTGGAGATATATAGAAAAGCTGATGATTTATGTGGGTTTATTTTGTATCCTGCAACTTTGCTAAAGTTGTTGATTATTTCAATTAGCTTTTTGGTTGAATCTCTAGGATTCTTTAAGTAGACCATCATGTCATCCGCAAAGAGTGATAACTTGGTCTCCTCCTTGCCTATTCTGATGCCTTCAATTTCTTTATCTTCTCTAATTGCTACTGCTAGTGTTTCTAGTACAATGTCAAATAGTAGAGGTGATAATGGGCATCCTTGTTTCACTCCTGATCTTATTGGGAATGCATCTAGTTTATCCCCATTGCAGATGATATTAGCTGTTGGTTTTAGATATATACTGTTTATTATTTTTAGGAATGACCCTTCTATTCCTATGCTTTCTAGTGTTTTTAATAGGAATGGGTGTTGTATTTTATCAAAGGCTTTTTCTGCATCTATTGAGATAATCATGTGGTTCTTGCTAGTTTGCTTGTTGATGTGGTCAATTATGTGGATGGTTTTCCTAATGTTGAACCAGCCCTGCATCCCTGGTATGAATCCTACTTGATCATGGTGAATGATCCTTCTGATCACTTGCTGGAGTCTTTTTGCTAGTATCCTATTTAAGATTTTTGCATCTATATTCATTAGGGAGATTGGTCTATAGTTTTCTTTCTCTGTTTTTGACCTGCCTGGTTTTGGAATCAGTACCATGTTTGTGTCGTAAAAGGAGTTTGGTAGAACTCCCTCTTTGCTTATTATGTCAAATAGTTTGTATAGTATTGGGGTTAACTGTTCTCTGAATGTTTGATAGAATTCACAGGTGAATCCATCAGGCCCTGGGGATTTTTTCTTAGGAAGTTCTTTGATGGCTTGATGGATTTCAATTTCTGATATGGGATTATTTAAGAATTCTATTTCCTCTTCTGTTAGTCTAGGCAGTTTGTATTTTTGTATATATTCATCCATTTCTCCTAAATTGGTGTATTTATTGCCATATAATTGGGCAAAGTAATTTCTAATGATTGCCTTAATTTCCTCCTCATTGGAGGTGCTATCCCCCTTTTCATCTTTAATGCTGTGAATTTGCTTTTCTTCCTTCCTTTTTTTAATTAGATTGACCAGTACTTTGTCTATTTTGTTTGTTTTTTCAAAGTACCAGCTTCTTGTCTTATTTATTAAATCAATAGTTCTATCACTTTCGATTTTATTAATTTCTCCCTTAATTTTTAGGATTTCTAATTTGGTTTTCTGCTGGGGGTTTTTAATTTGATCGCTTTCGAGTTTTTTCAATTGCATTTCCAATTGATTGATCTCTGCTCTCCCTTGTTTGTTAATATGAGCTTTCAGGGATATGAATTTGCCTCTGATTACCGCTTTGGCTGCATCCCAAAAGGTTTGAAAGGATGTTTCGCCATTGTCATTTTCCTTGATGAAATTATTAATTGTTTCTATGATTTCTTCTTTAGCTAAACAGTTTTGGAGTATCATATTGTTTAATTTCCAATTGGTTTTAGATTTGGTTTTCCATGTACCATTACTAATCATTATTTTTATTGCCTTGTGATCTGAGAAGGCTGCATTCATTATTTCTGCTTTTTTGCATTTGTGTGCTATGTTTCTGTGACCTAATGTATGGTCAATTTTTGTGAATGTGCCATGTGGTGCTGAGAAGAAGGTGTATTCCTTTTTATCCCTATTTATTTTTCTCCATATGTCTATTAATTCTAGTTTTTCTAAGATTTCATTCACTTCTTTTACCTCTTTCTTATTTATTTTTTGATTTGATTTATCTAAATTTGATAATGGTTGGTTTAAGTCTCCCACTAGTATGGTTTTATTGTCTATTTCTTCCTTCAATTCTCCTAGTTTCTCCATTAGAAATTTGGGTGCTATATTATTTGGTGCATACATGTTGATTAATGATATTTCCTCATTGTCTAGAGTCCCTTTTAACAAAATATAATTACCTTCCCTATCCCTTTTGATCAGGTCTATTTTTGCATTGGCTTTATCAGATATCATGATTACCACTCCTGCCTTCTTTCTATCAGTTGAGGCCCAGAAGGTCTTACTCCATCCTTTAATTCTGACCTTGTGGGTGTCAACCCGCCTCATGTGTGTTTCTTGAAGACAACATATGGTAGGGTTTTGGATTCTAATCCATTCAGCTATTCGTCTACGTTTTATGGGTGAGTTCATCCCATTCACGTTCAAAGTTATGATTGTCATTTGTGGACTCCCTGGCATTTTGATTGCCTTCCCTAATTCTAACCTTTTCTTCTTCGGCTCTACCTTTTAGTCCAGTGATTTACTTTGAATCAGTCCCCCTTGTCCCCTCCCTTGATGTTTCCCTTTTTAGTCCCTCCCTTTTTGTTCCCTCCCCCTCCCCCCTCTCTTTCCCTCCCTTTTTGTTCTCCCTCTCCCCCTCCCCCCCTTGGTTTTCCCTTCTCCTTACCCTTGTTGGGTAAGATAGAATTCAAGATCCCAATGGATCTGGATGTTTTTCCCTCTCAGAGTTGATTTCCCTGAGATTGAGGTTTAAGTAAACCCCCCCCCCCTCTCTTCCTCTCCTTCTTATAGGAGTTTTCTTCCCCTCCCCTTCCCCTGTGAATCTTTGTGTGAGAACCATTATTCTATTTGGTCTTTCTTTACCCCCTATTTATACATTACATTTCCCCCACATATTAGTATACATAGGTTGATATAAATGTAGTCCTTATAGAAGAGAGTTTGAGTAAAAGAAGATAACATTTTTCCCCTTTCCTTAATATTTACCTTTTCAGGTATTCCTTGCTCTTTGATTTTCGGTATCAAACTTTCCACAGAGCTCTGGTCTTTTCTTTGCAAAAAGTTGGAAGTCTTCTATTTTGTTGAATGCCCATACTTTCCCTTGGAAGTATATAGTCAGTTTTGCTGGGTAGCTGATTCTTGGTTGGAGACCCAGCTCTCTTGCCTTTCTGAAGATCATGTTCCATGCCTTACGATCATTCAGCGTAGAACTTGCAAGGTCTTGTGTGACCCTGATTGGCATTCCTTTATATCTAAATTGTCTTTTTCTGGCTTCCTGTAGGATTTTTTCTTTTGTTTGATAGCTTTGGAATTTGGCAATTACATTCCTGGGAGTTGTCTTTTGGGGGTTTAGTGTAGAAGGTGTTCTGTGAGCTCTGTCAGTGGATGTATTGCCCCCTTGTTCTAGAATCTCTGGGCAATTTTCTTTGATTATATCTTGTATCACCATGTCCAGTTTGGTGTTTATTTCTGGCTTTTCTGGGAGTCCAATTATTCTTAAATTTTCTCTTCTCCCCCTGTTTTCCAGATCTATCACCTTGTCGGTGAGATATTTTATGTTCTCTTCTAATTTCTTGGTGTTTTGGCTTTGCTTTATTAGTTCTTGCTTTAAAGCCTGGTTTTCTTTTACAGTTTGGTCAAACTGGTTTTGTAGATGCGTGAATTTCTTTTGCATCAAATCCCACTTTTCCTCCCAGAGGGCTTCCATCTTTTTGGTCCTTTCTGATTCAAATTCTTCATGGGTTTGTGGAGAGTTTCTATTTCCTTTGGAAGATTTTGGAGAATTTTCTTGTATATCTTCTTCTATCTGCTCTGTATTTTGTATTTTGGCTCCATAGAATGTGTCCAGAGTCGCCCCTTTCTTCTTATTTTTCTTGGTATTTTGGGGCTTCTGTGCTTCTGTGGAATTTGTCATCTCTGAACGTGGAGGATTGGCTTTTCTTGTCTTTGTCTGGTGATCAGAGGCTTTAGTCCTGGGCAGATGTTGGTTCTATGAGCGTTCCCTGGGTTAAACTGAATATGCCTCACTGGAACTGGAATGGAAGGGTCGGACCACGAGGCCACACTCTCCCCCTGGCTCGATTTCCGGAAGTTGCCTTCATAATCCCTGGCCGTGAGGCTGTTTCGTCGGCCTGCGGGGGGATGGGCTGCCGCTTCCCCAAGCTCCGAGAGCACAGACTTTCCCTGAGACTTGGATAGCAGGATCCAGCCCGTGAGGCTGTCTTGCCCGCCCTGAGGGTTGCTGTTGTTTTGACCAGCTCTCTGCAGCGGAGGCCCCAGGCAGTAACTTTCACCCGGACCTGACCGGCTCTTTGCAGCGGAGGCCCCAGGCAGTAACTTTCACCAGGACTGGGACTTGGGTAGAAGACCCTGAGGGTTGTTGTTCCTCAGACCCTGCTCTCTGAGCCCGGCGCGGCTGCCGCTTCCGGGAGCCTTGGACTCTGCGCTCCTACCCCTGAGGTCCGAGGGATCTCGGGTTCTGGCTTTTAAGGGGAGCCGTACCTTTTGAACCGGGTCCAGGTCCAGGAGGAGGGTTCCCAGGGTCTGTGCTGTTGATCGTTTTGAATTTCGGCGCCTTAGGAGCTTCTAGTTTGAGATCGGTCGGGAAGGGTTTTCCGGAGATCTGAACTTCAGCTTTCTCTAAGCCACCATCTTAACCGGAAGTCCCCCACATCTTTCTTTTGTTAATGAGACATGTTGTTCAGTCATTTCAGTCATGTCCAATTTTTCATTATAATCTTTGGTATCTTCTTGGCAAAAATACTAGGGTGGTTTGCCATTGTTTCTCCAACTCATTTTATGGATGAGGGAACTGAGGCAAACAGGGTTAAATGTCTTGCACAGAGTCACACAGCTAGGAAGTGCTCAAGACAGGATTTGAACTTAGGTCTTCCTGATCTTCACCCTTACACTCTGTCTTCTATGCCACTTAATATGATGTGCATATTTTTCAACATGTGTTGTACAAGTCTCCATTATGTATGCTTTTGCAATTCTGTCCCCGAGTATAAAGGTATTAAGGTGAAAGATGATGCCCTTTGTAGGATGAGGTTGAGTCCTGGAGTCAAAAGTTCCATGTCTTCATCCTCTGAAAAAGATGTTAATGCCCACATTGCAAGTTCAACTCTGCTGTCTCATTGTGTCTGAGTTCTTGGAAGCTAGGTCAGGGGATTACATGCTCCGATAGGTTCTACTGAGCTGGAGATGCTTCAAGGACGATCCCTGACAACACATTATGTCTGTTGTCCACAGCTTAGCCTATCAAAGCATAGAAAGACTCATCACCAGCAGGTTTGCCTTTGGGGAGGAAATCTTGGCAACGGTGACTCAAAAACCTCATAACAATATAAAATGTCCCTCAGACCCTTTCTACTTCTACCATGATGATGTCAAAGTCACAGAAAAAGGAGCAGAGTCCTAAGAATAAAAATATTTAGACCTATTCTGAACCCTTAATTTATTTTTTGTCATTCTAAGTGTAAGATATTTGTCCAAGGATCAATGAGTGGAGACATGAATGAAATACCTAAATCACATTCATATAGATATATATTTTCCCATAAATGAAATCAGAAATCAAAGAAAATGCAGTTGAAGGATGGCTCACGAGTTCTCCTTGAGAGAGGGGAATAGAAGGTTTGGATTCATCTTATGTACTGTATTTCATCCATCACAATGGCATATATCTTTGGTAGCTTACCAAAGCAGAGAGGATGATGGGGGTAGTATACTTTTGGGCCCCACTAGAATCTGATCTCCTCTGGTAGGTTCCTAATACTTTGAAAGCTTTTTGATCCATATTTCTTGGTGAGTATTGAGAATAGCAACATTTATTAAAACATTATTCCTATTTTTATCCTATTGTTGTTGAGTCATGTTCAGTTGTGTCTGAATCTTCATGATCCCATTTGGGACTTTCTTGGCAAAGATACTGAAGTGGTTTGTCTTTTCTTTCTCCAGTTCATTTTACAGATGAGGAACTAAGGCAAACAGGCTTAAGTGACATGTACAGGGTCACACAGTTATTAGTGTCTGAGGTCACATTTGAACTCAGATTTTCCTGACTCCAAGACTTACATTCTATCCACTATACCACCTGGATGTCCAATTTTTATGAATCAATGTTATTTGTAAATAATCCTGAGAAACAATTATATCTTCTGGTAATAGTGCCAGTACACTTGATTTATTAGGCTGTTAGGCATATTTTGAGATCTGTATTTGTAGCCTGAAGGTTTGTCATCTGTTAAGTTCCAAAAGATAGTAGACTTTCAATATTGTTTCAGTCTTGTCTTGCTAGCTATTAAATCTGTGCAGACTTAAGCATTGTGCTGCCCGGTTTCTACCATTTTCTGAAATAATTTGCAATGACCAATGAATTTGGGAATCTTAGTGATAACCTGTCTAATTTCTGGTAGCAATGACCTTGGCATTAATCACCATCAGGGTATCATAGATTTTTACAAATGGAAAGGACCTTTGAGCTTATCAAGTCCAATCCTTTCATTTTAGAGATGATGAAACAGGCACAGAAAGATTAAGTGACTTAACAGGGGTCCCACAACTAGTAAGTAACTGGAATTGGATTTAAATCCATGTATCTCTGCCAAAAGCACAATAAACAGTCAGTTCACTATTCCTTTGGTTATAATCAATAAAACCATTGGCAGGTATTTGATGTCTACCTTTACTATTGCTTGGTGAAGAACTATCTACTTATTCAACAGTATTTATGTAAGGTTTTAACCCTTTTATTGTGTGCTCTGAGAACTCCTTTCGATCCTCCCCCTCCTTTTCTTTTGGATAAAGTGGTGATTTTTCTATGGCTGTCAGAAAGACAGGCACTATATTTCAATACTATTAGACTGGTTTTTAGCACGATGCTTTCCAAGTCTATTGTGGTCCATTCTGGAGTTTGGAATGAATCAATGAAGATTGGCATTGTGTTCATATTTAGCCTTTTAAATATATTCTTCCTATCTAGCTTTGATTTCAGGATGTCAAGAAATTCCTTGACATTCACAACCACCCAGTTCTCCATGATAGCTTCAGGCTTCATAAGCCTTGCCTGCAGAAGATGGATGAATAAAGCTCAAACCTTTTGGTTTCTAGTTTTCTAGAATAATAAATAAATTCTATTTAGAATTGCATGTCTATTGATCAATTAATAATTTATTAAGTACCTAATATGTACCCTGTACTGAGCTAGGTGTTGGGGGAGCATTTTAGTAAATAAGCAAAAGGCATGTGTATGCAAACACACACACGCATATATGCAGATATGTGTATAAAGGATAAATAGAAAGAATAATTGCAAATAAACATATGGTGGCTAAATACTATACAAGGTGGCTTGGGAAGGAGGCTAGTAACAGTTGGGGGAGATCAGGAAAGAATTCATGCAGAATAGAGGTTCTTTACAATTTTAAAATCATTGTCCCTTTGGTAATATCTGATGAATCCTCTGGACTGCTAGGAATAATGTTCTTAAATACATAAGTTAATAAACATAGGATTATAAATAAAACCAATTATTTTGAAATAAGCCTACTAAAATATACCCTATTATTTTTAAATTGGTGTACATATCATGGGCTAACAACTTTATACACAAAATGGTGACAGTTTAAGGAAGAAAAATCCAAAACAGCAGGGAAATCTTTAATGTGTTTTTGGTGGGGCTATATAACTACGTTAGTGTTATTTCACTCCATCCATCCATTCATCATTATTACTACTAACCTTGCAGGGTTGTTGATCAAATGAGACAATATGTAAATCATAGGGGAAGGTAAAATATCATTGAGGAGGTTGTAAGCTTTGGGATGGTAGAGCCCATTATCTTATATGTCCCTGTATCCTTCATCGTACTCATTGGAATGCTCTGTTCATAGCAAGTGCCCAATCGATATTCACTTAGAGACTGGAAAACCTATGATTTCCTTCATTTTCCTTATAAAGCTTAGAAGAGAGAGAGAGGCGCTTTGCGATGTGACCTGGTGACCTCCTGGAGCACTTCACAAACATTTCCATCTTCAGTTTCATGGAAGGAACGGGCAATGAGACTAATGCAGAACATTTCAAGTTCTATCAGCGTATGCTGTTGTAAACCCTCTGGACAGAGGCATGTGTCTAAAAATAAACCCATCGCCTGGGCTAAAATTCTGGGGGAACTATATTGGTTTCACTCTTCTCTTGTTTCTCTACAAACAGACTTAAATCTGAAAAAAACCAAATTACCTTGCTACGTGTGACAAATCCCATCCAGATACCAGAGTGGCAAGAGATAACAAAATCAGGGAGTTTCTAAGGTAGGCAAATAATACTGGGGACAGCTTGAAGATAAATCAAATTCATTCTTCATCTCCAACCATATTGGTGAGCAATGTTTCTGGAGTGTCTGCTCTACCAACAATGATTTATATACTGTGATTTCAGCCACCTATAAAGCTCCAGCTGGATGTGACCATAGGAGGATGCTGCCCTAATGTGTGCCTGATTTCCATGAAAGGGCTCTGGTCTTCTTTGGGCTTCTCAGGATGTTGCCTGCCTCCTCTCAAAAGGATGGTGCTGTATAATTAGGTGACAGAGAGGAATTATTTGGTATGTTCTCACCAAGGGGATGAAATATCACCTCTGGATATTAGCTCTACCAGCAAAATACAATGGGAAGACTATGAGATCTGAAGGTTGTAAGAACTGTGTTCAAATTCTAGCTCTATTACTTACTGCCTTGGAGATCTTAGCCAAGTCACTTCATACCCTGCACTGTTTCCTCCCTTGTGAAATTAACTCAGTGACTATTAAAGTCTCTTTTAGTCCTAAATCTATTATCTTCTGATATTTCTTTTTGGTGGCTGATGGAACATTGGATAGAGCTTGGAATCAGTAAGACATGAGTTCAAATCCAGACTTTGACATTTACTAGATATGTGACTCTGGACAAGCCATTTAACCTGATTGACTCAGTTGCTTCAACTATAAAATAGGGATAATAACATGCCATGCCTATCCAGCTAGCAAACTCCAGGGAGACTCATAGTTAATGATGATGAGCTTGAGAGAAAAGAGAGATCAGGTATGGGGAAGGAGGGCTGGCAGAGAATGAGGTGTTTTATATGTATGAGGTAGACAAGGTGAAGCTTTGGGGAATCAGCGTCAGGAGACCTCAGCTCAAATCTTGGTTCTCCCACTTATTCCTTGTGTTACCTTACATCCCTGGACCTCATTTTCCCTATATATAAAATGAGGCAGTTCAACTGGATGGCTTCTGGGGTCCCTTCCAGGTTCAGATCTTTGATCCTATAAACTCTGTTTCAGAGAGGCTTTTTATGCATACTGTTTTGCTATGACTGTAAGACAAAAGGTAGGGGCAGCTCAGTGCCTCAGTGGATAGGCATGGAGAAAGGAGGTCCAGTTCACATCTAGCCTCAGATACTGCTTAGCTGTGTGTTCCCTGGGCTAGTCACTTAACCCTCTCCCTTACCACTCTTCTGCATTGGAAATGATAATCACTGTAGATTCTATGACAGAAGGTGAGGTTGCCTTTTTTTAAAGCAAGTAAGGTTTTAAAAACAAAGAGGAAGGAAGAAGATCCAAGATATATGACAGGGTAGTGCTGAGGGGTCAGGAGATAGGGATTCCAGTCCTGTTTTTACCCTGGGATAAGGCACTACACTTGGCTGTGCTCATATTAGTTCATCTCTTAAAGGAGAGTCCTTGGAATGAGCTTTCATTGAACTATATGACAAATAGGAAGAAGCCACAGAAATGCAGAAAGAAATTAGAGTTGAAGAGGGCAGTCCATGCTAGCCATGCATGTGTATAGAAAGAGGCAGGAAGGAGATAGAATGTCAAATTTCAGAAACATATCCATCTGCTGTGACTAGAATGTTGGGTACACCAAGGGGCAGATATGAATTGGAACTAAGAGAGGATGGGTATTACCAACAATAGTTCTGTGAGCTCCACTGTAGGATCTCATGGAATCACAGCATTATAGGAAGTGAAAAGGACCTCACAGGTCATCTAATTCAACTTCCTCATGCTACAGATGAGAAAACTCAGGCCCTTCAAGGCAGAGACTTGTCCATGGTCACAAGGTCACAGATTTGGAGCTGAAATGGAATTTAGACAATACTTAGTCCAGCCCCTTCATATTATAGGTGACTTTCAAGGAGGGAAAGTATTTTGCCCAAGGTGATCACGCTAATTAATGGCCAAGCCAGGATTAGAACCTAAGTTTTAAGACTCATCAAGGAGATAAGTGATTCTTCCAAGGTCATACAGCTGGTGTCTGGGGTACTTGAAATCAGGTTAAAGAATAAGTAAACATCACATAAGACAGATTTGCCTTACCTTTCCCTTTTCTTCACTGATCAAAAAATTAAGTGCCTAATATGTATAGGATATGATGATAGTCTCCAGGGGAAATATAAAGTGTGTATATGGTAAATTCATGATAAAAGTAGAAATGATGTTATGTGAACTCAGATGGAAGAAGAGGATGAGCCACTAGACATGGGGGGCATGGATGATAATAATAAGCAGATAGTAGTACAACATGGACTGGCCTAATGCTTTAATAATAATAGCTCATCTTTAGAGACCATTTTACAAATACTTTCTCAATAGGTCCTCACTATTGCCCTATGAGGTAGGAGCTATATTATTGTGGTCTTAGTAGTTTGAGTCATGTCTGAGTCTTCATGACTCCATTTTGAATTTTCTGGGCAAAAATACAGGAATGGTTTTCCATTTCTCCAGCTCATTCTATAGATGAGGAAACTGAGGCAAACAGTGTTAAATAACTTGTCCATAGTCACACAGCTAGTATATGTCTGAGACTGGATTTGAAATTCCTGATTTCAAGATGGAATTCTAACCAGTGTGCTACCTAGCTCCCCTTGATGATAGTATTTTGTTGCTTTTCAGTTGTTTCAGCCATGTCCAATTCTTTTTGACCCTATTTGGAATTTCTAAGCAAAGACACTTGAGTGTCTTTTGTTTTGCCACATCTTTCTCCAGCTCATTTTACAGATGAAGAAACTGAGGCTAAAAGTTGGTTTGAACTCTTTTGACTTTTGGCCCAGTACTCTTTACACTATGCTACCAGCTACCTCATAAAAAATATCAAAATGTAATCAATTTAGAATTAGAAGGGATTTTAGAGGTCAATGAGATCATAAATGAAAACAAAATGAAACAAAGGTACCATTAACAGTTATTAGTTACCCTACTTACCCCTAGAAAAATGTTGTTTTGGTTGAATTCAGCCCATGGCAGCCTGGTAAACATTCTGGGGATGCCAAACCTCTCATCCACTGAGTTAACTCTCCCTCCCTGCATTATACCATCTGCAAATGTGATAAACATGCCATCTTTGTTCTCATCCAAGTCATTGATGGAAATGTTGAACAGAGCCAGGGAGGATGATGCCAAATTAGGATGGTGGCATCAAACTATGCTCCTGCTTGGATTAGACTAGAAGAAAGGTAAATGAATTCAAAGAAATGGGAAAACCTATCGCTTATTTTTTCTGGTAGCTGATCTATCTGGCATTTGATGAACTCGATGAGTTGGTCTTGACTTTCAGAGAAATGTGGAGTCATGCTTCAACCAAATTGGAATCTCGCCACCCATAAAATTCCTTATTAATCTTCCTAGCCTTAGTAGATGGTTCCAATGGTAGGTCAAAGTTTCAGGAAAATAGAATTTAGACTGTGAGGGACAGGGGAAGCCATTTAGTCCCAGGATTCATATTTTACCAACAGGAAAACAGAGGTCCAAAAAGATTGAATGGTATATTCAAGATCACAAAGGCTATAAATGGCAGAGATTAGGTTCGAACTTTGGTCCTCAGAATTGAAATTCTGTGTATTTTCACTATACCAGAAAGCCTCCACTAGTGCTTTCATTTGTTTTTAGCTAACTTTAGTTGAGACATCTTGTGGCTCTGTGGAGAGAGTTCTGAGATTGGATGTAGGAAGGCCCGAGTTCCAATCCATTCTTAGAAACTTCATAGCAGTATGACCTGGCAAGTCACTGAACTTCTGATTGCCTGATAAAAGGATCCACTGGAGAAGGAAATGGCAAACCATTCCTGTATGCTTGCTAAGAAAAGCCCCAGGTTGGGTCACAAAGAGGTATGCCTGAACAAGTGAAAGATAACTTTAGTGCTTACTCTGAACCATAAGCAAAACAGAATTTAAATTGCCTTCCACAATCCAGCTGACTTCAACACAATGTACTCATAAAATGTGCCCTTATAAACATTTATTAATCCATTAAGGGAAATCAATTTTAATTCATTCTTTTTGAGACTGGATCAGTCTCTCACTCAGGCTGTAAATTCTCTGTCCATTCTCTGTCCAGTTCTCAACTCTGACCAATATGGAAGTTTTGACTAGCTCTGTTTATGACCTATGTTGGTCTTTCCATACCTAGGCAGGCCAACTCTGGAGGCTCACCATATTGGTGCCAAGTTCAGTGTGGACAATCAGCTAGCCTCAATCCTACCTGGGATTAGTATACTTTCAAGCTGAAGTCATCCATCAGCTTTAGTGCCCTCCAGGAGTAGACTCCCAGAATATCAACATATGCATTAATAAATGAGTTGTCAAGTCCTTATAAAAAAATTCCTGAGGGAAATTCCTAGAGACCTTATTCACAACACTGACACATTTTGGATCCAGTCATTCAAACAATTATAAATCCATCTGATTATATTCATCACCTTGTCCATGTTTCAACCATTAGTATTCTATTTAAGATTTTTGCACCTATGTTCATTAGGGAGATTGGTCTATAGTTTTCTTTCTCTGTTTTTGACCGGCCTGGTTTTGGAATCAGTACCATATTTGTATCATAAAAGAATTTAATAGAACTCCTTCTTTGTTTATTATATCAAATAGTTTGTATAGTATTGGTATTAGCTGTTCTGTGAATGTTTGATAGAAATCACTTGTGAATCCATCAAGCCCTGGGGATGTTTTTCTTAGGGAGTTCTTTGATGGCCTTTTGGATTTCTTTTTCTGATATGGGGTTATTTAAGAATTCTATTTCTTCTTCTGTTAGTCTAAGCGATTTATATTTTTGTAAATATTCATCCATATCACCAGGTTGGTGTATTTATTGCCATATAGTCGGGCAAAGTAGTTTTTAATGATAGCATTAATTTCCTCTTCATTGGAGGTGAGGTCCCCCTTTTAATCTTTGTTGCTGTTAATTTTCCTTTCTTCTTTCATTTTTTAAATTAGATTGACCAGTAGTTTGTCTATTTTGTCTGTTTTTTCAAAGTACCAGTTTCTAGTCTTGTTTATTAGTATAATAGTTCTATCATTTTCAATTTTATTAATTTCTCTCTTAATTTTTAGGATCTCTAGTTTGGTTTTCTTCTGGGGGTTTTTAATTCATTCACTTTCAAGTTTTTTGATTTGCATTTCCAGTTCATTGATCTCTGCCCTCCCTAATTTGTTAATATATGCACTCTGTGGAAAGGAAATTAGAGTGACAGTTTGTGGAGGAAGACGCCAACTGGGAGTGGCAGTGGGGTCTTGTGACTAGCACTTCCTTCTTGCTGGGGGGTACTTGCTTCCTGGTGTTGGAGGAGAGAGGAGCTTGTTCAGCCCAGTCTGGTGTGGTGTGCTGCCTCTTCTTGATTCAGCCCTAAGATTCAGGCCCAATCACTTCTGAAGGATAGACCTGTTCTTGTTTGCTTTCTGTCTAATGCTAAGATTCTGAAACTGGACTGATATAGAGTAGACGGGAGTGGGAAAAACCTCCGCCAGCCTCTGGGGCCTGGCTGAACTCTGAAGCTGAGGAAAGAACTCCAATTCCAACTGGTTATTAAACTTTATATTATTTGAATTCGCAGTCAGATAAGTGGACTATCTTTTCTGGTCATAGAGGGAGCTGAACTTCAGTTCAGTCATTCCTGGACAAACAGGCCTTATCGGACTCCTGCTGATTCCTCTCAGCAGGGGGCATCTCCCTCCCTTGCCTCACCCGTCCCTCTTTCTCCTTAACTCCTCCATACCCCATACAAACCTCCCAATATCCCCTATTTTCCAATTCCCATTTCCTTTCCCAACAAATATAAAAGTTTAAGGATATGAATTTTATTCTGAGAACTACTTTGGCTGCATTCCATAGGGTTTGAAAGGATGTCTCACCATTGCCATTTTCCTCAATGAAACTATTAATTGTTTCTATAATTATTTCTCTAACTAACCGATTTTGGAGTATCATATGATTTAATTTCCAATTAATTTTTGATTTGGTTCTCCATGTAGCCTTACTGATCATTATTTTTATTGCCTTATAATCTGAAAAGGTTGCATTTATTATTTCTGCTTTTCTGCATTGGTATGCCATATTTCTGTGACCTAGTGTATGATCTATCTTTGTGAATGTGCCATGTGGTGCTGAGAAGAAGGTGTATTCCTTTTTGTCCCTATTTATTTTTCTCCATATGTCTATTAACTCTAATTTTTCTAAGATTTCATTCACTTCTTTTACCTTTTTCTTATTTATTTTTTGATTTGATTTATCTAAATTTGATAGTGGTTGGTTCAAGTCTCCCACTAGTATGGTTTTACTGTCTATTTCCTCCTTCAATTCTCCTAGTTTTTCCATTAGAAATTTGGGTGCTATACCATTTGGTGCATATATGTTGATGAGTGATAATTCCTCATTGTCTATACTCCCTTTTAACAGAATATATTTACCTTCCCTATCCCTTTTGATCTGGTCTATTTTTGCTTTGGCTTTGTGAGATATCATGATTGCAACTCTAGCCTTCTTTCTATCAGTTGAGGCCCAGAAGGTCTTACACCATCCTTTAATTCTAACCTTGCGAGTATCAACCTGCCTCATTTGTGTTTCTTAAAGACAACATATGGTAGGGTTTTGGATTCTAATCCATTCTACTATTTGTCTACATTTTATGGGTGAGTTCATTCCATTCAATCGTAACATTCAAAGTTACGATGGTTACTTGTGGCATTTTGATATCCTCCCTAATTTCTGACCTTTCTTCTTTAGCTATAACCTTTTAAACCAGTGATTTACTTTAGATTAGTCTCCCTAGTCCCCTCCCTTGATATGCTTCCCTTTCTAGACCCTCCCTTTTTGTTCTCTCCCCTCCCCCCTGTCCTTCCCTCCCTTTTTATACTCCCTCCCCCACCCCTCCTTAATTTCCCCTTCTCTCTTACCCTGTTGGATAAGATAAAGTTCAAGATCCCAATGGATCTAGATGTTCTAAGCTCTCAGAGTTGATTTCACTGAGAGTAAGGTTTAAGTAATGCCAATTAGCACTTTCTTCCTCTCCTCCCTATAGGAAATTTCTTCCCCTCCCCTTCCCATGTATATCTTTGTGTGAGAAAGATTATTCTATTTAGTTTTATTTCCTATTTCTTGGAGTATATCTTAGTACTATCAAGGATTCCCCCCTACCTTTTTCTTTCTTTCACCCCCCCTTCTCCATATTGTCTTAATGCCCCAATTATTCCCTATGCATGATTCTTCTAACTGTTCTAACGATGTATACAATTTTGAGAGTTACACATTACATTTTCCCCACATATTAATATATATATATATATATAATTTGATATAAATGTAGTCTTTATAGAAGAGAGTTTGAATAAAAAAAAAGATAAAATGTTTCTCCTTTTCCCTTTCCCTCATATTTAACTTTTCAAGTTTTCCTTGCTATTTGTGTTTGGATATCAAACTTTTCACAGAGCTCTGGTCCTTTCTTTACAAAAAACTTGGAAATCTTCTATTTTATTGAATGCCCATACTTTCCCCCTGGAAGTATATAGTCAGTTTTGATGGATATCTGATTCTTGGTTGAAGACCCAGCTCTCTTTCTGAAAATCATGTTCCATGCCTTACGGTCATTCAGAGTGGAAATTGTAAGGTCTTGTGTGACCCTGATTGGCATTTCTTTATATCTAAATTGTCTTTTTCTGGCTTCTTGCAAGATTTTTTCTTTTGCTTGAAAGCTTTGGAATTTGGCAATTACATTCCTGGGAGTTGTCTTTTGGGGATTTAGTGTAGAGGGTGTTCTGTGAACTCTTTCAATGCCTGTATTTCCCCCTTGTTCTAGAATCTCTGGGCAGTTTTCTTTGATGATATCTTATATTATGACGTCGAGACTATTATTTATTTCTGGCTTTTCTGGTAGGCCAATTATTCTCAGATCCCCTTTCCTTCCTCTATTTTCCAGGTCTGTCACCTTGCCAGTGAGATATTTTATGTTATCTTCTAATTTCTTAGTCTTTTCGCTTTGCTTTATTAATTTTTGCTCTTTTGCAAGATCATTGTCTTCCAGTTGCCTGATTCTGACCTTTAAAGCCTGGTTTTCCTTTTCAGTTTGGTCTATCCTGCTTTTTGAGGCTTCAAGCTGTTTCTGTAGTTGCATTTTTTCGTGCTTCAGATTGCTGAGTTCCTTTTGAATTATTTCCCATTTTTTTCTGCCAGAAGGCTTCCATCTTTTTGATAACTTCCAATTTAAATTCTTCAAGAGCTTGTGGACAATTTCCATTTCTTTTGGAAGGTTTTGGAGCATTTGCTTGTGCTTCCTCTTCTGCTATTTCCTCTTTTTTTGTGTGTTTTCCCTCCATAAAATGTATCCAGAGTCACCCCCTTATTCTTGCTTTTCTAGATGTTGGGGTGTTGGGGTTCTTGGGTACAGTTTGCCATCTCTGTGTTTTGTTTGTTTTTTTTATTCCTCCCCTTTCCAGTCAGAAATCTGAGTGAGTAGTACTTGCCCTCAATATAAGGGTCTAATGGTCAAGGCTTTAGTCTCAGGCTAATCCTAAGTTCTCTGCAGCTGCGCTGTCTTCCTGGGGAGGCCCAGGGACTGCCCTCCCCTGCCTGCCGGTGTTATGGGAGTTAGTGCTTTCAGGTGAAAGTCTTTGGTGGTCTTAGCTAACTCCCAAGACCTGTAGGTGCCCCTTGCTCAGGTCAGGGGATCCCTTTGCACACTCGGTGATTATAGCACGCTAGTTCTGGGTGTCCAAGATCTGTGCTCCCCTAGCCCGCCTGCTGGGGTTTCAGGTGTTAGTACTCTCAGGAGAAGGACTTTATCTTATTCAGGTCCCCAGACCTGGGGCTGCCCATTGTTCAGTCCTGGGGTGCCCCTCCCTCACTTGTTGATTCTGGCCAGTGCTGACTTTAACTCTGGCTCTGGCTGTTTGGTGGGGGAGGGGAGGGTGGGTCAGCTTTTCCTTCCCTTATATTGTGGAGATGCTGGAATCCCACCTATCTTCAGAGCTTCCCTTTGTTGTGGGGTCTTTCTTTTCTAATGAGGATGGTTGTTTTTTTATTTTGGGAGGGTTTTTTGAGGTCGTCTGTGTTGTTGGGTCTGAGGAGAGGAAGCAAGCCACGTCTACTCTGCAGCCATGCTTACCTGGAAGTCCCATATCTGAGCTCTTTAGCCTGCTAGGGTCTCAGGTTTAGCTCCTCTCAGGGGTAGGTCTTTGGTGGTCAGCTGCCAATGATGTAGAGGTGTCCCTCATTCACTCACTGATTCTAGCACACTGGCTCTGACTTTGGCTATGTGGTTGGGGTTGGGGAGGGTTGATCAGCTTGTGTTTTGGTGGAAGCTATTTCACCTCCTTATAGTGTGGAAATTTCCAAGTCCTGTGTACCTTCAATGCTGTGCCCTACTGTAGAGTCTCTTTGTTCATATGAATTTGTTGTTCTTTTGGTCTTTTGAGGTAGTATATATTGGTAGGTGTAGAGGAGAGGAAGAATCCTATGTCTAGACTGCAGCCATGCTAACCTGAAAGTCTCCTGAGTCCAGATTTGAACTCATGAAGCTGAGTCTTCCTGACTACAGGCCTGGCACTCTGTTCACACTGCACCACCCAGCTGCATGGAACATCTACATTTCCCCCTCTTTTAATTATTAACTCAATCATCTTCCTATTTGCCTACCTTAACTTTCTTACTTCTTCCTATTTATCACCTTTTGCTAGACACTAAGGACTCTGGGAAGCATTTGCAATGTGTACTTTTTTTTTTAAGTCCTAAGAACAAAACACTCTGGTTTAATAACTCTTTCTTACTATTTTTTTTTTGGTAAAAGGGAGGGAGAATATAGCCCAGCAGAATCTCCACTGATATGACTGTTTAGTAGAGCTTTAAATCAAATAATTTATACCTCCAGGTAAGCTCATTATTATGGACTTCCTGCCTAATGTTAACAAATAACTTTTCCTGTAAGTGTAGTCAGCATCCAGTAATAGCAACATACTCAGGTGGGCACTTAGTCCATAATGTCCTTAGTCTCTTATCCCTGCAGGTAATCACATTAGATCATGTTGTTTCTCTCTTTGGTCCTTAATTACTTAGCCAATCGATGTAGGCTAATATGGATGAAATGTAGGTCCAGGGTTTACTGGTCCCATATTATTAAAGATGAAACAACATGGACTTGTCTGTTCTAGGATTCTGGCCTGAGAACTGGAAAGGACCTTGTAGACCACCGAGGCCAACAGTCTTCTCATTCTACATAAAGACTTTCTGATTCCCCGATTTACTGCCATGCTTTTAAAAAAGGAAAGAAAAAATGTTGGAAGAAATAGGAGTGGAATAAATGGGGCTGAGGTAGAGAAGGAAGTGTTCATGGCTATGAGAAAAAAAGGAAGTTCAAGGAAATTCATACAATCATAGGCTCATTGATTTAGAACTGGAAAGGACATTAAAACCACCGAGTCCTATCATTTTACAGATGGGGAAACTGAGACCCAGGGAGATTAAGTAACTTATTCAGCATCATGCTAGGATAAGCTAAATTGCATAGTAAATAGAGTACCAAGTTTAGTCAGGAGAACCTGAGTTCAAATCCAGATTAAGAACTTTCCAAGTTGTATGATGCAAGGCAAGTCACTTAACTCTTTTGGGCTCAGTTTCCTCATCTGTGAAATAAGTTGGAGAAGGAAATGGCAAACCACTCTAGTACCTTTGCCAAGTGAAGCCAAAATGGAGTCACAGAGTTTGAAATGAATCAATAAAAAACCAGTGGTTTGGAAGGATGACCCTTGAGTCCCAAGGTTAACTACAGTTTCATGCTCGACAGCACCTTTTGGATCCTTCCTTATCCTCTCTAAACCATGGGATTTTGACAGTCAGAAGCTGTAGGACTCTGAGAACTATTGCATATATTTGGTATTCAATAAATAAACTGCTAAATAAATTAATAAAATTCTCCCTTCTAAGAAGACCTTATCCCAGAGCCTAAGTAATTCCTTCAAACTCTTCCTTTCATAGGTTCCCTCAATCCCCGCTACTGGCAGATTGGCTGGCATCAAGATTCTTTTGATAGTTCCTAGGAAGAAAGTAGAACAGAGAAGGCAGAAAGCTGTGTTCCTAGGAAGGACAAGCCATTCCAATTTTTTTCTTAGTGGCCCATTGAAGTGGTAATGAGGCAGAGTTACTGACTCTGGCCAGGGTCCAGGGAGCTCTTCTGCCTAGCTAGCTAGTCATGGTTCCCAAGAGGATCACCAGCCCAAGTAGACACAGTTCCTAACCTGATGGGTAAAGTCATTCATTGCTTCTTGAGGAAGTGATAGAAACATTCTCCAATGTACACCTAACCAAAATGGCCCCAGGTAAAATGCTGGTCCTATCTATGATTCTGAGTATGCTACCCTGCTATCATATCACATGGAGCAACACTCTACTGGGGAAAATAATGTAATGGGAGGGAGTATACTGCATGGATATTTTTGTCTGTTATGGGATCTTTATAGAGAAACACATTTGAAGTATAAGATAGAATATTTTAAAATCGATATCTCAACACCAGCAAAGCAAGTTAGGCAGCCCAAGTGAATGCAAAGAATACTGGCCCTGGAATCAGAGACCCCAAGTTCAAATCCTGAATCTAACACTTGTCACCTGGACTACTGTATATATAATACTTAACTGCCTTGGATCTCAGTTTTCCCACATGAAAATGAGGTGGTTTTCCTTCTGAAGGGAGACTAGACAACAGGACGAAGATAGAAAGATGAAAGACATTAGTGACCTGTGATGTTAGATCAACTGGAAAGGGAGAGAATTGTTATAATTGTTTATGGATTAATCTGAGTCCATTTGCATTTTCTGTATTTTTAATGAATAGTATTCTACAAAATGAACTGTTACCTTGAATGCTTTTGGGGAACTTTGGAGACCCTTCTGACTCTCAGTCATCAAGTGCCTACTTTTATAAGCCAGACACTGTTCTCCAAGATCAAAATGACATCAGCAGCAATCCCTGCAATCAAAAGGCTTACGTTCTATTGGGGAGTAGGAAGGAAGGAAACATTGATTTAGGAATTACCTACTAAGTGCTTTACAAATATTATCTCATTTGATCCTGACAACAAACAACATGAGGAGAGAGATGCTAATATCACATTTTCAGATGAAGAAACTGAGGTAGACAGAGGGTAAGAGATTTATCAAAGCTCACACAGCTAGGTGTCTGAGGGCATATTTGATCTCAGGTCCTCCTGACTCCAGGATGAGCCCTTATCTAGCTTGGGTGTGTTGGGGTAGGAAGACAACATGTTCACAGCTAAGTAAATAGAAGATATGTGTATAAATAAGTATATGGATATAGATATAGATATAGATATAGATATAGATATAGATATAGATATAGATAGATATAGATATATCTGGGCATCTAGGTGGCTTAGTGGAGAGAGCGCCAGGAATAGAGTCAGGAAGTAGTTGTTCAGTGTTGAGTCACTCATTTATGTCTGACTCTTTGTGACAGGTATTCTTGGCAACAATACTAGAGGGGTTTGTTATTTCCTTCTCCAGTGATTGGCTTGTCAGGCAATAAGAGTTTAAGTGACTTGCCCAGAGTCACACAGTTGGTCAGTGTCTAGGACTGGTCTCCCAGACCAGACACCCTTAATCACTGAGTCACAGATGCCTTTAGATTCAAGAAAACCTTAGTTGAGATCCAGCCTCAGACACTTACTAGCTGTGTCACCCTGAGCACCATTCTTGACTGTTTGCCTCAGTTTGCTCATTTGTAAAATGAATTAGAGGAGGAAATCGCAAACCACTCTAGTATATTTGCCAAGAAAACCACCAAAAAGGGGTCATAGAGATGGACACAACTGAAAATCACTAAAAAACATCAAAACATAGGTATAATTTTATCTATCCAAACATCTAATCTAAACTATCCATCTTTCTATCGCTAATCTATCAATAGCTAAGCTATATACATCTACTCTGTTTATATCTATCTATAATGGTAACTATATCTATTAGCTGTATATTTCTAATATAGCTTTCTATATGTAATCTCACTATTTATCAATCTATCTATCTCTTGTCTATTTAGATGTATCTATACTGATACTTATATCCAATATCTCTATCTAATCTTTCTCTCCTTCTCCCTCTCTCTTTCCTATCCCTGCCCCCACCCCACCCCCCTCTCTCTGCATATATATACACACATACAAAGACTGGAGAAGGATGCTCAGACTTTCCAGGAGAACAGGGAAAGACTTACTAAAGAAGGTGTCAGTTGAGCCAAACTATCAGTGGAGCCCCCCCCCCCCCCCCCCACGGTATAATAGCTAACCCTAAGAGGTCTAGTTGCTCCTAGGCTTCTTCCTGTAGGCTCTAATAAACAAGGCACCATTTAAAATCTGTTCTGAGGGGAGTCAGAGTATTATGGATTCATAGCAGGAAAGAGCCTTAGAGGTCAGCTGGTCCAGCTCCCTCCTTATACCAGTAGGGACACTGAAGTCTGGAGCAGTGAAGTGACCTGCCTGGAGTTATCCAAGTAGTAAATGCCAGGGTACGCCTTTGGAATAATGTCCTCTAACTCTCATACTAAGCATCCTTCCCCCTCTACTGTGATGTTTAAATGAGAGTATATGACTACAAGACTGGAAAATTTTAGCATCCTGTAGAAATGAAGACAAGCTGGAGATTGAAGAGAATTACGTTGGTTGCTTATGGGCTACTGGGAATGTTTTGCATTTTGCATGGAATAAAGACTGTCCTCTGTCAGATTTATGTGATTTGTTACTCTGAATGATGACAGGAGAGTCAAGAGACCCTCTTACCCATATACATGGGGACTGAAGCATGTGCCATAAGCTGAAATTTCCTAAAGAAAAATTTAGGTAGTGGCATAATGAGGTGAAGTTGATGAATTTGTGGGATAGCTCACCAGATTAAACTCTGGCCAGGTGAGTCCAGGAAACAGGAATGTAGGGCTCTTAGTCACACATAATTGCACTTTGGAGGCTGCTTTAAGACCTGGTCATGTCAGACCATGGGCCTCTTTTTCACATTAATACTGAATTCACTTCCCAGGAATGAACCATGTGGGCAAAAGGGCAGCATATAGTGATATGAGATTCCCCCACTTCCATATTTTTAAAATATTTTCAAAGCATCTCTATCACTTTTCTGAGGTCTTTTCCTCCCTCCCACAGTGTCACAAAAGGACAATTACCTTCCTTAGTGACCTGATTCTTCTAATAGGTTTTTCAATGGCTATCCCTACAGTTCTACTCCTACATGGTCTGCTTCTCTGTACCTGGCACAGTGCTCCCAAGGGAATCCTGGCAGCATTAACAACAAGCCATTTCAGCATCCGGTCTATATGGCCCACTCTGCCCAAATTTGGCTTGATGTGAAATCTTGTCTGTCTTCAAGGCTCCCCTGGGACTTTCTATCACCTTTCAGGAGAACTCAGAACTGTGGGAAAATGTTGATCTCTTAGTATGAAATTCAGTGAACAAGAGAAAATTTTCACCAGTAAAAAATCTTACTCATTTGGAATTAGGGATAATTCCAAAGAAAATATCCTGAAAATATCCTTTTGCACCATGGCACAATGGGAAAATCACTGGATTTGGTATCAAAGAGCCTCTAACTCTTTTACTTATTATCTTTGTAATCCTAATTACTACAACTCCCTGTGCCTCATTATTTATAGAAAGAAGATTTAGATCATAGATCTAAATCTAGCAAGGACATCAGATGACAGCTAGTCAGTTCATTTCATTTTATAGATGGAGAAACTGAGACCTAGTCATGTAATATGACTTACTCAAGAGTACACAAGTGATAATCAAAGAAGGATTTGAACCTATAGCCTCCAACCCCTGAGCCCTCTAATATGTCTTTCTGCCTTAAATCTCCTCCAAATCTAGTCTGCCTTCCAAATGGTTGCCTAAAATGATCTTGCTAAAGCTTTGGAATGGTGGGTATGACCTTCTTCCCCTCAATAAACTCCAGTATCTCCCTATTATCTCCAAAATCAAATTTAAAACTCTGCTTGATTTCTAAAGCTCTTTGCAAGATGTTCCAGTCTTGAGTCTCCTCCATGGATTTTATGATCCAATAATACTGACCTCCTAGCTGGCTCCCCCACAACACACTCCATCCCCCAACCCTATGTCTGAAATTTTCTCTCTTCTCACCTCTGTCTTCTGACTTCCTCCAAGACTCAGCTAAAATCTTCCCTTCCATAAGAGGGCTTTCCTGGTCTTCTTTCTCCATAGTGCCTTCCCTTTGAGGTCATCTCCCATTTTTACAGTATCTATCTTATATATTCATTGTTATTTTCACATCATAAAAATGTTAGCTCCTTGGGGACTTTTATGTCCAGCGCCAACCACACTGCACTGACTGACATATCTAAGGTAGGATTCAAACCTGGACTGTCCTGCCTATGGGTTCAATCCCTTTCCCCTACACCGCTCTTTTTTTTAAACCTTTCCTTCCATTCTAGAATCAATGCAATGTACTGGTTCCAAGGTAAAAGAGTGATAAGGCTTAGGCAATAGCAACTTACCCAGGGTCACACAGCTAGGAAGTATCTGAGGCCACATTTGAACCAAGGACCTCTCATCTCTCTGCATGGCTTTCTATCCACTGAGCCACCTAGCTGCCTCTCACCACACTCTTAATCATGAAATTTTCCATTTGAATTAATGATTCTTTTTCTTTTCTTAAACCCGTACCTTCTCTCTTAGAATTGATATTAACTATTTATGAGGAGAAATTTTTTTCTTTGCATGTAAACACAACTGCTTGGGGAAAATGCTTAAATTAAAAGAACAAATTGTTTTCAAGCACTTTAAAGTAGCCCTTCTTCTACAAAGACTGAATTGATTACAAATGAGCCTTATCTATTAAAGCAGGCCCTCTCCTTAGCAACATTCCATTAGTGTGCAGTTGAAGTTACTTTATACTCTAGAAAATAATTTTTTAAAAAGCGTTACAACAAAAACATTTGTTCTCATTTTAAAATGTTCCAAATTTACCATTCTCTACTTATTTTGAATTATCAAAGAACTACTGGGCTACTTATATCAATGGCAATAGAAGAAAATTTCCATGGCTTCCTTCATCCAATGATGTCATAGCTCATCATAGATGACCAAGAAACTGGAGACCATACCATTTATGGAACCATAGTGATGTTTAGCTTGGAAAACATTCCAGTCAGAGAGGGGCTGCCTTCATGTATTTGAAGGACCCATGTGAAAGACTGATTTGATTGGTTCTACTTGGCCAAGAGAATTATGAGAAGACTTTTGAATTATTTAGGTAGGTTCCCTGACCCCTTTAGCCCTTGAAGATCTGTGTTAAGAAATGTACAAGAATCAAAAGGATGAGAAAGTGTGAATGGTTCAGAACTGTGTTGTTGAAGGGAGAACTTTAAAAAAAAAGGAGCCATCAACCACTTTTTAAAAGCCTCTACTATGTACCATGCACCACCGTGCTAAGTGCTGGGAATAAAAAGTGAAGTAAAAACAGTATCTGTTCTCAAGGAACTAACCAAGGAGTGGTTTACTATAGTGGAAATAGTGGTAGCTCTAGGATCTGGGTTCACATTCCACCTCTAATATTTATGACCTATGAAAACATGGGCAAGTTACCTCAAATTCTGGGCCTCAGTTTTCTCTTCTTTACACTGGAGGTAGAACATATTGGCAATGAGATTTCTTCCAGACCCACATCTATGATAAATTATAAGGTAATTTGAAGTATACATAAACCACTGTGTGAGGTCTTTTCTCATTCTGATCATAAGCTCCATAAGAATCATAGATCAAGAATTAGAAGTCATCCAGTTTAATACCACCATTTTGTCTTTTTTTTTAATTTGAAATTTTTTATTTAATTAATTAATTTAGAATATTTTTCCATGGTTAAATGATTCATATTCTTTCCCTCCCATCCTCCTGCCCCCCTCCTATAACCAACGAGCAATTCCACTGGATTTTACATGTCACTGATCAAAGCTTATTTACATATTATCATTATTTGTACTAGGGTGATCCCTTAGAGTCTGTATCCCCAATCTTATCCCCACTGAACCATGTGATCAAGCAGTTGCTTTTCTTCTGCATTTCTGCTCCCAGAGTTCTTTCTCTGGATGTGGATAGCATTCTTTCTTTCTCATAAGTCCCTCAGAATTGTCCTAGATCATTGCATCGCTGCTAGTAGAGAAGTCCATTACATTAGATTGTACCACAGTGTATCAGTCTCTGTGTATAATGTTCTTCTGGTTCTGCTCCTTTCACTCTGCATCAATTCCTGGAGGTCTTTCCAATTCCCATGGAATTCCTACAGTTCATTATTCCTTTTAGCACAATACTATTCCATCACCAATAGATACCATAATTTGTTCAGCCATTCCCCAACTGAAGGGCATCCCCTCATTTTCTAATGTTTTGCTGCCACAAAGAGCGCAGCTATAAATAATCTTGTACATGTCTTTTTCCTTATTATTAATTCCACCATTTTGAGACTAACCATGGGAAACAGAAGGGCAGCTTGATAGTGCTATATAGTGTGTAGAGTGCCAGGTCTGGATTTAGGAAGGCTCATCTTACTGAGTTTGAATCTGACCTCAGACACTTACTAGTTGCATGACCCTATCCAAATCACATAACCCTGTTTGTCTCAACATTCTCATCTGTAAAATAGAGTTGTTTTTTAGTCATTTCAGTCATATTTAACTCTTTATGATCCCATGTGGGGTTTTCTCAGCAAAGGTACTTTGGGGGTTTGCCATTTCCTTCTCTAGCTCATTTTACAGATTAGGAAACTGAGGTAAACAAAGTTAAGGGATTTATCCAAGATCCCACAGCTAGTAAGTGTCTAAAGCCCAGCTCTCTATCCACTGTGCTATATAGCTGCCCTCCTCTGTAAAAGAAGGATGACAATAGTCTATCTCATAGGATTGTTTTGAGGATTTAATGAAAAAAATATATGAAGCATGAATTATAATAGTTAGTGTGCTATCATTACTAACTCTACAACCATCACTTCACCTCACCACATTTTTCTTTATTAGTAGTAAATTTGGATAGTAGTTCAGATGAATTTGATAGGAAAGATGGTTTCAGAAAGAAGTAAAAAATATACCCTTTTTTTTGGTACAATGGTTGGAACAGTGTATGGCTAGAAATAGATCAAAGGTGGCCACCTTAATAGAATGGAACTCAAAAGAAGGGTATATATCATGATAGTAGTGATAGCCAGTTTAATCTTCCAACAACATCGCTTGCTGACATTTTATAGAGTCTTATGGACACAAAATTCTTATTGTAAATTATACCTATTATCATATAAGTGTTTCTTAATCTTTCATGATATCCTGGTTGAGGAAATAGATTAAAAAAGAACAAGTGACTGATTTAAGGTCACACAACTAGTAAGTGAAGACAATGGAACTAAAATACTAATCTTCTGGTTTGAAACACAATGCTCTTCTTTATTTCTTAATTTTTGTTGATATCCTTTGTTTTTACATCATTTTTCTTTCCAAATATGCCGCTCCTTATATCCACACATGGTTACCATCTCTTAAAATGAATTTGTTTTTATAAAAAAGAGAGAAAATAAGCTCAACAAAATTAACCACCATATCAGTGGATTCTGAAGTATTCTCCATTCATAGAAAATTCTCTCCTCATCTCTGAAAAGAGGTGAATGAAACTTAATGTACATTTTTCTCCATCAACTAATCAGTTGGATAACATAAATGTGGTAATACAGTGTGCATTTTTGTTCACTGAAAACTGCTAATACTACTAAGATAAAGGTCAAGACTATTCCTTCACAGTTATAGACTAATAATGGCATAGGATCTGCTCTCTCTACTATCATTTGATTGCTTTGTAAGTCAATTTTACCAGTCAATTAATACTCTAAAAAAGCTGTTCAATGATAATAATCATAATAATAAACAACGTAATGGACATTTCTAAGGATTAGGTATGGGATCATACACAAATCTTGTCTGACTCGGTGATGACTCTATGCCAGGAATAGCTCTATTTCCTGCCATTTCAAGAGAATATTCTGGGATCTGTGGAACTGGACACAATCTTTTATGTGAGACACAGCCGAATAATCAATACCAATGTGACAGGGCTTTTGTGCATGTTCTGAAGATCCAATATAAGTGGGAGATGCTAAGGACCTGCTCCTGGGAGACAGTAGAATTAGCTCATGTATTAATATTCTGGATTGGCCTATGCAGTCTCTGTCTACTGTCTATATCCTTAAAACTGTCTGACTAATTACAGTCATGCTTTGTTTTTGTTTTTGTTTTTTGCCATTTTCACACTTACTCACTCATAGACGATCTAGGCATAAGAAGAGGAGCCTCTGACTTAGGAACTGGAGCCATGTGGAATTTCTACAGGCAAGATGCTATAACCTGTTCCTCAGGGAGATAAACCCAGTGGACCTTTGGACTTGAATGTGGCAGGCCTAATGCTATGCAGCAATAGAATTAAATTGTGAGCCTAATCTTTCTCTTCTCCAAAATCCAAGTGGCATTGGAGGATTATGGTCCACAGAGTTGGGATAAAAATGTTTGTATATTCATTTTTGTGACATCTTTGAAGTCAATAATCCTCTAAAAGAGAAAATCTGATATTAAGTGGTTAAAAGAAAGTGAAGTGCTAATCCCCAGTCCCCTAGAACTGGTGGGAGTTCTAGGCAATGGCAGGAGAAAGAGATCTCCAGGGTCCTGAAAGAGAGGTAAAAATAACCCTCTGAGTAGAGGCAAGGGAAACTCATGTTCTACCAGGAACAAATTGGGCTGAAATAAAATATGGCAGTATTCTTACAATATAAGAAATTGTTACTTGTTGAGAAGGTTTCTCAGTAGGGTCACTGAATATTAATATATCCATTTGAACTGGATGAGCAAGAAAGAATTAAGGACATTATGCGGAGTTGTAGAAAGTATGCTTGACTTGCAATAAACCAGCAAATGGTAAAACCCTACAAAAGACAATGTAGCATATTGGAAACATCACCACTGGCCCTATCATAGACCTTTGGGGCTCATCTTGGCCAGAATGTCCATTTTACAGATGAGGAAAAGGAAGGCTAATTGATTTGCCCAATATCACATAAGTACTATCAGAAGTGGCATTTGAACCCAAATGCTAACTCCAGAGACAGTATTCTTTTTTTAGACTATCAGTCAGAAGATCTGGGTTCAGATCCTACTTCTATCACTTTGGCAAATCATTTAACTTTTCTGGACTTAAGTTTCCTCATGTATAAAATGTGTGTGTCAGAACAGGTGGCTTCGAAGGTCCCAGGCAGCTCAATTTTCCAACCAGGGGAAAATTGCCAGTTATTTTATCCTTGTATCTAGAGCAGAAATAACTCAAATATACACATTTCTACTTTAGATCTGCATCTTCTAAACTGGAGGACTGGGAAAATCACTTCTACTCTTTGCTTCCATTTTTAAAAATCTGGTCATTAGGAATAATGAATCTTGCCTTTATGTCCCTCGCACAGAGATTTTGTGAGGATTGAGTATGAAGATGTAGATGAAATCTCTTTGTTAGTATAAAGCTATCAGGATGTAAACTGCTACTGTTTTTAAGTGGATTGAGGATTATTATAAAGATACAAAGAGAAAATGTAGGGGCTTAGTCATGTAGAGAAAGAGAGACAGGGATACCACCTGGGCATCTTTGTTGTAGAACAGTATATGAGGATGTTAAAATTAAAAAAAAAAAGATGTAGAGGAAATTTTTCAGTATGTTGGGCATATTCCTTTAGGCCACATCTATAATCTAACATGGTTCTGGTCACAACAATTCTAGAAACAAATGGTTAAGCTCAAGAGTAGAAAAGAGAGAAGAAATCAGAATGGTGAAGGGCCTTAAGATTATGCCAGGGGCTGACTGACCAAAAACAAACAAAAAAGGATCATAGACTTGGAGTGGGAGGCCATTCAATCTAACATCCATAAATGAAAGATAAGGAAATTAAGAAAAAGACATAAGAAAAGATATGCCCAAGCTCAGATAGCTAGTAAGGTGGCTTTTCAACATTGTCTTGAAGTCAGTCGCTCTTCCCAAGACATAGTAGGATGTTTAGTTTAGAAAAGAGAAGAATTAGAGTAAATGGGAAGAAAGACTAAACTTGTTCTATTGGGTCCCATAGATCAGAACTAGAGGTAATGGATAAAAGTTTTAAATTGCCAAATCTGGACATGATATCAGGGAAAACATCTTAAGAAATATTCACCGTGACTATGTTGGATTTATACCAGTTGGATTTATATTAGGAATTCAAGAATGACTTAGTATTAGGAAAACTATAAAAAGACAAAATTAATAACCAAAAATAAAAATTTTAAGATATTATAAATTGTAAAAGATGGAGTAAACAGTGTTTATGCTTAAAATATTCAAAAGTTTAAGAATAAAAGTATCTTCTTTGATATGATCAAAAGAATCTAGGATTAAGAGCTAACAACATATATGATAGGGGAAAAACCCTAGAAGCATTTGTAATAAAATCAGGGGTAAAGGCAGTTTCTTTATTATTTCCATTATTATGTGATATTATATTAGAAATATTAGTTATAGCAAAAAAATAAATTCAAGTAAATTGAAGGGATAATCATAGGTGAAAAGACAAAACTATATTAGTGATTTACTTAGAGAATCCAGGAGATAAAAAATAATCAAAGCATTAGATAAATTTAGTTATTATAATTATATATAGTAAGTTCTGAAGTAATCATTTGCCTTTAAGTGGATTAACAAAAATGCAGAAGAAAGAAAAAGAAATTCTATTTAAATAAATATGAATATGAAAGTTTCTTTAAAGAAAAAGGAAGATAAATAATTATAGATTTATTCATTATTAATGATTTAACTATGCTAATATAATTTAAATAATGCTACCTAAATGATTATACATTTTTAATCATCTACCAATTAAAATATTATAGGTATTTTATTAAACAGGTTATTTAATCAACTAGACAAAATCATAACAAAATTATTTTCATCCAAGAATCCTAAGGGGAATAGTGAAAAATTAGGAATTAAGAAGGGCTAACACTATCAGATTTCATACTACAAGAGAATCATTCAATTATTTGATACTTATTAAATATTGAGAAGTAGATGAATAGTCTAAATTAGCAAATTCAAAAACAAATTAACACAGCAACCCAGAGTTTGATCAATCTCAATATTCAAAATACAGGAGAGAACTATGAAGAAAATGGGAAAGCAGTTAGGTAGAAATTAAATTTAAAACACCATCTCACATTGTATACCAACATGAACTTTAGTGGATAAGCTACCATAACCTAAAAGCTTTTATATGAATAAAATCAATGAAACCACAAGAGAAACTATCAATATTTGAATGAATATTTATGATAAAGGTCTGATATATACACATATACAACTAATTGACTCTAACACATAACATGAAGCAGTACCACTTTGTAGATAAGTGGTAAGAAAGGATATTAAAGGTGTTTGAAAGAAGTCTGAATGATCAATAATAATTTTTTTTAATGCTCAGAATCACCAGTAGAGAAATATAAAATTAACATAGCTCTGAGACAACTAGTGGGTTCCATAATGCACAGAGTGCAAATCATGGAGTTAGGAAGACTCATCTTCTTGGGTTCAAAGTTCTCTTCAGACACAAGAACATCAGCAATAAGCTCTGAAGGTTCACCTTACAAGAAGCAAATGAGCAAAGATGAGAAAAAATGCTAAAGTCAATGCTGAAAGACTTCTGGCAAGAAGAGATCATCATCCCACTATTTTCAGAACTGTGTGTTAGTTTGATAGTTCTAGAAAACAGTTATGAAATGACAAAATAATTCATACCCATTGACCACATGATAGCAGTACTGGACATATGCCCCATTGAGGGCAAGCCGCAAGAAAGATCTCATACTTGCCATCATAGATGATAGCATCATAGACTTAGAATTTAAAGGGATCTTACCCATTATTAACTCCAAATTTTTCAAGGTACAGAAAAAGGAAACTGAGTCCGGGAGAAACTTAAGTCCTTTATCTAAGGTCACTTATTACCCAGAAAGAAAAGAGTGGATTCTGACCTTATAACTCAATCTATTATATCATGGACTGGAAATAGTACTTTAAAATGTTGTCAGAAAGAACTACTAGACCTACTCAAAATATGTATAGAAGAAATCTATTCTGAAAGCGATATATGTATATGTATGTATGTACATACATATATATTTATATATATTAGGCATTCAGAAAATAATATTGAATGTGTTTCAAAAAGAAGGTTCCAAGGATCACGACCATTGTTTGTAAAAATCCATCAATGTGGGTCTACCTCCGCATATGGTAATGCTTTTTTTGTAATTATCATTTATGCTCTTCCTTAAATCCTCTATAGAAGACTAACCCAGTACCCTGGAAACCCTCCTTTGTTTCTTTTAATACCCTAAGGAAACTGATGTCAATACTTGGGCTATCCATCTATTAAAATCTTTTAAAAATTAACTAAGTGGTGGCCCATATCTCTTTCTGGCCATGTATCTGTCAGTTATGCCACTTTTTGAACATTAGTTATTGCTTCAGCTTATTTTTATTATGCTGTAGGTCACTTGCAAACTTTATTTTTTTGAAAACATTATGTTTCATGATTTACAACCAATAACAACATATCCATGTCAGTGATGGAGACTTTTATGTCAACAAACAGCTTAAGGATCACTGAAAGTGAGTCAAATAGCATTTGTTAAGTGCCTAATATGTGCTAGGTACTATGTTAAACTCTGGGGATACAAAGAAAACAAAAAACAAACAAAAATTCAATTCTTGCTCTCAAGGAGCTTACGATCTATAAACAATTATGTGACAATAAAATAGGTTCAGCATAAACGGGAGCTCATCTCAGAGGGAAGAAACTAAGATTAAGGATGTTTGGGAAAGGCTTTATATAGAAGGGAGAAATTTCATTGGGATATAAATGAGCCACAGATGCTATCAAGTACAAGAGAAAGGATCTTCTAGGCATGGGGAAATAGCTGATGAAAATGCTTCAAACTGGGAGATGGAGTTACAAGTGTGAGGAATAGTAAGGAGGTCAGTGTCACTGAACAACAACGTATATTGAAGGACTAAGATGTAAGAAGACCATTAAGGAAGGAATAAGATGCCAAGAATGAAGAGTGATTGGAATTTATTGGATAACAAGGTGATATTATTTCCATACAATTTAAGATCAGTTTGACAGTTGAGTGGAGGATGTATTAAAGTAGGAGATAATTGAAGCAGGAAGACCAGTCAGCAGGTTCAGATATGTTCAGGTGTGAAAAGAAAAGGGCTTTCATCAGTTTCATGGAAGGATCAAGGATAGAAGGGGGGTATATGTGAGAGATGATACTTAGGTAGAAATAAAATGACTTGACAATTAGCTAGATATTGGGGGTGAGAAAGAGTGAGGAATTGGATATTTTATGTATATAAAGCTTTAGAAACTGGGAGGAATCCAACCCAATCTCCTCTTTTTTATGTATTCTAAGTCCAAATGATTGTCAACAATTTAATCACCAAGCATCAATTCAGTACCTACTATGGGCCATGGGATACAAAATGAAACAATTTCTACCTTCAAGGGACTTACATTCCATTTTAGGAGACAAATGCATTCATAAATAGGCATTTACAAATTTTCAAAGTAGATTAGGTACCTATTGTGCACCAAGCACTATGTGAGGAATCTGGGAATACAAATACAAAAATAAAATAATTCCTACCCTCAAGAAGCTTACATTTTATATATCTAAGAAAAAACTAACAATCATTTCTAGACCTCTATAGAAGCATTAAAGCAAGACTCTTTAAAATTAACTGGTACACTGGCTTATCCTGACTTCTAAAATATAAGAAAAACAAAGCTGTGCCCTTAGTGCCTGGCAAAAACAGTGAAATGGTTTATTGATTGCACATACTGCAATTTCTCTTAATATAAAGGACCATAAGCTAAAGAAACAGTCATTCTCCCTCAATCATAAAAGTGTTTACTGCTCTACTCTTGGATCACTAACAAATCCAACTCTGTAAAATCTATCACTGTAATCTTTTCCTTTTGACAACCAGAGCTGGTAATCATTATAGTAAAATCCAAATATATCATGCACTGAATCCAAAATATCCCTTGTAGCTCTAGGATCAGACCCCAGCACTCTAGTGACAGAAAATGCCAGAATGCACTAAGGGACAAATGTGTAAAGTCCAAGAATTTCAATATGTTTAATACCATCATTAATGGTTCTTCCCACCCTTTACAAAGACTACCAGACTTGTGAAGATACAATTCTTCAAGCCTTAATCATCATGGAGTCTACTTGTGAGGCAATTCTATTTTTTCTTACTTCAATTTTTATTTTCAGTTCCAAATTATCTCACTCCCCCCACTATGTCCCTATCCATTGATAAGGCAAGAAGTATGATGCCCATTTTAGAGATGAAGTCATAGAAAAAAATATTTCCACATTAGTGATGTTGTGGGGGGAAAAGAAGCAAAAAAAGATGAATATGTTTTAATTTGCACTCAGAATCCATCTTTCTCTCTCTGGAGGTGAATAGCATTTTAAATTATGCACTCTCTGAAACTATCATGGATCATTTTATTAATCAGAGCAACCAAGCTTTTCACAGTTGCTCATTCTTACAGTATTGCTATTACGGTCTGCATTGCTCTTCTGGTTCTACTAACTTCATTTTGCATCAGCTTATATGTTTTCTTATGATTTTCTAAAAACATGTTCCTCATAATTTCTTATAGCAGAATAGTTTTATATCACAATAGTATACTATAACATACAGAAGTAATGGGCATTCCCTTAGTTTATAATTCTTTGCCACTACAGAAAGAGCTGCTTTTAATATTTTTGGTACATATTGAGAATCTTTCCCTTTTTCTATGACCTCTTAAGTGTACAGACGTAATAGCAGTGAGACTGAGACAAAGGGTGGGTACAGTTTTATATCCCTTTGGGCATCATACCAAATTGTTCTTATGAAGCTATTTCTACTTTCCATTTTAAACACATGAAATTATTAGATTGGGAGTTAGGCAAGTCTTAGGGTTGAATCTCATCTCTACCACTCACTAACTGTATGACCTTGGTAATTCAAGTCCTCTAAGCTGCAGTTTCCTCATTTGATAAATGGGGATAATACTCACACAGTGCCAGCCAAATAGAGTTGTTGCATCTAATGAGACATTGTAGGTATAGTGATTTGCAAATCTTAAAGTGTTATAAAACCAACTTAATCTTTTTGAAGGTCATTATCACAGTATTGAAAATCCCCTCCTTGACTTCTTTTGACTTCTCACAATTACAAGTTTCAAAAGGAATGCATTGTATTTTTTATAGTAGCAAAGAAATGGAAAGAAAGTGGATATCCACTGACTAGGAAATGGCTAAACAAACTGAGGTACATGAATGTAATGGAATATCACTGCTCTCTTATAGGAAATGATGAATATGATGAGTGCAGACAAGCATGGAGGATTTTGATGAACTTCTGCAGAATGAAGTAAGCAGAACAAGGAAGATAATACATACAATGATGTAAGTGATAATAATATCAGGAACAAAATTCAAAACAAGGCAATATGGTCCCAAAGAAGATTCATATTCAAAATTTTCCTCCGGCTCCCTACTTCTATGTAGAGGTAAGGATTATGGGTGTGGAACACTGTGTATAATTCAGACCTTTTCAATGTGTTGGTTAGTATTACTGAACTGTTTTTTCCCCTCTTTCTATCTTTATTTTTTATTATAAGGGATGGTTCTCTGGGAGTAGGTGGGAAGGATGCATTTTTTAAAAAAAGCAAAAGAAATTAAGAAATATTTATTTTAAAATGAAAGAAAATGGGATACCCTATAATTATTAATATCAAGATTATCCCCAAGAATATATATATGTATATATAAAGTACTCCTCTTTTTTCAATGGAAGAAGGGGCAGGGGTGCTGGTAAGGAATATATTACAAACCCTCTCATACTTATTTTGCATAGTATTTATTTTTACTCTATTCCCTCCCTCCTCCTCTCTGTTATCTCTTCCCCTCCTTCCTTTTTTCTTTCTCTTCCTTCCTCCCTCTCTTCCTTTCTTTCTTCTCTCCATTCCTTTTTCCCTCCCTATCTCTCTATCTCTCTCCTTCTTTCTCTCCCTTCCTTCCTTCCTTCCTTCCTTCCTTCCTTCCTTCCTTCCTTCCTTCCTTCCTTCCTTCCTTCCTTCCTTCCTTTTATAGGTGTGGGGAACAATGCATTCAAAATGAAAGGAATGTAGAAATATAAGACAATAAAAAATGTAAAGGTTTGGAAATGTGCTTCATTCTTTTAGAAATAAAGTTCGGCTTTGCTATAGATATGGTATACAACCTGTCCTATGATGATGCTGAAGATCTGAGGGTTGCCTAGGTTTGTGGAACCCCTTGTAAATTTACTCCAATTAGAAAGCCCGGATTACCCCCTCTGCCCTGCATGCAGCAGATTAGATGAAGAGCTTTATTTTAGTTGCTATGTGAGCAGACAAACTACTGACAAGAACCAGTCAACCTGCCAAAAGGGGCACAGCTGCCAGCACACTGCATATTTTCACCTTGATGTAAAAACAGAGCTCAGAGGGAGGAAGAATACATGTCTCAACAAGAAGAGGCAGCCATCCCCTCCCCCTTAACCTTTTCACAAATTCCCTCCCCATCCAACAGCACTAATTTCTTCTATTGCTGAGCAGACAGAGCCATTGGGAGTCTGATGAATTCTGTTAAGATAACTCAGGTTTGAAGTTTATTTGGGTTCCATTTCAGCTGTGAAATAGCACATTTTCCAACTTCTTCCTTATATGCTAAGTTAGTTTAAAGTAAATTATTTAAAAACTATGTGCCACAGGTTTTTTTTCTAGTTTTTTTTTTCACATTAGAGAATTTGTAGTGATGGTTGTAGATGGAGGGGCATAAGTAAATCAGACTACTCCTATGATTTCATCTATACACAAAACATCCTTTTATCTATATTGCACCTGCTCTGCAAATTAGTCTTAAGAGAGTTGTCTGAGAGCACTGGGAAGTTCAGCCCTCATACTGGGTCATAAGGCAACCAACTAAGGGTCAAGAGTCAGAACTTGAAATCAGATCTTTCTGACTCCCAGATTGGCTTTATAGCTCTTTAACTACTGCATCACAGTCTCTCACACCAAAAATGTATTTGGCAGAAACACTGACTCTAACTCAATATAGGTAAAAGGCATTCCCAAATCTGCATGAGGAAGCTCAATAGTAACCTAACTAAAAATAACTTGTCTGATTTATTGATGTTGTCTAGACCATCATCCATACCAGTTATATTCCCAAGAATTACTCTTCCCCAATTATTACCAAATCATTTTCCTCAGCTACTGAATTTCTCTAACTTCTCCTCTTCCCTCTCCCTCCCTCCCTCCTCCTCCTCCTCCTCCTCCTCCTCATTTTCCTCCCAGTCTTCCTCTTCTCTTTCTCCTACTCTTCCTTTCTGTTCCTCTATCTCAGTCTCTGTCACTCATCCTTGCATTTCCATCATCTTGTACAGAGTAGCTTCATAAAGGCTTTCTTATTTGAATGTAAACAAGGTATTAACCTATTCAGTCATGGTCCCATGCTGTCAACAATTCAGAGCAATCACACACAGAGAGGAAACCACCTTTCATTTCCCATGAGAAACTGCCGATCTTTTAAACTCATTTATGGTTGAAAAACTTGAAATCCAAGGAGAGGAAAGCCTTGAATTTTCAGAATAAGCAACCCTTCAGCAGAGGAGTTGAGAGAGAAAATCAGATCAGACCCTGGGAAAAGGGATACTATAGTTCAGAGTGGCTGTGAAGAGGTCTCCTGGCTTCCTTTCCTCCTCTATCCACTATATAAAGAAATCTTCAGCCTGGCCAGCTTCATCCCATCTTCTAAGTTTACAATCATTACCACCCTTTTCAGGAAGACTCACTTCTTTTCTATGTCTGCCTATTGCCCATAAGCAATGGCATTTCCCCTTAGAAAGAACATCATTTCAGAGTTTATATTCTATCTTGTGAGATGTTGGAGGCAGCCTCACAGTAGGCATTCTGATAAAACGGAAACATCCTAAATCCGTGGTTCAGGAAGTATGAGCTCTGAGGTCTCTTATAACTCATAGGATCACAGATTTAAAGCTAGAAAGGACCTCAGATGAAGTTTAGTCCAGCATCCTTATGTTACAGATTAGGAAACTGAGACCCAAGGAAATTAAATGACAGGGCCAGACCAAAGTAAATGGCAGAGTTCAGATTCAAATATTAGTCTTCTAATTCCAAATCTGGTTTTCTTTTCATTGTACCTTGTTGATTTTATAAGCTAAGCCCTGTAATGAATTCTCCTTCATGTTCAATCAAATTTAACTTAATTGATTTTTACTATTTTTTGAAATTCCAAATGTTTAATTTATTTTAAAATGTTTTATTGATGTATTTTTGTCTTATAGCATAGTAATTTCAACTCTTGTCCTATATGATCCCTTCCTTGTGATAGAAGTAATAAAAAAATTATAGTGACTATTTATGACCATGGATTCAAGATTCAAGATTCAAGATTCAAGTCTTTTACTTTTTGGTGAGAGGAAAGCAATATGTTTTATTCCTCTATTCTCCAGGCTCTTCATAGATTATTTTTTCAGTTACTGAGAGTTCAGCTTTTTTAGTGATATTTCCAATGGCATAAACTGTAGTCATCACATATACGATTCTCTTAGCTCTATTTTATTTCTCTTCTTTTATTATTTTCACATCATGAATTACTAAGTCATTTTGAAAATTCTTTTCATGTTCTTTGTTTCAGGCTACAGTTTCAGACTAAACTAGTTGTGGAATTTAATTCTTACTAAGTTATCAGCAGTCATCCAAGAGCACCTTTTGAACATACATGATGCAAGCAATGCTATATTATTTACTTAGAGTAAGTGGTGAGGGAAAGAGAAGGATGAAGATGAGAAGGAGGGGGGAAAGGGAGAGGGATAGAGAATGAGAAAGCTAGCTATTGGTAATAAAATTGCCATTCAACTGAGATAACAAAAAATTCCTGCTAATAAAAGCCCTCATTTATATTTGAAGCATAGATAGGCATGTTGTGGAATCCATGTCGGCAAGGTTTGGGCTATGAATTTGAGAATCACTGCAAGATGATGACAGAAATAAAGTATCTAATTGTTTCTTATCTATCAGCTAATGAATATGTTGTTATGGTTTTCAGTATGATGGAAGTTGTTCCATGACATTACTGGAAACAGATGTGTGTTTGAGGGAGGAGGGGGAAGGTTAAGGGCAACATGAGACATTTGCCTCCCATATTGAATTATCACTATGTAATTTCACAAAGGAAGCTTTGGTCAGTATAAAGCAAGTATGTACTTTAAAATCCATCTTCCTATCATATATTTGGTACAATTATGAAGTAAAACATATTAATTTTACCTTTCAGAATTAAAAAATGAGTATCTATATATCTACCTGCTGAAAATGCATAGTTATTGATTTGTAAGAATCTGTTACAGAAATTATGAATGAAAAAAATTCCATATAATTGTAGGGTTCTAGTTTCTCACAAGTACCATAATAACTATGCCAAGATAAGTTATTATTTTATTTTTATTTATTATTTGTTTATTATTTATTTATTATTATTTATTATTATATATTATATTTTATTATGACATTTTATACTATATCTGAGGGTTGATTTAATAGAAGATATGCTTTGCTTCAATATTTATCTTGTACTGGCTCTATGTAAATAAAAGCAAATAATTTTAAAAATTGTATTGAAGAACAACTAAGAGATAACTTAGTACAACATGAAAAATTAAAAACTATTGTGCATAGGTCTTTGGTCTTAGTTAAATAATTGCAAACTTAATGGGAAATATAAACTTTTGTTGCCTTACTGGTTGATCCTGGCAAAGACACAATATTTGATCTTGTATTTTATTTATTTTTTATTATTCTTATGATAATTTGATGTTTTTGAAATGTTCTCTATAAATAAAAAGTATTAGATTCTTACAAAACTCACATATTACCAAAAGGTGCCATAGGTATTTCAGTGTGGGTGGCATCTTTTACCATATTAGAAAAAAGAGATAAAAGGAAAGTTGTTAAAGAAATCTTTCCCTTCTCAGTCAAACTCCTTTAGGAGTTCATCTATAATTGGTGCCTCGACTTCAATTCCTTTCATTGTGTTCTGCCATCTGGCTTCTGACCTCATCATTCAACTGAAACTGCTCTTCCCAAAGTGACCTCTTACTTGTCATATTTAAAAGACTTTGCCAAATTCCCATATATTTTTGAACTCTTTCTAGACTTTGATACTCTTCTTTTTAGTTCCTCTCTTTGTCTTAAATTTTCCATGACACTTCTCTCTCCTGGTTTGCATCCTATTGGTTTGAAGATCCTTCAGTCTCCTTTGGAGGCTCTTCATCCAGGTTACTCCTACTAACCATAGGTGTACAGACACCCTCTCAAGGCTCTGACTAGTGCACACATCTTTATTGTCTCATTTGGTGATCTCATTAGCTCTCATGGGTCCAGTTATCTATCATCTCTATGCCCACAATTCCCAGATATTTATATTTAACCCTATCCTCTCTTCTTCAGTATCATCTTGGATATGTGAAAGTGAATGCCTCATAGACATCTTAAATTCAACATCCAGAACTGAACTTTTCCCTAAAACCTTTATCTTTTCAAACTTTCCTTATCATTGTCATGCATACTCTTCTGAGTCACATGACTTATAACCTCAGTGTCATCCTCAGCTCCTCATGTATTCTCCTTCCAAATGGTCACTTTGCCAATCTTGTCATTTCTACCTTCCCAACATTGTGGTCCCTTTTCTACATTCACACAGTTGCCATTCTGATCCAGGGACTAAGCACCTCACACCTGAGGTACTGCATTGTCAATCTTTCTACCTCAGTATTCTTTCAAGTCCCTCCTCAAATCAGCTACCAAATGTGATCGTCCTAAAACTAAAGTCTAACACTTACTCAACAAACTCCAATGGTTCCCAGTAATCCAAGATCAAATATAAAACCCCTTGTTTAGATTTTCAAGCCTGCATCAATCTGGTTCCTTCCTTCTTTTCTAGCTTGCCTTCCCTTTACTCTTCCAGGTATTTGATGATCTAGAAATACAAGCCTCCATGTTGTTTCTTTTTTAAAACACTCCATTTCCCAAATAAATGCCCTTTCAACTGGCTAGAAATAAAATAATTCCATGTGTGAAAAGATTTACTCTTCTCTTTCCTGCCTTTCTTGGCCTCCTTCAAGAATCAGCTCAAATTCTACATTTTGTAAGAATTTTTTCCAGATTCTCCTTCTTAGAGTTTTCCTTCTGAGATGATCAATCATTATACATACACACACATAATATATATGAGAATGCATACATAAACCACTTTGACAACATTACAGTACCATATAAATACCAGGCAACCACCTGCGTATCTTCTTGAATGTTAAAAATTTGGGACCAGGCTCATAGGAAAAGCATGGTTCTGGTAAGACCATTTTATGAATATTATGTCCAGCACTGTTGTGGGTCTCACATCAAGAGGGATATTGACAAACTAAGGTGTATTTGAAGGGCATGACTAGGAGGAGGAAATCATTCTTCATGAAGAAAAGTAGAAAGGACTGGAGATGTTTATCAAATGACTCTGATGATAAAAGACCCCAAACCTTTTAAGGTCATGATAGCTTTCTTCAAATGTTAATAGGAAGATCTGAGAAAGGTCAAATTAAACTTATTCTTTGTGTAGCTGGAAGGTCGGTACAAGTCTTCTGGATGGTAGATTTTTACCTCAATTTAAGGAAGAAATGTTTAACAATTATTCTTATGTAGAGAGGAAATGGTCTACCATGTGAAAGGTAGTAAGTTCCTGCAACATTTAAGGCTTTGAATCTGACAATAGATTGAATTACATGACCTCTAATGTCCCCATAACTCTTAGTTAATATCAAACAAAAGTGGCATAAATCTTTTCTTTTAAAATTACCTTTGGGGAGTCAAGATGGCTGCTTAGTAGCAATGCAAGTTCTGATAATTCCTCCAAACCAAGTGCCTTAAAATGAAAGGAGTCAAAAACCAACAGCAAGATGGAGAGAGTTGCTCTCCCACTAAGCACAACTTGAAAGGAATTCAGATAAGAGTCAATTTTCATGGGATAAGGGGAACCAGAACCAAAACTGCACACAGAAGAGTACTGGCTGACCATATCCTTGCCCAATTTACTGCTCCAGGTTCTGAGCCTGGATATAAGCCAACTTCAGGATCCTGGGACCCTGACTATAGGACACCAACAGCAGAGCACTCTAGATCTACCCCTTGAAGTTCCAGGCTCTGGCATCAGCCTGCAGTGAGGCCTAGAAGTTTTTAGCACTTGGCCCTTTCAAGCCTGTACTGTGATGAAGCTCTTAGCCCCAAAGCAAAATAGCTCAGACTGCTGAGTCCTGTGAGTGATCAGGAGAGGAGATGGAATCATCAGCTTTTAGAACTCCAACTCCATAGGCAAAAAAGGCTGGGAAAATGAGCAAACAGCAAAACAAACACCTAATCTTAGAAGATTTATATGGAGACAAGAGCAAAGGACAGAGTCAATGGGGATAGTGAGATCTAAGTAACCACAAGCAAAACTTCAAAGAAAAATGGGAATTGATCTTGGGCACTAGAAGAACCGAAAATGGAATTTAAAAAATCAAATAAAAGAGGTTGAAGAAAATGGGAAGAAAAATGGGAAAAAAATTAAAGAAAAAGGAAAAGAAAATAATAGCTTAAATAGCAAAGTTGGTCAACTGGAAAAAGAAGCAAAAAATCCAAGCAAAAAAGAATTCCATGAAAAGTGGAATAGACCAAATGGAAAGTCACGGAAGAAATTAATTCTTTAAAAATTAGAATTGGGCAATTTGAAGCTAATGACTTCACAAGACATTAGGAAATAATAAAAAATCAAAAGAATGAAAAATAAGAGAAAATATTAAATATCTTGTTGAAAAAACAACTGAACTGGAAAATGACAATTTAAGAATTAATGGACTATCTGAAAGTCAGGATCAAAACCAAAAAAATCAGATATGTCATATTAGAAGATATTATCAAAGTAAACTGCCCTGATATTTTTGAATGAGAGGGTAAAATAGAAATGGAAAGAATCCATAAATAACCTCCTAAAATAAATCCTTAAATTATAACTCCTAGGAATATTATAGCCAAGTTCAAGAGCTCCCAGGCCAAGGATAAAACACCGTAAACAAGTAGAAAGAAACACTTCAAATATCACGAAGCCCCAGTCAAGATTAAGCAGCTTATCATTGAAGGATCAAAAGGGTTGGAATATGTCATTCTGGAAGGCAATGGAACTGGATTTACAAGAATTACACCCATCAAAACTGACTATACTCTTTCAGGGAAAAGGGGTAATAAAGGGGTAAAAGGGGAGAGATTTATAATGGGAAGAATTTAATAAAATAGAAGATGTATCCCTAAAAAAAGACCACTCTTAAACAGAAAATTTGATGTCCAATTACAAAATTCAAGAGAAGCATAAAAAAGATAAAGAAGAAAAAGAAGAATTTTAAAGATTTTGATAATGTCAAATTGTTTATATTCCTAAATGGGAAGATTAAAAATTTTTACCATTATCATAGTAGTTAGAAGAAATATACCTAGACAGAAGATGTGATAGTGAGCTTTTTAAGATGATAGATAAACAAAAAAACCTTGGGGTGAAAAAAAGGATTGCAGTAAGAGAAACAGGAAGAGGGAGCAACTGGGTGGCTCAGTGGATTGAGAGCCAGCCCCTAGAGACAGAAGGCCATAGGTTCAAATCTTGACTCAGACACTTCCTAGCTACGTGACCCTGAGCAAGTCACTTAATCTTCATTGCCAGGCCCTTGCCACTTTTTTGCCTTGGAACCAATACACAGTATTGATTCTAAGATGTAAGGTAAGGCTTTAGTTTTTTAAAAAGAGAGAAATGGGAAGAGAGAAGTAAAATGGAGTAAATTATATCACATAAAGAGGTGGGGGATACTATTACAGTGGAGGGGAGGATGAGAGTGTGTGATGGGTAATACTTCAACCTTACTCTCAATGCAATTGGAATCTTCCCTCATAGAGGGAAGAGCAGCCAATTCATTGGAGGTACAGAATACTATCTTACAATAGAGATTTAGAAAGGGAATAAGAAAGGGGGAAAATGGAGGGAGTTATTACAAGCAAAACACAGATGTGGAGGGAAAAAAGATGTGAGAGAAGAAATGTCAGAATTAAACACAAGATAGAAGGAAGACACAGAAGTTAACCATAACGGTGAATGTAAATGGGATTAATTCACCCATAAAATGGGAGCAGATAGCAGAGTAGATTAAAAACCACTGTCCTATCATATGTTGTTTACAAGAAACACATTTGAGGCAAATACACACACAGAGTAAAGGTAAGGGGCTAAAGCAGAATCCATTGGGTTTCAAATGAGGCAAAAAAGCAGGACTAGCAATCTGGATCTCAGACAAAGCTAAAGCAAAATAGATCTGATTAGAAGAGACAAGGGTTTATCCATTTTGTCCAAGATCATTTTGATAAAAGGTTGAATAGACAACAAAGTAATGTTGGTACTTAATATACATACACCAAATGGTATAGCATCCAAATTTTTAAAGTAGAAGTTAAAGGAGCTTAAGGAGGAAATAGACAACAAAACTATACTATTGAGGGACCTCAACCTTCCCCTATTAGAATAAGATAAATCTAATTAAAAGTAAATAAGAAAGAAATAAAGGAAGTGAATGAAATTTTAGAAAAAAGTTAGATTTAATAGATATCAGGAGAAATTGAATAGCGATAAAAAGGAACATATCTTCTTTTCTGTAGCCAATGATATGCATTCAAAAATTGACTCTGTACTAAGATCATGGTGGTGAACCTATGGCATATATGTCCAGAGGGAGACACTCAGAGTCCTCTCTGTGGACACACATGCCATCACCCTGGCACAGAGTTTGCCAGTTTGTTACTAGAAAGCCAGAGGGACACCGTACTGGCTGCTCCCCTCTCCCTCTCCATGGGCTGAGGACATTTCTCACATCACCTGTCCCTCTAAAAGGTTCACCATCACTGTACTAGAGCATAAAAACTTCACAACCAAATGCAGAAAAGCACAACAAAAGCAACCTTTTATGATCATAATGTAATAAAAATTAAAATCAATTTATAATTTCAATCAAATTATAATCATAGAAATGCAAGTTAAAACTAATTGATAGTCGAATTATTCAAAATGGATTGTGTCAAAGAACAAATCACAGAAATAAACACTGATTTCACTGAGAAGAATGATTGAGGAGACAACATCAAAATTTAAGGGATTACAGATGAAGTAGTACTGAGGGGAAAATTTATAACCCTGAATGTTTATATCAATAGAATGGAGAAAAAGCAGATCAGTGAATTGGATATGCAACTAAAAAACTAGAAAAGTTACAAACTCCAAGTTGGAAATTGTTAACTTAGAAGTAAATACAGAACTTCCAAGTAGTCAGAAAACCCACTTTTAAAGCAGGAATAGTGATAGGATCATTAATCTGGGCACCACACAGAGTCATAAATCAAATTCCATACAGAACCAAAGGCTCTGAGACTCTGGGAACCATATCCCTGGGAGAAGACACAGCTATTAGTGCCAACTCCAAAGACATACTGAAGCTGAGAGTCTTTTTCTACCTTTGGGAAGCCTACAAAGACTTACTACAAACAGGGGCATAAACCTCCAAACACTCAACAGCTATGACATTAGAAAATGGTCAGTTATAACAAATCAAAGATACAGGTCAAACTCAGGAGCTAGGCTTCCTGAGAGGAAACTTTCAACCAATAGAGAAGCCTTCATAACAAAAAAGGTGCTTAACATTTAAATCACAATAGGTGTGCTTAATACTGGGGTTCCTCAAAATTAAAGGTAAACTGAGTCATCCAAAATTTACATTGACAAAATCCTAAAAATCAAAAGAGAAATTAATAAAATTGAAAGTAAAAGAACTATTGAACTAATAATAGGTGGAGCTGATTTTATGGGGGGAAAACATAAAATAGATATTGGCTAAATTGATTTAAAAAAATGAGACTCAAATTACCAGTACCAAAAATTAAAAAGAATGATTTGACCTCTAACAAAGAGGAAATTAAAGGAATGATTAGAAGCTATTTTTCTAATTGCATAATAATCTGATAACCTAGATGAAATGCATGGATTTTTTAAAAAAAATATGAATTTATCTACATTAACAAAAAAGGAAGTAGAATACTTAAATAATTCCATCTTATCAAAAGAAGGTGAAAGCCATCAGTGAATTCCCCAAGAAAAAAAAATCCCCAGGGCCAGTTGGATTCACAAGTGAATTCTAACCAATAATGAATACCTCTACTATAGAAACTATTTAGCAAAATAAGCAAAGAATTAGTCACAACAAATTCTTTTTATAACACAAATATGGTGCTAATACCTAAGACAGAAAGACCAAAAACAGAGAAAGAAAATTGTAAACCAATTTCCTTAATGAATATTGATGCAAAAATCTTAAATAAAATACTAGCAAAGATACTATAGCAATAAATCACAAGGATTATTCACTATGACCAGGTATGATTTATACCAGGAATGCAAGACTGATTTAATATTAGGAAAACTATCTGCATAATTGACCAAATCAACAATCAAACTAACAGAAATCATAATTATCTGAATGGATTCAGAAAAAGCCTTTGACAAAATATGACACTTATTCCCAGCCCAATTTGTATCAATGCAGTCTCCTCCTAAGCCAAGGCAGGAATTTCAGCCAGCTGATGCAGAATCCAGGGAAAAGTCTCCTCTAAAAACTAAGAAAGGAATGCTCCCCAGACCATGTTGGACTCTTTTTATACCCCTTTTTCCAAGTCACTTCCTATCTTCTCCTCTTCACAGAAACCAATTGTAGGCTTTCAATTTGCCTAGCACTGGGGGTGTGTGTGTGGGGGATGGGATTGGAGGGGGAGTAGCCTTTGGAGGTGTGAGCTTACTCTAGTAAGTGATTTGTGAACTCTCATACTTAATGTTGTTAAGTAGGGGTACTTTAAGTTCTTGATTTGATTAGCTAAAAATAGATAAGGAGAGAGTTAATCCTATCTTTACCCTCTTGATTAGAGAAATGCAAAACAACTTTAATGTAGTACCTCACATTGATCAGAATACAATAGCAAAGGAAATTGATAAATGTTGGAGGGGATGTGGTAAAATTGGGACACTAATGCATTGCTAGTGGAGTTGTGAACTGATCCAACCATTCTGCAGGGCAATTTGAAACTATGCCCAAAGGACTATAAAAGAATACATACCCTTTGACCCAGTACTACCACTATTAGGTCTGTATCACAAAGAGATTAAAAAAAATAGGATAGAGTCTGTTTGTACAAAATTATTTCTTCTCTCTTTGTGTGGGCAAAGAATTGGAAACTAAAGGGATGTTCCTCAATGGGCGAATGGTTGAACAAGTTGTGATAAATGATGGTGATGGAACACTATTGTGCTGTAAGGAATGATGAACAGGCTCATTTCAGAGAGATCTGGAAAGACCTATATGAACTGATGCAACAGAACCAGGAAAATTTTATACATAGTAACAGGAAAGTTGTGGAATGATCGAATTTGACAGACTTTGCTACTAACAGCAATACAGAGATCCAGAATAATTCCTGAGGGTCTTATGAAAAAGAATGCTATCCAACTCTAGTGAAAGAACTGTTGGACTAAGAATGCAGATGAAAGTATATGATTTACCATTCAAACATTTGTCAATAAACATGTTGATATATGTTTTAGGTTGGGGGTTATATAAAATTATTCACTCACAGAAATGAATAATATGGAAACATGTTTTGCAAGATAACATATATGAGTGTGTGAGTGAATAATATATGTGTATATACATATATATGCACACATATACACATATAATATATATATACATATATATATATATATATATATATGTATCCCAGATTGAATTGTTTGCCAGCTTTGGGAAGTGGGGAGGGAGACAATTTGGAATATATAAATTTGGAAAACTCATGTGGCAATTTGTTATTAGAATAAAAAGGAAAATAAAATAAATAAAATTATACTTTTGATTTTATTGATATTGCAAACTCTTGATGATCAAACTTTTTTTTCCCAACCTGAAGTGGCACTTCCCCAGCAGTTTATCATCATATGAGAACTTCCTGGATCTAATGGGAAATTTGGCAACTTGTTCAGTCATCTGTCATTTAGTCATCTAGTCATAATGTGCCAAAGAAAGTACTTAAATCAGTTCTTTTATACTAAAACTCTCTCTGTCTCTGTCTCTCTCTCTCTCTCTCTCTCTCTCTCTCTCTCTCTCTCTCTCTCTCTCTCTCTCTCTCCTTCTCTCTCTCTCTCTCTCTCTCTCTCTCTCTCTCTCTCTCTCTCTGCCTCTTTCTTTGTCTCTGTCTCTCTCCCCCTCTAACTCTTCTCCTCTCTCTCTCTCTCTCTCTTTGTCTGTCTGTCTGTCTTCCCTCTGTCTCTCTCCCTCTTTCTCTCCCTCATTCTCTCTCTCTGTCTCCATCTCCATCTCTTGTCGCCCTTTTCCTCTCCCTCTCCCCACCTCCCCTCTCTCCATTTGACCAGACTCTATCCTTAAATCATCATTTCCATCAACAAATACCATTTTCTTAAGTGGTATGCTGTCCAAGATGGTGAAAAAGGTAATAAACAACAAAGGTGAAATAAACACATTCCTTCTAGAGAAACAGGAAAAAATGTATGGAAGAATTATATAGAAAATTTGAGGATAAAAATTAATATCTCTTCCATGCCTAATGGAATCCTAGCTATGTTATAGCAGAAGATAACACAATGCAGGGACTTAGTTATAGGTTTCCTTCATGATGCATTTTCTAGGCAGAATTTTGTAGAGAAAAAAAGTGCTGATTGTGAAGCCTGAAGTTCTAGGTTCAAAGTTAACACTGATTTTAATTATCTATATGACTTTTGGTAAGTTACTTATCCTCAAAAGCCCTAAATTTCCTCATATGTAAAGAAAGGGGATGGGATAGAAACTATTAACATTTTAAATAATTTTTAATTTTTCCTCAATTACATGTAAAAGCAATTTTTAACATTCACTTTTTAAAGTTTTTCATTTCAAATTCTCTCCCTGCCTCCTCTCTCCATCCCTGAGATGGTAAGCAATCTGATATAAGTTTTACATATACAATCATGTAAAACATTTTTCTATATTAGTCATTTTGTGGAAGAGATCTCAAACAAAAAAGGAAGTAGAAAGAATGTGGAAATAGAATATGTTTCAGTCTGCATTCAGCCTCCGTGGATTCTTTCTCAGCAGGCAGATGGTATTTTTCAGCATGAAACTCTGGGATTATCTTAGATCACTGCATTGCTAAGAATAACTAGGTCATTTCAGATGTTCATCAAAAAATATTGCTGTCACTGTGGATTATGCTCTTCCGGTTCTACTCACTTCACTTTGCATCAGTTCATGTCAGTAGAAAGTGTTTTTTTCTATTCCATTACTTCTAGCATGGTTTTCAATTCTAATTCAAATATCTACAAAGTGAGTGATCATTTGAAAGTGGTCAGAGGAACTAAAGTTAACTATCTATACCAAACTGACAAACTTATACTTACCAAATTAGTAAAGGAATCTTATTCTAAAAATTTTGGTGAGTAACTAAAGCTCAGTGAGCTAAAGGAACATTTGAAGACAACATCAGAAACTTGGGAGTTATTACACCATCTTGCCTTATTAAAGTCTGCATAATTTGGATCCCTTAATCCTTCAACTAAGGTTCACCAAGATTTCCTCAATTCTTAGGGTAAAGTCACTACAGAGTATGCATACTGAGTAATTAGCTTTACTACAATTGTATAGGTAGAATGATAGGATATTACATAAGCCAAGTGGATAATCATCTTTAAACCCCATCTCTGGCAACATTCCTGGAGAAGGGAGTTACTTCAAAATTATGCTTTCGAGCTTTTTCTGGTGTCTGTCTTTAGTGCGAGAGAACACTGAAGTTTTAAAGGAGGGATGATTTATTAAAATCCATCAGCAGAAGCACCAACTCTTCACGTTACCCTTGAGGTTTTCCAGTCTACCCTTCCACTCTATAGCATCCTTGCAGGTGGTCCTAAAGAGTCTGCTTGAGTAATTGCTGCTTGAAACCCAAGCTGAGGAATATATTGCCTACATGAACCCTCCAGCTCCATTTTTGTACAGTTCTTATGGTTGGATAATGAGAGGAATGAGGATGATTTCCAGCACATTAGGTAGATGCTTAGTCGGTAATTTGTGACATAGACAAGAGTTGCACAGAACTGTCAGAAGTGGATGGATTACAACTTGCATCCCTGGAGGGAACATGCCAATTAATGAGACCTAGGTCCATGAATGCATATGAATATATAACTATACATTCAATGAAGTTCACCAACAAATACTACTACCATTATTTGGTTATCAGAAACTCTTAGTATATTAGTACTATTTAGTTGGAAAGATACTTTAATTCACAATTCTATTACAGCTAATTCTACTAAAATTCTCCTCTGATGTGTCCTTATGCTATAGACTTAAAAAAATCATAGAACCAATAACACAAATATTGGTTCTAATGCAGAAGAGGAGTAAGGGCTAGGCAATGGGGGTTATGGGAATTGCCCAGGGTCACACAAAGCTAGGAAGTGTCTGAGGTCATATTTGAACCCAGGACCTCCCAGCTCTAGGCCTGGCTCTGTCTACTGAACCACCTAGCTGCCTCATCATTGATTTTTAAAGGCCATACTAATAGAGTCCACTCATGTCCAGCAGATGATACTAAGCTCAAAATCAAGCCTGGAAATGAATTGTGTGTTTGTTACACATAGCATAATGTAGCCAAGTCTAGAAATGCCTCTCATCAGACAATCATAAAAACTGTTTTTAAATCCCCTTGACTTCACTTCCCCCTACTATAAAATGAGGAGATTGGACCACAGAACCTTTAAAGTCACTAACATTTCTAGATCTATGATTCTGTTAATGACTGTCAAGCCATGGTGTTAGAAGAAGGAACAACACTATATAAAACCATAGATTTTCTGAATTACTGAACAGAGGAGCCTATAGCAGAGCCAGGTCTTCTTCAGTCCATATGAACTTTCATCTTTCTTAAATGGGAGCTGACCCTATTTAGCATTTGATTCCACAGCATATTTTAAGGGACCTATTTTGTGATCAAAGGATATCATCAGAATATTTTGTCAGATATATGTATCAATCATATTTAGAAATGATAATACTGACTCATAAATCATGCATGGTACTTGGGATTATATATTATTCAACAGACATGTTCCTTAGCTTTCATATGTGCCATATAATGAGAATGGTAGAAGTGATTTTAAAGGTAGGAAATGAGGAGAGACAAAAAGATGTAGTGATGAGATTGTTGAATTGTCATTGGGAAGAACTAGGGTAGAATCTCATTATTGATATTTAATAACTATGTGATCTCAGGCAAGTCAGTTAACCTCTCTGAGTCTCAGTTTTTTCATCAGTAAAATAAGAATACCACCTAATGTTTTGGGAGCATCATTCTGGTGGTTATTCAATTGACATAATGTATATTAAATGAAACCAGCTAGTTTGCCTGGTAGATTGAGTGCCAGGCATGGAATAAGGAAGACTCATCTTTCCAAATGTAAATCTGGCCTCAGATATTTACTACTTATACTTATGTGACCCTAGGCAAGTCACTTAACCCTGTTTGCCTCAGTTTCCTCATATGTAAGATGAGCTGGAAAAGGAATTGGCAAACCACTCCAGTATTCTTGCCAAGTAAATCCCACTGAAAAAAGACTGAACAACAAATATTAACTGCTATGCAAACCTCAAAGAACCACACAAATGATATTTTAAAAATATAAAGAACAAAGGCAAATATAAGCATTCTATCCTATTATCATAAATTAGGCTTAAAAGGGACCCTAGAGGCCATGGAGCTCATCTTTCTCATTTATGAATGAAGAAATTGAGACTTAGAAAAGATGTCATCACAAAGCTAGCTGATTTGATCTCAGGTCTCTCTGACTTCAGGTCCAGGGTATTTATTCACTATATTGGTGATGTTGAACCTTTTGGAAGGGTGGGTGATGTAAGAAATGTCCTCAGGCATGAGGGGAAGGGGAGCAGCCTAGCCCCATATCTCTCTGAATTTCTAGTAATGAACTTTGGTGAACTCTGTGCTGAGGTGATGGTGTGTACACCCACAGATAGGGTTCTGAATGCCCCTTCTGGCACACATGCCATAGATTTGTCACCTCAGCATTATATACTATCCAGTCTTTTTGGAATTTCTATCTAAATACTGATGAGTTGAATTAATTGGGAGGCAGATTTTAGGCCAATGTAATGAATAGTTATCTCTCCCTAAAGTTCTACCTATTACGTCTTAAGGGAGAAAATTTAAGATAAGTTTCTTGCTTCATAACAAGGTTAACAAGACTATCCAAGAATTGCAAGGGTTGTCTGGAGAAGTTTTAAGCTCCTCCATAGCACAGGTAAGATTTGTGTGGAATTTTAGAGAGGAAGATTCCCACCTTGTATTGGAAGTATTTTCTTGATTTTTAAATTATTTGCAAAATTTCCAGGGAGAAGTGCCACATAGCTGAATCTTCAAAGCTACAGTAAATATGGGTCAAATAATCTATTGGACTTAAAAAGTGTTCTTTCCTACTTAAATAAAAACAATTAAGAATTAATACTCAAATAATTAACTAAATCTATAATATTGTCAATGTGAATGTTCCCTTTAGTAATGCAGATCAAAACTCATCCACACCTGCACCTTTGTACATATTAAATGACATAACAAAGTCTTTTGCTAAGTTATATAAATGTTAGCTACAATAATAATAATAATAATAATAATTGTCATTAGTCATTATTATTCTCCACCAAAAAATTTATCCAATGTGTGAGTCCTTCATCTTTTTTCTGCTAATATTGGGATTGAAGTCCTGGTGCACTTGGGCGAAAAGTGGTTATCCCTTGGTCTCATCAATAGATCTACTTTCTTTACTCATCACACATGTGATAGTAGATCTTTTTTTTAATGGAAACCCCCAAGAGTATTCTAATAGGCTTGAACTTATATAATTTTCCACATGGTCTATAAGATACCTACTATAATGTCTTATAAAAAAGTAAAGATATCCTAGGGTTGCTTAAGACTATGCCATTAGATAGTAAACTCTTCAAAGTCCAACTAAGACAAAAAGGCTTGAAATAGGGAACAGTGATAGACCATAAATCTGTCTTAAAAGATCAGCTCATGTAACAAATGCACATGTTTGTACCATTCCCAAAATTCACGAAGATTATTATTAAATGATGGGTAGAAAGGGGGGATCTGTTTGGAGAGGATATACCTACAGTGATGTAACCATATACTTTTTAAAGCACTGAAATATGTTTAAATAGCAATGTATCAACTGTTGAGACTTCTAAATATTTCATGTTTAACTTTTATTTCCTAGTTCACAAAGGAGGAAAATTATTTGGTTGATTGAACTCTATATCTAAAATGGAATTAGCTACTTCATGTATTTTACATTTTTTATGTTGCACTTCTATTATTAATGAAGGTCTTTGATTTGCCTACCTGTTAAAATATAGATGTCATATAGGGAAATATATGATCTGAAACAGGTCCAAAAAGTGATTAGCAATGACAAATCAGGATTGTAGAGAATAACTGATGAAGCATGCTACCCAACCCCTGAAGGAGAAGTGACAGACTGAAGAATAAGATAGGCTTTTTGATTGTGGTAATCTGATCTGCTTGAATCATCATATTTGATAAAAAGGTTGTTTTTCTTTTATTTTTGTCCATTAGAATAGGGGACATTGGAGAGAGACAAAAATATTTGGTAATTTAGAAATAAAACTGAATTTAAAACAAGAAAAGTCAGAATGACAAGCTTTTATGCTGACCTACCCTACTTTCCTTTCCTACTTTCTTTTTCTAGATAGCACTCTTTCAAATACATTTGTGGACAACAGATAAAAATAAAACAAGATCATACAGTACAACTGAGATTCTTATTGCAAATATTACTACTCATGAAAATGCTAATCATTAAATACTGGAAAACTTAACTTTTGGAAAATCAATGTAATCCAGGGTTATTAGAGCTAGTCTATACATTACTTCAGAGAATTATAGATAGTTTAGTCTTGCCTAAACCTTCTATTTATATATGCACCCATGAGTCCTATGCGGAAAATATGAAATATTTTAAATTGTTCGTTAGTCCTCTATCTAAATGAGTTCAGACATTCCAGGTAGGTTCTGAGGTGAGCTGTTTTTAACATGTTATAAAAGAAAATACTTAGGGAATATGAGAACCTACTTCCATTGTGAGATTTAAAATAGTGAAGCACATAAATTGTAGTGAGTAAAAATGGTGGAAGATATAAATTGTGATAGATATAAGAGAGGGTGAGTAAATTTGACTGCAGAAATATGTTTCACTACAGTGTCTTGGTTTTTAAATCAAATATAAGTTGGTCACCAGGGAAATATTCCCAATTATTCAAATACCCAAGTCAACTGGGTTTATAGAGATTTTAATTAATACAAATGTGGAATTAAAGAAAAGAGAGAAAGAGAGAAAAAAGGAAATAAGTATGAAGGGTCTTAAGCCAACATGGCCTAGACCTGAGTCTTAAGAGAGAGAGATCAGTCAGTCAGTCTTTTAACACTCACCACAAGGTCTGCCTAAGCAAGGATTCTCGTGACACCAGGCCAGCATCATCTCAGCTGCTCTCTCCAGCTCCCTCCTCCATCTGAATGTTTCAGAATCAGTCCTTCCTCAATCTGCATGTTTCAGAATTGACCGCCTCAATCTGAATATTTCAGAATGACCTCCAGCTCTTCTCTGAGCTCTTATTTTTAAGGGCTAAATCTCCTATGTCACCTCCCCTAAGTTCTTCCATCTACCAATCACTGTAGATGTTTTCCAAAAGACAGCCCATTTTGAATTCACAGCTGAGTAGATTAATCTTTTTAGTAAGTCAGAAAAAAAAATTCTGCTGTGTCAACTAATTTCATTAAGAGAAAACCTCTGAGCAAGTTTTCACCTTTTAGGTCTAAGTAGTTTACAAGTTGCCCCCACCTTTATAGGCACCTAGCATCCCATTGTATCAATTCCAAAAACAGGCCTGGCTCAAAGAACTCCTTTCCTTTATAAGTATGGTTTTCAGGTACTTTCATTGTTTAGCAAGGAGTTTTCTGCCCTAAAGCAGTTTTAAGTATGGGTGGAATTGAGGTCCTCCCATAGCAAGGAGTTTTCTCCCCTAAAGCAGTCTTAAGTAGGGGTGGAGTAGGGATACTCCCATAGCAAGGAGTTTTCACATTCAAGTAGAGTTCTCACTATCTGGTAGGGAATTATTTCAAGTAGGGAATTGGATGATTCCTCAATGTGGAGTACAATTTTTAACATTCATAAGTCTGTGAAATTTTAAGGTTTACACCATATACACACATGTGTGTATAACCATACATATATAATGTGTATGTATATATAATGGCATGTGTATATATATATATGTGTGCGTGTGAATATATATATATATATTCCCTGAATCAAGGGAAAGATGAAGGGTGTTGAAGAGACAACTAGAATAAGACACTGGATTAGAGTCCTACTTCCCTATTGAATCTCTAGAGAGCTTTAATTTGGTTTTTAAACACACACACACACACACACACACACAGATACACACAACTTTTGCCCCAAACCATGTAGCATCATACCTGTAAAATCCCTTAAACAAACTCATTCATAAAAATGAAAGTATTTGGAAAGTATTGTCAGAGATAAAGCTAGATTTTGCTGACCTTGACTTTCAAAGGCATCATCATTCAAGTCCTTTGAAATTTTCAGTACCTAAAAACTTGTGCTGTTTATAGCATAATTCGATACAGTAGGAAGGCTACTGAAGAATATCACTTAACAGAGAGGCCACTTTGCCTTTCATAATGAGACATCATCTGCCCCTCTTGCTCACCTTGTTCAGAGAAAACTCATTTCTCCCATTATAACATAAGGAGCAGTTTTGTTTTTTAGGAAGAAGACCAGGCTGGAGATCTAGTCTATCTTTACTTCTTTCTACTGCTCTCAGGCAGCGAGCAACATTGATACTCTTTTTAGGACTTAAATTTCTATAAAGAACATATATGATAAAATAGTCTTCAAAGTGGACATTTTTTAAGCTTACTGTCAGCAGCTGCTATGTTCCCACTCACCTAGTTACTGAATCCCTGATGGTATACAATACAGAACTACCAGCTTGTTAGTGGAAGAAGACTGAGCTGTCCAACTGCTAAAAGACCTAGGAGTTATCCAATTACTAAAAAACCTAGGAACTCTCCAACTCCAATTACTAAAAGATCTAGCAATTGTCCAGCTGGTAAAAGACCTAGGGGCTAAGAGAGGATGGATTCTATTACTGGGAACTGCTACTAGCTCATTATTACTACATTGAATTAAACCTCACAGAAAAGGGTTTATGATAGATTCTCAGAAGAGGGCAGAACTCTAAGATCCTTTAGTCCATCCAATCTGTACCCAAAAAGAAATTCCTTCTCTAATATCACTGACCAGTGCTAAGACTGAAGTTGGAAGACTCCCATTTATGTGGCACCCATTGTTACTACTTCCGAGACAGCCCATTTCACTTTTGAACAACCCTAATCGTAAGGATATGTTTTCTTTTCAAGTCTAAAAATTGTGTCTTTATATTTCTAACCATGAGACCTAATTTTACCTTCTACAGCCAAGCAGAACAAGGCTAAGCCCTTTGAATACTTGATAATGGATATAATAGTTCTTCCTTCACCCTCTACCTCATAGTCGTCCCTTTTAAGTTAAAATATATCCAGCTCTTCCATTGATCCCCATCTGGCATGATTTCTAGCACCCTTATCAGCCTGTGAATCTTCCTCTTTATATCCTACAGTTTGTTAAAGTCCATCTTAAAATTTAGAAAGCAGAACAACATAAAATTCCAGATGTAAAATAGCCAGGACAAAGAATAAGAGGATCATCATTTTCCTTTACTCTGGATACTCTGAATCTCTTACCATACTGTTTAGATTCCTGCTCATAGTAAGATGGAGGAAAGAGATGGATAGGGGTTGTCATACAAGGGAAGAGGACAGTAATTCCCGAAAATGAATTATTGTGATTAGCCTTACACAAATTCCAGATGAGGGTTGGAGTTAGCTACAACAGTCTTCTAACACACACCCTAAATACCTAGTTTAGTTTGCATGCTTGAAAGGAAGAAAACACAGGACCAAAGCTGGTAGGGTATAATTTGAGAAAACGCTGACCAGGAGCCAAAATAAATGAGTTCAAATTCCTTCTTTGTCCTTTTCATGTGATTTCAGAGTCTTGTGTCATTTCTTGGAAATTCCATCCTCTCACTATTATATGAAGAAATAATGATTATAACTATTTGTATAGCTCTTTGAGGTTTGGGAAACACTTTACAAAAATAACTTTAAAAGTCCTAATAGATTAAAACTGAATAAAAACTTTTTAGAATAATTAATTTTATCTTGTTTGATCCTCACAATAAACTTCTGAGGTAGATATTATTATCCCCACTTTATGGAAAAGAAAACTGAAGAAACAAACAGAAGTTAAGTGACTTGCCCAGCATGGCAAAACTAGTAAGTATCTGAGGTCATATTTGAACTCATGTCTTTCTGATTTCAGGCCCAGGGCTCTTATCTTTCTATATATTTGGACTACCTACATCATAGATTTCTTTTAAGGAAAGAATTTGAAAATGCCAAGCACAAAGCAAGGAAAGAAACAAACAAAAAACCCCAAACCAAATATGGGACAGTTACAGTGATGAATGTTTGCTCTGAGGCAGATATTTTAGAATGTTCCATTCTCTCTTCCTTGCAGAAATGGAAGACAATAAGGGATCAAGCCGGAGCATTGTGGAACACTGAATGCCATCTTGGATATGGCTGACATTTTTAATTTTGATCAATTCCTTTTTCTTCCTCCTTTTCCCTCTTTTATTATGAGTTGGATTTCTGGGTAAGCAATAGGGAAAAGTGAGAGATTGGGAAAGTATAATAGCAATAATTTTTGGAAAATGTTAATGGAAATCTGAGTCAAAAAATTATTCTTTTACCAAAAAATTGTTCTTTTGGAATAGACCTGTGATTCTACCAGTGGAGAGCGCTGCCTTTAAAGAATTTCCTGTGCCAATTTAGCTCCCCACTTCCTCTACAACTAATCATCTGAGATTGTTGCCTGAGGGCATTGAGAGGCTAAGTAACACATAGTTCATATATGTCTGATTCAAAGCATGAGCCCAAGCTTTGTTGATAGTGAGGTCAACTCTATTATATCATGCTACTTCTCTGTAATAAGATTACTATACAATGATAGATATTGACTCCTAATAAACACAATATAACCAAAGAATATTTTACCATCTATATTCTTTATATAAACCTTTAGAATGACATGTGAATGATGAAGTCATAATCATGCTTAAGACACTCTATATTGACTGATTAAAGAATAGGTTTTAAAACAAGGTGCCCAATAATTTTTTTTTAACCTGGAGTTGTAGAAAAAATATTTCTCTCTCCTTTAAAATGCTTCTCAACTGACTCCATTTCGATTCCTATGTTTGAAATCAATCCTGGATAGCCTAAACAGCAGATTGTTAGAGATTCAGCATTAGCCCCAGGCTTTCTTAGAAATGGTTGCATGTTTCTAAGGATGATTCAATACCATTGTACTGTAGGGGCATTTGATAAGCCTCAACACAGTTGCAGATGTGTAGTGATGAGCATGCCCTGTCAGCCCAGCTATTTTTCTTTGTTCCATTTCAAAAAGGGCCAAACTGATTTCTTTTCTTAGAAATCAAAATAATCTGAAGCCACTGTGCCCAAAGCAAACTCTATCAAATCAGAAATCCTTTCACTCCAGAGAAAGTGAAAGGATTTCTGATTTGATAAGGGTTTGCTTTGGGCACAATGAAAAGATATAATGGGTACACTGGACAGGTCGGGGGATAAAAGTATATGATCTATGACTACTTCTTCCTGGGTGAGTGGATATGGAAGATGTTCCCTGGAGCCTTAACTCTTCTGTAAGATGTAGTTTCTAGAAGATTAAAGACTAAAGTGAATTTCTACCTTCAAAATAAAAAGTAAGTGTGTGACCTTGGATGATCACTTAATTCTTCTGGGTTTTCTCACATGCAGAATGATGGCCTCTGAGATCTCTTCCCGGGGTAGCTTTTAGGCATTTAAGTGACACAATGAAGAGAGTATTAAACTTGGAGTTAAGAAGGCCTGAGCTCTCCTACCTCATGTGCCACTTAGGTGACCTTGGGAAAATCACTTAAATTCTCAGAGTCTCCATTTCCTCATCTGTAAAATGAAAAGTATTGGATGCAATGGCCTCTGGGGTTTCTTCTAGTTCTGAATCTGTAATCATAAGAGCCATGATTCTATGAGTGTTCCTCCCAAGAAATCCCTCTATTTTCTACAACTGATATCTTCTCTGGGTGGTTTGCTGCTGATTTTTCTCATGGAGAAAGACAGTAAAGGAAATGATACACCTTCACTTGGCCTTACTACCTCATTGCTTGTTTCCCAAGAAAAGGGATTGAGTCCCTTACTTGACATGTATCCTGCTTTTTCTTTCACAAACATCCTCTACATATTAACATTCTACTTACATGGTATTTGGATGCAAAAATACAAGAAGTTATAATTTACTTCTAGCTTTTACATGCCTCTACTCAAGCGATCCTTAGCCACTGCTAACTACTAATGGTGTTCTGATGGCTGGTATATATAGAATCATAAATTTAGCTAATAATTACTGCTTTTCTAGTGATCCCCAGAAAGCTTTTGACCTTCTTCTCCTACTCTTACATGATTTCTACATTCCTATAACATTTAAGGCTTTGGAGTATGCAGAATGCTGGAGGAAATACAAAGCTCACACAGCAAAATAGCATTTAAAAGTCTGCTATGTGCCAACCATCATGCTAAGAACCAGAAATAGAGTGATAAAAACAAAGCAATCTTGGCCCTCAAGGAGGATATATCCTAAAGGAGGAAAAGAACATGTGGCATGCAGGAGTAATCATTGGACTTTATGTGAATCCAGACTCACCTTGGTCAAATCACTTAAATCATTCTGGGCTTTAGTTTCCTAATTTGTAAAATGAGAGAAAGACTTAAAAACAAACAAGATTCCTTAAAATTCTAAATCTCTGATTCTTTGTACACAAATAATCAAACACAAAATATTGCATTGGAAATAGTAAGTAATTTCACAGGACATTCACGATTAGGGGTATCAAGAAAGGTCTTGAGCAGCAAATGTCACTTGATATTATTTTTGAAGGACAGAAGAGATTCTAAGAAGTGAAGTGGAGATAGTACATTACAGACATGAGGGACACTTTATGAAAAGGCATGGAGGAAAGAGAAGCAATAGTTAGTCTAAGGTAATATGTGAAATCCAATTTGATGGACCTTAGAGTCTAAGTAGGAGAGAAATATGGTTCAAAAGTAAATAAGGATGATAAGTTATTCAATATAAATACATAAGAGAAAAACAAACAAACAATACAAAGAGTGTGGAAGGCCCAAGGGCAAATATGTCCACATAGATAGGAGAGGGTCAGAAAAAAGTTTCCATGGACAAAGTAGCATTGGAGTTGGACTGTAAATAGAAGAGAAAGGAGTCTTGAAGATGGGGAGACATAATGAATATTCAGAAGAATACAGCAATCCAATGTGATATAGTATAGAGGAGAGTAAATGAGAAAAAACTAGAAAAGCCAAGTGGAACTCAATTAAGGAGTACATTAAATGGCAGACAAGTGAGTAGGAATGTTATTTGGTGGGTAATAATGGGCCACTGAAAATTTTTCCACAGAAAAGAGACATAGGTGGATATATATATACACGATAAAGTTATCAAAGGGATAGAACTGTAGGGGATAGAGAACAGAGAGAAGAACATCTTCAATGAAGAGGCAGTAGTTGGGGATTATGTCTTATGCTGCCCAAATCACTGGATAGTTTCTTGTTTATGGCGGGACTTACATGTTGCATGTGCTTAACGACAATGCGGATTCGGTCCCTCCTCTCAAACTAAGCACCAAGGGGTGGATTTTGTAGCAGGGCAATGCCTTGCCTTGAATGGATTGTAGATGGCTCCTTTAGTTTTTCTTTCCCCAATATTAACTTTCAAATGATTGGTTTCAAGGATGCCAACTTATATTCTTAAATACATCAGTTGCTGAGTTGGCCATTGCTGCTCTGTGCTAATGATCCAGGCAAAAGGTAGCCTTAGCCAGCCTTTTATTTCCTAGGAAATTCCTTTATATTTAATGAAAGTGGTGATGGACAGAAAGTGAGTCTTAAAGCAAGAGTATACACAAAAGGCCTCCAGGGAAGAGGAAAGATACTTTGTGGAACACTAGAAGTTGTATTGAATAAATATACTATTCAATGAAAAAAAATGTTTATTGAAACATGGCAGGTGGGTATCAACTAAGTTATGCGCTGGAGGAGAGGCTATGGGAATAGAAAAGAAGAGATAGATATTAGAGAAAAAAGCATGAATTGAAGATGAACACATGAAATACCTGACAAGTAATTGGTAGCAAAAGGTGAGGAACCTGAAAAAGACAAAAATTACTCCAAGGGTATAAACATGGTAGATCAAATGAATGATGGTTGTGATGAAATACCCTCAATCTTCTTAACTTTCCTAAACTTTCCTTTACTTTAGGCTATCCCTAAATTAGCTTTTAATAGCTTATTTTGAATCTACACAAATCAGCTGAAGAAGTAAGTTTTCTGCTTCCAATTTTCCCTTGCCTTAGGGAACAAACAACCCAATTAGCCTATCCTCACTGACAATACTAACTGACTAGAGTGTTGTTAAATAACCATGAGTAAAACCTGGAGAAAGGAGCCCTGCTAGAGAGAGTTGATTATATTAAGTTTTAGCTTTGTCTCTCTCTGACCTTTCACCCAGAAGAGTTAATTGGATTAAAACTTTAAAAGGACCACACCCAAACCCATAAAAATATGGTTAGAATCAGTATATGGCCAAATTAACAACTAAAGTAACAACTGGCTTTTCAATAAAATGAACAAAAATTGTACAAACATTGTTCTTTGTCTATTTCATAATCCCAGAGAATGTATGGTAATGGCTATACTCCTCACTGCTCCTGGTTAGGATTTTAATTGTTGGAGCTGTAATATTGTATCTATTTTTCTCTCAGAGAAACCTGGAAAATACCATACATAAGCTAGAGAATCAGATAGGAGAATTATGTCAGTCTCCCCTTGAAAAACCCATTTCCTGGTCAAATAGACCAATTGTTCCTTCTACTACTTGACAAAATGCAGAACTAAATACTCGACTTGAGTTTATAGAGCAAAGTTTGGGAGAAATCATGGCTTTTATAGAAAAAAACAACAATGAAATGAATTTAAAACCACCCCAGAGTAGGAGTTACTTATCTCTCGATACTTCCTCATTATCAGAATCTCTGTCCCACCCTGCTCTACACAATATGGATTCTAGTTCACAAACCATCCCCTCCCATACACAACTTACTCCTTCCCCTACTACCCAACCCATTCCTCCCCCCAATCATGCTGACTGCCCCACCCTCTACCCCTAACCTCACAACCTGCCCATTCCTCCTGTCCCTCCTCCCTCCAGCCCCTACCCCTTCTTCCTATGCCCCTCCTTCCCACCCTGCCCAATTCATTTCCCATACGGCTCCTACCTCTCATCCTTCTGGCACTATGGGCCCACAAACCCTCCCCCTCACCTTGCCCACTCCTTTCCCTTCTCTTACCTACCACATTGAAAACAGAGCAAGAAGCCTAGAGAGAGAAACATGAGAAAATTCAGATAGAAGTTTATTCCCTTTAAGGGAAATTAAAAACTTTCAATAAAAATGGGAATTTGGTATTTATAAGACAACATACACCTTTCAGTCCTGATGATTTAAATAAATTCAAGGAAGACCTTCCCTCATTTGAGGAAGAGCCAATATTAAGTATAAAAAGATTGGCGAACATATTCAAAACTTTTGACTCCACTTAGATAGATATTGAAAACTTATTAGAAAAATTTCTGACAAACAGAGAGAAAAATATAGTGATTTCTTTGGATAATCAGAAGCAAGGTAGGGGAGCAAATTATTGGCCAACTTAAAATCCACACTGGAACACAAATGTTGAACCAGATTATACAAAACTAAGCCAGGCCAAAGAAGCATTATTGACCGCCATGAGAGCATGCACTGATAAACCAGATTCATTGTCTAAATTTGAAAGCAATAAACAAGAAATAGATGAGACTCCATCTCAGTTCATGGTTAGACTTATTGATGTGGGAACATATATATGGACTTTGATCTATCCAGAGAAAGACACATTAGACAAATACATAGACAATTTGTTAAAAATTGTGGTTCAATGGTAAAAGAATACTTTAAAACTAGCTGCCCAAACTGGGACTCTATGGATCTTGAAGAATTGAGGAGAGTAGCAGTCTAAGTTTATAAGGGCCATACAAAAAGATGCGAGGAAAACAGTAAATCAGTGGAAGATTTACAGAAAGAAATTGAAATGTTAAAAAGAAACCTGAAAAATCACAGAAAGACCATACCCCCTGTATAGGAATCCACAGATAAATCTATAACATGCCTTTACTGTGGAAAAACAGAACATATAATGATGGTCTGTAAGAACTGACCTTGGGGGAAAAAGAAATAATAACAACTTTAGAAGTAACAACTATAGAAATGACTATAAAATGATCACAGAAATCACAACTTTAGAACTGATATAAATAATTATGACTATAGTAATCAAATTTTAGAAATCAAAATTATAGAATTAGAAATTGGGAAAATGACAGTGCTCAAACTGAGACAAAAGACTATACACAACAAAATACCAAACAATATATAAAAAATGGATCTCATACATGATACACCCAGGGTGATAATCCCCATCAGTGTAGAGAATCCCAGAAAACTGCCCAAGCATCTTTCTGACAGTGCAATTGGGGGGGGGGGGAGGAGGGAGGGTCTTGGAATCAAAGAACAAAATCTTTGATTTTCTAGAACCCTGATATTTTAATGCTAATTATCCCTGTACATCTCCCACACACACACACACATAGTCAGGAACCTTATGTCACTTTTGTAAAAATAGACTCGAACTCTGGACTTCAATCCCCAGAATCCTTTGCTCCACTTCCCCAGAGTGCTTTGTAATTGTAAACCTCAAAATTCCTTAGACTTATAAATGTTGGAAATTTCACCATTGGGATATTTCATACTTGGAAAATTTCTTACTGATAGTCTATTGGAATGGGAACCCCATTGGCATGGGAGGTTCCTTCTCTTCCCTTCTTAAGATTACTTTAGGACAGAAACCTTTTGCTGAACAATGGAAAGGACTTTGACCTATGCTTAAGCATAGAACAGGAATTTCTTTGAGTCATGATTGATTTTAGAATTGATACAATGGAGATACTTGGAATAAATCTCCACCCTATTCAGTCCTAACAGGATTGAGTAAGGGCTGCAGCCTAGATCAAAATTTAATTATTCCAATCTCTACCCTACTCAGGTTAACAGGATTTAGAAAGGGCTGTAGCAAAGGAGCAAAGATTTAATCATTTGAAAATATGACCTTCAACAGACATGTGCAAAAGCCAGAAACCTCTGGGCGGTCCTGGGTTAAGCTAGAGCCTCCATTGGCACAGGGAAATTGATGAACAGTGATTGGTAGATGTGAGGACTGAGGGGAGGCAACTTGGAGGTTTTCCTTAAAGATAGGGGGTCTTAAGACTGGAGAGGGAGAGAGGGAGTAGTTGGTCGGTGTGGTTCGTGTGGGCTCTGAGAAGCTTGCTCTGAAGGAAGCTGAAGGTGGGGGCCTCTGAGACTGTTTCTCCATTTTGGTCACGTGAGTAATAGGGACTGATCTCTTTTCTTTGCCCCAGCTATCTAAGGGCTTGGGCCTTTTGGCCCTAAACAGAAGGGGTATTTAAGCCCTATTTCCTTCTCTCCCTTTTCTCTCTATCTCTAATTACTTCCTCCTATTGTAATTAAACTCCATAAGAGATTGACGGCTGACTTAAGTTTCATTTAGGAATTACATTGCTGATTCCTTGGCGACCTTAAATTAATATATATCAGTCTTTTAAAGTGATTCCCTTGTAACATAATCACACTGAATTCTCGCCTGGGTGAGATCACAAATGATTATTTAAAGAAGTTCCCTGTATACTGAGGGGCTTTTGGACTTCTGTTTTGAAGCAGACGCGTCTCTTCCATGATGTGAGATTATCTTGTCTATGCCTCTCTGGCCTAGGCACGTGTTTTCTTATCCTGTATTTTCTTTAATCCTTAATCTTTAATAAACCTCATAAAAATATAATACTCCTTGCAGAGAGAAACTAATTTCTACCTGCCTCAGTCTCCCGTAAATTTTAATCTTTACAGTTGGCTTACCACTTCGGGAAAACGAAATATCTCAATCTTCTGATTCTTCTCTGATCTTAAGTTCAGCTTTTAATAGCTAGTACCTAGAAATTTTTTTTGATCCATGTTTCTCTGGCCAAGGTTTTTTTTTACCCTTGCAAAGCTGCTGCTGCTTGTTCCAGTCATTAGATAGCTCACAGGCTCGCTCCGGACCTGTTGCATTTGCTGCCCACCCCACCCGGCTCGGCCGCTTCCTGCCTGCAGCCCCGATCCTGACCTCTCTCTGCCCTTACCTGGTGCTCCGGATCTTGGCCCTGTGTTCCTGCCCCGACCCATCCCAGTGATCTCTCGCCCATCTGGCCCAGCCGATCCCAGTCCAGCAAAAACTGGCCTCCAACCCAGCCAGCTCACCACCCAGATCCTTGGAGCAGATCTCTCAGGACTCATTTCTACCAGCTAGTAACAGGGGATTGAGCTCCACATGGGCGGAGTGGATCTGAGGAGGGTAAGAGACTAGAGAGAAGAAACAAACTATTCAAACAGGAACTTAAAAAGCAATGGGCTATTTAAAAGGATACCTTTTGACTGATCTGGTAATTTCATTGATTTCACCTGTGTGCCAGAAGAAAGATTCAGCACAAAGATTCAACTTTGAAGGGGCAAATGGGTGGCTCAGCGAACTGAGAGCCAGGCCTAAGGACATGCGGTCCTGGGTTAAAATCTGGCCTCAGATACTTCCCAGCTGTGGGGCCCTGGATGGGTCCCTTAACCCCCATTGCTTAGCCCTTACCACTTTGCCTTCAGACAATAGACATTTAAATGGATAATTAATTTAAAAAAAACACACCTAAGGAACTTTAAAGACTAGAGGCTATATTTTAAGGCATTTTGGACTCCAATGGTTTATAAAAAAATCACTGTATTGCATTTTCCTAATTGCTTTGTTAAAGGTTTAACTTTGTGATTTTAAATTCATATGTTACTGGATTCAATATTATGCTGTTACACTGAAGGTTGATTGAATTTATTTTGAATGTACTGAGTTTTAAAATTCTGTTGCTTTTCCCCTATAACCACATATTGAAAAAATATCATTGTAATAATTAAGCCCATAATAAGAAAAAAAAACAGCTTTTTTTCTATTTTGCCTTTGTAAATTGTCACATAGAGGATAGATGGACTTCATCAGACCAGGTTACAATTGCTATAACAGCCTTTGGAAAATTTAATGTGCTAAATATCTCAACTGATTTTAAGGGTTTTTAAAATATGATTTTTGAAAAATTTTTTTTACAATCTCTGGTCATTTTTGCCTGCCCCTAACACGAGGTGTAAGGCCAATTCTAGCTGAAGTGAAATACGTTTTATAACCCCCAACCTTCATGCATTTCTAAATATGTGAATGGAAGTTGGAGCAGTTAATCTCAGGGCATTTGTACCCTGAATAAGCCTCCAAAAAAGGAACACCCCTTTATTTATACTCTTCAGCTCACTATTTTACTTCCACCAGAATGATATATAGATTTCTTGATTATGATCTTAACACAAGATGAGTTTTACTTTGTTTAAAAATATGTTTAAATACCAAGGTTGAAAGAATTGCTAAGTGTAAAAACTTGTGACAAATATCCATCAATTCATAGGTTTTTAAAAAATGTCATACAGCAACTTATGTGAAATATGAAAGTGTGTTTGTTTGCTATTGTAATCAATTTGGCTATTGAGAATTTTGGGGATATTGATACTATGTGTTTGTACTACTATTTTTAAAAATGAAAAATTGTTACCTTGTTCAATTCATTTGCTACAGTGGAGCATGGCTAGATATGAAGAGGAAATGGATCTCATTTTTGGTGAGATCTTAGCTGACCCAGAGTGTCAATGATTATAAGTTATATTTTTGAATTTTAAAGCTCTTTTACATTTGCTAATGCATAACCAAAAATCTTGTGACTATAAAAATGATGCCACTAATTATTTAAAAGAAAGTATGGGACTTTGCTTAATGATTCTGTCTGATTCCAGGACAAGATATACACAAAAGAGCCATTGCACAGGGCCAAAGAAAAGCCAATCCAGGATGGATTGATGCACTTCTAGGCCAATACAAATGTCTTGAACCTAGTGTGAAGACTCGAGGTTTCTGTGTTTAACATGTTGTTAAGACATAGGCTTTCCTTGTGTTCACACTCACTCTGAAAATACTCACAGACAAGTATTTTGGAAACCTTGGCTTCAATAATCTGGTCCTATTTTCTGCCTTTCATAGTGTGGTAACTTTCTGTAGTCCTGGCTATTGACTGGGTAAATGCATCATTGCTTAGATTATTTTGATTGGGCCCTGATTTAAAGACCTGTTATAGATTTATTTTTCTTTTTACTTGGAATTTTTACACATAAGACTTTGATAGTCTATATTTTCATCCAGAAATTTTTCTTTTCTTTTGGATTTTTCTGATTTCTTTTTAATTTCTCTTACCAATTGATTCATATACCTCATACCTCAGCCATGCATCCCTAAGTGATCCTGTGTTTGTCAATCACCCTCTTAATGGGGGAATGTAAAAAATATCATTATTTAAATTGCAAAGTTTAAATTCTTTTTGAAGAAAGATGCTACCTCTCTGAATCCAGAACTGAACTGTTGGAGAAGACACAATGAAGAAGCCTCCAGACCACAAGCAGCTCAAAAATGAACTTTGGGTGTGGTTGATTGAACATTTATTTGTATGTGTACTTTCATGCCAAAGGGGACTGCCCCCTAACTGGCTTTTTGTCAATGTGTCTAGCAATTATTGGTTGTTTTTTTTTCCTTTTCCTCAATCTCAAATTATTGTAATCTTTAAGTTGATTATGTTTTCATGATCCTTTTTGGGGAAACCTTTCCCAATAAGAATCAAACAGGGGTATATAAAAATAGACTTGAACTCTGGACTCCAATCCTCAGAATCCTTTGCTCCACTTCCCCAGAGTGCTTTGTAATCACACTGAATTCTTGCCTGGGCGAGATCACAAAGGATTATTTAAAGGAGTTCTCTGCCTACTGAGGGGCTTTTGGACTTCTGTTTTGGAGCAGACGTGTCTCTTCCATGATGTGAGATTATCTTGTCTAGGCTTCTCTGGTCTAGGCACGCGTTTTCTTATCCTGTATTTTCTTTAATCCATAATCTTTAATAAACCTCATAAAAATATAATACTCCTTGCAGAGAGAAACTAATTTCTACCTTCCTCAGTCTCCCCTAAATTTTAATCTTTACACCTTAAAGGTGGGGAATTCATACTACCATTGTCTTGTGGACACTGGAGCCTGTAGGTCAGTCTTGGTAACCAAACAAGATGCAAAATGTGACTCTGCTGGCTCTATAAATGCAATAGGTGTATCAGGAACACCTCAAAAGGTCCCAACACTTTCTCCTCGCACAGAATGCATGGGACCCCTAAATGTTGAACACTCTTTTATTTTAATGCCTGGATGCCCCACAAACTTACTGGGGAGGGATTTACTATGCAAACTACAGGCCACAATAATTTGTGCTCTAGACAGCTCGTTATCATTGGAAGTACCTGAGGAATCTTTAAATTTACTCCCTCTACTTCTCTCAGAGAGCCAGGAGGTAAAAGAACCTCTGAACTTTGCTATACTTGCAGATATACCAGAATCTCTTTGGGCCACAACTTCTTCCGATGTAGGCTTACTTAAAACAGTTGATACTGTGCAAATTAAAACTAAATCTAGCCTACCTCCTTCCATTCCTCAGTACTCTCTCTCAAAGGAGGCAATTAAGGGTATCACCCCAGTAAAAAACTCATTAATTGACCAAGGCATAATAATCCCCTGTAAATATGAATACAATACGCCCATCCTGCCTATTAAAAAAACAAAATTGGGGCCCGATGGCAAACACCAGTATAGATTTGTACAAGACCTGAAAGCAGTGAACAATCATGTTATAAAAAGACACTCTGTAGTTTCTAACTAAATACTATTATTTATTCCATTCCTAGCACAGCTACACACTTAATAGTAGTAGACTTGTGCTCTGCCATCTTTTCCATACTTGTACATAAAAATTCCAGACATATTTTTGCCTTCACATGGGAGGGCGTTTATGGGCATGGACTTGTCTGCCTCAAGGTTATGTGGAAAGTCCAGGACTTTTTCCACAAAGTTTAAGTCAAGACATTGACAATATAAAATTTAAGAACAGCAAATTAATAAAATATTTAGATGATATACTCTTGGCTTCAACAAATGCTGAAGCATGCCAAGAGGGTCATAAGCATCTCCTCCTAGAACTACAGTAAAGAGGACACAAGATTTCAAAGGAAAAGGTTCAGTGGTATCTCCCCAAAGTAGAATATTTGGGATTTATTCTAACTGCTTGTGTTCATGCAATTTCTTCTAAGCACATAGAAAACACCCCAAAATTAAGTGCTACTACCACTAAAAAGCAATTGAGGGTGATTCTTGGAGCAACAGGATTTTGTTGTCAGTAGATCCCTTGTTATGGGGAAATCACTAAGCCCCTTCTATCACTTACAAAAAACTTGGTTCCTGAACCACTTAAATTAGAAATGGAACACCTAATAGCTCTTTCAAATTTAAAACAGACCTAAATGCCCCTGCTCTAGTCATCCCAAATTATGATAAACCATTTACCCTACATATACATGAACAAAAAGGGGTAGCTTCAGGTGTTCTAACTCAACTTTTGGGACCTGCTCAATACCTAGTAGCCCATTATCCTGCTGGAGCACCATTATGCCTTAGAGGAGTAGCTGCTGAGGCCTTGATAGTAACGAAATCAGTCAATTTGGGATTGGGATGCCCTCTGACCATAACGTACTCACATGAGGTTGAGGCATTGTTATTAAGACATAAGACACAAGCATTTACTGACCAAAGGATTACTAGATATGAAATAACACTACTAAACAAAGAACACATCATACTAAAATACTGTGGAGCACTTAATCCTGTAACCTTACTTCCTGATTTGCCAACTTCTGGAGAACTTTTACATGATTATACATCTCTAGTATCAATTGTTGATAAACCTCATAATGATTTACTGGACCCGGCATTGGATAATTCAGATTTAATATTATTTACAGATGGTTCCTCATTTATGAGAGATGGCATGCACTATTCAGGAGCTGTAGTAGTTAAAATGAATTTGAAACTCTGTGGTTAGCTTCCTTACCCTCAAATGTAAGCACACAAGATGCAGAATTCACAGCATTGAAGCATGCCTGTATTATTGCAAAGGATAAAAGAGTCACAATTTACACAGACTCCCGTTATGCCTTTGCACATGTCACCCTGTTGACATCCTATGGCTCCAAGGAGGATTTTAAACCTCAGCTGGAAAATCTATAGCTAATGCAGAAATTATTAATGAAGTTCTTTCTGCTCTCCAGCTCCCTGAATCTATAGCTGTAGTTCATTGCTCTGCCCATACAGGTGGCAATGACCCTGTCTCTAGGGGAAATAACCAGGCAGATACAGCTGCAAAGCTGGCAACCATAGAAGGGTCTGAATTAATTTTAACATTAACAACCACTGATGACTTAAATTCATCACTTTCCTATAATGAAAAGAAAGTGGAAAAATGGAAACAAAAATTTAAAGCAAAACAAATTAATGCAGTATGGGTGTCATCTGAACAGAAACCCCTGCTCCCTAGGAGTTTTTATCAACAAATTTGCCAATTGGTTATTTTGGCACCCAGAGCATTGTGGACTCTGTTAAAAGAGTATGGATAGCTTTGGTATAACTACTATAGCTTCTAATGTATGTACAGTCTGCCCTACCTGCCAGGCCTTTAATCAAAACACCTTTTGTGGCAAAGCCTTTGGTGGACATCCATTTGCTTACACACCATTTGAACATTTACAAATTGATTTTATCTCTATGCTGAAAGCTGGACAGTATAAATTTTGTCTGGACATAGCTGATCAGCTGACCAGGTGGACTGAAGCTTTCCCTACTGCTCAGGCCACATCTGCTTTTGTTGCCAAAGTCCTTTTAAAAGAAATTATTCCCCATTTTGGCCTACCAACATGTACGTATTGACTTGGATAGAGGAACTCATTTTACCAATTCAGTCTTATCACAAATTTATTCATGTTTGGGGATAACTCCTAAATTTCATACACCATATCATTCCCAGAGCTCTGGCCAAGTTGAACAAATGAATAAAGAACTTAAAACTATGATTGGAAAATTGTTCATGGAGACTCATTTGAAATGTCTTGAAATTCTACCTCTGGCCCTATTTTATCTCAGAAGCAGACCCAGAGGTGATTTACACATCTTACCACTTGAGATGCTAGACCTCATTGTTAGGAGGTGATACAACTATTGCTACATATATCAGACAACTCCAAACAAAATTGTTAGAACTACATGGCTCTGGAGCTGCTGTTCAAGCAGGCCCCATAGACTTGTTGCTTCATGATTTAAATCCCTGTGATAGTGTGCATATAAAGAGTTTCAAATGTACTGGATCAACTGAACCAGTTTATGATGGACCATTACAAGTCCTATTAACTACACCAACAGCTATTAAAATTTAGAAAAGGGACTCATGGATTCATTGTAGCCATGTAAAACGAGTGCCCTCTGTTGATAATGAATAATTGGTTATATTTAATTATTGATCATGATAAGACTTCCCTATTGATGGATCTGTACTATTTTTATTGCATTTATTTGTGTCATCCAGAATTTTATATTTTTCTTTCTCTCATTTTTTTTGCATTTGAAGCACATGTAATTGTATTGAAAAGATATTCTTTTAACTATTTTTGTTTTTTTTATAATAAGCTAAGACATCCATTTGCTTAGCATAAAAATGCATAGCCCCAAATATTTAGACTATGGAAACCTGCCATTTATGGGACTGTGATTTATGATTGTGTCTGATTCTAGGAAGTGGGATCAAAAAAGGAGCACAGATTTATCTAGGTAGTGCCATAGAAGCACAGATTTAACCTGAAAAGTGCCAAAAGAGCACACGGGTCAAAAAGAAACCAACCCATGTGGGACTGATGAAGTTCTACAGCAATATGAAAGAACTTGAACCTAGTGTGAGACTCGAGGATGTGGGGCTTGAAATATGTTAAGATGCAGGACTCCTTGAACCACACTCCTTGTAAAATACTTTCTATGAATGTACCTAATAATTGGCTAGACTGGCTCCCCTATCCCTGAAAAATGATGAAATATCAGACCAGGGAATGACACTTCCCTACCACACACAAAAATCTAGTCTTTTTTTCCTCGTCTCTTATAGTATGGCAACTTCCCATAGTCTTGGCTGTAAATGGGTAAGTACAATATTACTGTATTCTGTCCTACAGTCTTGTGGGGTAAAAGACAACTTTTCTTTAATTGGACTCTAATAACAAGACCCTGTTATGAATCTATTTTTTTTAATTCAGAAATTTTATATACATAGTTTTTGATATTTTGACTTTTTATTTTTCTGAAAGGCTTAATTTTTCCTCTATTTTTATTTTATGTTTTTGATCTTTTCTTTTGACAATTGACTGATACACCTATAACCCAACCACTTTGATTGATCTGAGTGTTGGTAAACACCCTCTTCAGGGGGGATTGTATTGAATTTTTATTTTAAGAAATCCAAGATTTAAAATTTTGTTTAAGATGAATTTTAGGAAAAGAAGTTTTCTAACTCCTTGAATCCAGAGAATGAACTCTTTGAAGAAAGATGCCTGCAGAAACCTATAGTACATCAAGAAAATCCAGAATGAAATAATGGGTGCAATCGATTGAACAGAAGGGGATCGAACATTTATTGTAAATGTAAACTCTTATGCTGAAGGGGATTGCCCCTTTGGGGATTTTTGTCAATTTGGCTTTTTTGTCAATGCACCTAGCAAAACATTGATTTTGCTTTCACTCTTTTCTATTTCCCTTTTATCTCTAACTATTGTAATTTCCTCTTAGAAATTGAAATATTGTATACATCTGTAGTTAGAAGGTTTTAGGGATACAAGATGATTCTGTTAAATAATCAATGGGGAGACTAGTCTCCCTGTGATCATCAGGGGGGTTGTGAAGATTGAATTTAGCTATCTCCTGATTGTAACAATGAAGGTACTTAACTCTTCCTTTATTGTGAAGATTAAATTGTAATCCCCTGATTGTAACAATGAAGGTATTTACTTAGCTCTTCCTTTATTGAGAAGATTGAATTGTAATCTACAGTCTATTTTTAGATTTTAATCCCCCCAAGTATTAACTCAGTATTTGAAGCAGATCTACCCATTTTAACTACAAAAAGGAACTAGCTACTAAAGGTGCAAACTAACTACTAAAGGCATGATCTAACCAAAAAGGTATAACTAACTATAAAAGGTGTGAACACCCATTTCATATATTGAGTGGGAGGTCTGTGACCCACATGTGAAAGAGTGGGCAGTCCTGGAGAAGAGTGTCTGCTGTGATTGGTTGACTTGAAATTTAGAGGAGATAACACAAGAAAGATCTTTAAATAGAGGAAACAAGAGGTACCCAAGGAGATAGATTGGAGAACTCACACTCTGTGTTGGACTGGAGATCAGTCCCCGGGACGTGATGTGAAGGATAAGTCACTCAGAACTGGAGGGAAGACAGACACTTGAGGAGAGACTTGAAGACAGACACTTGAACTTGGCTGTGGAACTGGACCCCAGGGGGAACTCATGTAGGAGATGTGAGACTGCTTTCCTTTTAGATGGTCACCTTGGTGAGTGAAAGGCTGACTTAGTTTCCCCACCTTTTTGGAGTTGTAAATCCTGAGAAATGCCCATTGGCTTGAGACTCATTTCCCTTATTAGGGTCTTAGAATTTCTACTTGGCTCAGGAGTTTTCTGGAGCTTTCTCTCTCCTTCTCTCCCCTTTTTTTTCTCACTTTCTTAATATCTTAGACTCTATTGTAAATAAAATACCATAAATTCCATTTACTTCAGTAATTGATTTGGGGATTTAGTGAATAAATACCTAGTGACCACCAATTAAAATATTCAAGTCCAACCATAATAAATTTAACAGTATTGTACTTAATTTGAAAGGAAAAACAAATTTTGGGGAAAATATAATAAAGTTGATTTGGAACATAGCAGTGTATGAGTTGCTAAGAGGAGATCATTGGAAAGATGATGATGATGATGATGATGATGATGATGATGATGATGATGATGATGATGGCAAATGAAAGAATGTTGGACACAAGATTTTTTAAAAGTCATTATTCTTTCTTATGATGGATACAAAGCATCATTTCCAAGGCAGAAGAGCAATAATAACTTCACAATTGGGATTAAGTGATTTGCCCAGGGATGCACAGGAAGAATTGAAGACCTCTTTGAACCCAGAACTTCCCATCCCTAGGACAGGCTCTCAATCCACTGAGCCATCTAGTTTCACCTTAGGGATCTTTTTTACCTTTCTTTGTACAAACAGCACTTCGTAAAGTGCCTAACACATAAGCAATGTTTAATAAATGCCAACTGATTGATTACTATGAATTAGGGGAAAGTTAAGCTCTTTGTTCATTGAATCTGCAATATTATAAGGCAAGCCTAAAGTCACAACATAAACTACTTCTTAGCACAACTATCAGTATATAGTATGGAGATCATGGAAACTTCCCTACTGACATAAAAATACAATGGTTGATAACCTTTTGTGCCTTCATTTCCTGACTTACTGTCTGAACTTGTTTAGCTCAAAGTATCATCATGAAACATGGAGCTTTCTTAAAACCAAGCACAACACTTGATTCAGTGACATCCTGAGGCAAGAACTCAGGGATGTTCTGTATAAAAGAGCATTTCCTCCTGTGTAGCCTAAATTTATCTTCCATTAATTTCACTAAGCATCAATTCTACCATCATACAATGAGGCAGAGTATAGGACAATGGGATAATCAGGTTTTACCATAATCAAATCAAATACATTAATCAATACTTCACTCACCTCTCACTTTTCCAAGACAAGTAATTCTAAATATGATATTCTGTTCTTCTGTGTCTTTGCTTCCCTTAATTTTCACAGTCATGAAAAGTTCATAATTGTTTTTTGTTATATACCAAAGTTTGAGTTTTGGGGCCTATAATTAATTGTTATCTCATTTATATAGTGCTTTAAGTCTCCTTTGGCATCCATGTGGCATGTTTGATAGAGAGCTGGCCTGAAATTAGGAAGGCCTGTGGTCACATCTTGCTTCTGATAGAAACTGACAGTGTTATCTGGACATGCCACCCCAAGGCAACTCTAAATGGCAGCACTGGAAAAGAAAGATTCCCCTCTTAGCAATTCCTTTTGTCAAAGAAATCACAGGCCCAATCTCTGTCCCCTTTAACATGTGAAAAGTACTTTCTTTACAAGAACTCACTTAATCCTATGAGGGAAATGCTATTAATAATAATTTTTGAACCAAGATGTTAAGAGAATAATAGGGGCTCATTTTCCTGAGCTCAAAGCTGGTCTCATACACTTATTAGATGTTGGCAAGTCATTTCAATCTGTATGCATCAGCTTATTCATCTTTAAAATGAGCTAGAGAAGGAAATGGCAAACCACTCCAGGATCTCTGAGAAGAAAAGCCCAAAAGGGTTCATGAAGAATCAAACTAGACTGAAATGACAACAAAAAAGGAGTCACACTAGAGGAGGTTATATCTGAATTGAACTTAAAGAATGGGTAGCAATCTGTATGAACAAAGGTTCCATGGAGTGAGAGAGGTGTTTATAGGCATAGAGTCTTCTGGTGACAAATTCAATGTTCTTTCCATATAATTATAAATTTATTCTTCATAAATATAAATTCAGGTATAATGTAATAAAAATACCTTCGTAAAATTATAGTGGTACAGTGTATCCAAAAGTGGCATAGTTTAGTGGGTAGTAGGTATCCCCTCCTTCCTCAGAGGTTTTTGAGTAAAGACTGGAAAATCACTTGTCTAGGATGTTGAAGAGAAGGTATATACTTGAGGTCAATTGGATTAGATAGTTTCTAAAGTCCCTCCAAACTCTAAGAGTAGTGTGTGAACTTGGTCCCCTTCCAAAGAGACATCACATGACAAGGCTATCATAAAGGGATATGGGTAATCATGATGGCTTCCCCTCATAAGAAATCGCCAAGGAAGATTTTTGGTCTAGAATAGGGCATTCTTGTTAAGGGCAATAGATGGCAGGAGCTCCTTTCAGCTCTGAGATTCTGTGATTAATAATCTCACTGATTTAAGGTGAGAAGTGAAAATTTTCATGCAACCCATTTGGCTTAACCTCCTCATGATGTAGAGGAAGACACTGAGACCCATGAGATTAAGTGATTTACACAACATCTTACAATACCATGATAAGAATAAGAGATGGTATTGAGTACATGGTCTTCTGACTTGGGAACCAGTGGGCTCTCTCCTACACAAATCTGACACCATGACACTTTTGAAAGTCTTGAAAGAACCTGTCTGGACTGCAGTCTTCATCCTTTATACTTTATAGAATACCTCATTTCTGTCATCTTAGCTTAAGCATCCCTGTCTACATGAAACCTTTCCTGATCCTTCTTCTAGCACTCTCCCACCCAAAACTACCTTTCATTTATTCTATCTATCCTTAGGCATGTACATGTTTTTTTCCCCATTAGACTGTATGCTCTTGGAAGGCTAAGACCATTTTCTTTTTCGTCTCATATCCCCAGTGAATAGTCCAATCCTTGGTACAAGGAGTTATTTAAACAAATGAGTAAGGGACAGAGACATTATTACTTGCACAGTACATGTATCAAGGAATCCATATGTTCTACAAAACATCAAGAGTTAACGGTGTTGAGAATCAGGCATTGTGCCTCAGGAGAAAGACCATGAGTATGGAATTGGGATTTGAATCCTAGCTCTGTTTATTATCTGAGTGACCCTGGGAAGGTTTTTTTTTTTTTTAACTCTGAGCTCACTCAGCACCTTGGGTACTGGCAAGGGAGGCTGTACTAGTAGATCGGAGGACCCAAAATAAAATATAGCCCCACACCTTGGTCCTTTCTCCTTTTTAGAGTACATAAAGTCCTTATCTCCAGACTGGAAGTCTGCTCCAGTCACCAGCCAGACAACTGCCCAGCATCAGGACTCCAGAGGTCAGAACTGTCACTGCTGAGGCGGACAACACCATTGCACCTGTGTGGGAGCTTTGAACTGACAGTGCACAGCCCCAGAACCCAGGAGCAGAAGGAGCAGGACAGGATACTATGGGTGGGAAGAAGGAGAAAGAATGCAGAATCCAATGGGGCCAGTTCTTTACATCTAAACATGACTCAGGGTAGAGACTGAGGCTGATAAATCATGAATGACCCAGTATGGAGGAGACAGACCTTTTGAGATTTAGCCCCCAAGGAAGCTACCATTACCAGAAAGGAGACTGTTAGAGAGTTTGAAAAAAGACTGAAATAACCAGGAGCTCAGTAAGAAACCCTCAAGTCCAATTCCCTTGTGTTTCATGTAAGGAATCAGAGCCAGAAAGACAAAGCAAGCTGTCCAATGTCATGAGTCCAATTTGTTGTAGAACAAAAAATAGAATATAAATCTCTTCATTCTTGATATAGACCTTTTCCCAAAATGACAATGAAACCAGCTAATAAATGCCTGATGAAAATTGTTTATTTCTTTAGTGTTTCAATGGATTTTCCCTCATCTTAAAGACCAACTGATAAAACTGAAGTCTATTAAGCCAATCTACTTTTCAATAAGCAATATTTATAAAAATATATGTATGTATACACATATATTTATACATGCACATATACATGTGTATTGTATATGTGTGTGCATATGTGTATATGTAAATAAGGCATTGTGGAAAAAGTAGTGGAATCAGAACAATTGTGTTAAATCCTAATTAATATTTATTCCTTATGTGACCTTCAACTATCTAGGCTAAGGTTTTTTTCTCTGTAAAATGAACAGGCTAGATTAGACATTTCAAATCTATATACTTGAACCCTACATTAGCAAATAAATGTTGTAGTGAAGACATAGCTAGGGACCCTACAGGAGCAACAACTATTATCTCAAGAGAAATAATACAGATGGGGTTTTAGTAATCTGGACAAGAACAACAAAAAAAATGGCAACCTTCTCAGACTGGACAGCTTAATTTAATTTCCTAGGCAAGAATAGCATTGGGCAAGATATGGAAAACAGGAGAGGGAATGGAAAATATCCCTTCCAAGCCAGCTTCCCTTAATCTCATCAAAGTTTAAGTCATCTACTTGACAACACTGATCTGGCACTTACAGCACAGTGGATAGAGTAAATCAGGAAGATTTAGGTTTTTGTTAAAAATTTAATTCATTAATTTAGAATATTCTTCCATGCTTACATGATTCATGTACTTTCCCTCCCCTCCTACCACCACCTTCCTGGAGCCAAGGAGCAATTCCACTGGGTTATACATGTTTCATTGTTCAAAACCCATTTCCATATTATTAATATTTGCAATGGAGTGATCATTTAATGCCAAAATCCCCAATTATATCCCCATCAACCCATGTGATCAAGCAGTTGTTCTTCTTCTGTGTTTCTGCTCTCACAGTTCTTTCTCTGGATGTCGATAGCATTCTTTCTGAGAAGTTCCTCTGGATTGTCCTGGGTCATTGCATTGCTGCTAGTAGAAAAGCCTGTTACATTTGGTTGATCCACAATGTTGGAAGATTCAGTTTTAAATCCAGCCTTATAATTTAACTAGCTGTGTGACCCTAGACAAGCCATTTAACCTATGTTTGCCTCAGTTTCTTTATTGGTAGAATGGAAATAATAATACCACTTACCTACCAGGAGTGTTGTTAGGATCAAATTTATAAAACACTTAACACAGAGCCTGGCATGTAGTAGTAGAATTAAAAGTAGAATTAGCAGTAGAAATAGAAATAGAAGCAGCAGCAGCAGCAGAAGTATTAGTAGTAGTAGTGGTAGTAATAGTATTAGTAGTAGTAGTAGTTGCAGTAGTTAGTAGTAGCAACAGTACTAGTGTCAGGAAATTATGCTAGTGTAATAACAAGACAACTTTCAGAAACTCTGATTTTTCCAAACTGTCAGGGACCCCATTAATGGTTCATAAATATTAATTGGTTTCATGATAATTTTCCACATAAAGGCAAAGTAGGTAGTAAATTTCATTTTAAAACTATAGTTTCCTAAATATGAATCTGTGAAAGGATTATCATCATTTTAAAGGCAACATTTATATGATTTTTTAAGATTCACCAAAATTTTTTATTCATTTTAATTGTTCCTCACAGTATTCCTATAAAGCGTGTTACTAAAGGTTATCCCTATTTTCCATGTGAAGTGAAATAGACTGAGTGACATAAATAACTTGTCCAAAGTCACACAGGAAGAATGAGCAAAATTTAACCACAACTCTATCCTAACTCAAAATCCTGGTCATGAAGTAAAACAGTTCAATCCACTACATTCTAAAGCTAATCTTTATCTTTGGCCATAAAAACTAATCATAATATTGACTAATTTTCACCAGGAATTAATCTTAATATCCTTTAAGTAGACATTATTGACTGCTAATGATTTCATGTCATTTCTATGTAGAGGAGAGCAGCATAGCACCATGGGTTTGAAAGATCAAAGAAATAAGAGATTCAGAAAAGCAATATATAGTAACAGATAGAGATGGCATCAGAGTTGAGAAAATCTAGGTTCAATCTTTCCTCTTCCCAAACTAACTATTTGACCCTGAGAAAGATTCAATCACTTTGAGCTTCAGGAAATACACAAGGGATATAAACATTAAAAAAAGCCATTCTGCATTAATATTGGGGGTTTCCTCAAAGGAATCATGGACATAGACCTGGGAGTGAATTTAAAAGCCATTTAATAAAACTTCTCATTTTATAGAGGTAGAAACTGGAATTGAGAAGAGTTAAGTGACTTAATCATGATCAAAAAGGTAAGTGACTCCCGAGCCAGTATTTTTCATTGTGCAGTGTTGCCTCTCCAAAGAAACCAAAGGTGAAATAAAATGATGATAATGATAGTAATAGAAGTGATATAGAAGCAGCTTTGGAGTTCATCTATCCAACCGCTTACATTTTACCCATGAGAAAGTGGAGACTCAGAAAAGTTTAATGCCTTTCTTCAGGTGCCATATATCATCAGTGGTAGAACTGGGGCTGGAAGGCAGGTTTTCTGACTCTAAGACCATTTCAATTATGCTGGTTTTTCTTATGAACATCATTACTCTTTTTAACATGAGCTAACAGGAGAATGACATTGCCTCCTTACCACAAAACATATCCCTCTCTATGAAATCCTCTGTTTTCTTTTTTAGATTTTTGAAAAAAAATATTTAATTAATTAATTTAGAATATTTTTCCTTGGTTACATGATTCATGTTCTTTCCCTCTCCGCCTCCCTCCTCCCTCCTCCCTCCCATAGCCAATGCACAACTCTACTGGGTTTTACATGTGTCATTAATCAAGACCTATTTCCATATTATTGATATTTGCACTAGAGTGATTGCTTGGAGTCTACACTCGCAATCATATCGCCATTGATCCATGTGATCAAACAGTTGTTTTTCTTCTGTGTTTCTATGAAACTCCATTAAGATTGATGTGGATGCTTTTCAGTTCCACCTTTACAGGGCACAGCACTGAGATCTGTTTATATGCCATAATGAAGGTGAGGCTGAAACACCATTCTCAAGCACTTGGGCCCATTCAGAAGAATCTCAAACTGGGTCAGCCTTATTGATGTCTATAAAGCAGCAGTCATAGTTCTGTGCCACTAACAGTTGATGGGAATTAGTAGGAAATTAGAACCAATCAAACACTGACAGGGTAGTTCCTGTAGCCTGAGCAAAAATTAACTATAGACCCAGAACTTCCAATGACATACTGTTAGTAAAAGAATGGAATTACCCTGTCATTTGATTTCCAGGCCACTTAAATAATTGAGCTGAAAGCAAAAACTGCATGAGTTGGTTGGTATTCTTTGTGCTTATTTGCAAACATGAAGAAGAATATCTTTATGACTTGGTTTCTTTTTGCAAAATGGATTAGTAATTGCCGACCACAGTGAAGGATGAGTTACTTTACTTTCCAAAGCATAACTTCTCTCACTGGTACAATAAGAGGGTTGGCCTAAATCCCCCGAGGCCTCTTCTAGCTTTTTAAATTCTATGATTCCATGGAGACTCTTTGAGAGAAAGAATATTTAATAGAAACACAGAGTTTTGGAGCTGTAAGGGGCTCGATGATGATTTACTTTAATTTGTATCTGCAAGATAACTTTTATCACATATTTGAACAAACCAGGATCCACTTTTTTGCTTGGGGAACTCCAATAAGGAAGAATCCATAACTTTCTAAATCAGCCCATTGGAATACTAGCCAGCTATTTTGAGATGATAATATTTATTTCATTTTCATATGGGAGAATAGCTATGTCATTTATCTCTACAATGCAATGCCACTAAAGGTGATATTTGGATTGCATTATCTATTTGCTAACATGATTCTAATCACTATCATTTTGAATAAAATAACAATTTGCAAATACCTCCATTGAACTAGTATCTATGTTTGGATAGCTCTCATTGATAGGAAGTTTTTTTTTTCCTACCAATTTACCTACTTACAGGTTGAATGTTGATGAATATCATTATTTTGTTTATATCTTTGTAACCCTAATATTTAGCACTTTTTGTCCATAGGAAATGCTTATTGAGCCGTATTGAATCAGATTAAATATATTTCATCAAATAAGAAGTTGACTACTGGATTTAATGTTCAGGACTAAAGATTGGACTCAGCACCTAGTAAGGTCAGGTACCAACTGCTCTGGGCAGGAGCTCAATAAAATATTGTTGACTAACTCACTCACTATACCAGAATCTGGATGAAATTAAATTATGACAAAGCTATAAAGTATTGTTCTTATGAATTTTCACTTGTCACTAAGTATACTAGGAGTTTAGAAACTATGAAAAAAAAGAAGAAATAACTTTTACTTAACTGAAGCATACAGGGAATAGTATCTGTAAAGCTGAAGGGAATTTTCAGTACAGTGATTACAATAGAACAAAAATGCTATTTTTACTTCAACTTAAGCTTTATTACTTAAAGGTCAGCACCAATTTTCAGGTTTTGCTTAATCACATTTTCATTTTAGTAATTTAAAGAAAGAAATATTTACTTACTTCCAATTTCATCATTCATCTCTTCAAGCTCATTGTTGATTCCAGCATCTATGGAACTCATTATTTTATCAATCTATAAGAAATAAGAATAGTGAGAAAAATTGAATGTCTCCATTGCATTTCATAATTCCCTAGATACAAAGTTATGCACTTTTAGTATTGTGAATGTAACAATACCAAAATCAAGAAAATGTTATAGGGAAAGCTCCAGAGAGAGGTATATACTATACTGTCTCATGTTATTAAAAATAAAATCAAGCTTTTTAAAAATAGAAACTGAAAATGGATACATTGTCTATCATGCTTTCATGACTTTAATATAAACTTTAATGATAAATTCATATTTAATTTTTCATATATGAAAATGTATATTGACTTGTCAGTAGCAATATGTGTTTCTAGTGGTATCTCCCAAATAGGAGATATTAACAAAACAGAGAAACACTCTTGGAAGCGACCGCAGAAGACATCTAATCCAATGCATAAATGAAAAACAATTTATTCACCATATTCCTAACAAGTGGTATTCAAACACTTCTTGAAGACTTCCAGTAGAGAAGGACTCAAGTATACCATAAAGCAGAATTGTTCACTTTGAAAGTTCTAATTTTTAGGTTTTTTTTCCCAATAAAACATAAAACTTCATCTTCATAACTTTCAACTGCAATGCCTAATTTTATTCTTGGGGGGCAAGTAGGGGAACTTCAATCTTGCTTCAAGGAGATTGCCTTTCAAATGTTTGAAGACAGGTTTATGTCCTCACAGAATCCTCCCTTATACCAGAAAAATTGTTTTACTTTCTTCTACTAACTTTCACATATTATGAATTTCAGGTTTCTCAATATCTTCACTAATGTCCCCTGTAATTCTCTAGTTTATAAAATGTCCATCTTAAACTGTAATGCCCAGAGATGAACATAGTGCTCTGAATATGGTTTAATTAGGACAGAGGTCCCATAACCTTTGTTTTCCTGCAAGCTATGTTGTTCTTTATTTTTTTTTAATTTGGAAATTTTTATTTAATTAATTTAGAATATTTTTCCATGGTTACATGATTCATGTTCTTTCCCTCCCCTCCCCCACTCCTCTCCCATAGCTGATGCTAAATTCCACTGTGTTTTACATGTGTAACTGATCAAGACCTATTTCCATATGATAAATATTTGCACTATGGTGATCGTTTAGTCTACATCCCCAATCATATCTGCATCGAACCATGTGATCAAAGAATTGTTTTTCTTCTATGTTTCTACTCCCACAGTTCTTTCTCTGGATGTGGATAGCATCTTTCTCATAAGACCTTCTGAATTGTCCTGGATCATTGCATTGCTGCTAATAGAGAAGTCCATTACATTCGATTCTACCACAGTGTATCCATCTCTGTGTATAATGTTCTCCTGGTTCTGCTCCTTTTGCTCTGCATCACTTCTTGGAGGTTGTTCTAATCCCCATGGAATTCCTCCACTTCATTATTCCTTTGAGCACAATAGTATTCCATCACCAACAGATACCACAATGTGTTCAGCCATTCCCCAATGGAAGGGCATCCCCTCATTTTCCAATTTTTGGCCACCACAAAGAGCACAGCTATGAATATTCTTGTACAGGTCTTTTTCCTTATCTCTTTGGGGGTACAAACCCAGCAGTGCTATGGCTGGATCAAAGGGCAGACAGTCTTTTAGTGCCATTTTGGACATAGTTCCAAATTGCCCTCCAGAATGGTTGGATCAATTCACAACTTCACCAACAATGCATTAATGTCCCAACTTTGTCACATCCCCTCCAGCATTCATTACTTTCCTTTGTTGTCATGTTAGCCAATCTGCTAGGTGTGAGGTGATACCTCAGAGTTGTTTTGATTTGCTGCTCTTAATTTAGATTGAGAATATCTTAATTTCCTTGGCTGTCATATCAAACTTATGGCATATTAAATTGAGGATCCACTCAAATCACCATATATTTTGGGGTGAACATCTGGCAAATCACACCCCTTCATCTTAAACTTGTAAAATGCATACTTGTAACCAAATATTAGATTTGTTATTTATCTCTTTTCAACTTAAAGTTATTGGATACAGCTTAACATTTTATACTATCTACTTTGCATCCTGACTCTATCATCTATTGTGTTAACTGCCACTCCCAGGTTTATAGCTCCTGCAAATGTGATGAGGTTACTGTTAATGACTTTATGCTAGCTATTGCAAAAAAAAAAAAAAAACAAGAAGCACGAGGTCAAGTATATGCCCCAATAGAGGTATCTTTTAATGTTAATACTGAACCTGACTTAGAGTGAGAAATTCATTCTTTCACCCATCTCAACTCATGATCAATTACCTGCTTTTTATGAGATTGTTTATAATTCATCAGCCTATAGCCTTTCCAAAAGCTTACTACTCACATACGTGGATTGATTTCATGACCTTGGCTATATAAGCTACCTAATTCTAAACTCTAACTTCTGCTAATAGCTAAGCACTAACTAGTAATTTTGTATGTCCATGTACATAGGGATGGGTTGGGAAAAAGACATAAGACTAGTAATTATACTGGTATAGGGAATTCCTGATGAGGAAATTCACTCTGCCATTGGCAGTATCCATGATGAATGTTAGAATCTTAAAGCTTTACCTGAAGAATTGGAATGCTAAAAGATTTTCCCAGCACTCAGTCAGTATATGCCAAATATGGGTCTTGAGTTATTTTTCCTTTAGATTTGTCACCACATGCAATTTCTTAGCCTCTATGAATTTAAATTCTGCACCTATAAAATGAGAATACTAGAACATGTCCTAGCTACCTCATGGGGTTGTTTGGAGGAATAAATTTATGAAGCATAAACTCTTTTGAAAATAATCAAATGACATGTGATTTTTCTTCTTTTGTGCCTTATATTTAGGTGGACATCAGCTCCTCTGGTCACAAAAATGTTTTTTTTTTATATAGGAGGAACTCTGACTGATGGTGATAGTTGTGAAATAGAAAAACATTTCTATCAGGTTCCATCTTGGCCTTCTGTAGTGAAAAAAGTCATTTCTTTCTACCTCCAAAAGTATTAAACATTTAAAATCTGTCCCTTCCCCAACTACCCAATTCCACTGTCTTGTTTAATAAACAATAAAAAAGATTCAACTTACTTCTTCCCATTCAGAAGTGAAAGAAGGAGTCCTCTCAGAATTCCCTTTAGAACTGGGTTCAGTTGTTGAGGATTCACTCCAGTTCACCCTTGAAGTTTTCTCAGTGGATGGGTAGGCAATGAGATCAGAATCAGATTTGGAAACATTTTTGGATAAGTGCAAATCAAGAAGGGCCTTTGGCAAAGACCGTATCCTTCCCAGAGTACATGCTCGCTCCACGAATGCTCCTGTGCTAACACCCCACTGGTCCCCATTCCCATTTCTTGTTCCATTTCTTGTTGTTCTTGTGCCAACAAGGGTATGATTTTCTAAGGGATTGCTTTTTGTGTGAAAAATGGTCCTACTAACCACTTTGGGTTTAAATTTCTTTACTGGAGCTCCTGGGTTATTTCCAGATGGAGGTTGCTGATAACGGAGAGGATTATTCAGCAAAGTAATCTCTTCCTGTGCTTCTCCACACATGTTTGCTTTGCTATAGAGATGAAGTGGATTATCAGGGGACTCACAGGCTGGAGAAGATCCATGGAGCAGGCCAGCAAATTGACCAGGATCATGTTCCTCTGGAGGATCATTCTCTTCCTGTTGACAGTGATCTGTAAAAGGACAAGAATGCAATCAGTTTCTGTGTTTGTTTCAGTTTTGTTGATAAATATTATCAAAACATTAATAATAACTCTTCTGATAATCTTAAAATCAAGCAGTTGGGGTAACCAAGTTAGATTGATTTCTTTGCCACTTTAACTTACTTTGCCTTGGATTTGTTTCTGCTGTGTAGTCTTTTAAATTAAACTAAAGAAACATTTCAAGACATTATCTCCTTACCCTCAGATTGTCTTTTTTTGTAGTTGGGAATAAATGAAAGGTGGGTATTCTTAAAGTAGGGGAGATCCAAGCCTTCCCCCAGGACTTTCATTATTTTTTTAGTATTATCACTCATTAGTCCATATAAATAAAGAATATGGAAGTCACCAAATCCAACTTTTGCCTTGTATTAGTGAAGAAGTTGAGTACCACAAAGGTTGAGTTTTGTCTAAAATCACAGCCAATTAGATAGTGGAAAGTTGGGTGGATGAATTAGGAATTTCTAAAATCTCAAAATAGGAATAAACTTCAGAGGTCATCTAAATCCAACACATACCTTCAAAAATCGCATTTCCACATTGTACTTCATGAATGACTATTCAGTTTTTGTCTTGAAAATCTACTATTTTAAAAGATAGTCCTTTTTACTTTTGGATATCTATAATTTTTAGGATATTTTCCCTTATACTAAGCCTAAATTCCTCCTTATATCATTTAACTTCAACTCATTGTTCCTAGTTTTACATTCTTTAGCCAAGCAGAAAAAATTATGATCATCCTATAATGTTTGTGAAGGATTGGTACAAATGCCATTTTTCAAGACATCATCTATGAAAACTTCTAGTACCATAGAAGAGGACAGAAGACAGAGTCAAGGATCATTGAATATATAGGAAGTTGAAAGAAAAGAACCATTCATTCAACTCACTCAGAAATGTAGTTTTCAAAGACTAGAGTAACATTGCAAAGTATAATTCATGAGTAGCAAGGAAGAAGCAATAAAATAATCATAAATGTTAATTTTGCCTTAAATAGGATTTCTTATGGAGAGCTAGTTTGAATAAGGTTGTTTTAATGTCTTCTGGAGAAAATAAATGTAAACACATTATCATAGTGTTAGTGACAAGAAATAGTTATGATTAATTTTAGTTTATAGATTCTAATATTACTTTAAATACATAGTTGAGAAGAATTTTATATACTTTTGACCACTTATATACACATTGACTGTTAGAGCTAAAAGAAATTTTGGCAAGTGATTCTTCAAAAAAAATCTGGGCATGGTATAAGAAGGATTATCATATTCTTACATTTTAAGATGATGATTTAAAGGCTTATTGAAAGGTAGTCTCCATTATTATACTTGCTCAGAAGCTAAACTATCATCATGACTTTTATTCAGTGAAATGTATTTTGCCACTGTTGGGTTTATTCCAAAGGTATGGAAGAAGTAATGCCTAATGAGGTTAAAACAGAAAAAAATGGAATTCTATTTATTTGGAACCATTCCTTCTAGCAAAATCAAAGAAATGTATGGTGATAATTGGAATAAGTTGTTCAATGAAAACTAGAATTTATATCTTTCCTCTTATACTTACCACATGACCAAAACAATTAACCTTCCTAGGTTTCAATTCCTCACATGTTGAATGAATTGTTTAAACTAGATGTCCTCTGAAGACACTTCCATTTCTGAGTCTATTATTTATTCATTATTTATTCGTATTCATTACCAAATAAATACAAATAATACATATATGGGGAAAGAGATTAAGAAGAACTTAAATAAACTGTGATTTTTTAACTTACTCCATCAATACTCATACACAAGGTAGTAGAAAAGTCCTTGAGGAACCTAGAATCAAATTAACTTGCTCAGAGAATCATGACTAGCATGACAGAAGCAATATTTAAATAGAGCTCTTCCTGTCTTCAATGTACAGCGTTCTATTCAACAGGCTGTTGTTGCTTCTCTTACATACCTTAAAGTCATTAAATATTGCATGAGTCAAGGATGATAAAAGCAAAATTTCAGAATCCTATTCCTCTCCCACTTGTTAAAGTCAATAGTTAACAATGAACGCAATGCTGCAAAATCCATATATATTAGTAATTTTTACTTAAAGCTATAAAATATTCCTTTTAAAATTAGAGGAAATCAGGCTGGATTCCCTCTATTGCTCCCATAATAGCAACTGAGAGTTCTGTAGTGCTTTCTGTCAATAAGGCACTTGCAAATGAACAGCTCTATAGCATAGGCAAGGGCAAATATAATTATCACCATTTTACAGATGGTGAAACTGAGGCTATGAGAATTTGAATGTGTTGCTCAGGACCATACAACTGGTAAACCCAATTGATGAGAAGGAAAAGGAAGAGGGTAGAAGAAGAATAAGCATTTACGTAGTACCTATGTGTCAGGCAATGTGGGCAAATGATTTTAAAATATCTTATCTCATTTGATCCTTACATCAACCCTGTAAGTGCTATTACTTTCACCACTTTTTAGTTGAGGAAACTGAAGGGAGATTAAATATCTAGCCTAGAGTCAGGCAGCTAGAAAGTGTCTGAGACTACATTTGAAATCAAGCCTTCCCTATGTCCGGGCCCAGAGCTCTATCCATTGTGCCACCAGCTGCCTCAATTTAGGCATTTGTCCATTAGTCATGAGGATTGCCTGCATATATATTCAGTATCCTAAGACTACAAAAGAACAATAATGAGAAGCTCCTATTAGAAGCTCTAGCCAGGGGGCTAGATCAGGAGATTATTATTTGTGTGTGAAATGTTCATAGAACCTAAGGGAGGAAAAGGATTATGATTAGAAATCTGGGTCTCGCATCACTTTTCTTATCCACCTTTCTCTTTAACTACTGTGATTCTTTGGAAGATACTGCAAGCCCAGAGCCCAAGATTAGATGGTATCAGTGCATGTATATCCAGAGGTAATTTTGAAGTAAAGCAGTTTGGAATCCAATTTCTGAAACTTGCAAAGGAAATACATCTAAACTAGGTGTGATTTGGAGTATCAAGTTGAAAAGCATTAACAAAGTCAAGATATTTTTTGCCTGTGTTCCTTGAAGAAGTTTTGGGTTTTTTAAGGACCATTTTAGATAGGCACTGCCAATGGACAATTAATTCAGCCTAAGAATTAAAAGAAGAAGGGCAGGAGCCTTGATTGCTTTTAAGAAGTTATATAGCATTTTCAATATTCTCAAGTTGCTCCAAAAGTTTACATTTTTAAGCCCCAAATGAGTGTTTATCATTGTAAATCGGTAACTAAACTAACTCAGAAGTATCAAAACTACTTAGAACCTACACTTAATGTACACTAGCAAGACTTACAAAAGGTTTGGTAGGCATATTGCAAAAAAAGACTTCTCTATAGAATTATTAAGCCAAAAATTGTCAAAGAAACCAATGGAATGGCTATCTATTAAGACAGAAGGAAAATGCAAGTGCTGCATGACTATTTGTAAAATAATACCAACCCAGAGTCATATTTTCAGCAAGCTGAAAGATTCCACAGAGATTTATGAAAAGACCCAGACAAGAAATCAACAGGGTGAGAACCATAAACTCACAAAGACCTGAGAGGGATCTGGAATAGTACTGAATTCAAGAGCTTCATTTTACAGATGAGGAAAACTATAACCAGAGAGAGACACCCTGGGATTAAATATGTAGAACTGAAAGGGACTTCAGAAGTCATCAGTTTCAATAACTCTTATTTTATAGATGAAAAAATGATAAGATTACTCACTTTAATCAGTCACTAGACTGTTATAAATAACTTACTATGCATGTGTCAGGCACTATGCTAAACTGTAAGGAGACAGAAAAGTTAAAAATAGTCCCTGATTTCAAGAAGCTTAAACATGAAAGTAACACTATTTATTTATTTGTTTGTTTGTTTTAAGTTTAATTTAATTTAATTTTTTTGGTTACAATAATCACATTATTTCCCTCCCTCCCCTCCACGCACCCATCCCACAGCTGACCTGCAATTTCATTGGGTATTACTTGTGTCTTTGATCAGAACCTGTTTCCATGTTATTGTTTGCACTAGGATGTTCACTTAGAGTCTACATTCACAATCATATCCTTTCAACCCATGTATTCAAGCAGTTGTTTTTCTTTGGTGTTTTTACTCTCATAGTGTTTCCTCTGAATGTGGAGAGTGTTCTTTTTTATAGATCCCTCCAGTTGTTCATGATCACTGCATTGCCACTAATGGAGAAGTCCATTGCATTTGATTGTACCACAGTGTATCAGTCTCTATGTACAATGCTCTTCTGGTTCTGCTCCTCTCACTCTGCATCAATTCCTGGAGGTTATTCCAGTTCCCATGGAATTCCTCCACTTTATTATTCCTTTGATCACAATAGTATTCCATCACCAACATATACCAAAATTTGTTCAGCCATTCCCCAATTGAAGGGCATCCTCTCATTTTCCAATTTTTTGCCACCACAAAGAGCACAGCAATGAATATCTTTGTACATGTCTTTTTCCTTATTATCTCTTTAGGGCACAAACCCAGCAGTGCTATGGCTGGATCAAAGGGCAGACAGTTTTTTTATCACCCTTTGGGCATAGTTCCAAATTGCCCTCCAGAATGGTTGGATCAATTCACAACTCCACCAGCAATGCATTAATGTCCCTACTTTGCCACATTCCCTCCAGCATTCATTACTTTCCTTTGCTGTCATGTTGAACAATCTGCTAGGTGTGAGGTGATACCTCAGAGTTGTTTTGATTTGCATTTCTCTGATTATTAGAGATTTAGAGAACTTTTTCATGTGCTTATTAATAGTTTTGATTTCTTTAACTGAAAATTGCCTATTCATGCCCCTTGCACATTTATCAATTGGAGAATGGCTTGATTTTTTGTACAATTGGTTTAGCTCTTTATAAATTTGAGTAATTAGACCTTTGTCAGAAGTTTTTGTAATGAAGATTGTTTCCCAATTTGTTGCTTCCATTCTAATTTTGGATGCATTAGTTTTGTTTGTACAAAAGCTTTTTAATTTGATATAATCAAAATTATTGATTTTACATTTTGTGTTTTTTTTCTAGCTCTTGCTTGGTTTTAAAGTCTTTCTTTCCCAAAGATCTGACAAGTATACTATTCTTTGTTCACCCAATTTACTTATAGTTTCCTTCTTTATATTCAGATCATTCACCCATTCTGAGTTTATCTTGGTGTAGGATGTGAGATATTGATCCCAACCTAATTTCTCCCATATTGCCTTCCAATTTTCCCAGCAATTTTTATCAAATAGGGGGTTTCGGTGTGAAAAACTGGGATCTTTGGCCGTATCATAGACTCGTTTGCTGAGGTAATTTACTCTTAGTCTATTCCACTGATCCTCCGTTCTGTCTTTTAGCCAGTACAAAATTTTTTTGATGACCATTGCTTTATAGTATAGTTTGAGATCTGGGACCACAAGTCTTCCTTCCTTCACATTTTTTTTCATGATTTCCCTGGATATTCTTGATCTTTTGTTCTTCCAAATGAACTTTGTTATGTTTTTTTCTAATTCAGTAAAAAAGATTTTTGGTAGTTCGATGGATATGGCACTAAATAAGTAAATACGTTTGGGTAGGATGGTCATTTTTATTATGTTAGCTCGTCCTACCCATGAGAAGTTAATGTTTTTCCAATTGTTTAGATCTAGTTTTAATTGTGTGGAGAGTGTTTTGTAGTTGTGTTCATATAGTTCCTGTGTTTGTCTCGGCAGATAGATTCCTAAGTATTTTATATTGTCTAGGGTGATTTTAAATGGAATTTCTCTTTTTAATTTTACTGCTGAAATGGGTTGGAGATATAGTAACACTATTTAAATAAGATGAAATGGACATAATCAACAGAAGGAAGGCACTAGAATTAAGGGACATGGAGAAATAATTACTGTAATTGGTTAGATTTTAGCCAAGAACTGGAAGAAGCTAGGAAGTCAAGAAACAGATGAGGAGGAAAAATATTCCACCCATAAAGTTACAAATTCATTAAATATCTGTGGTAGGAATCTCTTTTCAGTTTTTTTTCAGAGATAGGATTTTGATTCAGGACCTCTTATTTCACAACCTGTGTTCTTTGGCAAAGATAGATTGTAATCTTCATCATAATGAAAATTTGTGGAACAAAGATCATGAGGTGAATTTCAATGGCATAAATGTTTAAAATGTAACTATTTTGTAGTTGTTCAGTTGTTTCAGTAGTGAATAAATTTTCATGACCATCATTTGGGATTTTCTTGACAAAGATACTGAAGTGATTTGTCATTTCCTCCTTCAGTTCATTGTATAGATGAGGAATCTGAGGCAAACAGTTAAGTGACTTGTTCAGCATCACACAACTATTTAAGAGTCTGCGGCCAAATTTTAATTCAGGAAGTAAGTATTCATCCTCGGTCTTGGCACTCTATCCATTGGGTTACCTAGCTTCCCTTGAAAATGTGACTATGGTATTTTCTTATTAATTTATCTTCTATTATTTGACTTTATCTCATTATGCAGTCTTTAATAACAACAATAATAGTATTTTTTGGCAATTGAGGGTTGATAAAGCAATCTACACATATTATTTCATTTTATCCTTACAATAACCCTTAAATGTAGATGTAATATAAGATGGCACACTAGAGAAGCACACAGTTTAGCTCTCCCAAAGCTCCTCCAAACAAATAACTTCTCAAATTGAATTCTGGAGTGGCAGAATCAATGAAAATTCAACTGAAACAATATTCCTTCCCAGTACAACTTAGGAAGTAAACAAGGAAAGGTCTGTCTTAACAGAGGAGTGGTGGGTTCTGGGAGTGTAATGTAAGCAGCTCAGGTTGGGCTGTACCTAGGGGGGAGGCTGCATTGATGGTATAGAAACAACTTTTGAAGCTATAGAAAGTGATTATTATTATTTTGTGCTGACATCAAGGCCAAAGGTTTCTTAGTTCTTCCAAAAAAGTATGCTGTAGAAGTTTAGGGATTAAAGAAAAAGTAGTTTTGTTACAGTTGTCAGAGTTGTTGTTGTTGTTGTCATCGTTGTTGTTCTTCTTTTGCCATCAGTTGTAAAAATACAACTAAATGCTTTTTGACTTTAACAATCTCTAGAAGAGAACATCTAAATCACCAGCACAGGACATAACAGCATAAAAGAAAGCTCCTTGGTGTATAAAAATGCAATACTCCCTGCAACCAGAGATAGCATACTTGCTCCTTTGAAAAATATAAAGGCAACTCTGCCTCCAAACTTTGTTTCTAAATTTTAAATAATTTAATCACTTAAAGAACCAATCCCAGCCATGATTGCCTTTGCTATCATTAGCACATCAGAAAGAATAAAAAGTATGGGTTCAAATTCTAGTTGTACCATTTTGTTTCTGGGTGGCCTTGACCAAGATTCTGAACTTCTCTAGATTTCTTCATCTGGAAAAGAAATGGATTTGGATTAGATCATCTCTAAGATTCCCTTCAACTTTAAGCTAATTGCTATATTTTAACCAGGGTCTGGCTCATGCTCAGACTCTATCTTGGGCTAATGCAACCTCCCTAAAGTGAGAAGCCAGGATACTTATTTCCTTGAGAGTCATGATGACATGTAAAGGAAATAAATGCCTTGGAATGACTGTTCAACATGCAGAAATGTTTGGTGATTGGGTCTACTTTATTAATTGTTTAATTGGGAAGAGTTTCTTTGGATAATCCTTTTAGCTCAACTTGGCAGCATCTTCAAAAAAGTTTGAAGTCAGCTTTGGCCACCTCTTTTGGTGACTCCTTTAGCTTCAAGAGACTTTGAGTTCTTCTCTGACATTACATGATCCTAATTAATGGCCCATTGCCCTTGGCTTCTCTACATTTTCTTTTCCATTTTAGGAGAAGGAAATGGAGTCTCAAATCTTATGATTATTAAATGTCTGAAGTGTCCCTTCATATACCAGTGCTCTAGAGTCTGGGTAGGCAGCCAGCACAACACTGATTCCATGAAGAAAAAGTTTGGTCCTGTGGGAGTAACTTCTTGACCTAGACCAGGAGAGGCTGAGGTTCAGGCAGCAGCCAAGTTACATTCAAATGTGAACTTAGTGAAACCAATACTATGTTGGAACTGAACTAAATATTAGTCTTAGTCTACCCAAAGACTAAAGAATGATAGGGAAGTGTATGCTCTCATGATATTGGGAGAAAGAGTTATATAATTTTTTCTAAATCTTTCTAAAACTTGTAAAAGCTAATCTGAGATGAATGGTGGTTAGAGAGAACTTTGGTCACTAGTCCTAGTCACTAAACAATGAAGGTAACATATCCGATGGGGGCTTCAGTCAAAGGACCTACAGAGACAGATGCTTCATGAACCCTTCAGGGCATCCAAGGACACTCAAGGATATATGTGTAGCAGTCTGTTCCTGGTAAAGTGTAGATAGAGCATACTAGCTACACTATGATCATATTTTACAAAGACCAGAATGAGTTGGATTGGGAGACAGAGAATCTGGGTTTAAATTCAGAAACTGTTACTTAGTACTTATGTAATTGTGGGCAACTAAAAACCATTCTGGGTCTCAGGTTCCTTATCTTTAAAGTGAAAGAACTGGACTAGATGACCTCTGAAGTTCCTTTCATCTGTGACATGATAACCAAATGCAATAAACACAACTAGGGGAAGTGGAATATGCCTTGACAAATTATTTACATAAGTCTTTTTTCTTAACCTACAGGGCTCACATGAATGAAAACAAATAGATTTTCTCCTCAGTTGGAGGAAAGAGTGAAGGGGAAAGCAGAAAATGGAAAATGGTTTTATGGTAATAAGAAGAAAATATATTTTCTTTCTCTTTTTAAAGCAATGTTGGGATATCCTCTGTCTCTCTCTTTGAGCTGGGGAAAAGGGCTATCCCATGAGACTGGCCTGGACTGCGACAATGCCTGCAGGTTAAAGCTGATTTTGGATCTTGACTCCTCTTGATATCCTACTCCCCCCACTCCCCATGGCTATATATCCTAAACACAGAAGGGAAAAATTAAATTAGCTCAAACTACTTAATCTGCAGCAAATATTCCAATCTGATAGCTATACAGAGTTGTCATTAGCATTTCAAAAAGGCATCAGAATTGCCTTGAAAAAACATATTTCCATAATTTCAATAATCTTTCTTCACACATCTTTGCCCCAAGCTATCACCTGTATAAGAAGGAACTTAATTGCTGCAAATTTCAAAGACAGCAGAAATGTATAACTGCAATTAGCCTTTCAAAAAGCTAAATATCTTCCTAGTCTGAAACGGACTCTCTCAAGTTTCCTTCAAGGCAGAAAAATCTCTCCAAAACTTCTGGTACCACCTCCTGTAGGAAGCCTCCCCTGATTCCTCTATCTCTCTCATGCTTTCCATTTTTTGAAACTGTTTGATATTATGTATATGCTGTATGTGTGTGTGTATACATACACATTCCCATTGGGTTTCATACTTTCATGCTCATGTTGGATACACTATATCAATTAATGAATCGATAAACCTTTATTAAACACCTGCTATGTGCTAGATGTGCTATACTAAATCCTGGGGATACAAAGATCAAGTGAAACATGACCACCCTCAAGGAGCTTATACTCTAGTGATAGAGACAGCGTCTATGTATTTAGATATATACAAGGCATATGCAAAGCAAATACAAGACATGTAAGGTATATCTAGCCACGTGTATCTATAGATATGAATCTATGATATCAGAGGAGTTAGAAATTGTTGGCTAAGAATCTTTTTTTTTTTTTTGCAATGTTCAATTGTGGAGGGAAGATGGGGTCTGGAGCTTCTATTCCATATGTGTAAGGAAGCTTCTAGTGATAATAAACTCCCAAATGGAGATCAATAACTGGTGCCTGGAGCAATGGGAGTTTGAGTGGTCCAGGCACACAAGTGTCAGCGACAGGACTTGAATGTAGGACATGCCATCAATATATTTTGTATTTATTTAGGATCTACTGGTTGTGTCTACCTCCTACACCTAGCTGAATGTCAGCTACTTGAAAGCTGGGGCAGGTTTTATTGCATTCTAGACACCTAGCACGGAACATTATGAAACCATCTACATGCCAGACCTAGAGCTGGGAGGATGGGGGATTCAAACCTGACTTCAGACACTCCCTAGCTCTGTGACCCTGAGTAAGTCATTTAAGTTCATTTTCCTAGCCCTTATCCTTCTGTCGTAGAGTTCTTAACTAAGACAGAAAGTAAGTTTTATTGAGAGAAAGAAAGAAAGGGAAAGAAAAAAGAAAGAAAGGGAAAGAAAGAAAGAAAGAAAGAAAGAAAGAAAGAAAGAATGAAAGAAAAAGAAAAAAGGAAAAAGAAAGAAAGAACACACTATTACCCCTGCAGAGCCTGTGTGAGAAACCCAATCTTTGGGCATTTCAAAGCTAAGACCTCTGCGTCCTTGACAATAACATTTCCAAAAGTCTTTGAAGATATCTTTAGAAAGTGCTTTGCCTGAAAATGCTTTCATATTGTGTGGACCTTTAGAGGAACAAGTTTAGGTATAGCCTAGTGGTAGCCATACCTGAAGGATTTCCAAAATTAAATACTTATCCCCAATCCATTTCATAAGAATGCACAACTATAATATAGAGAGGGCTAAAAAAATCTTCTTTTTAAAAATTCCTAATAACCAGAAAAATACACGAGACACAAAATTCACCCCATTCCAGTTTCTTAGATCAAAATGAGGAATAATATAGGAGTAGCAATATTGTAAAGATGATTAATGGTGAAAAATTTAATTCTGATCAATACAATGATATACCATAATTCCAAAGGACTCATAATGAAAAAAGCTATCCAAATTCAGAGAGAGAACTGATAAACTCTGAGTACACATTGAAGTATGTATATATGTTTATTTATAAACCCTTTTACTTCTGTCTTAGAATCAATACTATCAGTTACAAGGCAGAAGAGTGGTAAAAGCTAGGCAATGGGGATTAAGTGACTTGTCCAGGATCACACAGTTAAGTGTCTGATATCAGATTTGAACCCAGGACCTCCCCTTCTAGGCCTGATGCTCTATCCACTGAGGAATCTAGCTGCCCCAATGCATTTTTTCACTTTATTTTTCTTGCTCTTTACTTCCCCAACAGGGTTAGTATAGAAATAGGTTTTGTATGACTTCACACATATAACAGATAGCATATTATACACCTTCTCAGTAGGAGGGGTGGGGAGTCCTGGGGAGTGGGAGAGAATTTGCAACTCAAAATGAATGTTTAAAAAAAATCCTCTCCCCAACAGTAAAAAGAAACAATATATTGCAATAAAATGTTTCATTAAAACATATAAGTGAAGAGTTCAATTTTCATGCTCCTAAAATCATGGAGAGAGTTTACTTTCTAGAATATAAACCTGGGAAGTATAAAGGTAGGGAAGGGGTAAGGGAATATTTTTGTTTTGTTTTAATCTTTGCCTCTAATTCTGACTAATACCTACACAGGCTAGTAGTTTTACCACATAAACACTACTTATATGCTTCTTGGATTTAATTATATTTTTTAGTATTCAATAGGCTATCCCTTCTGGTTCTCTAGCATTATCTCCCATTCATCATGGCATGCTAGAGAAATGAATCTTCTCCGCATCGAGAAGACTTGGGTTGCATTTTTGACTGGCATGTCCTATCTATGTGACCATGAGCAAGCCAATTTTCCTCTTTAGGGATCTAAATATTTTTTCTTTCTTCTTTTTCTTTTTAAACCCTTACTTTCTGTCTAAGACAGAAGAACAAGGGCTAGGCAAACAGGGTTAAGTGACTTGCCCAAAGTCACACAGCTAAAAAGTGTCTTGGGGCCAGATTTGAATCCCAGTTTTCTTGCCTCTAGGACTAGTACTCTATTCACTGTGCCACCTTGCTGCTTCATGGCATTTCTTGAATCCTAAAATTAATACAAGAACTTGCAGGATCTAAATCAGTCCTCTAGGGTTGGAAGGGAACTTTAAGGTAATTTAATGCAAATTCCTCATTTTGAAGGGAAGGGAAATGAGGGTCAGAGAGGTTTATTGATATTCCTTGGGTTACAGGAAAGGTAGGTATCTAAACTGGGATTCCAGCATGGATTCTCAGATCCCAATCCCAGTATCCTTTCCCAATGACTACAAGTTGCCGGATGTGTATCTAGTGTTTAGCACAGCTCATGGTACATACTAGGCATTTCATAAAGGCCTGATGATTGGTTGACTGACTAAAGATACAATCATATAGAATAAGTTGAATGAAATTGAAATTAACCACTTAAAGATTTTGTACTTTTAGATCTTTTTAATTTATTCAGTAAAAATGAAGTGACAGTGAAAAAGTAGCTTATTTATTGCTCCTTCATTACCTTGAGACAGCTAAAGACACTGAAATATGAAAGCATACAAGAGGCTGGGGGCAGCTGGGTGGCTCCATGGATTGAGAGTCAGGTCCAGAGATGGGAGGTCCTGGCTTCAAATCTTACCTCAGATACTTCCTAGCTGTATGACCCTGGGCAATTCACTTGAGCCCCATTGCCTAGCCCTTACCACTCTTCTGCCTTGGAACCAATACACAGTATTGATTTTAAGATGGAAGGTAAGAGTTAAAAAAAAAAAAGGAACAGACTCTAAGTACTATGGGAGAGAGTTCTTCAGAGACTCCAATTCTTTAACATTCAAACACATCAAGAAGCTTATCATGAATAATTTTCTTAATTTTTGGAAAGACTGCCAAGGAAACTTTGTTCCTTCAGGCTCAGAAGCAGTGTGCTCTGGCCAGCAGGTTGACTTATATCCTATTACTGAGATCCTCCCAGCTAGGGTGAATTTTTCAAACAAATAAAAAAACCACTCAGGTTACTGTACCAATTTACATTTATCACAGCTCCCTTTAGGTCAAAAATCAAATCATACTTCAAAAGGGATGTGAACTCAATTTAAGTAAACTCAAAATCCCTAAAAAGGTGTTTCATTTAGGAATCACATGAACCAATATTTCTCGGTAATAGAGTCATAGATTTAGTACTGGAAAGCATCTTAGAGGTCATCTCACCCAACCACCTCATTGTCCAGATGGTCCTTGTGGTCACTTTTGAGTTCTTATTTAGTAATATTCCCTCAATACTATTGTTCTGAATAAGATAATATTCATAATCTTTAGCAACAAAGTGACTATCATCCATGTAGAGACTTGGGATAAAAACAAACCAATACTCTTTGGAATAGCATTGATAATGCTTCTCTCCAGTTACCATTTAAGACCTCTCATGTTGCTTGTTCTAGGAATTATTGTTCAGTTGTTTTGATCATGTCTGACTCCTTATAATCCCATTGGGGGTTTTCTTGGCAAAGATACTGGAGTGCTTTGCCATTTCCTTCTTCATTTTACAAATGAAGTAACTAAGGCAAAGAGGGTTAATTGATTTGCCCAAGGTCACACTGCCTACTAAGTGAATTAGACTAGATTTGAACTCAGAAAAATTCCTAACCCCAGGCAGGGCACTCTATCTACTGTGCCTCTTGGAGAGGGTGTCAATTCTCAAAGCTGACTTCAAGAACTCTATTGCCTTCTTTTTAATCCTTGTATCCCCGGTGCTTGACATAGTGCCTGAGATATAAGTATTTAATGTGCCTTAAATTGAACTGAATTGGTGCTGAAGTAATAAGTGAATCTCAGGTATGAATTGAAAGATATTTATTGTTAGTACTTTGACCTAAGCTGTGGAGATGTGTCCTAATCAAAGAAGAGGGAAGAAATGGTAGACCTAACTGTGTCAATGATAGCCAAACCAAATGGCTCCCTAGATAACGATGGGATCCAACAAACACATTTATACCATTCTTCTCCTGATTTGATGGGTCTAACTTTCCCCCTAATGTCCTAGAGACCTTCTAACTTCATTTTATTACATTTCTTGGGACTTTCCTCAGAAGGAAAAGGCACTCTGAGGCTGTGAGACAAACACCACCCTTTCTATCCAATATTCATATTCTAAGTAACTCAGTAATAGCAGGAAGCAAAAAACAGATTTTCATCTCCCCCCTCATATCATGGATTCTTCATAAAATGCAGTCCTTCATGGGCAAGAGAAATGAGGTACAAGTTTGCTTTCTTGATGAGGCCTAATGCTTAGGATATCTCACACTTGGAAGGTGTAATGGATAGAGTTTTGGACTCAGTGCTAGGAAGACTTAATTTGGGCTCCTGCTGTGAGACCCTGGTCAAATCAATTACCCTCTCATAGCTTTGATTTCCTCTTCCATAAAAACAGAGAGAGTAAATAGTGCCCTCTTCTTCCTCAGGCATAATGAGGATGTCATGAGATATTTTAGAGAATCAACATGTTACTTAAAAGTATTATATGTGAGCAAATTAGACAGTTTTATATAGCTATTATTATTATTATCTTTGGAAGAATCCCTAAACTTAATGATGCCCAAGAAATCTTTTCTCACAGCTCTCCATATAGCCTTTTAGACTGAAATTGTCCAGAAAACCAAGATTTCTCTGATTCTTTGCACCAGAATTTGGGGTTCAGGAACACTGTCCTTGAATACCTCTCTTAAGCACACAGCAAGCTGCATGCCTCCATGCTATGTGTCTACCCAAAGGCAGTCGTTAGTTACTCCAGGAGTAGAAAAAGCCTCTTTCCTTCCACCATACTCTAGGAGAAAAGGTGGGAGAAAAGGATGAGAGAAGGCTGTTTTGTCTTTTATCCTGCAAGCTGATTCAACTGCACTCATCAAGGAAGTACTCCTGGTAACTTACCTTACATTTCTATGCTATTTACAATGGTCTGAAAAAACCCATTAGCCTTTCTGTCTCCCATCAAAAGCAATCTCCCTTCTGAAGCCACAAATATCCGTTTCTCTGCTAGGCTGCCCCAATAACTTCTTAGTACAGTCTTTGATTTCATGGTCTGACATGCAGTTGCTTACATTTTGTCTGCTATTTGATGGATCTTATAATGGAAGGTCTTGGCTTTAAAGTTGAAAGGATCTTGGAGAGACCACAGTATTCAACCCTTTCATTTTGGAAAATAATAAAACAGGCAGCATTTATTAATTGCATATTTTATACCAGGCACTGTATGACTCCCAGATGAAGAAACAGAGGTTCAGAGTTCCCTTTGGTCCTTTTTCTGCTCTCAGGAACTTTCAAAAAAAGGGCCAGCTCTATAACTGACTTTTTTTTTTTTTCGACAGTTGGCAAGGTTATTCTGATACTAGGTAACCTGAGCTGACATTCAAACTCAGGTCCTCTAAGTTCAAATCTAATATTCTGTCCAGTGCACTCACCTGCCAGTAAATTTCTCTTTTCTAAATGACATGGAAATTTCAGCTACTTTTTTTAATTGCGTGAAAAATGTTTTAGAGATCTCTTCTAAAAAAATCTGATATGGCTGGTGACTGCCATATTCTAGCAGGTAAATGCCGAGGGGAAAGTAGGAGGAATGTTAGTGGGACTAGCAATGGCTCAGATTCTAGCCTGTCCAATGTTGCTTGGCTCTAGCTTCATTCATTTAGAATTTTCTTCTTCAAGCTCCCTCTGCTTGAGATATCGGGGGGGGGGGGGGGGGAAGGGGGGAAGGCGGTAGGCCAATTTTCCTATTGTTTATAGAACATTTTAAGAAACTCTTGTTTTCAGCTGTTAAGCTCTATGGCAGATTGAATTACTAAATTATTGTATATCTATGGTCCAGGGTCTGATGTATCTAGGCATGTAGTCTCTATTAAAAGAAGCTACTGTTGTAAGCAAAAGAAAATCTCCATGTTCATCCTTCCCACACACTTCCTCCTTAAATCCTCAACCACTAACTTCTTTGTTTAATGTGTGTCTATGTTGGGAGCTATGTTAATAGAGGCAGTTTCTCATCTATCTCTGAACCCCTAGGGAGCAAACAATCTCAAAGGGAGGTCTATGTTCAGATGAATTCCCAGAGCCCTGAGCCAGAGGAATAAAATGGCCCACAGTGAATAACTCTACTTGGAACCAAGACTTTCTATTTCTCCTTCATTCATCACAGTTTGCTCCCAGTACTTCCTGTATCCATCCATTGGCCAAAAACAGTGGCGATCTCTCTGGGGTAAGGAAAGGGGAAAGCAGAGTTTTGGCAATGAGATCTGATTTTTAAAAGACATTTTCTTGATTACTTTCATCTTTCTCTCAGAGTCATTTCAACTCCCTGTGTTGGACCTTCTTTTATGACAAGTAAAAATAACAAAACATCCTCTATAGACAATAAATATGACAATGTATGTACCATTATATTCTCATAGGCCCCTACCTGCATAACTAATTTTGAGACCCTTCTAATTTCATCACCATTTTAGTCATTCTTAAATGACCACAGGAAAAAAAAAACTGCTCTGAAGAGCTGAAATCAAAGGAAACCATTATTCCCGTAATCACGAAATAAAAAGTGAGAAAGGGTAATTTTACATCGGAAAAGGGGGAGAAAATTGTTTTTAATTATTCCCAAATGAGCAACCACCCCGAACTTACATTTCCAATAGGAATGCAAAGCATATGAACACTAAGGCACTCACATTTTTCTCAATAAAAGCTCTTGGAATATGTTCAATTAAAATTCCCTCAATGGCTAATCTCTTCCTACGAGTTTAGAGAAAACTGGTTTCTTTCCCCTTTATAAGCTTCCCAAGTTATTCTTGATTTCAATTCATCTTATCATAGATTTAGAGTGAAAGGGACCTCTGGAGATTCTCTAGTCTGACTCTCTCCTTATGATATATGAAGGAATATTGAGGATTTTTTCCTGGCCAAAATAATGCTGCAAAGTCTGTTTGGTTTGATGTAATTTGGCCAGTGAAAAACATTAGTCTCACTACCCATAAGACCAGATAATAGGCCAGGTGGTCTGGGGATGTTGACCTGAAGCCAGAGCCAAAGGCAGCCTCTTTAGTACCTAAATCTTCAGCTGTGGATATCTAGTAAATAGAACAGACCCACAGAGCCAAGGGACAGCTTGAGCCATCCACCAGTTCGAAATTGGGGCAAGAGAGCAGTAAGTTTTAAGTATGCTGAATAATTCTAGAGAAAATCACAAAGCCATATTGACCAGATAGATAATGATGTATGTTATATAATCTCAATTGGACTTTTATTATAACAAAGTAAGTCTGACACTTTCCTAATAAATTCACTATCTATTCATTTCTCCTCAAACTTCCCATGGCTTCCCCTCCCCATTATCCTCCCAGTGGAGAACCTTATCTCACATTTTACCAAAAATTTTACTGAAAAAAGGTGAGACTATGCACCAAGAGTTCCTTAATGTTCTCTCTTCATCTCTTATTATACAGATATGCTTTGTGCCATGATCTTCCCCTTCACTCATGCCTCACATGAAAAGGTAGCCTTTCTCCTTTCCACTGATTTCATTACATTTCAGTTTCTCTACCAAACTGTCCCCTTTATTATCCTCATTCCCTCACTTTTTTCCAACTTCTTCCTGTCTACCAACACTTCCCTATTGCTCTACAAATATGTCTACCTCTTTTCTATCCATAAAAAATCTGTTTATCCCCATCATGTGTCATCCAGCCATTCTCCTATCTTCTGTGACTAAACTCCTTGGGAACTTGCTCTACAAATGGTACCTCCACATCGTTTAGCCTCATTCTCTTCTTAACTCACAATAGTAGAGCTCCCAATCTCATCCAACCAGAATGGTTTTCTTCATCATCATCAATGATCTCTTACTTGGGCAAATTAAATAGACTTTTTCCATCTCCATTCTTCTTGACCACTCTGACACCATCAATCACCCTCTTATTCTTGATACTCTCTTCTCTCTGGGTTAACTGGACTTAGTGTCTCTCACTCTAATTCTTTCCTCAGTCCAAACTTTCCTATTACTGCCAAGGGCCCTACCATCCTCTGAGAGTCCTAGACTCACAACCTAGGTGTTCTCTTTGACTCTTCACTCTCTATTAACCCTCACATCCAATCTGCTCCAAGTCCTGTTAATTTGACCTTTCTAATGTCTCTTATATATACTTTCTTCTCTCTTCTGACAGTGTCATCAACTTGGTGCAGGCCCCCTGCATCACCTCATGGTTAGAGTATTACCACAGTCTGCTTGGTTGGTCTTCCTGACATGTTTCTTGCCACTACAATCCCTCTTCCACTCAGCTGTCAAAGTGCATTTATATTCACTATCCCCATTGCCCAGAATGTCTTTCTCATGTCTACCTTCTGGTTTCCCTGGCTTCCTTAAAGTCCAAAATAGGAAGCCCACTTTGTACAAGAAGCCTGTTCTATTCTGCATTAATGCTTAGTTCCTTCCCTCTGGTGATTATCACCAGTTCTTCCTGTATTGATCTTGTATTACACATAGTTGTTTGCATATAATTGGGAAAATATTTTCTAATAATTTATTTTGTTTGTCTTCTATTTTATGAAAACTATTTTCGTTTTCTATGTTAGTGATTTGATTTTCTCTTTTTTAAGGTAAGCTCCTCTGGGGTAGATCTAATTTTTCATTCATTTATTCAATCAACAAATGGTTAAGTGCTCTCTATGTTCTAGCATGGATAGAGATTGGAAATAAAAAGGCAAATACAAAACAATCCCTTCCCAAACAGAGCTTACATTCAATTAGGGTAGGTAGGAAACAGGAAATACCCTGAGAAATAAATATGAAATGCTGCTGAAGAAGTAATTTCATCAGAGTAGGAAACTTATACCAATGTAGATCTTGGCATCAGCTCAGTGTATGAATGATATAGTAATAGAACACTCAGGAGTAAAGTACCCTGCCTAAGGTCACGTAGTTGGTACAAGTCAGAAGTAGAAATCCTCCAACTTCTAGGCCATATTTTGCCAATATATTATTTTGCAAAGTAATTCATTTTTTATGGGAAGGCAGAAAGGAGAGGATTAATCTAGTACCTACCATGTGCCAGGCACTATGTGTTAAGAACTTTAAAAAGACTTATCCCATTTGATCGTCACAACAATGTTTCAAGATAAGTGCTATTATTATACTCATTTTATAGCTGATGAAAGTGAAGTGAATGGAAATTGAGTGGCACAGCTAGTAGGTATTTGAGACTAGATTTGAAGGTGAATCTTCCACACTCTTGGTTCAGAAGTCTATTCTCCAAGCCACAACATGCTTATAAATGTCCCCAGTTAGCAGTACAGCTGGGCATCTAGGTAGCACAGTGGATAAAGTGTTGGGTCTAGAGTCAGAAACATTCATCTTCTTGAGTTCAAAGCTGAGCTCTGTGACCCTGAACAAGTCATTTAACTTTGTTTGCCTCTGTTTCCTCATCTGCAAAATGAGCTGGAGAAGGAAACAGTAAGCCACTCCAGTATCTTTGTCACGAAAACCCCAAAATGGGTCATGAAGAGTCAGACACGACCAAAAGCTAGTAAACAACAAGACCGGTATAACCCTCAGCACATGGGGATATAAAATGCAGTTATGATTTTACTGACAGAAAACTCCAGGATAAGGAAATTCCCTCCACCATTGCAGGTTGACATACTCTTTGCAACATGGAATCTTGGAGAACAGCCCAGAGCACTGAGTGGTTAACTGATTTGTCCAGGCTTAAGTGGTCAATGTGTGTCACACTTGAACTTGGGTCTTCCTTGCTCTAAGACCATCTCCCTCTCCATTCTGCCTGCCTCACCATGTATACCTGTGAAAGGCTTTCTGATTACAAGTGAATTAATATGGAAGTAAGGGCTTGAATATTCCCTGGGGTGGTCTCACCACACGTTATCAAGCCAGCTGACATGGTCCAATTCAGCAGACTGCTTTGGTAAATGACATACTCACTTCAGCAAATTTTCTCTCTCAGAATTTCCAAGATAGTGGCCATAGTGTAATTTTCTACAGATAGGAAAGATGAAATGCAATCAAATAGCAATTTTACCACTTGGTCTCAGTGATACAATTGTTTAGTTGAAGCAAAGGAATGGGGAGCTGGAGTTCCAACCTGACACAGGGATGCTTCCAAGCATCACTAGGGCTTGCCTTCATTCAACCAGTCACTAGTTATCTATATTCAGAGTTCATTTTCTTATGTTTGCCATTATCTCTCCCTCTCTATAACACAATTAATCAACAAACATGTATTAAAAAAACCATTGCAGAATGTACCAGCTAGGTGATCCAGTGGATACGGTGCTAGGTCTGGGATCAGGAGGACCTGGGTTCAAATGTGACCTCAGACACTGCTTAGCTGTGTTACTCTGGGCAAGACACTGAGTTGAGAGGAGAGGAAAGATGGTCAAACTTGAAATTTAAGATCATATTGATTTAGACAATTTTTTGCCTTTCCTTGTATCCCTAGGCTCAGTCAAGTGCCTGGAACATAGTAGACACTTAATAATGACTTCTTGTTTACTTGACTTATAAAGTTTTTCTGGTTTTCTTTTTCAGTTGCAGAGGGAGATAAGATGGAGAGAAAAAGAAATGCTTGTTAACCGAAAACAAAATTTCAAATTGCCTACCTGTACTAGGCAGGAGGTATGCAAAATCACAGAAGGAAAACAGAGTCATTCTCTGTTACCAGTGTAACAGAGCTGGTATATCAGCTGTGTTGGGCATTGAATGCCTCAACATCTCTTGACTTCCCATACATCTTTCCAACAAACTCCTTATCTGGGAAGTGAGAGGTGAAAACTGCACTTGACAAGATTGGGAGGTAATTATTACAGTAGTTCACCAACTCTTAGATAAAATTGGAAAGAACCTCAGGTGATATTAGGTTGAATCCATATTAATCCATCAATCAGTAGACATTTTTAAGTAGCTAATTGGGTAGCTAGGTGGCTCAGTGTCTAGAGGACTAGACTTGGAAGTAGGAAGACTCATCTTCAAGAGTTCAAAATCCAGACTAAAGATATTTTCTAGCTATGTGACTCTGTGCAAGCAATTTGACTTTGTTTGCCTCAGTTGCTCATCTGTAAAATTAGCAGGATAGGAAATATCTTTACTTAAGGATATTTAAGGATATTAAGGAAATAAACTTAATGATCCCATCTCAGAAGAATAAATTGAATAAACCATTAAAAAACTCCCCAAGAAAAAATCCTCAGGACCAAATGGATTTACAAGGGAATTCTATCAAACATTTAGAGAACAACTGATCCCAATACTATACAAATAATTTGACAAAATAAGCAAAGAAGGAATCCTACCAAATTCTTTTAATGACACAAATATGATACTGATACCTAAGCCAGGAAGATCCAAACACAGGAAGAAAATTACAGACCATTTTCCTCAGTGAATATTGATGTAAAAATCTTAAATAAAATACTGTAGCAAAGAAATGACAGCAATACAGTACAAGGATTATTCATGGTGACCAGGTGGGATTTAAACCAGGAATACAAATCTGGTTTAATATTAGGAAAACTATCAGCATAACTAACCATATCAGTAACCTAACAGAAATAACATGATTTTCTCAATAGATGCAGAAAATGCCTTTGATAAAATACAAAACTCATTCCTATTGAAAACACTAGAAAGTAAAGGAATAGAAGGGCCTTTCCTAAAAATAATAAACAGTATATATTTAAAACCATCAGCAAACATCATCTGAAATGGGAATAAATTAGAAGCCTTCTCTATAAGATGAGGAATGAAACAAGAATGCCCATTATTAGAAATATTTTTAATAATGTATTAGAAATGCTAGCCTGAGCAATAAAAGAAGAAAAAGAAATTGAAGGGGTTAGAGGAGGCAATGAGGAAACTAAACTATCACTCTCTGGTGATGGTATATTCAGAGAATCCTAAAAAATGAACTAAAAAAACTAATTTACAATTAATAACCAGCAAAGTTTCAGGATACAAAATAAACCCACATAAATTATCAGCATTTTTACCTATCTCCAACACATCTCAGCAGCAAGAATTAGAAAAAGAAATTCCATTTAAAATCACTTCTAGATAATATCAAATATTTGGGAATCCATTTGCCAAGACAAACACAAGAATTATATGAACACAACTACAAAATACTTTCTACACAAGTAAAGTTAGATTTAAACAATTGGAAAAAACATTAATTGTCCATGGATAGAAAAAGCTAGTATAATAAAAATGACAATTATACCTAAATTAATTTATTTATTCAGTGCCATACCAGCCAAACTACCAAAAACTATTTTATAGAACTAGGAAAAAATAACAAAATTTACTGGAAGAACAAAAGATCAAGAATATCAAAGGAATTAATAAAAAATGGGAAGGAAGGTGGCTTAGCAGTACTAGATCTTAAACTATACTATAAAGCAGTAATCATAAATTACTAGCTAAGAGAAAGAATGGTAAATGAATGGAATAGATTAGGGATAGATGAAGTGATCTAGTGTATGAGAAAAGAAAAGATCCCAGCTTTTGGGATAAGAACTCACTATTTGACAAAAACTGCTGGAAAAACTGGAAAACAGAATGGCAAACATTTCTCACACACTATACCAAGATAAGTTCAAAATGGGTGTATGATTTAGACATAAAGGATGATATTATAAGTAAATTATGGAAACATAGAATAGTTTAACCGGCAGATCTATGAAGAAGGGAAGAATTTATGACCAAACAAGAGGCAAAGAGCATTATAAGACATAAATTGAGTAATTTTGACTATATAAAATTAAAAAGATTTTGTATAAACAAAACCAATGTAACCAAGTTTAGAAGGGAAACAACAAACTGGGGAGAAAAGTTTTGTAATGAATTTCTCTGATAAAGGTCTCATTCTCAATATAGAGAACTAAGTTAAATTCATAAGAATACAAGTCATTCCCCAATTGAAAAATGGTCAAAGGATATGAATAAGTTTTCAGATGAAAAAAATCAAAGCTATCAATAATCATATAAAAAATGTTCTACATCCCTCTTGTAAAATGAGCTAGAGAAGGCAATGGCCAATTGCTCTAGGACCTTTGCCAAAAAAAAAAAATAAATAAAAATGACTCAGCAATCAAAGAACCAATACATAAGATCTGGGCACTCTTCTAAATGCTGGACATACATAGGCAACAATGAAAGAATTCCTGAAGAGGACAATCCTATTCAATAGTAGGAGATTCAACTTTTGCTTGATAAAAGCTAAAAAGGAAGGCCTGGCTAATCCCAAGGTGGCCCATTTTATTATGAGATAGCTTCTCATTCTGTACACATGCCCTTACATTGAGCACAAATCTGTGCCTCTACCCCCTTCAGGGACCTCTATTGAGTTTTCTGTCCATTGAGGTCTGCAAGTATATTTTATAGGCATTGTCTGGTCATAGTTCCTTCACCTTGTACTAGAAGTTATACTGAGAAATGGATGGAACTCTGTGTCTGGATCCAGGAAGCTGGATCAAATTCTTCAAATTCTTCCTCAGAAATTCACTAGCTCTGTGATCTTGGGCAAGTCACTTAATCTTGGTCTGCTTCAGTCTCCTCAATTGTAAAATGGGGATCATACTAGCACTTACTTCTCAGGACTGTTATAAGGATCAAATGACAATATTTGTAAAGTATTTAGCATTGTACCTGGCAAAAAGTAGGTGTTTAATAAATGATTCTGAAGCTAGAATGGCAGCATCCACCCTGTACTGGTAGCCGATCAATGACTCTATAGGCTATACCCAGGGTACAGGGAGCAGCCAGGTATTCCAAAGCAAATATGCAGAACTTCTAGTTGTCATTGAAGAGCTAGGGAAAGAGATCAGACCCACATAGGCAGGGAGCAAAGGGGACATGGAGAGGTTGAAGCAAGGCTTCATTCATACTAGAGGATTAGTCCCGGAATGCCTGGCAGAGGCTGAAAGAAAAGCAAGATCCTACTTCAACTCCAGAATTTTCCATTTCTTTGTGAAGAAGAGTAAAACTAATTTGAAAATATTTCACACGTTGAGATTTGGGTTTAGTCTTTCCCCTTTTCTTTCTCCTGTCTCCACCACACAGTCCAAAAACAACAGAAAAGACAATTTTGCAGTTAAGATTTGCATTACTAGTAATTAGGAACAACCTAGCTTACTTCTGTTTTTTAGCACTGAGACCCAGAAAATAAATGTAGAAAATTCTGCTTCTGTCATTGCAAACTATATTTTACTGCCCTGCTAACCTGCTCACTCCAAATCTTAAAATTTTCTTCCTTTTGTTCTTCTTTGCACTTTTTCCAGAATCTCCAATAACTCTTAAGACTTTTTTCACATGTCAAAGCTAACTACAGCTTCTATCTGGCAGTTTGGTATCTCTCAGTGAAGGCCACACGATTAGACCTTACTTTAAAAAAGATCATAACTCCCCCCCCCCCCAGGGGGAGCAGTATGAGCATTTGCATGATTGTGCTTTATATTTAAATGCATGTTATAAATACAGAGGACTGATCAGTCGGAAAAATTAACAATCCAGATAGTTACCATTAAGATGAAGATTTCAGGTTGAATATGCCATAGAATGACTGAGAAAAACATCGGGTTAAATGACTAAAACTGTTACACACATCTTTGTTTGTATTTATTACTTGATGAAATAAAGCTTATTTTCAGCAACCAAAAAAAAGAAAACTAACTAAATAAATGTTTGTTCCCATCTTCTTCCCTCCCCTGTACTTGTACAAGTGACTTTTGGAACCTGAGCTCACTAACTACATATTTGTCCTAACTAAATTTCATCTCATTGCTAGAGAGAGCATTTATTAAGTACTATGTCCCATTTCATATATATATATATATATATATATATATATATATACTTAATTATAATACATGTAATTATCATACATGTACTGAAAGGTGCTTATCAGTCATTCAACAAGCAATAATTTTTTTCTTTTGTCTTTTTTAACTGTTAATTATTATTAGCACCCTTTTTGAGGTTGATCCCTCTTTAACTTTCATCCTTTTAAAAAATTGTATTTGTTACATTAAAGTTCCCAAGTATATCCTTCCCTCCATTCCCTCCCTGCACTACAGAAGGCATCATTTGACAAAATTTTATACGTATATAAAACTATATCTTGCTTGTTTCTATTGATTGGTTCTTTCTCTGGAGGTGGACATACACAAGTTATTCTTCAAACAATATTTCTGTTTCTGTATAAGATATTCTCTGTTTCTTTTGCTCTTTATCAAACACCTACTATGTGCTAGATGAATTAAATATGGTCTATTATTTGAGCCTGCTGAGATCTTTCAGGACCTCGATACTGTTATCTATTCCATTAGCTATGCCCCTCAGTTTCATTTCATCTACAAATTAGGCAAGAGTGCTTCCTTTGACTTTATTGGAATGACAACATAGTAAACATTTTCAAAATACTTTCAAGTTTGTGAAAGGGTTTACATAGATTATTTCATTTGACTATCAAGAAATCAGTGAGATATGCTATAGGAATTTTTTTTCCATTTTACAGATGAGGAAACTGAGGCTCATAATGGTTAAACTAACCCCTGGATATAGTCACATAGCTAATACAAATCAGAAGTATTCAAACTTAGTTCTTTCTCAGTCTTTTGTCAGTGTTCCTTCCATGCCATGTTGCCACTCTTCACACAAATCATTAACAAAGACATTCAACAGTATGGGGCTTAGACCTGATCATTTCACAGAGGCATGTGAGTCTGAGCTAAAATGGACCTCAGAGACCATTTAGTTTGACCCAATCTAGATGAGAAAACAAAGCCAGACAAATGATGTGACTTGCCCAAGACTACACAGCCAATTAAGAGACCAAACTAGGTGGTGGTTGTTGTCAATCTTTGTCTCTTTGTTAGACTTTTATCTTTATCTGACTTTAGATCCATTGTTCTTTGCCAATGGATCAATATTCCCTTTTTCTTCATCACTGTGACCAGATCTTAACTTGGGGAAGAATAGAAGAAAGAGCCCTAAGCTGAAGATTGGTAGAAATCCCTGATTACACCCAAACTTCAAGAAATGGTGATAATCCACAATAATCCCAAAGCAAAGGACATATATTTTCTCATCTGATCCTCATAACACACCCTAAAGAAGGGCTGCTTTCATTGTCTATGGTTTAGAAGATGAGCTGAGAGAGGTGAATGGATTTGCCCAAGGTCACCCAAGTGATAAGCAACTGAGGCAGGATTCAGAATCCAGTCAAATTCAAGTTTAGCTCTGAATCCACTGCACCATCTATCTTGATTTGCATGGGAATCCAACAGGATTTAACTTCAGGCAGTCAACAACAAGGAAATCAGAGGGATCCTGACTTCATCCCTAGTTCCTTCCTTAATCCCACTCATCTGTAAATCAATTTATCAGAGTGCCAGAGGTTGTTTGAATCTATTTCCAACTTCACTTTTCCTACTCAGCCTCAGTTTCTTCCTCATGAAAGTCGATATCATCTTTAAGATTTTTTCCTGATCTTAGATTCTCTGATTTTGTACCTACTGATGCCCAATACCCGATCTTGGAGGGAACAGTCCATTATAGATTCAGAAGCAGTCCATGACAGACTGATTAGTGGCCATAATGCAACCTGCAGTACTAAGGAGATGAAGAATTTAGTGCTATGAGAATGATAAACTTCTATATGTCCAAACCTTTTCGTCATTTTCTGACTCTAGTAATCAGAGAGAGATTTTATGTGAAAGCGGAAAAAGTGGAGGAAATTTTAAAAGGGGAAAAAATAAGGGATTGGAGGTAGGACCCCGAACACAAAAGAAAGAGGGTTATGTGTTTAGATTTTTTGCTTCTTGTCTTTCATGGTAAAGAGTTCTTTTTAAGACAATAAGTATCCTTTCCTTACAAGAATATATGGCCTATTGAGGAATAGTTATGATTACTATAGTAATATTAGTAATTATTAAATAAGCAATTATAATTAATATATTCTATTCCATATAATATATGCCACTATAATAAGTATAATATATCTGTTAAATAGTGATGGTAATGATTTTTTAAGTAAGTGATATTTAACATTCCATTTCAAGGTTTACACAGAAAATTACACACATTATCCCATGTTACTGAAATAATAATTCAGGAGATTTTTCATTGTTCAATCATTTCAGTTATGTCCAGCTCTTTGAGTCCCTATTTAGAGTGTTTTTGGCAGAGATGCTGTAGTGGGTTGCCATTTCCTTCTCCAGCACATTCTACAGATAAAGAACTGGGGCCAAAAGAGTTAAGTGACTTGCCCAGGGTCATACAGCTAGAAGTAGGTAAGGTCAGATTTGAACTCAGGAAGATGAGCCTGCACTATATTCACTGTGCCACCTGTCTTCCCTAATTCTAAAGGCAGGTGCCACTTTAAATGTCATTGTCCAGGTGAAGGAGTTTAAACTCACATTCAGAGAGATGAAAGAATGTGTCTGGTCACATAGCTAATTAATATCAAAGGTGGGATTTGAATTGACATCCTCCGAGTCCAAGTCTGACACTCGATCTAGCAGACCATCCTCTTTAAGAGCTTACTTAAGAATACCTGTAATCAATTAATAAGCACTACTCTGTTCTATACATTGTGCAAAGTGCAAGGGATATGCTCAAGAAGGTCACATTGGAACTATGGAGGCCATCTACTACAATATCCTCATTTTATAGAAGAAAAAAACTTATGCCCATGGAGGAGAATAAAAGACCTATCCCAAATCTGCTAGGGAATAAGGTATCTGATTTCATAGCCAGCTCTCATCCCACTACCACAATACCACCATGTTATTCATCACTACCAAAACAGATGTAACAGATGTGTAGAAATAGTGTGATTTACTGAAATCCTCTTCTTGGACTGCCACCATGTCTTGAAGAAGTTCCTAGATTCTCGAAGGCTCTTTTACTAGAAGACATGCTCTGGAAGAGCATCTCGAATTATAGAATAACAGGACTGATATTTGTACAGAACCTTCAAGGTCAAATTCCCAAACTATCAGTTTACAAATGAGCAAACTGAGGCTTGGGATCTTTGTAGGGACTCTTGTCAACCCAGAGATATATTCTAACAAATCAAGTTTCTTCAACTTCAGCGTAAACATTATTACAAATTTTTTTATTATCTTCAAACCAGTATTGCAGAGAAACTCTTTAAAATACACTTATCACCTGCTTTTCTCCAATACTAACAGAGAAATAAATCCTTCTGAAGTGAATAGAAGAGATGTCTATAATTTTAATTTAGGAGGTACTCATTTATCACTAGGGACTGTTCCTTTGGAATATGCAGCATTCAGTTTGTATCATGCAAATGCATGATCATTTCCCAGTTTTAAGTACTATTTTCATGGTCATGTTTATTTAGGAAAAATTATCCATGAAATACAGATAAAAAGGCAGGCGTCAATTCAGCAAATTACAGCATTCATAACTGAGTGTTTGTTCCTTCTCAGTAATCACTAACAGTGTGAAAGGAAGCCATCATACAATAGAGTGTTGAATAGGCATTTTATAACTCTGTAACAACAACCACAAACCACTCCTGAGACTTGCCAGCCGTTGGAGACTCAGAAGGTAGGGAAGAATGGAACATGATAGCCAAAGGATTCCAGAGAATGGTAGGAAAGAAGGTTTGGAGAGAATAGAGGCAAGAAGGACATATTACAGGAGTTAGGGACATGATGCCCTTGTGATCTGGGAAATTCATGTAAAATTTTCTGCCCTTCCCTTTCTTCCAGGGCTGAAGCTTGATTTTTTCCTTTTTCTATTATGGAGTGTTTACAATAGTTTATTGTAAATTTTTGCTTAAATACTTGGTCAATATTATACAATAAAATAAATATATTTTATGCATTTCTAAGTTTTTAAACTTTTCCTGTGGTACCTGTTAACCTTCGTGGGTTGTTTGAGGATTCCAAAAAATTCTCATTTGATTTCTCATGTCAATCCACAATTTGAAAAACTGATGTGGAAGAGATACTTATATATGGTTTAATAGGATTATCAGTCAGGATGAGAATTCAGACCCTCTGGCTCCAGAGTTAGGGTTTTTCTTCTCTGTAATGCATGTCATTAAGTTTAATTTGAATTCTTTGTAGAAGAGAGAGACAGGGTGTCTCAGTGGAAAGAGTATAAGATATGGAGTCAAGAAGATGTAGGTTGAAATTCTATCTGAGATATTTAATAAACTGTATAACAATTTTCAGTTCACATAATTTAGAGGGGAAGAGAATGGGAGTGAGAGATAATGAATGTTCATAGAAGTAATTAATTTGAAAAACAATTCATTTAAATTTTCCTGAGCTTCAAGTAACTTTCCAAGACTGTGTTGTGCTGAGCTGTGGTCTTGAAATGTCATTGATTGGGTTAGCATCCCAGTCAGTGGGATGGAACTGCTCCTAAATGTTAGAGAAACAGATGGAGCATAAGAATTCAAGCAAGCTGGTGCTAATTGAAATTGTCAAAATGATCAACCTGATGTGGAGAATGATAATTGAATGGCATTCTTTGTGTATTGGTAACAGAAGACAGCAAGATATATCAGAACAAAGCAAAAATAATCAATACTCTACCTTTAGAAAATGCTTCAGTGCAGATAGCAATAACTCCCAAAGTGGATGGATCAGGAGCATTTGCTAAATGCACTGCAGACATGAACTCTTCCATTAGGCACCACTGTTAAATCAAGGCAAATTTGGAACCAAATTTTTAACAGTTATAGGCAAAAGTTTTGCTCTAATAGCCAACAATGTCCTCAGCTCCAAATTACAAGATAATGTAGTTTAGGTAAATAATTAGAATGAACTTTATTCTTAAACAAAGATTCAATCATAAAAGATCCAAGGATAAATTACATGAGGTCTATGAACTTGGAAAGGAAAAGAAATATTTTTACTAACTTTTGCTTTCCTTTATAATCCATATATTTTGTTTCAGGCATTTACAAATAATATTACGAGAAGGGTTCATTAAACTATCAAAAGGGCCAATAACACAGTCTGAGAACTCTTTATGAAAGAAGAAAATATGTTGCTACTAGCAACTTATTGAACCTGAAGTGAGAAAAGTTGATGAGTTCAACATCACTGAAATTGCAACTTGATGCAAACTCAAAGAATTATGCCTAACAATAAAAGAGAAGACAAAAAAAGCACTCGAGATTCAAATGACTTTGCAAAGGAGATGGGTATGCTTAATGTTGGAATTTTGAAAAAATGCATTATGCGTTCGAAGTAGTACCAAAATAGAGCTATTCCAAAAAGTGATTGGTATAACCATCACAGTAATAGTCTCTTCTAGTATTTGAGTGCAGGTGTGAGATCATTTCAGGAAGATATGCATTCACTAGTATATGAGTAGCCATTATAGTGGTAAAAATGAGAAGAAGAAATTTGCCCTATAATAGGAATGCCCCCACTTCTTTCAGGTACCAAAAACTACAAAGCAGAAGCAGTTTGGGAGAGTCATTGACACAGACTGGAAGTTAACTTTGTTATCCAATGGTTGTTGTTCCGTCATTTTTCAGGTGACTCTTCATGACCCCATTTGGGGTTTTTACTGCAGAGATACTGAAGTGCTTTGTCATTTCCTTCTCCAGCTCAGATGTCATTTCTTTCACTAGATCTATAGATGATAAAACTGAGGCAAACAGGGTTAATGATTTACCTAGGGTCACACAAAGCTAGTAAGTGTCTGATAGATTAGAACTCAGGAAGATGAGTCTTCCTCATTTCAGAATAAACACTCTATTCACTGTGCCACTTTTCTGTCAAATTTCATGCAACAGAAATATATAAGTGCTATATTATCCAGCCAATGGAATTTAGCTCTCTAGACTGAAAGCAAAAGTTGAAAGATTATGGTGATAGGGGCAGCTAGTTAGCCAGTGGTAGAGAGCCAGTCCTAGAGACAAGAGGACCTGGGCTCAAATCTGGCTTAATTTCCTTCTTAGCTATATGACACTGGGCCAGTCACTTAACCTAATTTCCTTGTCTTTTCTGCTCTACTGCCGGAATGAATACTGAGTATTGGTTCCAAGACACAAGGAAAGGGTTAAAAAAAGATTACAGTGATATAGGGAATAAGGGAGGCTAAGTTAAAAGACATTCAGTATCAAACAAAATCCTTACTACAGAGGTGTGCGAGACAAATCAAAGGTCAGAGAATGCCCAAGAAAGAAAGAAGAGGAATCAAATTTCTGGTTTTCTACATAACTACAAGAAATTCAACCAACAAAAACAAAAGTTTGCATGAAAGAAACAGTAACTGTGTACCACATTAAGAAAATCCAAGTCAGAAGTTACATTGAAGTTAGTTTCAGACACAACCAGGTGGTCTAATGGATAGAATATTGGACCTGGAGTCAGGATATCTTGAGTTTAAATCTGGCTTCAGATCCTTACTAGTTAGGAAGAGATTGAATTGTCCAGGGTCTCATAATTCATTTTCTTCCTCTTTGAAATGAGGATATTAACAGTACCTACTTCTCAGGGTTGTTCACTGGGTAAAATGAGATAGATGTAAATTGCTTTGCAAATCTTAAATGGCCACATAAATGCTAGATATTGTTGTCATCATTATTAAAACTTAATCAGGAGGATATTATTTAGAGCTCTAAGTCCTCCACAAAAAATGGAAGGTCAGAGACAGATAAATCCATTATCATTGGTGCAAATATTTCTTCTGTGAGTCATTGGGGGTAATTGGAGTTAACCTCCAAACCACAAACTGGTGCTATTGTGAATCAAGTCCCGGGAGGATATGTAGGAGAACTCTCAGCTTATTACCTTTGCTCTGAGATGGATTTGTCTGGGATTCAGCTTTGGCCCTTTTGGGTAAGAAGCATATAAACCTAGTTCAAAGATGTTGGCAAAGAGCTCCTCTGGTCTCAGGAAACTTTCTTACAGACTGCCTTCATCTTCTCATGGGCTGCTTTTCTCTGCTTTTTCTGCCATGTTGATGTTTGCTTTGATCTGAGAGTCTCTAAATATAATTTTGATCATAGATTTTAATCTGGAAGAGACCTTTGAGATCATCGCATTGAAAAAGGTGAGGAAATTGAGGCAGAGAGAGTTTAAAGGACTTGTAAGGTCACATGGCTAGTTAAGTGAGGCAGGATTTGAACTCAGATCTTTCTGATTCCCAGTGTTTTCTCCAAGCTGCTTAACCGCTGAATTGTAAATCTAAAAACTTAGACTCTCAGGGGCCCATTGACTTGGATATAGAACCCTGCCAGTCACTTTTTTCTCAGTGTTATATGAACCAATAAAAGGTATTTTACCAACTTCATCTCAAGTAAATATCTGATCTCACCTTTTTTTTTAAACAGAAGATAACATACATATAGAACTGAATGATGAAACTATCAGTGACTTCTCCAAACATACACCAATTGCATGTTTACATATACTAAGTAATCGCAGCTTGTATCTTTTATATAATCAGTAAATACTTACAAGAAAATGACATATTGGCCCAGGATCAAAAAACAATGAGCCAAAAAGTCCCAGAGGCGTAAAGTACAACTTGTAATCAATGCAATCGTTACTTTAAAAGCTGCCAGAAAGCATTGGAACATATCTGTTTGGTGACTATGCTGAATAACTTTGACTCAATTCTATGCCAAGGGCTTATTCATTTACTGTGGATATTTAAAGTAGACAGCAGTAGAGAGAAAACACCAGAGTATTTGAAATCCATATGAAAAATGGTTCTTTATTAAAATAACAGTAAACCCCAGAAACATAATAAGATCTAAAAACATTGCTAAAGTTCTGAACAAATAAGCAACTTTTATAGATTTTGCTTTGTTTTGTAGATACAGAAGAGTTCATGATGGTAACTAAAGTTTCACACATCAAGGCAAAAATTAGAGGAGAGAAATTCATAAGAAGGGGTAGATAACCACTTGATCCAGTCATAGCACTGTTAGGTTTGTACTCCAAAGAGATAATAAGGAAAAATACATGTACAAGAATATTCATAGCTGCACTCTTTGTGGTGGCAAAAAATTGGAAAATGAGGGGATGCCCTTCAATTGTGGAATAGATGAACAAATTGTGGTATCTGTTGGTAATGGAATACTATTGTGCTCAAAGGAATAATAAAGTGGAGGAATTCCATGGAGACTGGAACGACCTCCAGGAATTGATGCAGAGTGAAAGGAACAGAACCAGGAGAACATTGTACACAGAGGGATACACTGTGGCACAATCGAATGTAATGGACTTCTCTACTAGCAGTAATGTAATGATCCAGGACAATTCTGAGGGACTTATGAGAAAGAACGCTATCCACATCCAGAGAAAGAACCATGGGAATAGAAACACAGAAGAAAAACAACTGCTTGATCACATGGGTTAATGAGAATATGATTAAGAATGTAGACACTAAATGATCACCCTAGTGCAAATATCAGTAATATGGAAATAGTTCTTGATCAACGACACATGTAAAACCCAGTGGGATTGAGTGCCAGCTATGGGAGGGGTTTAGGGGAAAGTACATGAATCTTGTAACCATGGAAAAATATTCTAAAATCAATTAATTAAAATAAAATTCTCAAAAAAAAAAAGAAAAAAAAAGGAGCAGCTAGCTGGCCCAATAAGTAAAGTGCCTGTCCTGGAGTCAGGAAGACCCGAGTTTAAATTTAACCTCAAATACTTCCTAGCTGTGTGATACTGGACAAGACATGGAATCTTGTTTTCCTCAGTTTCCTCATTTGCCACATGAGCTGGAGGAAAAAATGGTAAACCACTCTAGTATCTTTGCCAAGAAAATCCCAAGTGGGGTTATAAAGAAAGAAATAATTGAATTAACTAAATAACAATTAATAAGAAGTTTTGGGTTCAGGGATCAATGATGATTATTCAAGAAAATGGAAGTAACTATGTAATAAATACATCACTGCATGCTACAAATATTTCACAACCACTGAATACTTGCTGAATCATGACCTGGTCACCAGCATTATTTATTAGAAGCTTCCTAGCTTTCATAAGATAATAGGTGACAAGACCAGATCCAGAAATTTTTTTGAAAATATAACAAAGTATTCTAGAATTAGACGACCATTTCAGACTATAATTAGTCATAGACAATGACTAGATCCCTTGACAATTAGGAAAAACTTTCTTCATACAGGTAACCATACAAATACTCATTATGTTCAAACTATGTGGTATAAAAAAACCTTCAAAATATAGAGACTGAGTAGAAGACTTGAAAATAATGTCAGAACAGGATGAGGTACTAATATTAGCCCCTTCAACCAATCTGGTGTCAAGAGTTGTTCCAAAGATGCTTTCAGCGAGTCTTCAAAAGATAAACTTATATCCTTAAACTTCTTATTAAACATCTAAACATTCAGTTATCTTCCTGTTCATGGGTCTGTAGAACATCAAATATAAAAGAATAGTAGACTCAGAGTTATAAAATGTGAATGTCTTTGGCCCATATTTAATAATATACCACCATTAGGTTTATTTCCTGAGGTGATCAAGGGAAAAGGAAAAGAACGTGTATTTCTAAAAATATTGATATAAGCTCTTTCTGTGGTGGCAAAGAAATGGAAACTGAAGAGATCATTAAGTTAGAGATGGCTGAATGAGAAATGGCATATGTGGCATGTAATCGTAATGGAATAATATTGTGAAATAATAAATGACAATCACAAAAAAGAAAAGATTTATATGAAGTGATGCAAAGTCAGCACAAGGAAAACATTGTACACAGCAACAACAATAATGCATGACGATCAAATGTGAATGATAATTATTATCAACAAATCAAGGATATAGGACAACTCAAAGAGACTCACAACAAAAAAAGAATATCTACCACCAAAGAAGGAACAGATGGAATCTGAATGCAGATTGAAACAAAGCATTCTTTACTTTATTCCTCCATGGATTTTTCTTTAGCATAAAGACTGTATCTTGTTTCACAACATTATGAACAAGAAAACATGTATTATTTGATAATATATGTATATGAGCCAGCCATCTTAGAGAGTGGGGAAAGGTGAGAAGAAGAGAATTTTGTTAAGTTTTTTTTTTAAATTTGGAAAATTTTATTTAATTAATTAATGTAGAATATTTTCCCATTGTTACAAGATTCATGTACTTTCCCTCCCCTTAGTCCTCCTGTAGTGGACATGCAATTCCACTGTTTTTTATTTTAAATTTTTTAAGTTCATTAGTTTTTTTATTGAGTAGAAGAATTTTGAAAATAGGGTTAATGCTTATTATATAAAAAAGAAAAGAATATTCATAAATCATTTAAGAATGCAAATAAAAGAACAAAAGAAAATGTAGAATGGGTCTCAAGACAAGCAAAATTATGTTGAAACTACCATGTTAAATTGAATTATACATGTTTTTAAAGAGATGTATATGAGGGAGATTCACAATTTTATATGTGATCCTCTTTTTTTCTATTCTTTGAATGTGGAAATGTTCGTGTTTGTTCATGCTTATCAAGTTCAGAGTAACAAAAGAGAAAATTTAAATAAAAAAGGATTGGATGGTCATGAATTATTCTCATCTAGTTTTTATATGAATCCAGTCAAAAAGAAGAAAATGAGATTTGCAGCCCTTCAGTTTCAGAAATTGCAGTCATGAGCAACTCTTCATTCTTGGCAAAAATAATGAAATATTTTACCAATTTATTCTCCAGCTCATTTTCAAGATGAGGAAACTAAGCAAACACACTTAAGTGACTTGTCTAGGATTACAGGGTTTTTATTGGAGGCTGGATTTGAACTCAAGTCTTCCTGACTCTAGACCAGGCGTTCTATCCACTGAGAATGAGATAAGTAATAATATTTTGAAATCATAATCTCAACTATCAAATTAGAAATCCCCAGACAACAATATTCAACTCTGCTGTCTGACATAAAACTAGAATGACTGAACCCTTAGGAGAGGAGCTTGAATTAATTTTGAAAAGTAGTTATTTTGCCAGCCTGTTTAATAGTTGATAGAATAATAAATGTAAACGAGCAGGAGGGCAGTATTAGGACTCTTTCTATTTGAACTTTACTAAATAAGGAAGTGATGTTAAGGGGGGGCTGATTGATCTCTGGGCAGGAAGGCAGGAAGCTGTGCCAAAGCCTGATTATACACTTGATTATAAAAGTTAAGATTTGCAAACTACTATACATATGTAATTGAATCCTCACCATAATCTTAAGTGGGTGTTTTGTCTAATTTATTTTATTATACCAACTTTCAAGGCTGGTTAAGTCATTTGCTCAGTCACCTACCTAATAAGTACTTAAGGCAGGATTCCAACTCAGGTCTACTTGACTACATGGGCAGCACCCTAGCTACTATATTTAAAAGTCAGGTTTATTTCATTCTTTATATTTTTAGACCCAGTATCCAGAACATAGGAGCTCAGTAATGCCTTTCAAGAATCCTAACACCTGAATTCAATTTGGCCACCCCTCTTTTATTTAATCTTAGGGTACAACCTACTCTGCAGTACATGTTTCTAAGTTTTGTAAAAACATAAATTTGGGGGATATTTTTCCTTGTAGAAAGAAACTTCTTATCTCTCTTATTCACATCTAGGGAATTAGTTGGGCAAGAATAATTAAATCAGATTAAAGGTTGGTAAATTCTGCTCTGGCTATTAGGAAGGAACTTAAAATAAAAGAACCTACAAACGTCTAAATCAGATGATTATTTAATGAATGAATACCCTATCTCACTTCTTTTTGAAAATTTTATTTAATTAGTTGATTTAGAACATTTTTCCTTGGTTACAAGAATCATATTCTTTCCCTCTTCTAACACTACCCCTTCACATAGCCAATGTTTAATTCCACTGTGTTTTTTTTTTTTAACATGTGCCGTGGATCGAAACCTATTTCCATGTTGTTGATGTTTGCAATGGGGTGACCACTGAGAGGCTACATCCCCAATTATTTCCCCATCACCCAATGTGATCAGAGTTGTTTTTCTTTGGTGTTTCTACTCCCACAGTTTTTCCTCTGAATGTGTTGAGTGTTCTTTCTTGTAGATTCTTCTGGGTTGTTCAGGATCACTGCATGGTCACTAATGGAGAAGTCCATTACATTTGATTGTACTACAGTGTATCAGTCTCTGTGTACAGTGTTCTCCTGGTTCTCCTCATTTCACTCTGCATCAATTCCTGGAGGTCATTACAGTTCACATGGAATTTCTCCAGTTCACTATTCCTTTGAGCACAATAGTATTCTATCACAAACATATATCACAATTTGTTCAATCATTCCCCAATTGGAGGGTATTCCCTCATTTTCCATTTTCTTTGCCACCACAAAGAGCACCACTATGAATATTCTTGTACATATATTTTTCCTTATTATCTTTTTGGGGTAGAAACCCAGCAGTAGTATGGCTGGATCAAATAGGCAGACAATATTTCAGTGCCATTTGAATATAGTTCCAAATTGCCCTCCAGAATGGTTATATCAATTCACAACTCCACCAGCAATGCATTAATATCCCAACTTTGCCACATCCCCTCTAGCATTCATTACTTTCCTTTGCTGTCAGGTTAGACAAGCTGCTAGGTGTGAGGTGATACCTCAGAGTTGCTCTGATTTGCACCTCTCTGATTATAAGAGATTTAGAACACTCATATGCTTATTATTTTTTTCTGATTTTGTTTTGATTTCTTCATCTGAAAATTGCTTATTGATGTCCCTTGCCCATTTATCAACTGGAGAATGGCTTGATTTTTACTATAATTGAGTTAGCTCTTTATAAATATGAGTAATTAGACCTTTGCCAGAGGTTTTTGTTATGAAGATTTTTTCACAATTTGCTGCTTCCCTTCTAATTTTGGTTGCATTGATTTTGTTTGTACACCCCCTTTTTAATTAAATGTAATAAAAATTATTTATTTTACATTTTGTAATTTTTCTAACTCTTACTTGGTCTTAAAATCTTTCCTTTCCCAGAGATATGATATATATATTATTCTGTGTTCACCCAATTTACTTAGTTTCCTTCTTTATATTCAAGTAATTTAACCATTCTGAGTTTATCTTGGTATAGTGTATGAGATCCAAACCCAATCTCTCCCATACTGTCTTCCAATTTTCTCAGAAGTTTTATCAAATAGTAGATTTTGGTCCCAAAAGCTGGGATCTTTGAGTTTATCATAGACTGTCTTGCTGAGGTCACTTGCCCCAAGTCTATGCCACTGATCCTCCTTTCTGTCTCTTAGCCAGTACCAAATTGTTTTGATGACCACTGCTTTATAGTACAGTTTGAGATCTGGTACTACTAGGACACTTTCCTTCACATTTTTTCCATTATTTCCCTTAATATTCTTGATATTTTGTTCTTCCAAATGAACTTTGTCATGGTTTTTTCTAATTCAGTAAAAAGTTTCTTGGTAGTTCAATGGATATGACACTAAATAAGTAAATTAATTTGGGTAGGATGATCATTTTTATTATGTTAGCTTGTCCTACCCATGAGTAGTTGATGTTTTTCCAATTGTTTAGATCTAGTTTTAATTGTGTGGAAATTGTTTTGTAGTTATGTTTATATATTTCCTGTGTTTGTCTCAGCAGATATATTCCTAAGTATTTTACGTTGTCTAGGGTGATTTTAAATGTAATTTCTCTTTCTAATTCTTGCTGCCTGGAAGTGTTGGAAATATATAGAAATGCTGATGACTTATGTGGATTCATTTTGTATCCTACAACTTTGCTAAAGTTGTTGATTATTTCCACCTGCTTTTTGGTTGATTCTCTAGGATTCTTTAAGTAGATCATCATGTCATCTGCAAAGAGTGATAGCTTGGTCTCCTCATTGTCCATTTAAATACCTTCTATTTCTTTTTCTTCTCTAATTGCTACTGCTAGTGTTTCTAATACAGTGTTAAATAATAAAGGTGATAATGGGCATCCTTGTTTCACTACTGATCTTATTGGGAATGCATCTAGTTTATCCCCATTGCAGATGACGTTGGCTAATGGTTTTAGATATATACTATTTATTATTTTTAGGAACGGTCCTTCTATTCCAATACTTTCTAGTGTTTTTAATGGGAATGGGTGTTGTATATTGTCAAGGGATTTTTGCTGCATCTATTGACATAATCATGTGATTTTTGTTGGTTTGTTTGTTTATATGGTCAATTATGTGGATGGTTTTCCTAATATTAAACCATCTTTGCATTCCTGGTATAAATCCGAACTTATCATAATGAAAAACCCTAATGATTACTAATTGGAGTCTTTTTGCTAGTATTCTATTTATGATTTTTACATCTATGTTCATTAGGGATATTGGACTGTAGTTGTCTTTCTCTGTTTTTGACCAGCCTGGCTTTGGAATCAGTGCCATATTTGTGTCATCAAAGGAATTTAGTAGAACTCTTTCTTTGCTTATTCTGTAAAATAGTTTGTAGAGTTTTGTGATTAGTTGTTTTTTGAATGTTTGATAGAATACATTTGTGAACCCATCTGGTCCTGGGGATTTTTTTTTTGGGAGTTCTTTGATGGCTTATTAAATTTCTTTTCTGACATGGAGTTGTTTAGGTAATCTATTTCTTCCTCTGTTAATCTAGGCAATTTATATTTTTGTAAGTATTCATCCATATCACCTAGATTGCCATATTTGTTGCCATATAATTGGGAATAATAGTTTTTAATGATTGCCTTAATTTGCTCTTAATTAGAAGTGAGGTCTCCCTTTACATCTTGGATACTGTCAATTTGGTTTTCTTCTTTCCTTTTTTTAAATGAGACGGACTAGTATTTTGTCTATTTTATTTGTTTTTTTTCAAAGTACCAGCTACTAGTCTTGTTTATTAAATCAATAGTTCTTTGAATTTCAATTTTATATTTCTCCTTTGATTTTTAGGACCTCTAATTTAGTCTTCATTTGAGGATTTTTAATTTCTTCACTTTCTAGTTTTTTAATTTGCATGCAGAATTCATTGACTCTCTGTCCTTCTTAATTTGTTAATATATGAACTCAAGGATATAAATTTCCCCCTAAGAACTGCTTTGGCTGCATCCCATAGGTTTTGAAAGGATGTCTCATCATTGTCATTTTCTTCAATGAAATTATTAATTGATTCTCTGATTTGTTCTTTGACTAACTAGTTTTGGAGAATCGTCTTTTTCAATTTCCAATTATTTTTTTTTATTTACTTCTCCATGTACCCTTACTAATTTTATTTTCATTGCATTGTGATCTGAGAAGGTTGCATTTATTATTTCTTCTCTTTTGCACTTGTTTACAATGTTTTTATGCCCTAATACATGGTCAACATTTGTGAATGTACCATGTACGGCTGAAAAGGTGTATTGCTTTTTGTCCTAATTTATTTTTTTCCACATATCTACTAACTCAAATTTTTCTAAAATTTCATTCACCTCTCTTACCTCTTTCTTATTAATTTTTTGGTTTATTTTATCTTGTTCTGATAGAGGACGTATCAGGTCTCCCACTAGTATAGATTTTCTGTCTTTTACATCCTTGAGCTCCACCACTTTCTCCTTTAGAAATTTGGATGCTTTACCATTTGGTTCACACATTTTGGGTACTGATATTTCCTCATTGTCTATAATGCTTTTTTATCACGATGTAACTACCTTCCCTATCTCTTTTAACTAGATCTATTTTTACTTTGGATTTCTCAGAGATCATGATTGAGACTCCTGCATTCTTTTTCTTAGTTGATTCCTAATAGATTTGGCTCCATCCATTTACCTTTACTCTATGTAGTTCTACCTTTCACATGTATGTTTCTTGTAGAAAACATATGTTAGTATTTTGGTTTCTAATCTACTCTGATATCATTTTATGGGTGAGATCATTCCATTCACATCCAGAGTTATGATTACCAGCTGTGTATTTTCCAATAATTTGATTTCTCCTCCTAGTCCTGTGCTTTAGGTTCTTTCAGTATTTCCTTCTACACTACTGTTTTGTTTTTAATCAGTCCCCCTAATTCCCATCCTTATTTTACTTCCCTTTCTATGCCCCCTTCTCATTCATCTCTTATTTTCTTTATTTTCTTTAAACTACCCCCCTATACTCCCCCTCCCTTGTACTGGTTCCCACCCCACCAGTTCATTTTTTATCCTTCTATTTCTCTATAGGGTGCAAATCAGTTCTCTGCCCCAATGGATCTGATTGTTCTTAATTCTTTGAATCAATTTCAGTGCACATAAGAATTAAATATTTCTTGTCTTCTACCTCTTTATCCTTTCAGTGTATTGGTGTTTTCCCCCTTTCCTGCAATGCTCTTCTTTATGACATATAAAGCAACAACGTTTTGTTTCTTTTTCCATTTTTCTTAGTATTAACCTCTTTTTTTACCCCTAGTTATATATATATATATATATATATATATATATATATATATATGTATGTATGTATATATATATATATATATATCTTTGCATTTCATCCTATACAATTTGTCACTGTTCCTTCAAGTATAATTCTTCTAGCTACCCAGGTGATAATAACAATTTTAAAAAATTACCAATATACTCTTTTCCTATTGGGATACAAATCATTTTAAGTTATTGGGTCCCTTAAAATAAGTTTTTTTTGTTCTTTTGCTTTTTCCCCTTTCGTGATTACTTTTTGGTGGTTCTCCTGAGTTCTGTGTTTGGGTATCAAATTTTATCTTCAAATCTGTTCTTTGCTTTATGAAAGGTTAGAAGTCTTCTATTTTATTAAATGACCATACTTTCCCCTTTAAGAATATAGTCAGTTTTCCTGGGTAGTTGATCCTTGGTTGTAGAGATAGTCCCTTGCTTTTTGGAATATTATATTCCATGCTTTTCAGACCTTCAGTGTAGGTGCAGTCAGATCCTCTGTTATCTTAACTGTGGTTCCACGGTATCTGAATGACTTCTTAGCAGCTTGTAATATTTTTTCCTTGGTCTGGTAGTTCTTGAATTTGGCTATAACATTCATGGGTGTTGTGTGGAAAGGAAATTATACTGACAGTTTGTAAGAGAAGGGGCCAACTGGGAGTGGCATGGGTCTTGTGATTAGCACTTCCTTCCTGCCAAGTGTGGCAGTTGGGTCTTGGGACTAGCACTTCCTTCCTGCCGTGTGGGACTTGCTTCCGGGTGTTGGAGGAGAGAGGAGCTTGTTCAGCCCAGTCTGGAGTGGCATGCTCTTCTTGGTTCTGCCTGAAGATTCAAGCCCAGTCGCTTCTGAAGGTCAGATCTGTTCTTGTTTGCTTTCTTTCTATGGCTAAGATTCTAACAAAAAGACAAAACTGGACTGATATAGAGTAGACGGGAGTGGGAGAACCCTCCGCCAGCCTCTGGGACCTGGCCTCAGGTCTGAAGCTAAAAAAAAAAACTCCAATCCCAAGTAGTTATTAAACTTTATATTATTTGAATACGCAGTCAGATACGTGGAATATCATTTCTGGTCATAGAGGGAGCTGAACTTCAGTTTCAGTCATTCAAAGACTTCATTGGACCCCTTCTGCTTCCTCTCAGCAGGGGGCATCTCCCTCCTTTGTCTCTCTAAACATATTTCCTCTCTCCCCTTAACTCCTCCATACCCCATACAAACCTCCCATTATCCCCCTGTTTTCCAATCTTCCTATTTCCTTTCCCAATAAATATTACAGTTCTCAGTTGGGGGATTAAGTACTGAACGTGATCTGTGGATTCTTTCAATCTCCACTTTTCCCTACTCTGGAATGTCAAGGCAATTTGGATAATTTGGATAATTCTTGGATAATTTCCTGTAGAATGATGTCCAGGCTTTTTCTTTTGTCATGATCTTCTGAAGTTTTCTCTCCTCAACCTGTTTTCTAGATCTTCTGTTTGATTGATGAGGTATTTCATATTTTCCTTAATTTTTTTGATTCTTTTGATTTTGTTTTATAGTTTCCTGATGCCTTGTGAAGTCATTTGCTTCTAGTTGTTGGGTTCTAGTTTGTAAAGACTGAATTTCATCCCTGGCTTTTTGATCATCTTCCTTCTGGTCTGACCTTTTTTGGAGGTCATCTTTCATCTTCTTTTCCCCATCTTTCATCTTCTTTGCCTCATCTTTAATCTCCCCTGTCTTATTTTCAAGCTGATTAATTTTGGCTTTCAAGACACTATTTTCTGTTTGCAGATGATTTATTTTGCTTTGAAGTTCTTTTCCCAGTTGTCTTCAGTCTCTCTTAATTGTTTTTTTAAATTGTATTTTGAATTCTTCTAAAGCCTGTGTCCAATTTGCTGGAGTTTCTGTGTTTTTGCTTGGTGTTCCTTGATCCTCCTCTGTTCCATTTGCTCTTTGTTCATTGCCTGGATAGAAGCTGTCAATTTCCTTTTTCTTTGTCTGTTGTTTAATCATATTTTCCACTTCTTTACCCCCTGTAGTTGCCTGTAAAATTGCGCCTCTCTTTTTATACTGGATATGTGGGTTTGGGTTGTTCTGTCCTGAAGGGGATTATTCTCTGTTCTGCTATTTGATCAGGTTATCTGATCTTCTCTGATTGACAGCAGAACCTGAATAGGAGCTGGGCTTCCTGGCCTGTTGTCAAGGTTGTTTCCTGTAGTTTTTTGCACCTTTTGCCCTTGAAGCTTAGTCAGCAAGACTCTTAGATAAGTTTGTGGGGTAGGAGTGTTGGAGCTTGAGCTTCCCTGCCCTCTAAAGGCTTCTTATCTGTCCTACTAATGAGATTGAGCCAGGGTTGAGGAGTTGATCTGCAAAGTTGGATGTGCCTTGGAGCCAAGACCTCCAGAAATGGGTGGGGGGATAAGATGGAGCATCTTGGCTATGACTAGGCTGCCTGCTCTGAGTTCCTCCTCCAGATGACTCTAAACTGCCTGTGAGCTTGGCACAGTTTTTCATGCAAGGTACTCCCTCCAGATTAGTGTCCTTGCCTGTCCAGAGATTCCAGCCATTGCTAGAGGCTCAGTGCTATAGGTGGTGGAGGAGTCCTGACACCTTCCTTCTTCCTTCCCCTTAAACCTGTGTGTTCTAGAATTTAGGCTTTTTTGGGTGTGTACCTTTTAGTTTGGGTCCAGGAGGAGGGTTCCGTAGCTCTGTCCTGTTGTTAGATTTGGTTTTTAGTCCCCTCGAAGCACTTTATTTTTGATTGGTAAGGAAGAGTTTACAGAGGTCTGAACTGTTGCTGTTTCTAAGCTGCCATCTTGACTTCTGATCCCTATACCACTTTATTACCAGTGGGGAAAAATAAATTTGAGTTTAAAAACTGAAGGAACAGATAAGACACACATGTAAATAAATATGGATGTATAAGAAAATTATTTTACTTTCCATAAATGATTGATACAGGAAAAATACTAGGTTTACAAAATTTCCATTTCCGTGCTAGGCAATACCAAAAATATGCATTTTTCCCCTCCTAAAGGGGGGGATTATCATAAGATACCTGAGGGCTGATGACCTAATTGAGTTCATTTTGAAGATGGGAGAAAGCATGGCTGTAATAATATAATGACAGGTGAAGAGAAAGGTGTTTTGAGATGTTTGTTCAGAGACAAGAGTTTGGACCTTAAAAGCCTGGCTAATATTCCTAGAAAAACTGTATTGAGTGTGGCTGGAATGATTTGAAGCTGATGGCTATTATCATTTATTGAGACCAAGAGAAGCACAATGAAAATCGTACAACCCTTCAACTTTCCCTATGCTTATATAAGCAGGCATTTCTTATATAATTTCTCTTTTTTCACAAAATTTGGGAGCTGGAGTGCTGCCTTAGCAACCATCTAGTTCAATGCATACGGTAAAGGATTCTTCATTATAACCTATCAACTGGCCTTTTCTTGAAGAACTCCAAAGAGTGGGAATTCACAATGTCTCCCAGTAGTCCATTTCATTTTGGTGTACTCTAATTGATAGGGAATATTTCCTGGCATCAGATATAAAATGATGAATTTTTTGTTTTTGTGTGTTGTAGTATACACTATTACTTCTGGGTCTGCTTCTTGATCCCAAAATACTAAAAATTAATCCCTCCTTCATAGGACAACCCTTCAAATACTCAAACCCAGCTATCACACAACTCTTGAATCTTCTTTTCTCTAGGCTAAAATCATCTCCTTCCTCACATCCATAGATGATATGGACTCAAGACCTTTCACACTTCCTCTGGATTCTGCTCAGTTTATCAATGCCCTTCTTCAACATTGGTGTCCAGAATTGAAGATAATAGACCAAATGAAATCTAACAAGACCAAAGTATAGTAAAGTAATCATCTTTCTATTCATTAAAGAGTGGTGCCCAGAATTGAACACAAATCATCAGATGAGGTCTGACAAAAGAAAAGACCAGTGGAATAATCAGTTCCCTGTTCCTGGAAGCTCTGTCTCTTATGCAGACTTCATTAACTTTTTGGCTGCTACTTCACAATGCTGACTTGTATTGAGCTTATAGTCCATTAAAATCCCCAGATCATTTTCATGACTTCTATTGAACCTTGATTTTTCATCTTTTGGTTATAATGTTTTCACATAAAAATATTATTGGTCATAATTTCTATGTGATTCACATCTATTATTCTGGGAAGAGTTGTGTGTGTGTGTGTGTGTGTGTGTGTGTGTGTAGCACATGGAACCAAAGAGGAAAGACTTTTGAGTCTTGGTTTAAGCAACTAGGGTTTCTATTGTCTTATTTGCTCTTAATCATTAGATAAAAATTATAGTTTTGATTTTAATAATAACTCTTAGAAATTTCTAAAATGCCAAGGACATTAAATATGAGATTTGGGAACATATACCTAAAACTAAGTTTTTGGATGCCTTTTAGTTGGCATTTCTGATTGATATACAGTTGGCATGCTCCATTCATTGTTCTTTTGTCTCTAAGCATCTCCAGTAAGAAAAGAGAATGGTGCCTTTCTTCTTGCTCCTCAAACACAAATCTTTTGGGGAGCAACTAGGGAAAGAATCTGACCTGCTCACAAAATTCCAAAGATGTGAGTAAAGAGGAAATTCTTCTTCCTTTTAGTTTTTTTTTCTATTTATAATGGCAATCCTGCCAAATAACACCATCTATTGATTACGCAAAAATCTAGGTGTTCCTACCAACTAAATCACTGTGCAGACTAGGCAGCTCGCTTTGCTTCTCTGGACCTCAATATATTCAATTTTAAAAGTAGGATATCAAACTAGATAGGCATCTTCTAATGTTCCTTACAGCTCTAAATCTTACCATTTCTTCCTTCCAAATTTTTATTTCCAACTAGATAAGTGAATTATCTATAGTTCTTGACATCTGTATTTATCGAATGCAGGAAGATGCTACTTTCTCCTTTCTTTTGCTCCTCATTTTCCTACTCTTCCCTTATTTTCATAGTATAGAAAACTTTAATACTCAATTTAAAAAAAATGAGTTCCAAATGTTTTCTCGAAACACTCCACTACCCATTGAGAATATATCAATTGTACATGTAAAGTCATTGAAAAGATATTTCCATATTAGGTTTGTTTAAAAAAAACAAAAGGCAAGAAAACATAAAAAAATCTTCTTCAATCTGTACTCACAATCCATCAGGTCTCTCTCTGGAGGTGCATAGCATTTTTCATTCTGGGGCCTTTGAATTTCTCTTAGATTATTGTCTTGATCACAGTAGCTAAGTCACAATTGATCATTGTGTTATAATGTTGTTGCTGTTATGATGTTCTCCTGGTTCTGCTCACTTCACTTTCTATTAGTTCATGTAAGACTTCCACATTTTTCTGAAACCGTCTCCTTCATCTTTTCTTAGAGGACAAGAGTATGCTATAACAATCATATACCTCAACTTGTTCAGCCATTCTTTGACCCCACAAAAAGATCAGTTCTAAATATTTTTGTACATAGAGCTCTTTTTCCATTTTCTTTGCTGTCTTTGGGATACAGACCTAGTAGGTATATTTCTGGGTCAAAGGATATACACAATTTGATAACCCTTTTGGGCATGGTTCCAAATTGTTCTCCAGAATTGTTAGGCCAGTTCAAGACTTCACTAACAGAACCCATTTTTAAACACTCCATCCAACATTTATCATTTTCCTTTTCTCTCGTATTGGTCAATCTGATAAGTATGAGACAGTACTTCAGAGTGTTGCTTTCATTTTCATTTTTCTAAACAATAGTGATTTAGAGCATTTTTTTATGTGACCACTAGCTTTGATTTCTTTTTCTGAAAACTCTGTGTATCAATTGAGGAATACCTCTTACTTTTACAAATTTGGCTTATTTTAATATAGGAATCCACAAAAAAGAAGAGGTGGATGGATAAGGGCAAGTTGGCCATAGGATATGTGAGCAAGGAAGGATAATGCTTTTCATTAGAGGATTTCCATGTGCCAAGTGTTTTGAAAAATTATTTTCAAGACCATAGAAATCATTCTTCCCATAACATTTTGATGATTTACAGTTAGTTTTTAGAGCATTGGATCCACCATCCCCATTTGATTTGTGGTCATGTTAAGAAAGGCCTCAGAAAATTATAGTCCTTTAGTCCTCTGCCCCATGTATTAGGGTTATTCTGTTTAGGTCTGTCTTCTACATTTTTAGCAAGATTATTAAAAAAGTAGAACACATTCGGCCAGGTTGAACAACGGCCTGAAAGCTATGCTTTTTGAGGGTGAATTGAAGAGAGAAGGCCAAGGGATTGGGGGAGGGGGATGATTTCTACCTTCCAATCTTTGAAGCACTGTCTTCTAAAGAGGCAGTAGATATGTTGTGTTTGCCCTCAGGCAGAAAAACTAGAGCTAATGGGTGGACGTTGACGGTAGGCTAGGAATTAGAGAAAACCCAAAGTGAAATAGATCGCCTTGGAAACATGGTTCTGTCTTACTGGAAGTCTTTAAGTCAAGGGTGGATGGAATATGATTAGGTTTGGGTTGGCTCAGATTCTTTTCCATTTTGACAATTAACAGCTATTTAGATACAATGCATAGAGAGCTGGATTTGAAGTCAGAAAGAACAAGGTTTCCATCTTGTCAAACATCCATGAGCTCTTTGATTTTGGGTAGCTCATTTAACCTAGCTGGACTTCAGTTTCTTTATCTGTAAAATGGAGAAGATCATTATACCTACCTACCTTCTAGGACTACTGTGATGATCAAATGAGATGACATACGTAAAGCATTTTGCAAAGCTTAAATCATTAAATAAGGGGACGTTATTATTATTATTTGGCAAACACCAAGCTAGGCATTATGAAGCCTACTGGAAATAGAAGAGAGGAGCACTCCTCTCGAGTACATTACAGAACCTTAAACATTGTTTTGTAAATTATTTTCCCCTTCCATTAAAAAGTAGTTTGAATGGCAAGGCTAGACACTGCCAGCCAATTTTTCTCTCCTCTAAGGTACATGGAGTGACCTGCTGTCAGTCACCATGATGTGACAGTACTGCTTTCATAATTTTATTTTTCTCAACAGAAGATATACATGAAAGTTAACCTCACTCTGGTAGTCTATGGTTCCTAATGTAAGTAATGTGGAATCTTACATAGAAATTGTGAGGGACGAACTATTTGTCTGGATTCTTGGGACCACTCCATTACTCTTGGGGGGAGGATGCACTTCCAGCAGCAGCACTGACTTGACTGATGCTCAAAGGGCAGAGAAAGTATATACAATAGGAGCTATTTGAATGACACATTAACAGCTTAGAAGTGCTAAAGAAGGGTCTTAAAGCAGCCAATTTACTTCAACCTGAGACACAATCGGTAAGAATTTGTGAAAACCCTACTACATGCTGGGCCCTGTGTGCTAAGTGTTGGGGATGCAAAGAAAGGCAAAAGATAGTGTCCTGATTGCCAGGAGCTCGTAGTCTCATGGGAGTAAACAGCATGCAGGCCATGAATCCAGGACAGCAAATACTATCCACATACATTCTTCCTTTCATTTCCAATGCCTGATTCTTCGTAGAACAGCTCTATTGGTGTGTATTGAGCTGTAATAAAAACCAAAATCACAGTATCGGCTTTTATCATGTGATAGAAACCCAACTCTGTTTGGACTCAGGGAAGATCTGAGTTTGTCTTCTCATTGAGTAACCCCTGGGCAAGTCATTTGATGTTCCTGAGCCTCAATTTCCTCATCTGTCAAATGGGTCTAATAATGTATTGAGGCTACACAGGAACAATTCTCACAATGATCCTGTGAACAAAGTACTTTGTAAAGGCTAACTAGTCCATCTGATATTCCCTCAAATTTGACATTTCATCCTTAGCCTCCATGCCTGGCATGCCCTCTTTACATCTCCCTGTAAAAATGCCTACCTTCCTTTATGGCTCAATTCCTATGTCACTTCCAGTGATTCTCTAGGCAGCTAGGTGGTACACAGGAAGACCTGATTTCAAATCCAGTCTAAAATATTTATCAATTGTGTTTGCCCTGGGAAAGTCATTTAATCATTTATTAATGCAATTTCTTCATCTATAAAATGGGGATAATAATAGCACTTAGTTCTCAGGATTGTTTTAAAACTCAAATAAGAATATATGTAAAGCACTGGGAAAACCTTAAAGTGCTCTAAAAATGCTAGATATTATTATTCCCCCAGTTATTAGTGCTTTCTCTCTTTTTATGTGAGCATGTCTAAAGTTATGTATTATCACTTTCCCTTCAACTTAATATTAGTTTATTTGAAAACTGGGGATGTTTTGCATTTCGTCTTCATAACCCCATCACCAAGCATTTGAATGACAAAGTGATAAGGAATGGGAATGATTCTTGTCATTTAACTATGTTAAACCATTCCATGTAAGAATGGAGGACATTTAACCAGTTGAAGTAGAAATTTAGTGGGGACAGAGTAATGATGCCCAAGTGCCTGTTGGGTTGTCATATGGAAGAAGGAGTTTCCCCTTTCATGTGTAGCCCCAGATGACAGAACTGGAACAATGGGTAGAAATTATAGATTTAAATTTAAGTTTTATATAGGGATAAGTTTCCCAATAAACAGAGCTCTCCAAAAGGGCTATGGTGTGCCTAAGGAAGTGGGGTGTGAAGCAAAGGCTGGATGACCATTTGTTGGACATAGCATAGACTTTACGACTTCCAAGCACAGGTAAGGCCTCATGTAGACCCTGAGCTTACATTCAACTCCAAGATTCAGTCATTCTGGGTAAAATAACTGATACCAAAGATAAGGCAGCAGCTGCCAAATGGAGGTACCTGTCTCCATTTTTAAAATTTTGAAGACTGGATTTATGGATTTATAGCTAGAAATGATGTTTTGCTATTTAGTTATTTTAAAGGAAAATCTGACTCTTCATGATCTTTTCTGGGGTTTTCTTGGCAGAATTCTTGGAGTGGTTTGCCACTGCCTTCTCCAGCTCATTTCACAGATGAGGAAACTGAGGTGAATACGGTTAAGTGATTTGCCCAGGGTTACAGAGCTAGTAAATGTTTGAGGCCAAATTTGAGCTCAGGTTTTCCACTAGGCTTGACACTCTTTCCAAGGTGCCACCTAGTCCTTATTGGTGATCAAGTCAACCACCTTAATCACAAAAATTAAATAAAATAATATAGATATTCTTGTTTTTATATTTATTGCATTTATCACTGGAGTTCCTCCTAAAGAGTTATCTCTTAGATATATTAGGAATATGCTGATTAAGTAATTGATTCTTATAAGTTGCACAGCAAAGAATAAAGCAGAGGGGAATGAGTGTTCAGCAAAAATAATCCATATGTTTTAAAGGTATGACATTATATCAAGTATTCCACATCCATAGTCCCGTACCTTGGCAAAGAAAGGATGCTAGTATCTTCTAAAATCTCTTTTGGATAAGTTTGGTCCTTATAATTTCACACCATTCATTTTTTTTATCATATTATGGGTATTGGGTGTTGTTGTAGTCACTCTGTAAACTGTTTCTTTCATTCTATGTAATCTTCTTTGTATCAGTCCAGAGTGATCTTCTTATGCTTCTCTGAATCCATCAAATTGTTCCAGATAGAACAATGATGTCCCATTATAAGCATTTACTACAATTTCCAATTGTCTCATGGTATAACTGGGGAAATTGAGGCCTAGGGAAGTAAAGGGAGCTCTCCAAGGTCCTCCTCTAGGTGAAAAGACTAGACCTTCAATTCAAGTCAATGACTCCAAATCCAAAAGTTCTCCCACTATATCACACTGTCTCCCAGAGCTATGAAACAATGGCTGCTGGATGGGAAATTAAAACAATATTTATCTTGAGAATATTATGTATAATCATTTCTGAGTTGAATATCTTTCAGATACTCAGAGATCATAAATAGAAGTTTATCAGAAAATAAGGTTGAAACATATAAGTTCAAAGAGGTTTACTGAACTAACTACTTCCACTAATTAATGTGCAGTGGTAGCACTGACCATGAAAACACCTATGCATGTTTTTTTGCTTGGACAATGACAAGAGTTTTAAATCTCTCAAATTCATTGGTTTAAAAAAAAGCAAAAATGTCTTACTAAGTACAGGCTCTTATAACTACCTGATAGTTCTAAGAATTGAAGAATCCATTCTATTTTTGAAAGAAAGGAAAGGAAACATCTTGTGGAGATGCTGTCTTCATCCACTAGAGGAAGAGATAACATTCAGAAATCATCATTTATCATTAAATCAATGTAAGTATTATAACTAACAAAAAAAGGAAACTTGAAAGAAGGCAATTTGATATGTTTCCAATACAATGAGATGTCCAAAAAACAGCCTTCTTGTGGGGTAGTGAGTGTCTATGATTGCGAAGCAGTTCCAACTCTGTGAACTGTGAAGAATTAAATTACTAAAAAGAGGCAGCCTGGCAGAATGGATGGAGAGCTGGCCTTCTTCAATTACTTAGGATGAAACCCCTCAGTTTGGGTGTGTGACCCTGAGAAAGTCACTGAACCTCTCAGTGACCTATGAAAGCAGTTAGCTTAGACTTTAGGCTGCACAGCCATGCACCAAGGTTGATAGACAGATATTTCTCACCAAGAAGTTTCTTGTACTAGATAACATATTCTCTTCCTAAATAACTATGTAATTTTTCTAGGCATTAAAAGGTTAAGAGTGGACTGGGATGACCTGGCCTGGGACAGGCATAAAAAAACGAGTCAAAGGAAGATGCACAAACTTTTATTAAACAAAAAATAAAAAAATTCCCTCATAAACTTAATTTGTGATCATCTATCTATCTATCTATCTATCTATCTATCTATCTATCTATCTGTCTGTCTGTCTGTCTGTCTGTCTGTCTGTCTGTCTATCTATCTATCTATCTGCCTCTCTTTCTCTCTATATTTCTGTCTGTTCTCTATCTATCTATCTATCTATCTATCTATCTATCTATCTATCTATCTATCTATCTATCTATCAGTCTGTCTGTCTGTCTGTCTATCTATCTGCCTCTCTATATTTCTGTCTGTTCTCTATCTCTATCTACCTACCTACCTACCTACCTATCTACCTATCTATCTATCTATCTATCTATCTATCTATCTATCTATCTATCTATCTATCTGTCTGTCTGTCTGTCTGTCTGTCTGTCTGTCTGTCTGTCTGTCTGTCTATCTATCTATCTATCTATCTGCCTCTCTGTCTCTCTATATTTCTGTCTGTTCTCTATCTCTATATCTATCTATCTATCTATCTATCTATCTATCTATCTATCTATCTATCTATCTGTCTGTCTGTCTGTCTGTCTGTCTGTCTGTCTGTCTATCTGCCTCTCTGTCTCTCTATATTTCTGTCTGTTCTCTATCTCTATCTATCTATCTATCTATCTATCTATCTATCTATCTATCTATCTATCTGTCTATCTATCTCTATATATATTTCTGTCTGTTCTCTCTCTCTCTATCTATCCATCTGTCTCTCTCTCTCTCTCTCTCTCTCTCTCTCTCTCTCTCTCTCTCTCTCTCTCTCTCTCTCTCTCTCTCTCTCTCTCTCTCTCTCTCTCTCTCTCTCTCTCTCTCTCTCTCTGGAGGCTGGGTTCTCTCTGCCTCACCCAGACTAGAAGTAAGATCTCTTCACAGGCCTAAACTTCATTCATCCAACTATTCATATCTCTAGAAGCTGGATTCTCTCTATCACATGCAGACTAAAAATGGAAACAACTCAGGCCCAAGCCAGCCCATCTATCTGTCCATATGTCCATCCATCCTCCCTCCCTTCCTCTCTCCCTCCCTCCCTCCCTCCCTTCTTTCCTTCCTTCCTTCCTTCCTTCCTTCCTTCCTTCCTTCCTTCCTTCCTTCCTTCCTTCCTTCCTTCCTTCCTTCCTTCCTTCCTTCCTTCCTTCCTTCCTTCCTTCCTTCCTTCCCTCCTTCCTTCCTTCCCTCCTTCTCTCTCTCTCTCTCTCTCTCTCTCTCTCTCTCTCTCTCTCTCTCTCTGTCTTGGCCTCTCTGTCTCAGTCTGTCTGCCTGTCTGTCTGTCTGTCTGTCTGTCTGTCTGTCTGTCTCTCTCATTCTATTTCACCCAGACTAGACATAGGATCTATACAGAGGCCCCAAAACAATTCTGATCAGTGCAGAAGTTGTAACCTGCTCCATGTTTGTAATTTGCTTTAGTTCACTCCTTACCATTCTTCTGGCCCTCTGCTGCCAGGGGTTCCCAATATTAGTGACTAAGTCCCAAACTCAAGCAACCCATCATTCCCAACAGCAGAGTCCACAGGAGTAGATAACAAGATCAGGCATGGACTGTGATTCATTTGTGTAGAGAAGTCAGGTCAAGAAAATCTCTCTACCAATGTCGATCATCATTTGTTCTCAAAATTCTAGTCCTGGACAGCTATCTGGGGAAATGAGAGGTTGTGGGCCAATAAGTCAACAAATGTTTATTAAATGCTGACTAAGTGGCAGACACTGTGCTAAATGATGGGAACGTAAGCACAAGCGGAAAGACAGTTCCTGCTCTGAAGGAACTTAGCCTGAATCAGGAAGACATTTATCAGAAAGGACACACGTGTCATGGTCGGCACGCGTGTCAGAAAGGAGACATGTGTCTGGATCGGCACGTGTGTCATGGGAGGGTCGCGTGACATGGCGTGGCCCACGAGGCACGTCATGAAACATGATCCCTAATATACAAGTGAAAAGGCACTTAGTGGCAAATATCTTTGAAAAGAATGTGATGCCTGACTATACCTGCATTCCACCCTACAGTAATATGTCACAGTAATTCAAGAAACCTGAACAAAGTAAGGAACAGTTTCTATGTGTGAAGGTATCTAGGGTTGAATGGGCTCCACATGTGTCAAACCTTGTCTCGTGGGCCGTGTCCTGCCACGTGTCATCCGTGCCTCAGGTCATGTGTGCCACAAACAACATGGGTGTCGGAATAGACACATGTGTCACGGAGGACATTCGTGTCAGAAAGTACAGGTGTGTCATAAAGGACACATGTGTCTGGATCGGCACATGTATCATGGGTGGGTCGCATGATATGGCGCAGCCTATGAGGCACATCATGAGACATGATCTCTAATGTGTGGAGGTATCTAAGGTTGAATGTGCTCCTCATGTGTCAGGCCTTGTCTCGTGGGCCGTGTACTGCCACGTGTGTCATCTGTGCCCTCAGGTCATGTGTGTCAGCCTTGAAACACATGTCAGAAATTGCCGTGTGTCAGAACTGATACACATTTTAGCAAGCACACATGTGTCGCATCCGGCACACGTGTCAGAACCAACACAGTGTCAATTCCAACACGTTTCATCTCAGACACACGAGTCCTTTCCAACACTTGTGTTGGAATGGACACGTGTGTCAGGCTTGAAATATTATTGTTGGGTGGAATGCAGGTATAGCCAGGCATCACATTCTTTTCAAAGATATTTGCCACTAGGTGCCTTTTCACGTGTATATTAGGGATCATGTCTCATGACGTGCCTCGTGGGCTGCACCATGTCACACGACCCTCCCATGACACACGCGCCGACCCAGACACATGTCTCCTTTCTGACATGTGTGTCCTTTTCGACACACGTGCCATTTCCAGCACATGCTTTGATGCTGACATACATGCCGGCTCTGACACACGTGGCGCTTCGGGCATGCATGCCATTTCCAACACATGTGTCAATGCGGGCATGTGGCCCCATGACACATTGCCAGCCCAGACACATGTCGTTTCTGGCGCATGTGGCGATTCTGACACGCCCGTTGATCCAGCCATAGCACTGCTGGGTTTGTACCCCAAAGAGATAATGGACAAAAAGACTTGTACAAGAATATTCATAGCTGCGCTCTTTGTGGTGGTCAAAAACTGGAAAACGAATGGATGCCCTTCAACTGGGGAATGGCTGAACAAATTGTGGTATCTGTTGGTGATGGAATACTATTGTGCTAAAAGGAATAATAAAGTGGAGGAATTCCATGGAGACTGGAACAACCTCCATGTGCACATGAAGGAGAAATCATGCTTATGCCTAGCACATAGTAGGTATTTAATAGGTATTTAATGTATGTTGATCGATTAGTAGAGAAAGTCCTCAGCGCAGCCCGGACAGGAATCCAGTATGTATGCCTTGGGTGGCTTTTAAATGGTGACTCAGGAAGAAGCCATCCTACCAGAGGGAGAGATCACAGGGGAGGAAGGTACTTCCAGCGTGTCAATTCCAGGGCTGGAGTGATTTTCCAGGATGAAGAGGTTTCAGGGAAATGTGATTAATTGTTCAATGATAGCCTAGGCTCTCACAGTCATTCTGCTTCAAAGGCAGAACCAAACCGCCCCCCACCTTCACCCCAGGCTTTCTGTTTCCAAAGTGAGCTCTCAAACATCACGCTACGCTGCCTCGGAAAAATGTTCTTTGACTAGTTTGACTAGGGAAATGTTCACTAACTAGTTTTTTTCCTCAGAAGGAAAACTCTCAAAGATAAAATCCGATCTATAAGAGGCTCAATTCAGAAGGTTTATCTCCTGATCAAGGGGGTTTAGTATAAAATCAAATTTTCTGCAGGAAACGTTCTATACTGTCTTCTGCTATGTGACCTTGGACAAGATGTCTCATCTTAGTACCTCCTTCAAACCTCTAGTAACAATAGCTAGCATTTTTAGAGCACGTGAAAGCTTGCAAAGCCAAGGATATGGGCGCTTTCCTTAAATCCACACGACAAGCCTGGCACCTAGTCAATATCGCTACTCCTCTTTTATAGATGAGGAAACTGAGACACAGAGCAGGTAAGTGAATTGCGTAGGGCAAATAGCTGGTAAGGGTCTGAAGGAGGATTCAAACTCAGTTCTTCCTGACTCCAAGTCTATTACTTTATGCAGTGTATGTTCTAGGTATCCATGATTAAAATTTCCCATCAAGTGATAATCTTCATTGGTAGAAGAAACTTCTCACTGTGATTTCCATGCAGCTATGAAATCCCATCTCTAGATCAAATAAATAGAGAAAACCTGTGAGTTCATTAGTATTCTAAAATTGCCATTCTTCAGTCATAAAAAAATTCCCTTACCTTCTGTTTTAGAATCAGTACTGTGTATTGGTTCTAACCCAGAAGAGAGCAGCAAGGGCTTGGCAACGGGGATTAAATGACTTGCCCAGGTTCACATAGCTAGGAGGTATCTGAGACTAGATTTGAATTCAGAACTTCCCATCACTATGCCTGACTCAATTCAATGAACCAGCCAGCTGGCCCCTGTTCAGTCATTTTTAGTTGTATCTGACTCTTTGTGGCCCCAATTGGGGTTTTCTTAACAAAAATACTGGAGTGGATTCCTATTTCCTTCTCCAGTTCATTTTGTAGATGAGGAATCTAAGGCAAACAGCGTGAAATGACCTTCCCAGGGTCACACAGCTAGTGACTGAGGCCAGATTTGAACTCAAGAAGCTGAGTCTTCCTGACTCCAGGTCTAGCACTCTATCCACTGTTCAACCTTGCGAGCCCCTTGGCATTTAAAATTTAAATTTAAAACATGTAAATTGTTTAGCTTTATAAGATGTACAAAATATCATCACATCTGAGACTCATAACAACCCTATGAGGCAAGTATTGCTGGTTTCAGGGTGTTCATTTTAGAGATGAGAAGACTGAGGTTCAGAGAGGCAAACAGACCTGCCCACGGTCACTAAGATCACCAAAGTCAGACATAGGGATTGACCTCTCAAATACCGCTGTAATCCTTCATGCCACATTAACTCAGAGGAATCAGGGTACTATGACTAAGACTTCAGTGTCACTTCATGACCATCTGCTTAGTGATGCACTTCTTTTTATCGTTGCCTCAATTGGTTGCAAAAGACTAAATCCATCCCCATGATTCCATCTGGACGTCTTTCCAGTTTATTCCATCTTTCCAAGGTTTGCGTTCCATTGGCACAAGCTTTGAGATTTCAGGGTCACCTCACCACCATGAGACATCCGAGGAGGACCTTGGCAAAGGCAGGCAGGAAGTCTATAGCTAAAATAATCAGCAATGGAACCAGATGGGGTTTCTAACTCCTGTAGCCTACCTTAGAAGCAACAGTACCAAAAGAAACCCACCCCTGATGCTCTATTATGAATAATTCAAATCAGAAAAGGGCATTTCATCAGAAGACCACAGAGTGATCCACAGGCAGCAGTGACAAAGGCCTCTTTGCCCCGGGTTCAGAACAGTCCTCAGCAATGGAAACAGCTACTCAAACATGCAAAGGGCTTGATTCCAATGAAGCAATGTGAGAATGAGCTCACAATGCCAACCCTAACCCACAATTAAATTCCCCCACATGCAGAACTCCCCTTTTTTATGTCAACCAATGATGTGCTATGAATTTTCCAAGAGCTCCTGAAGGAAAGCTGGAGGGAATGCTTTTCATTTACAAAACCCTGCCTGGGTTTTGCCCTTAGTAGGTAGCTGAGCCCAATGATCCTGGCCCAGACACTCAAACACCTGGAGCTGGAAGGGACATTAGAGGTCATTTAGTCCCTGCAGAAAGACAAAGCCGACAGCATGACTCAATGAATTCTAGTTTCCTTAGAGCTGGAATTCTAAACCGTTTGTCATAGAACTTAAAGAAAGGTAGATAGCTCTATTTCATTATCACAGCTCTCCTTTATAATCTAATATATTTCATTTCTTGAGCCTAAAAACATAATTGTGAGAAGGGGTATTCATAGACTTCTTCTGCCTACCAAAAGGCTTCATGACACAAAAAGTGGTTAAGATTCCCTTCTTTAACAGTTCTCAAGTAAAAAAAAAATGAAAACCATCTATACTCATGTGAAAAAATGCTCCAAATCATTATTGATTAGAGAAATGTAAATTTAAACAATTCTAAGATTCTACCTCAGGCTTTTCAGATTGGCCAATATGCCAAAAAGGAAAATGATAAATGTTGGAGGGGAGGTAGGAAAATTGGGACACTAATACACTGTTGGTGGAACTGTGAATTGATACAACTGTTCTGGAGAGCAATTAGGAACCATGACCAAAGAGCCATAAAACTACTTATACCTTTAGACTCAGGAATACCATTATTGGGTCTGTATCCCAAAAATATCAGAGATAGGTGAAAATGTCCTACCTGCAGAAAAAAAATATTTTAGCAGCTCTATTTGTAGTGGTAAAGCACTGGAAACTGAGGGGTTGTACATCATTGGGGAATTGAGGAATAAATTGTAATATATGGTTATAATGGAATACTATTGTACCATAAAAAGTAACAGGCAGGATGAGTTTAGAAAAACCAGGAAAGATTTACATGAACTGATGCAAAATGAAGTGAGCAGAACCAGAAGAACATTATTCACAATAATAGAAATTCTCTATGTTGATAAATTATGAAGGACCCATGAGGGTACATCAATAGATGATAATACACAAAGACAATTGTCATTCTCGGTCACGGAGAGACTACCACTAACTAACTAACTAACTAAACTGTTATCAGCCAGTGTTCCAAGGGACTCATAAATAAAAAGTAAAAAAGGAACTATTACTATGTAATTGCATATTAAATCATGTCATATTTCACTATTTCCTTCATGAGTTTTTTATGTGTGTCATGTGTCTTCTGTCATGTCATGGGGAATATAGAAATATGTATTGCATAAAAGCACTGGTATAACATATAACAGGCCACTTACCATCTTAGGGAGAGTGAAAGAAGGAGAGAATCTGAATCACAAATTCCAGAAAATGGTTGTAAAAATGTTCTACATGTAATTGAAAAAAGTGTTAAAAAAAGAATTCCAGTCTTAAACATTTTTTTATAAAATATATATTTTAGCCTATATTTGCTAATTAAAATTGGAATCATTACAGGATCATACATTGAGTGATACAAAAAAGCTAGGAAGTCATCTGATCCAACTCATTCCTTTGACATAGAAAGAAAAAAAACATCCAGCATCTAAGAAGCAACAAGCAGGAAAAAACAAGATTTAAACTCAAGTTGCATAATTTCAAATCCAATTTTCTTCCCATTTCATTGCATTGTTACTATTTCAATTAAGCAAATTGTATCAGTTTCTCATGGATTATTCTTGAGGCTGACTTTTTGTGTTTGCTATTTCCCTTTCTAAATACTTATGAATCATCCTTTTAATAATAATAATGTCAACAGGAACAGATGACAAATACACTGACCTACAATTCACACATGACTCCCTCTTTCCTTTCTTTTTCAAAGTTGGGACATTTGCAGTTCCATGCTCCTGCCACATGTCTTCCATTCTCCAGAATCCTTCCAAGATCATGAATGTTGGAATATAAATAATTCAGAGAAATATGGAAAGATTTGTTTATACTTATAGTGAAATAAGCAGAACCAGGAAAACAATACATACAGTGACTAACAAAATGCAAATCTAAGGATCAAAGATTAAGAGTTGGCAAGAACCTAAAGATCATATAGTCCCATATTCTCATTTTGCAGATGAGGAAACAGAACCTAGAGATTCAAAGTTATTTCCCCAAGATAATTTAAGTAAAAGGTATCAGAACTACTACTATTTGAAACCAGGTCCTCAGACACTGCAGTTGGTATCTTTCCTCTGCTTATTTTACCAAAAAGTAGAACTCTGATTGAGAATGTAAATTCTACATCAATTATTTTTCTTTGTTAAAAAATAAGGTAAAATCTAGAGGGGGGAATGGAAAATAGACACAATATTTAAAGACAAAAAAGCATTAGTGAAACACAGGGATAGGAACTGGACAGATAGTAAGAACTTAAATTCTGAATTTATCAATATAGGATATCCCAGGAGTATACTGGGAAATATTTAACAATTAGCTCTCTAGGTGGGAAATTTTTAAGTTTAATATGCATTATGGACATTTTCCATTTTATTTTCTTAAGTTTAGAAAAACCACAACATGCTATGTTAAACATTAGGTTGTAGCCTTTGATGATTTAGGAAGTGTAAATGCTTATACTGGAAATTTGACAATTAGCTCTTGGAAGCTGGGTTAAGCTGGCTCAAGTATATGCTAGATTTGCCCAGATTAGAAAGTCCTCCATTCCAATACATACCAGTACCTCCTTTGCAATTTGTAGTATTGCCTAGTCAAAATAAAGTTTAGGTGATCTACCCAGGGTCACACAGATAGTAGGTGTCAGAAGTAAGCTATAAACCAGCTCTTCTTGTCTCTGATCCTAGCTCACAACCAACTATGATGCTGCCACTAGAATATACTTTTATTTTTTTTTTTTAACTCTTAATGGTGACTTAATGATCAATCATATCCTTGGGTTCTTCTGGTTCTCTTAGATGCAGTCCAGCTAAGTTTAATAGCCTTCCGTTGAATGAGGACAGCTGGATACTGCCTGGCTGACTCCTTGAATTTTCTACTCTTAGTAAATCATATTTGATCATCCTGGCAGAGATTTATCTAAGGTGACAGAATCAAAGGGACATAAATTTTGAGCTGAAAGGGATCTAATGAGGGCATCTAGTCCAATTTCCCCCTATTTTATAGAAAAGTCAGGGAGGCCACACAGAGGTTAAGGGACTTGCCAAAGAGCCCCCAGGTATATGATGAAATTACAGGTTTAGAGCTAAAAGGGTACTGGGAGTTCATTCAGTTTAATCAAGACATACAAGTACTGATAGGATTTGAATTCCTATCTTCTGACTCCAAAGGCAAGGTGCTCTCCATGGTAGCATCCTGCTTCTTGGTCAGTGATTTACCCTCAGAATTTATATTTAAGTTATGTGAAAGGTTCTAGGTCTCTCTGGTTAAGAGGTGTGTGTGTGTGTGTGTGTGTGTGTGTGTGTGTGTGTGTTTCAGGGGTGTCTTCACAATTTCCTTTGCTTTGTCTTTTCCTTATCATTTTAGATGCAGTCTAGAAATAGTGTCATATGCCTATAATCCTTGATATTGGGAAGATGCTATTGAATCACTTGAGTTCTGAGTTGCAATCCATTACCCACACTAGAGGTCAGCTAGTTTGAATGTTCTTATTTTATAGAAGAGCAATGGGGGTTCACAGAGTCTATATGGTGAGTGCTGGGGACTGAGGGCCCCGGGGACTAACATGCTGCCTAAGGAAAGGTGAACTCATCTAAATAGGAAAATGGAGTAGGTTAAAGCTAGCACGCTAATAATTAGCAGGGAGAGTAGGCCTGTGAGTGGCCCCTTTACAAACAGCCTGGGTGCAATAGGGAGAGCCTACCTTGAAAAACAAATAACTCTACCCACAACTTCTTAATAATCTTTCTAAGTCAAATATACTGAACTCTAATTGAAATAGTCAAGGAAGGATTGTGCTGTCCCATTTAGGGGCAGATGCAGATGTTATTAGTCCCAAGCAGTGAACCTTTTTTCTGTAATTATATGGTATTTTCTCATTCACTTGGCTAACTCTTTTTAGATCATCATCATTTTTTCCTCTACACTCATTTTTTTTTGGTAAGGGAATTTAGAGTGAGAGGGATATCGGTTGATGGGTATCTCCCACTGGGTATTCCTCTATTCTTCCTTCAATATTTAATTGGCTGACTAAATAATTTAATTTCCACACTGTTGTGGGGTTTGTTGGAAGAAACAACTTGTATATAAATAGCTAGGCTGAGTAGACCTTTCCAGGAAGCTGTGAGAATCTATTGTCACAAGATACCTTGTAGTGATTCAAGCTCATCTCTCTGTGAAATAAGCCTGGGCTTTCTCTTAGGTGAAAATGGATGGGCCTTTGGCTTTGTGAAAAAGAGGGAGGGGGAGGAAAAGTTGGTGTTGAGAAAATTCATATTTAGAAGAACTAAGGAGACCATTTACCCAAGATGTCAGAAGGACAAGCAATATGAAGTCATTGTCTCTTGCCTTTATTTAAAGCTCAGTTAATCCTTATTGAATGAATGAGTAAAACAGGGAATTTTCTTGTTATTCCATGTGACTTCTACAACAATAGAAGACACTCTTAGAGGTTGACTTCAAATCTTGCCCCTGTCATATGCTACCTCTAAAATTTTATCACCTTACCTGACCTCAGTTTCCACATCTGTAAAATGAAAAGTGTGGCTAAATGGCTTTTGATTCCCCTTCTAGTTCTGAATATATCACCCCATTACATTTTTTAGGTTGAATGATCACTTGTTAGTCATGTTGTAGAACAGATGCCTGTTTGAACAATGAAGCAGTACTTATTAGATATCTACTATGTATCAAGTTCTGGCCAGGAACTAGAAATGCTAGATCCTAGAAATATAACTAAAGTGAGAATAGTCCCTGGCCTCACGAAACTCAAAGTCTAGTCAAAGATACCACATTGATGTGTATACTTCATTTACTTCATTTTTCTTATTTTTCTTTTGTACTATTGATAACATGGAAATGGGCTTTTGCATGACTTCATAGGTATAATTGATATGTTACTTGCCTTCTTAAGGAGTAAGGGAGAGACAAGAAAGAGGGAAGGAATTTTAAATTTAAAAAGTTTAAAGTGAATTCTAGGGAAATATGGGTGGCTTAGTGGATAGAGAGTCAGGCCTAGAGATGGAAGGTCCTGGGTTCAAATCTCACACTAGAAACTTCCTAGCTGAAACAAGCCACAACCCCAATTGCCTACCACCTTACTGCTATTTTGTCTTGGAACCAATATTTAGTATTGGATCTAAGACAGAAGGTAAGAGTTTTAAAAATAAAAAAAGAATATATTATGGAAATATGGGACAGCTGTAAGGTGTATGTATGCAAAGGGTAGGAGTGTTGGGGGAAACCTTAGAGTATAAAGTGATCAAGAAAAGCCTTCAATAAAAGGTAATATTTGATCGGAGCCTTGTGGGAAAAATGAAATTTAAGGAAGAGGAGAGATAGAAGTGCATTCCAGGGATGGGGGCGATGGAAAGGAAGAACCAGGAGAAAGGCACAAAGGTAGGAGATGCACAAATAGCAAGAAGACCAGTAGAAAGCTTGGCAAGCTCACATTGCTCAGGGAAGGATGTAATGTGAAATCATCTTGGGAATGGAGCTGGAGACAAGACTGTGAGTGCTTGAAATGCCAAATCAAGGGTTTATATTCACAGCCAAGAGGGAGCTACTGCAATTTGTTGAGTAGGATAATGAAATGATCAGATTTGCATTTTAAGAAAACCACTTTGGCTGCTGTGTGAAGGCCAGGTAAGGGAGGGAAGAGATAGCAGGCATTAAGTGCCTACTATGTGCTAAGCAATGGGTGTATAAAAATGATGATCCTAATCCTTGGATTTAAATTCTGTAGTCTATTTTGTGGAAACAACATAGTTACAAATTGATAAAAAGAATATTATGTAATAGGGACAATTAGAAGAGCCACCCCATCCCTGATCTACAGTGACTAGATTATAGCCCAAGAATATGTGTAGGCTGACCTGGGCTCTCCTGGTATTTTGGGGGACATGTGAGCCCAGTACTAAAAGACTTGGAAATGATACATCGATTGCTTGTTTCCCAAGAAAGGGGGGTGGAGAGGGACTGTCAAAAACAAGTGATCATTGAGCCAGGAAGAACAGCCTACAGCCAACAGACCTTAAAAGGGTCCTTTTTCTCTTCTCCCTCTCCCCCTCCTCCTTCCTTCCTTTCCTTTCGACCTTCCTGTCCCTTCCCTAACTGTCTTTTCTCTGTCTCTCTCGTTTAAGGGAACATATTAATATTGGTTATTTATATCTATGTAAAAACTCTGATGAGAATCACACAGGACAAGATGGCATGGATGGATCGCAACCTGCAGCAGCAGATGGAGTACTCACATCCATCACTGAGATCACAGATGCATTGAAACAGGTTTTTAAAGTGACTTTCTTTTTCTTTCCCCCTTTTAAAAAAAATCTCATCTTCAGGCTACAATTGTTGAGTGTACATCTTCATATCTCTGGGGCATCTGCTTTCACTCCCAGATTGCCTGTAACTCCTGCCTTTGCTGGGGTGTTGGATATTTCGGGAATGCTACTGGACTGACTGCTCTGCGGTTTAAAACATGTGAAGGGCTTCCCCCCGCCCCCTGCTTTTAGCAGTGTAATGCTGACATTTACATAGGGAGAGTTTTCCATATGGTCCCTTTATTCCATTTTCAAGTCTCAGCAATCAGAAGGCTGAAATAGAGCATTTTGGGTCTTTGTGGACATTTCTACTGAAATATATTAGCAGAGACATGCCAGCATTCTACGTGTGACCATCCTGGGCCAGGATTGACCTTTCAATTCTCTGTTGTTTTGACTAGAGGGGATTTGTTCCACTTTATGGTCAGGAATTTAGTAAACCAAGCATATGTGTATATATATGACAAGGAGGAAGAGACAGTAATGTGTGTGTGTGTGTGTGTGTGTGTGTGTGTGTGTGAGAGAGAGAGAGAGAGAGAGAGAGAGAGAGAGAGAGAGAGAGAGAGAGAGAGAGAGAGAGAGAGAGAAAGAAAATCAAGGATGAGAAATTGTTAAAAAAAATGAGTGATATATTAGGAAGCTGCTGGATTTGGAATCACAGGCTCTGGGTTAGAATTCTGCTGTTTATCACCAGCAAGATGTTTAACTTTGGACATATTTCTTTGAGCCTTAGTTCTTTAATGATAAAATAGGAAAGGGGAGACTAAATTGGGGACCATTAAGAAGCACAGTGGATAAAGTACCTGGCCTGAAATCAGTAAGACCTAAATTCAAGTCCAGCCTCAGATAGTATTAGCATTATAACCCTGGACAAGTCACTTAACCCTGTTTGCCTCAGTTCCTCATCTGTAAAATGAAGGAAATAGCAAACCACTCTAGCATTTTTGCTATGAAAATGCCAAAAGGGGTCACAAGAAGTCAGACATGACTAAAACACATCTAAATAATAACAGTATATTATTTGTTTTCTCTTCTAGCCCCCAATCTATGACTACCTACTAATAAGGGGTATGAGGATTGACTAGTAACTTGGAATTTAGAATTTGGAGGAACAAGTGTTCTACTCTGAGAATAATTTAAGACTATTTCAGTGAACAATGAAGGCCGAATTAAATCATGCCCTCAAGATCTAAAAAGTCCTAATAGACTGAGATGGATTTGGAACCTAAGGAAGTGAGCAGCTCCTGCTGCTTGGTAAAGGTGGAAGGCAGGGAGAGTGAGCAAGACAGAAAGGGCAGTCCAAGGTCAAAGGGAGAAAGGAGAAGGAGAAAAGAAGTACCATTAACTCCCTCCCCAAAAGGCTGAGGAAGAGAAGTTTGGGGCAGATGTTATCAGATGTACCTACTTCTTCAAGGACTGAGAGAACTTCTTATATTAAAAACAAAAACAAAAACAACAAACCCAGTCTATTTCCCCAAATGGCCCTCCCTTGTGACTTTCCAGTAACAAAACTGCTAATTGACTCTGCTCATTTATTCTACCTAAATATTTCCTGTGTCCCAATTTTGCTTCAAATAAAACGAAGCCAGAGATTATCTAGAAATAAACATAAGGATGGCAGAGAGCCAAACCCCTGCAAGAATGGTGAGCATTTCCTAACTGGGGGCTTTGAGCTACTGTAATTGTACTACTAATTTTTCCATCTAATGTAAACTCCATAAAAAAGGAGAGGAGTACTAAGAGGGTCACTGCCCAAAGACTTAAAAAATGAGCTAATTGTTGTAAACATGGTGTAGCTAATTAAATCTCTAGAAACAAAATGGGTAAGGAGAAGAACACTGTGATAAGTATCAGCAGCCAACTGAACCCTCCACACTGATACCTACATCCACCAGTGTTAATTTCCAATTCTATGATTCTGTAAATTAAAGGCATAGTTCTTGTGGCAAACCTCTCTGTGTAATGTCCTTTATCGCTTCTCTAAATTCAACTCAATATGGATTATTAATTATCTACAATGTCCCATTTTGGCCCAAGTTCTGGGCACATAAAAACAAAAATGAACTGAACTTGCCCTAAATAAACATATAGTTTTCTTTCCTCTTCTCCCTCTATACCTTCTCTTCTGGTGATCTCATCATTTCTAGTGTATTTACTGATCATCTTTATGCAGATGACACCCAAACCTATAAATCAAATCATCTCTCTCTTGAACTTCAGTCCTGCATCTCTTATTATTTGCTTGATAACCCCACGTGGATGGCATCTTAAGTCCAGTGTACCCAAAATAGTATTTATTGTCTTTTCTCTTAAGCCCTTCTAAGTGTCCTATTTCCACCTTGTCCATCTTCATCCTCCACTCACTCAGGCTTTCAGTTTAAAAACATTACTTCAGACTTCTTCAATCACTTCCCAAACCAACAAATCCATTATCAAGAATTTTTATTCTTCCTCTTTTACTGCTGACTCTACTGCCTTCAAATTATATATCTATATCTATATCTTTCCTTCTTTTGCCTCCCAGAGATACCACCTTAGTTCAGGTACTCATCATTTCTCACCCAGATTATTGTAGAGCCTCCTAACTGATCTCTCTGCAGTCTCTTCATCCTTCACAGAGTTGCCAAGTTGATATTACTAATGAATATTTTAGCATGACATTCTTTTATTCAAAAAATTTCTGTAGATCCCTATTGAATTTGGGATATTTTGGTATTTAAAGGACTTTACACTTTGGCACCTGCTATCCTTTCCAGGCTGAATACCAAATATTCCCTTTTAGATATGCTACATTCTAGTCAAACTTTGTTAGGTCAAGTGACTTGCTCAGGCTCACACAGATTGTGTCTGGTGCTGGATTTAATAGTGGGTCTTCCTGACTCCACATCCAGTGCCCTTTTAAGTATGCCATGCTTCCTAGTTGCCATGGGGAAAGTGAGAGAAGTAAAAGAATGCCACAGCCCTTACCCTAAAGGAACTTATGCTCTGGAAGAAGGACTAGCACAACTACACTAGGAGATGAAAATCCAAATTAAAACATAAGAGATACAAATGAGAAATCCTATAATTGCCATGACAAATATGAGAAAAAAGGAAATTATTTTCAGCTGGGGTGAATTTGGAAAGAGTTCATGGAGGAGGTGCCTGAATTCAAGGAAGGCCTTGAATGAAGAGACAGATTTTCCCAGGCACAATCATGAGAGGAAATCTATTCCAGGTCTAGTTCATGAATAAACAAATTCATCAATACATGGAATAAAGAAGAGTCAAAGAGAGAATTCCTATGCAGAAAATATCTCATTTCTTCCCTTCCCACACAGAGTTCCCCTAGGTGAGAGGATCACACTTATATGTGCTCAGACAAGGGTTATCTTTTCTCTCCTTCATCCTTTAAATATCTATTTTTTCTAATGAGCCTTTTTGATTTGAGTTGATGTTTACCATGGGAATTTTTTAGAGTATTTATGGTGGGTGTGGCTAGAACTGTTGGAATTCCCAAGATAAGAAGCAAGCAAAAGAAATAGAAAAACCATAATTAAGAGGACTTGATTTAATTTGAATAATATTAGAGTCTTGGGGTTCTTTCTGCAGAGAAGGCATCAACCTGCATTGGTAATTTAATGTTTTCAGGTTTCCGACAGACCGTATCTATAAATAAATTTGGGGTGTGTGTTCAGCATTTTCAGTGACAGGAGTGTCTGATCAAAACTGCTTGGGAACTACATGCTCTGGGTCAGGTTTGGAAGTCAAACCAAATGAGACACTAATAGAATAACCAAGAGTAACAACAGGAGATTGTCCCAAAAAACAATATGGAAAGGATATTCATCAAGCACACAGCATTTGTTCACCTGCATGGAGCAACTTTGCCTCTGCTTCTGTCACATTGGTCCACTTTAGCAGAAGTTTATGGCAAGTCTGAGAAGTGATGCCTTCTTTGCTGGATTTTTTCATGTAGATGGCCAAGAAACTATTAAAGTTATGTGAGCCTTAATCCCCTGAACCAACCAAGTCTCTAGGATGTTTTCACTGGCTTTCAGGGGGGAAATTATTAGCCTAGCCTTCCTGACAGGCAGTAGTAGCTTCCCACAAATCTGCTTAAAGGAAAGAAATGTTCTGTGCCTAGAAAAGTGATGGTAAACCTTTTAGAGACCGAGCAACCAAACTGCACCTTCATGCCACATGTGAGATGCCCCCTTACCCCAGACAGGGGAGAGAGGAAGTGCTCCCATTGGGTTGCTGGGCAGAGGGGAGTGAGTGATGTGAAAAAGGTCCTCAGACATGGTAGAGAGGGAGAAAGGAATAGCCCCTCTGGCACACATGCCATTGTTTTGCCAACATAAGCCTAGAGGATGCTTCTTTCCTTCCTAACCTCAAAGCCTGAATCTTTTTGTGTGTGGGAATCTTGTTCATTGGTGTTTGTGAGTAGCTTGGGAATTTTACTCTGTCTTTATGGTAGGGGGTGGCTAGGATAGTTTAGCAGATAGAGTTAAGGGAATTTGCAAGGTGAGGACAAGACAAAGAGCTGTGAAAAACTTAGGTCTCCCACAGCACCAGTGTGGGACTGCCGCATTCCCACTCAACAAAAGAAACATACTAAACACAATTTTTCATTGTAAAACAGTTTCTGGAACAAAATTAATCTAGTTTTGTTACTATCAACTATACATTTGAACTAGAAATGTTCATGCTGAGGCCTTCCTTACAAAAGCATCTGTCCATAAGTGATTGAAATCCACAGTCAGCAGATGAACTGGAATTAAAAACAAATGTCCTTCACATGTGTAAACACCAATGGGAGGGATGCCCGCATGTCTACATAGCCTACCACAGCTGTGCAGACAGACCTATACAAACAAATGTTAAGCTTCTTGTGCTGAAGAGAAGAGAGCCAGAATTTGTAGGAAATGAGGTGGAAGGAGAGATTTAAAGAAGAGAATGAACATGGCTTAGTGAAGCAAGAGGGGGTATCCCAGCCAAGAGCATATGGCTAAGAGAAAAATTACTCTTGGAGATCAAGGAGGGTTCAGGGGTAGGGTGTAGAGGATAAACTCAATTGTAAGGGAAAAACAGAATGTAGGCTCTGGATTTAAAGGAGTGAGAGGTTTGGAGTCAGAAGACTGGTTCAAATTCCACCCATAACATTCATGACATCATTTTTTAAACAAGGGTGAGATTCCTGGGCTTCCCCCAAGATGTTAACAAAAATAGATGGAATGATAAATTTGGGGAATAGAATGACCCACAGGACTTTGATAACACATGAGATTAATTTCACAATATGCCAGGAAACTATTGAAATACAAAGTTGTCACATTAACCTTTTTCCAATGCCATGACTAAATGGGGCTGCCATTGTCAACCTTTCTCCCAGTTATCTCAGAGGAGTTCGTGAAAGACTATACCTGCTATGTCCTATCTTTGTGATCCTGTGAAAGTCATTTCACTTTCCTGGACCTCAGTTTTCACATACATAAAATGAACTAAATAGACCTCCAAAATCTCTTTCATCTCTAAATCATATAACACAATAACTTTGAAGATTTCATCTAGCCCAAAATTTCTGATCCTATACAGAATCTCCAGCTTCATCTAAGGATTTTTCTTTCATTGAGACAATCTAATAAGGTTGTATCTGTCTAAGTGGAGAAAAGGGATTGGATGGGAGAGAAGTGATAAAGCTAGGAACTCCCACATTTGCATCTAATGAAATAGAAAATGTTAATCTATTGTGAATTATTTCTTGTTGTTGCAATGGTACTCTGACAGACTAGAGAGCTGCTAGTATGGATACCTGGGGATTTCTTAGTTTTCAATGGAGATAAAGGTACTGCTACAGAGAGAGAGGGAGATGCTGCCACAGGGATACTGCCACAGGGGAATGCACTGGGGTCTGCCTACTGATCCCTACTGATGACTAGTGGATCAATCTATTTCCTAATATCCTCCTCCTTTCACTCCCTCCCTTCTCTAACCCTCTCTCTCCCAGTTTCTTCTTGAAACCTTTGGCTTCCTCCCTCCCCCACCCCCACCCAAGTGGACTATGATATTTATGAGAAGAAAACTTCCTTTCTTTTCTCAGGTAAGGGGTTTATTGGGATAACAGGACAAGGAAACTGAGGAAAGAGGGATGAGGGTTTCCCTAATCTATAATGAGGGAGAATTTGAGAGTTTGGGAAAGTAGTCCAGTCACAACTGTGACTCAGAGGGACAGTTAGAAAGATGGAGGACAACTGTTTAAAATCTTCTTTCTTCTTCACAAAATCACCAAGGTCTCTCAGCCTAATTTCAGAAGCCCCCCCCCCCACCAAGGGTCCTTCAGTTTGGGACAGAAACTAAATAATAGTTCTCAGCTTCTTCCCCCTCAGCCAGCCACCAAGAAAAGTCTCTCCTTCAGCTTGGTTTTCCTCCAACTTGGCCAGTCAAACCGGGGAATGGGGGGGGGGGGAGAGAGAGAGAGAGAGAGAGAGAGAGAGAGACAGAGACAGAGACAGAGACAGAGACAGAGACAGAGACAGAGACAGAGAGACAGAGACAGAGACAGAGAGAGACAGAGACAGAGACAGAGACAGAGAGAGACAGAGACAGAGACAGAGAGAGAGAGAGAGAGAGAGAGAGAGAGAGAGAGAGAGAGAGAGAGAGAGAGAACAGTTCCTCCTTCGGTCAGATAGCCAAAGCCAAGCCAGCCCCACATGGGTCCTTTAGCCAGCCTCAACTGCCTCTCCTCCTGGGAACATTCCGTTTGGAACCTAATTCTTGATTGACAGCCAGGTCCCCAGTCTTGGTTCTTGTATCTTGGCTTGTCCTGTAAAACCTCTCTCTCTTCAAGTCTCTACCACACTAATTAGATATGTGGAATAAGAAGAGTGTAGCATTCTGGATAATGCTGAAACTACAAACAAAAACTCCTCTCCATGCCTCAGGATTCTCACCATTAGAGTATATCATACACATTTCTGTCATAAGCAGAGATCTGACCACACTCTAACTCTAAGGGCTTCTTATTGGCTCTAGAATAAAATATAAATTTCTCCACTTACTTTTTAAATCCTTACCCACTTTGGTCCCAACCTAACATGATATAACTTCTTTGTATCTTATGGGCCTCTCTTGCATTCTGACATTCAGTTAAACTGGTCTTCTATCTCTTCCTCATGCATACTTCTTCTATTTTTGGGCCACAGTCATTTCATTGGTCATCCCAGTTACTTGGAATGTTCTAGCTCATTACTACTCTTTTTTAGAATTCCTTTCTTCTTTTAAGAAACACCTCAAACAGCATGTTCTGATAAAGCCTTTCATGATCCCCTCATCTATGTATGCCCTTCTTCCCTGTCTCCCTTGTTTTAACAATTTTGCATTTATTCACTTTATTTTTATGTCATAGATATGGCATGATGCGCCTTGTATGTGCACTTATTATCATCTCCATTACAATGGAAACTCTCTGGGGAATGCTAGATAGCACACTGAAAGAGTCCCAGACCTGGAATCAGATAACCTGGGTTCGAATCTGGCCTCAGACACATCCTAGCTTAATCCCAAATGCCTAGCACTTACTTCTCTTATGCCTGAGAATCAATACTAAAACAGAAGTTAAAAATAAAAAAGAAAGAGAAAAGATCATTTAATCCCTCCAGTGTTTCATTCAGGGCCTACCACAGGGCTTAGAAGATGCTAGGTGCTTGGGAAAATGAACATTTTTTTAAATACTAATACAAACAGGGACAAATATCAAAGAGGGTACAAACTCATCTTCTTGAGTTCAAATCTGGCCTCAGGCACTTATTAACTCTGTGACCCTGAGCAAATCACTTCACACTGGTGTGAAGAAGAGAGAATTTACATGGCATGCAAAGGACAAGAAGATGGAGATGGTCATCTGTCAGTCAAATGAAGATTCCATTTGGAATGTTACTGGGAAAAGCAGTTGAAGCCAATGGCTGAACTGGGCCATCTGAGTGGCCCCAAAGTTATTATAGACTTTTCTGATGTGTCTGCCCCAGAACAATGGGTGGACTGAGGTGAAAGAGGAAGAAGAAGAAAGACAGTTGTCCTCATATCTCTGACTCTAGTCCATGCTTATGACAGAATTGTCATCTCCCTCAATATCCTCCTAACCCTCATTGTAGATAATGGGGAAGACCCATCCCTCTTACCTTATCCTCTACCCTTGTCCTATTTTCCCCAATAAACCCTTACTTGAGTTAAAGAAGAGAAAAGAATGATTTGATGGAGGCTGAAGAAAAGGGGGAGGGGAAGCTGAAAGGCTTCTGAAGAGGGAGGAAAAGGGAGGAGCATAGAAAAACTTGACCTATTAGTCATCTAATATACCATCAAATATACACACCCTCAAATATCTATCTATTACAGATTGTTACCCCTAAACAGACTGAACTTACAATCTCCAAGAAAAGAAAAATATTCAAGCAAATTATCTGTGGAGCTCTTGTACTTGCAGCCATTACTGGATTCTTTGTCTACAATATACTCTATAGCAAAATGACCTACATGATTTCTGATTCTCTGGATTATATTGGCAACACCACCATACTTATACTCCAGTTGCCATTTCAGATTGAAACTATACTCTGGCAGGTTTTGAATCAAGTTTACACCATCTCTATGGCAGCTTTACAGATTCTGACCTATTTGAAGAATATATTTAGATTTGTGATCCCCAAAAAGACAGAACAGATAATGGTGGTAGATGATAACCTGGAAAACATTATTAAGAATTTATTTGAGGAATTGATCAAGGGAAAAGGGTTATACCAGATTAAGAATAAGAACAATGGCCAGGCAGATAGTGCACCCAAAGGAAAAGAGAGAAAGACAAAGAAATCTAAAGTCAATGAAAAGGGAAATGAAAGTGACAAGGACATTAAGTCTGATAGTGAACCAGAAAAAATTTGTCCCCTAAAGGAGGTCACCAAATTATCCAGTACAACTGGAGTATTACATAGTACATAGGCAGTTTACATTACAGGAACTTGAATCCCTGAAAAATCCATGAACAAAACATTTTCCAAATTTCATTGATTAGCCTTTTAAGATGCAGAGAGAACTGAAATGTGCTTTTAGGATCTTTGACCCAGACTTTGAAGATATAGAATTTCTCCTCTCTGAACTATTTAGTCCCCATGAGCAATGCCAATTTATTGAGAAGACCAGAGCAGATAACGTAACTAGTTGGCCCACTGAGGAGCAAAGGGAAGATCTAGATTTAACAAATCCCACTAGCATGTCCTACTTAAGGAAGTGTAGGGAAGACTTGCTCCAGGCTATTAAGCAATGTTACTGGAAGCCTAATGCTTGGGAAAGGTTTAATAAACTCATGAAAAACAAAGGGGAACATCCAGCCACTTTCAGTAATCTTCTTTCAGAAATGGCGCAATCAATTATGGGTCTAGAGGCTAATAGTGAGGAGTCTTCTAGTCATGTCTGTAGACAGTTTTTGAGGGGATGCACACCCCCTCAAGTATCTATCTATTACACTGGTTGCCTCAGTTTCTTTGCCTAAAAATGAGCTGGAGAAGGAAATTCAAATCACCCCAGTATCCTTGCCAAGAAAACTTCAAATGAAACAACTGAACAACAACAACACAAACTTTCTTATTCTACTATTAAAGGTAACTGGCGCGAGGCACAACTTTAATAGAAATGAAACATGATTCATTATTCTGTTGACCATAACACTATGGAGCTTTTTTTGGGGGGAGCTGAGAAAAAAATCTACAGACAAATTTAATGATCATAGATATTATTATCCAAGATGTAGGTAAAACATTCATTAATTCAGTCCTTGGAAACTTATGAAAAACTTCTAGCAAATGGCCAACATTAGCTTCTCCTTTACTCATAGCTGCCTCCTTTGGGTCATTTATTCATTAGTGCCTTATTTGGAAACAAGACTCAGAGTAATTGCATCTGTCACTTTTGTCATTGTTGACACCTCCAGTAACTAGTTTGATGAGAAAAGAAGCTGATATTAATGGCTAAAGTAAGCTTAGGGGGGGCCGTCTGTTGATTTAGTTTTTTTATATGCTCTTATGGACAAACTAGGACCAGAGAAAATAGGCTCTGTTTCTGAGTGGCCCCAAAGTAATTATAGACTTTTCTGATGTGTCTGCCCCAGAACATTCTTTAATTATATAAATCTAGCAGTTGGAACTCACATTTGGCTTGCCCATCCATAACTTGCTGGCAAATCACTCAAATCCAATGAAGGAGTATGTTATAAGAGTTTCCTGAATTATAATATAGTGGATAATGTGATTATTTTCTTTTTACCCTATTTTTATTGTCATGCAAAACCCCCTTCCATATTGGTCTTTGTTGTAAGAGCAGACTCATACATAATCAAACCCCCCAAATAAAACCATAAATACACTGATGTGAAAGACGACTCCAAAAGTTCTTTCTCTGGAGGTGGATAATATCCCCCATCAATAATACAGTTATTTTCAAACAGAAACAACATAAACTTTACCTTCCCTCTAATATAATTGGTTTCTCTAGAATCATAGAACTTTGGAGTTGGAAAGGTCTTTAGAAGTTGTTGGGAAGGTAGGTGGTACAGTGGCTAAAGCACCAGACTTGAAGTTGGGAAGATCTATGTTCAAATCTCGCCTCAGACACTAACTGCATGACTGTAGACAAGTCATTTAACTTTAAATGAGCTGAAGAATGGTAAACCATTCTAATATCTTTGCTAAGAAAACCCCAAATGGGACTACACAGCTGAAATGATTGAACAACAACACTGGAGAATGCAGTTTCAGTTGAATTGCAGGGATGGGATCCTGAAATCCAGTTACAAGAAATATATGAGAGGTGAAGAAATGGAAACGTTGATGAGATATTATTGGACAAAAACTTGAATAGTTGTCATGGCAAATACATGATCAAGGCTCCAGGAAATGGAATAAACCTTTACCTTCATTTAGAAGAGAGACAGCATGGAATAGTTGATAGATATTTGGCCTCGGGGTTGAAATACTTGGGTTCAAATGTTGCCATTGACACATATTGATTATGTGACTCCAAAGAATTTACTTAACCTCTCAGGGCCTCCAGACAACTCTCTAGGTCTAAAAGATGAAAGTCCATTGGCAGAAGGAGTCTCCTATGTTAAAAGTTCAATATAACAAGATGGATGGAGAATCTCTAGATGTCTGTACCATTTGACACATGAAACCCTTTACTAAGCATATACCTCAAAGAGGTTACTGACAAAAAGAAAAGCTCCAAATGTCAACATATTTATGGCGACATGTTGTTTGATGAATAAGGCCTGGAAATAAAGCTGACGTCCCTCGTTTGGGGAAAGATGAAAGAAATAGTAGTAGTTGAATGTAATGGAATATTACTGACCTATAAGGAGCAAATAATATGATGAATACAGATACATTGAAAGACTTATATGAAATTATACCAAATGAAATAGGCAGAAGAAAGAAAATTATATACACAATGACTACAATAATGCAAATGAAAATAGCCACCACAAAGCAAACCAAAAAATGATTGTTGCAAAATTATGAATATCAAGCTTGGCCCTAACCAAGAGATATGAAAATATTTCTCCTCAGTAATTTGAAGGGGTGGAGATGAGGGTCCATGAGTTTGCAACACTAAATACATTTTCAGATTTTGGGCTGTACAGTAATAATGCATTTTGCTAGTTTTTACCTTTTCTACTTTTATTTTTGAAGAAAACCTAATTCCTTATTATAAGAGATGGCTCTCTGGGATGGACAATGGAAAGGGATGCAGAAAAAAGTTAAGTAATATATTAACCAATGATATCAATGAAATTTATTTTTTAAAAGAAAGTTACAAAGATATCTTAATTCCAAATTTTATCATCAAATCATTGGAGAGATGGGAAGAAGTTGAGAGCAAAGATTTAGTTTGGAGTTGGAAGAGACCTTAGAAGTCTAATACTTAGCACAGTAATTAGCACTTTGCTCGAGATACAGTAGGTGCTTGACAAAATGCTTTGTAATTAATTATTGATTAATATTTATAAAGGGTTGAAGAAATAAAAGCCTTAATAACTGAAGTGATTTACCAAACATTACATGGGGAACATGTGTAGAACTTCCATAGAAACCCAGGGCAGTGAATGTTTTCATTTTATCATGTGCCTCAATAATCTCTAGAGAGCAGAGATGATCTTTTGTCTTTTCTTTGTATCGCTAGCACTTAGCACAGTGCCTGAAAAAGAGTATCAAGGTTGGCTGGCTGACTACATATAATTTAGAACTGAGTTGATAAATGAGAAAACAATGATACCAATACTGACATCTCTACAGCAATTTAAAGGTGACAAGACATCTGACACATTATCTAATTTAATTTTTAGGACATCCTTGGCAGATAGGAACATCACATATTATTATATCCCACAGTAGCATACATGTTAGGTATAGGATTTGAAATCAAGTCATCCTTAATCCAAGTACAGCTCTATTTTAGAAAAGATTGGAAAAGGACATAACGGTAGCAAGTCAGACCTTTTTATGTCAAATTCAAGGTTCTTGCTACTTGGAATCATACCTCCTTGGGGTAGAGAGAGAAAGAGGGAGAGACAGACAGACAGACAGAGAAAGACAGACACAGAGAGAGATAGAAAGACTGAGAGGAAGAAAGAAAGATTGAAAGAGAGTAAGAGAGCAAAGGATGGAGGAATGGAAATGGAGAAGAGAAAAAGGGAGAGAGGCCAGAGAAGAGAGGGAAGAAAGGAAAAGAAGAAAAACATGAATGGGGGGGGGTTGAAGAATCTGGGTATAACTGATGAACTGAGCCACTGAGACTTTTCTACTAACAACTGGACCTTGGGCATCTTTTGGTATAGAGGGGGACCTTGGAACCAAAAATTTTAGAGGATCCACTCAATCTTGACCCATAGTCTAGTCAGTTCAGATAATAGGAAAACTATGCTATATCGCTCTGTAGAAAGGAAGAAAAATATGGCCTCCTTCTCCAGAAGAGTATTCATGGGCATTGTTTGAGCATCTTCTCAACTCTTTGAATGATGGCATGCTTAGTTAAGGATAGTTTGATTATACCCCCAATGGGATTCTCTTTTTGGTGTTTATTAAACCTTTCCTTTTCTAACTTGGCTTTGTTTTTTAAAAACCCTCACCTTCCATGTTGGAATCAATACCGTGTATTGGTTCCAAGGCAGAAGAATGATAAGGATTAGGCAATGGGGGTTAAGTGACTTGCCCAGGGTCACATAGCTAGGAAGTGTCTGAGGCCATATTTGAACCTAGCACCTCCCTCTCTAGGCCTGGCTCTCAATCTACTGAGTTACCCAGATACTCCCTAACTCGCTTTTAAAATGTCACAGCTGCTAAAAACTCATTTGGTTTTTTTCTTATTTTGCTCAAAGTAGAGATACTACTTCATATTATTTTAGCTCCCCACAAAACAAGAATTGTATCAATGATGCTTTCTACTAATCAATCAATTAATGAACAAATATTTATTAAACATCTACCAGTATACCACTCACTGTGCTAGGTACTGAGATTATAAAGATAAAATAAAATCGTCTCTGCCTCAAGGATTTTATATGCTACAGAGCAAGGAAGTAGAGAACAACATTCATCAATTAGTCAGTGAGATTTTATAAAGCATCTACCATATTCCAGGCCCTGTGCCAGGTATAATAAGGCAAATGCTAAATGGTTCCAGTCCTCAACATAAGTTGAGCCTTGAAAAGATTTGATGATTCCAAGAGCCTTAGGGGAAGAAGGAAAGCTTTCTGAAATGAAAGATAGCCTATAGTGCACCAAATCAACATTTTATTATTTCAGGTTTTTTAAATTGTTTTAAATGGTGTGAATAATTATGCCATTGTCTGGATAAAACAATCTCAAGTAAAAAATCAATAATGCTTATTTTTTCCTCTTAGAATCAACAATGTGTCTTGGTTACAAGGCAGAAGAGTAGTAAAGGACAGGCAATGGAGGTTAAGTGATTTACCCAGAGTCACAGAATTAGGAAATTTCTGAGGCCAGATATGAACTCAGGACCTCTCCTCTCTAGTCCTGGAGCTAGCCACCAAGCTGAGCCACCTAGGTGCTCCCCTCAATGATGTTTCTGATAGATTTTTTTTCATATAGATAAAGTTCATTTTCTTTCTTCTTCTTTTTTTTTTAGTGAATCTCAAGTTCTGAAATAGTGATTTTAGTGATGTAGGGAACTTCAAAATGGAAAACTCTCCCCACCAAAAACAGATCAGCAATTCATCTCTAATTTAAGATTCTCAAAGATTTGAGAGTAACAGTGAGTGATTAAGTGACTTGCCCTAGGTCACAGGGCCAGCATTCTGCAGACTCAGGACATGAGTCTAAGTCTTCCTGACTCTAATGTGGGCCATTCATCACTAAGCCATATCACTTCTCAGATAGCAATGAAGCTACTCATTAGTTTCTACTAAACTATTAACTTCTGGAGCTAAACCCAAGGATTATTAGAGTGGTTTTTTATGTTTCCTAGTAGTTGGAGCTGATGGATGTGCAGTCCTCTAGATCAGAGATTAATCATTTTGTGTGCCATGATGGATCCCTTTAATGGTCTAGAGGAACTTAAGGATCCCTTCATAGTTAGAGAATAGTGAAAATATTCTTTTCCCCCAAAGCCAACTTCATAGAGCCTCTGAAATCTATCCATGGATATATTGGGGGTTCATAGACCCAAGGTTAGTTCATTTCCAGAGTGTGATCACCAGTTGGCTTTCACAATATGAGAACTTGCGATTCCTCCAGGTTGGTTGTCTCGACTGCTCTTTTTAAAATGGTCTTAGTAACTTTCTTTGTTTTCACATTTTTATATCAAAAGCACCATTCCGCAACATTTTATCTGTGTACAGAGTCTGCTTCCTAATAGCCATGAGGATTTTTCCACATGTACAAATTTGAGAAATGCTGATTAGAGTCCTCAGATATTGGGAAATGAAAATGATCTTCATAGTTTGACATCTCAGTTGGAGAATGGCTTCCCTTTTAATCTACTGCAGAATTAACAGGGAAGCTCTACTAGCCACAGTGCCTTGGGAATTAACCAGCTTTGCATCAGGAATTAACATTAGCTTTTATGACTTTTTAGCTTTAGCAGATTATCAATGGGTAAAATAGCACTAAAAAGAGAAATTTTACCTCATATTTTCAATGAAGTGAGCTCCAAAAGCCTAAAGTCACCATAATCATATCAAATCTCAACTCACCATTTATTTTATTCTCTTAGTTCTGTTTATTTCATTCAGTATCAGCTCATACAAATCTTTACACGTCTCCCCAAATCCCTGGTATATAGTCTTTCTTGTCTCAACATCATCTTTTTTTTTTTTAAACATAGAACTTTTTTCTTTAGGGAAATAATGCTTTATTTCCCCACCAGCTGCACTGTTTGGATTTGCCTCCACCATCAGCTGTACCCCACCCCCACCTTCCCTCCTCTCAGTCTTCTCAGTATCCTTCTACGTGCTATCTTCTTCATTACAATGTAAGCTCCTTGTACAGAGGAATTGTCTTTATTTTTCTTAATTGCATTCCCAGAGACTGGTACATAAGTAGCAGCTTAGTCATCATGCAGTATATTGTATTTTATGGGATGTGATGGCATAGTATGGTGTGGTGTGGCACAGTCATCACCCTCCCCACGTCGAGCTCTTCCTCATATCAAATGAAATTAAAGAACATAAGCATTTACTGTGGCTGCTAGTGGCACAATGGAGAGCACTGAATGTGGAGTCAGGAAGACTCCTTCCTCTTCCTCAGTTCAAATTCAGCTTCAGACTCTTACTAGCTGTATGATCCTGGGCAAGTCACTTAATTAACCCTGTTTGCCTTAGTTTCCTCATCTGAAAAATGAACTGGAGAAGGAAATAGCAAATCATTCTAGTATCTCTGCCAAGAAAACTCCAAATGGGGTCATAAAGAGTTGGAATGACTGAAAATGACTGAACAACAGCAAATGTTCCAGGTACTAGACTGACAAAAATGTGAATACAAATAAGCAAGACAGTTAAACCATCAAGGAACTTATCTTTTAATAGGTGATGCTATTTCATAAAGGGGATCTATAATGGAAGGAGGGCACATATGGTTAGAGAATAGACTGAAGTGATGGGGAAGCCTGACTTCTTGCAGGTTAACTCAGCTTCAGATACTCAGGACCTATTCAAATCCCTCAGACTCATCTCCCTTCTGATTGGAAGGCTCAAATTTCTCCCAACACATTCCTTCAGAAAGAACTAGGATCTGAAGTTTTGAAATAACTGTCAATTTTCTATGAATAGTTTTGTTTGGTGTAGACTCCATGGATGCCTCTGTATTATGTATGTACCAAATTCCTCCCCTTCCATCTGTGTGTGTGTGTATGTGTATGTGTGTGTGTGTGAGAGAGAGAGAGAGAGAGAGAACGAGAGCGAGAGAGAGAGAGCGAGAGAGAGCGAGAGAGAAAGAGAGAGAGAGAGAGAGAGAGAGAGAGAGAGAGAGAGAGAGAGAGAGAGAGAGAGAGAGAGAGAGAGAGGGAGAGAGAAAGAGAGAGAGAGAGAGAGAGGTCTTCCTCCAATAGAAGGTAAGCAATTTGGGGGCAGGGACTATTTGTCTTGTTTTCTTTTTTATATCCTCAGCACCTAACACAGTACCTGGCACTAACAGACATTTAATGAATATTTACTGAATAAGTAAATATTATTGGAACTTCATAAGACAAAAACTTTTAGTAAGTAGTTAGGTAAAAATATTTGGTATACTGTCTACTTCTGAAAAAACATATACTATATTTCGTACTAGTAGTACCCCACCTCTCTTCCATGGAGGCAAAGATACAGTTTTATGTTGAGTTCTCCAGGATCATTGTTGGTTTTTCATTTGTTCTGATTTCTAGTTCCCTTTTAGGGATCCTTTCACATTTATGTTATTGCATTTATTGCAAATGATAGTTGGTTATGCTTTTTCTTGCTCTGTATTAACTCTTGCAAATATTCTCATTTTAAAAAATTCCTCAAATTAATCACTTCTTAATATTTATCAATAATCCATTGCATTCACATACCAGTGTTTTCTTGTTCAACCCTTCTCTAATTGATGAACACTTTGTAAAAAGACTCCATTTCTAATTCTTTACTACTTGAAGGTTTAGCCAATTTTTATTGGAAAAACTATAAATAAAGAAACTACTGCCCAGAAGCTTATCAAAGTATAAAAATCTTATGCTTGACAATAAGTTAAAGAGTTGCTCCACTTTTATTGGAAATGTAAATTGTGCCCACCTTCTTCCAGGTTAACAATTAACTGTTTCTGTTTAAGTGATTTTAGATGCCAATTTAGAGATTAGATGTCAAGGTTGCCAGGACTGGGTATCAGATAGAAAAATATTAAAAGTTAGAGAGGGGAAAGTCAAGTTTGGAAGCAAATAGTACCCCATATAACTTTCAAAAGAATTTGAAATAACTCTAAAAATATGACAAATGCCACTGATGTTCCTAGTGTCAAAAATACTAAAGCATTCCCCTGGGGATATCACTCAAAATCCTTTAAAGATCCCACCGAAAGGCATCAGGGCAAAGTCAATGGTGAGCTAGCCAGGAAGACCTATGGTCATGTCCTACATATTGGCTATGCAACACTGGGCAAGTTACAGTCAGTGTTCTAGGTAACTGCAATATTCACAGAGAACATACCAAACAGACATTGGGGTAAGAATGTTTTCTCATTTGGGAATTTTTCAGACCAGTGAAATCATAGGTCTAGTCCCTATCCTTCTCCACATGGATCCCTCCATCTCTAGTAGCCTTGATGCAGAACTTATGTCAAGTGTAGGAAAGCCAAGAATGTTAAAAACAGTACTCAAAAATACTTTTAGGAGAAGCTACCTCATGTTGCTAGGGAACGTGGCTTAAAATAATTTAGCAACCTGTAAAACAGTCCCTTTTGCCTCTTGAAGATGTTTTGGCCATAGACTGTTTCTGTTTTGGGGATTTGATTCAAGACAATAGAGAATTGGAATTATGGAGGATTTCTATATTATCTATTCTATGCTCGACTTCTGATCCAGCATCAGAAAATAAGCATTTATGAACTATACGTTAGGTCAGGCTAAATGCAAGGGATACAATGACAAATGAAAAATAATCCCAGATCCAGCCATCAAAGATTTTATTGGCTAATGGAGGTATTTGGTGAGGAAGGCTACAAAATAAAAGCATGTAAGAACAGACATGATCGTTTAAGGAGAAAAAGGACATTAACAACTATGGTAGTCAAAAATTAGATGCAAATAGGTGAGGTACCGTTCACAGATCTGGGGAGGAGAACTCTTAACCAAATAAGGGAGATAGGCAATCACAAAAGATAAAGTAGATAATTTCTATTATAAGAGATAAAAAATATTTAGTTTTAACAAAATCACAACAGGGATAATTAGGGAAGAAGGCGGTTAGGGCTAAAAAAAAAATCTTTGCATCAACTAACTCTGATGCAGATCTGATATCCAGGATATAAAAGGAATAAATATAAATATAAAATGCTAAAGCCACTTGCACAAGGAAAAGTGATGACAGAATATAAACAAAGCAATTCTCCAAAGAACTGTAAACTAACAAGTGTATGAAATAAGCACTCAAAATCACTAATCACAAGAAATATGCAAATCAAAACAACCCTCTAAGCTATCACCTCATACCCAATAAATTTGAAGAGCTGACAAAAGATAGGAATAGTCAAGATTATAGGGGTTATGAAAGGCAAATATACTAAGGCACACTTGGTTGAGCTGTAAATTGGTCCAGTCACTCCAGATTTTTTTAAAAATTATGTAAGCCAAAAAACAAAAATGTGCATATTCTTTGACCAAGAAATATCACTACTAGGTAAATGCCTCTGGGATGTCAAAGAAAGAAAGATCCAATACAAACACAAATATTTATAGCAGCACTTTTTGTACTAGTAAAAAACCTAGAAAAATGAGCCCCTGGAATAGGGACTAGCTAAACAAATGGAGGCACTTGTATGCATTGGAATATTATTCTGCCATATGAAATAATGAACAATACAGAATATAAAGAAGCATGATGAAACAAATTGATTCAAATTGCAAAAAAGCAGAATTAATAAAATAACATATTCAATGCTTAAGACAATATAAACTGAAAAGCAACAACAAAAAATCCAATCTCATACTTTGTCATTATAATGACCGTTTGGATGCAAAGAAGACATTTAAGATTATAGCTCAGAAGACAGTTAGGTGGCTCAGTGGATTGAGAGCCAGTTCTAAAGATGGGAGGTCTGGGTTCAAATATGACCATAGACACTTCCTAGTTATGTTACCCTGGGCAAGTCACTTTACCCCAGTTGGGTAGCCCTTATTGCCCTTCTGCCTTGGAACCAATCAACAGCATTGATTCTAAAATGGAAGGCAAGAGCTTAAAAAAAAAGATTGTACCTCTTTTCCTCTCTATCAATGGTGGGGGACTGTGGAAGTGGAACATAGCACATAATGATTTTGTATAATTGGCTTTTTCTCTCATTATTCTTTGCTGAAAGTGATAGTTCCAAGGGTGGAAGATGTGGAAAAGATTTATTGGAAAAAATGTAATGTTAAAATAAAACATATCAATTAAGAATTTAAAAGGCAAAGGACAGAGAAAACTAGTAATCATCATCACTGGAATCTGAAAATTATTCTCATAGGAAGTTATAAGGCTAAAACTAGTTTAGGAGGGCATGGGCTATACTCTAGAGCTGATGTGTTAAAGGGGCTTGAGGGCCAACTTTGGTCAGAAAAGATGCAAATATAATTGGAAAAGATTTAAGAAAATAAAAATATAATAGAACATAGATAATGTTAAATATGTGGTTTTATAAGTTGATATACAAACTGCCAGGATACTTGTGTATTTTTTTTTCCATTTGAGCTAAATACCAGTGCTCTAGGGATCGACTTCCCAGGGAGTACATAGTGATTGATGCTTTCTGTTTCTGTGGATATTATTATGTCAACTCCCTCTATCTCATGTATGATCAGCCATCCCATTAGCTTGCTCCCTCTTTGGGTCAGGGGTAACTCCAACTCTTCTCCCTCAGGTTTCCCATTGGCATTAGGTTCATTTCTAAGAGTGGCTTTCCAGCAGGATGAGTAGATTACACTCACAGTTCCTAACCCTTTGCTCTTAGCTACCTAACCTGTTGTCTTATATATAAGGATATTTGTGGGATCAGCTGGAAGGAATCATTGAACAATTCAATTAACCACTATCTGGCCAGAGTGATCACTTCTATTCCCTCATCAGCCCCAATAAAATCTCTATTCTCTCATATTCCTCTGGCTTTCCTTTCCGTTACATTCTTTGAGATGCCTCCACTGTTATAGTACAAAAATGGAAAGATCGGTGGATTTAGAAACAGGGACCAAACTTACTTGGCCAATTATTAATTGGGTGACCTTGAGCAAATCACTTCATTTCTAAGGGTCTCTGTATCCTCATTTGTAAATAGAAGATTGTTGGACTAGATCTTCCTGATCTAAATCTATGATCCTAGTTTTTCTACAGTCTTATAGAGTGAAAAGAGCATTGGCTATAGAGTTCTGAGTGCCTGGGCTCAAATCCCACTTCTAAAATGTACTGCTAGGGGGTCCTTGGAAAAGTCATTTAACCTTTTTTGTCATCTTTAAAATGAAGAGGTTGGAATAGATAGTCTTGAAGCTCTTGGCCAGCTCTAAATGGAAGATTCTTTGGAATTCAGTTTCCTCATCTATAAAATGAAGGGGTTGGGCAGATGACCTTTTCAGTCCCATCCAGCTCTAAACTTATACTTCTTTGTGTCCAAATCATTTGAGAAGTCTTAGAAAGCCCTTTCTTTTACTCTTGCAATTCTGCCAAAAAACTGAGACACATGGACATCAAACCTGCCTTTGCAAATCATTTTAAAGTCACATTCCAGCCCTTCTCTGCTCTTCCAAAAATTCGTTTGTGATCAGATTCACTCCTTGCCGAGAACGATTTAAAAATGGGTATCTTAGATGACGATTTGCAGTCTCCTGCTGTGTGGCTTCTGATGAGGGCCCCTGGAGGTCAAGTAGAAAGCAGTACCAGAGAGGGGAGAGAAACAAATTGAGACGGTGTGTGAGGGTGTATATGAGAGCACATGCAAGTTGCTATACTCAGACAACCTAGCAGCCTGCTGAAATAAATGGATAGTGCTCTAAATGGGCCCATGATCCTGTGGCCTTAAGAGTATGGTTAGAAAGAAGCGTTTGCAGCTACAGATATATTTCATCAGTCCCACTGGAACAGCTGGGCAGGGAATGTGCAGGCTAAAGCAGCCTGTGATAAGGTAGGTAAAAGCAGAAAGGCAAAAAGAGGACGGTTGTTATCACAGAAAGGGAGTATAATTCTGTAGTCAAATTGGAAGCACCAGGGGAAGGAAGCTGGGTAGGAGGAATATAATTATCAAATTGGAAAGTGCTTAGGGTGCTGGGTTAACAACCGGCCCGCGTTTCTAAAAGGTGCCATGCAGTCCTGAATGGCCACGAGCCTTCAGAAGCTTTCCATCAGCTCTCATAATCATATTTCTCCTTGATGTCCATGTAAGTGCTAGCAATGAGCAAGCTGGAAGTAGTCGAAAGCCAAGGGAATGGTGGAAAGGAAGGGACATGTGAGACTTTCCTCCTTGTCATGATTTTGATTTAGACCATGTCGGAAGTTAGTGGAGTGGAAACCCATCCACCTATGGAGAGCAGCAACCATTCCTGAACTTGATGCAGAATGAAGTCGTGTCCCTGTTTGGAGAGGGGAGAGACAGAGGCATAGAGAGAGGCAGAGAAACAAAATCAGAGGAAATAGGAAGAGAGGAGAGGGAGAAGGGGAGGAGAAAGAGGAGAGTGGAGGGAAAGAGTGAGATAGAGAGATAGACAGAGGCAGAGAGACAGAGAGAAGAGAGAGAGCACTCTTCAAATATGAGCTCACTATTAAGTCTCGAGCTTTTGTGTTTCCCTCTTTATAGCAACTGTCCTTCACATTTCAACAAAAATCAGTTAATTTTAATCTGGAAACAAAAACCATTCTAAAAGTACAAACAGTAAATAAATAAGAACTAAAGAGAGCAGGAAACTCCCAAAAATGATGCTTGTTCTCCACACAGCTATGAGGCAGGGCGTGGGAAGTAGAAAACAGATAAATCAGCCACCAGGAGCAACACTGGGAGACACAGGAAAAAAAATCTGTCCAAGAAGAATATTCTTTAAAGATTTTAAAGGGACAAACAAGGTTCCAACTTCCAATAATTATAAGTACTTTGACACTGACACTGGCATGGGCTTACATCTCCCCTGCCTCTCCACTGGGTTCAGAAATTGCCAGGATTCCTTCATCCTACCTGGTTTTTGCCTCCCATGAACCTTCAGTTCCTCTTTCTATCTGAGATAAAAATACGTTTCTCATCATCCTTACTCCTGAAAAAGGGCTGCTAGAAGACCATGAACCTAAAAAGAAACTTAGAAACCATCTAGTGCAACCACATTATTTTACAGATGAGGCAACTAAGACCCAAAACTTTCAAGCACAAAAACTCAACATTTTGTCTGTAATTATATTTAGAACAAGAAATATGAAAGATTAGTAGCAGAATAGTGACATATCCCAGGATACTTTCTATCTAAACTTCATTGAAAAAGATGAAAAGAATAAGATAAAATGAGACCCAATAAGTTCAAATGACTTGTATTCCTATAAGATGATTTTAATAACTAATTAAAATTTTTATTATCATCAGGGTAGCTACAAGAAGTGTACTTAGAGGTAACAGTGAAAAACTGTATAGGATAAAATGTCAAATATATTTATTTATATGTACATATATATATGTATATATATATTTTTTTTATATATATATATATACATATATATATATATATATGAACTAGGGGTAAAACAGAGGATAATTCTAAGAAAAATGGGAAAAGAAATAAAATAAGTTAACTTTATATTTCATAAAGTAGTACATGGGGAAGGGGTGGGGAGAAGACCAATACAATTGAAGGGTGAAAGAGGTTGGAGACAGTCTCCAAGAAAATTTTAATCATTACAGTGGGAAGGGTCAGAAAGGTTCAAATGAAAGGAAAACCTCCAACTCCGAATTCAATCAGCAGCAGCAGCAGCAGCAGCAGCAACAACAACATTATGAACATCACCATCATCATCAGCAACATCATCAATGACATAAACAACGACATCAACATCAGCAACAAGATAATCAAAATCATCATTATCAACTTCGGCATCCTTAACAACATCCTCAACAACAACATTATCAACATCAATGTATCAACTTCAAGACATCAACAATATCATCATCGTCATCATCATCATCAACATCAACATTTAACTATTCATCTTTTCCTGACCTAGGAAAGATTTTGGCTGTGTGGCCTAACCTAATAGCATACTATGCAGAATACTGAATGAAAGCCCAAAGACCTAAACTCTAGCTTTGAGTGTCACTGTGTCCTTTGGGGGTAAAAAGGAAGCCTTCTTTTTCCTGGACTCAATTTCCTCATTTATGTATGAGTGAAGCTTGCCTGGACTCTGCATTAAGTTTATCAATTAAATCAAAGAGTAAACCAGGTGAGAGGCTCTGGGCGGAGAATATAAAAAATGCTCTCTGACATGTTTGATGTCTTTGCTAACTTAAAACATTTTTGTTTTAAGAGCTGGCATACCAACCAGCGAATGAGTATGACCTTTGGCTTGGTTTGCCAGAAAATATCTTTCTTGAAGGGAATTGTGTAAATCCTGTGTGAAATACAGGTGAAATGTAAAATACCTGTTCAGTAAATGCTTATATTTAGATGTTTTTAAATCTCAGTGATAGTTATTAATGCCATTTCTATACTTTTTGTTTTTCTGACAATGAGTACTTATGAAAGCCTTTTGTATTTAACATTGATTTTGTTCATAGAAAATAAATACCTGCCTTATGCCTGATTGAAATTTAAAATAAAGAGAGTGGGAGACTAAAAAATCTGTCAGAATTTCCTCTTTACTGTCCAAGAAAAACAGAAACACTGAATCTTTCACTAGAGAAACAGAGTTTCTTAGCCAGAAGGCAATTAGAGGCCATTTAGTCCAGACCCTCAAGCAGCTAGGTGGAACAAAGGATGGAGCACTGGGCTTGGAGTCAAGAAGATTTCAGTTCAAGTCTGGCCTGAGACACTTAGTGGCTGTGTGACCTTGGACAAGTCACTGTTTGCCTCAGCTTCCTCATCTGTAAAATTAGTTGGAGAAGAAATGGCAAACCCCTCCAGGATCTCTGCCAAGAAAACCCCAAATGTGTCATGAAGAGTTGAACATGACTGAAATGACTGAACATTAACAACAAAAGTCCAGACCCTCATCATAGCTAAGGGGAAACTGATGATGAAACATGTTAAGTAACTTTATAAAATTATAGGATGAAATATTTAAATGTGGAGGGACCTCAGGGATCACATAATCTGCCCTCCACCTCCCTATCTCATCCTTTTACACATTTGAAAACAGAGGCCTAGGGAGGTTAAGTAATTAGCCCAGTGACACAGAGGTAGTATTCATTCTCTTTCCTAGTATTAACATATTGCCTATCAAATGATTGGCTAGGAGAAGAACCAAGATGAAAACTCATGTCTCTTGAACCCTGTGGCCACTACATTCTCTCTGCCCACATACCGGGCTATTTCTGAAATCATTGACTTTTCCTTGGTTAAACAGGGCTCTAGAATGATTTGGAGAAAATAATTCATGAAGTTAATTGTTGTCCATTGATCCAATTCTATGCTGTGACTCTATAATGAAAGCTTAACTTTTCCAGGAACTTTTATGGGAAGAAAGGGGGATCAGGAACCAGATCAGTAGATTCTGCAATCATATACTTTCTCTCCATCTCTTAATTTCCTCCTTCCTTCCTTCTTTCAAATACCTTGGCTTCCAAATTTGTAAACTTACAAAATTACTCTGACACATCTTCATTCCATTTGAGGAGGATGCAAAGAAGGTCATGCCCTGATATTGCTATGACCAATCAATGTTCTACCTTGATAATACATCATTCTGAAATGCCACCATTCTTCCATTTTACCTTTGTCTCATTCTTCATATAAATATTCTTTTTAAAAATTAGACTTTATTTTTAATTAACTAAATTATATTTTTTCTTTTCCTCCCACTCTTTTTTATTCAGAAATAAAAGAAAAGGAAACCAAAACATTGTAAAAAATATTCCCAGTGAAGCAAAACAAGTTTTCCTATTCTGAACCTTAACAGAGAATCTCTAATGGCTCTTTCTTAGGAAATGGGTGACATGCTTCATCATCAGTTCTCTGGAGTTTGTGTCAAAAAACCTTTCTGAAGCCTTTCAGAGTTATTTGTTTTCATGATGTTTTTGTTAAAGTATAAATTATTCTTTTTCACTTCACTCTGATAACTTTCATCGTTCCTTGGAGTACATTAAAATCACATTAAATTAATATACCAAAATTTGTTTGGCCATTTTTCAATTGATGGGCACTCTTTAAATTTCCAATCCTTTGCTACTAAGAAAAAAGTTGCTATCAACATTTATGGATATTTTGGTCCTTTTCCTCTTTCTTTGATCTCTTTAGACTGTAGACTTAGTAATGGTATTTCTGGGTCAATGAGTAAACATGATTTACTGCTTTTTGGAGCATGGTTCCAACTTGCTTTCCAGTATAATTGTACCAATTTAATTCTACCAACAGAGCACGAATGTGTTTGTTTTACCCAAGTGTTTTCAGCATTTGTCATTTTGCTTTTTTTTTGTCCAACTTGGTCAATCTGATGAGAGTAAGGTAGATTCTGTGAATTGAATTAATTTTAACTTCTCTAATTATTTTGATTTTTTCATGTGATTATTGCTTGGAATACTTTCATAATCTATTTGAGGAAACTGAGGCCAACAGGGTTAAGTGATTTGTCCAGAGTTGCAGAAATAGTATATGTGTGAAGCTAGGTGTGAAGCTAGATTTGAATTTATAACAAGATATGAACACTAATTGTCACAAATATCTCTTCTCTTCTCGAGTCTAGATTCTTAGTCTTAAAGATTATGGATTAAGGACAGTGTGGCTTGTGTGCATAAGTAGAAAGGATGTCCAGGTGCTAGCTTTCCTTGGTTCCAGCCCTGATCTGATACCTATTAGCAAATTGCTTTATCGCTCTGAAATTGTTTCCACCTGTGTAGTATGGGGATGAGTATATGTGCAAACTAGACTTAGAATCAAATTGCACAATAGGCACTTACTACCTCAGCTAACCTGAGGGCCAAGTCCTTTCTTCTCACAGTGTCTCAGTTTTGTCATCTGTAAAATTAGGGGGCTAGATTAAATGACTGCTCAATTCTCCGCAAGCTTTAAATTTCTATGCTATGATTCCTCTTTTTTTTTTGACTCAACTTTTTGCTGTGGGGAAAGATATTGATCAGCCTTAGAACCTTTATATAAATGTTATTAAAATATTATAATACATTCCTCTTAGTCCATTTGCTTTATTAAAAAGAAGTGAAATTGTTAGTAACTGATTTGGCATCTTATAAGTCATCTATCTCTCCCTATTCAGCATATATTCTTCATATTTTTTCTCCCCCTAATACAAGCCGAGGCTTTCAAAGCCCCATTGTGGAGCTGGTTTGAGAGCTCTTGGGAATCCGCAGTGCTTCTGCCTAGTGTTATTTCTTATATGTTTTACTGTGCTCTGATTTAATTATACTACCTTGGCTTTTAACTTTAATAATTGCCAGTTATCTCCTTTGGGTTAGGCAAATTAATAAATCCAAAAATCATCTTGTTTCACCTGCCAGATTCAAGGATTATATTGGTTGGAAAAGTCCTGGAGAAGATTATTGTTGATGCAACATTTCAGAGAGGACAGAATATGGGGAGGGGGGAGGATGGAGAAAGTAGAAAGAATAGAAAGGATCAACTAGCAATCAAAACGGATGCATGTGAGGGGGAGGTGAGGAAGGAGGGAGAAAGTAGGTGAGGAGTAGTGGAAAGAAGGCTGGTCTAGTCAATTCACTTATTAATACTTATTATGTGCTGGGAGCTGTGCTAATTATTGGTGATCTGAAAGAGCTGCAAAAAAGGAGGTGGGGAATTTCCTTTGGAGGTTACAGGACTGGATATTTGGGTATGCAAGCAACTTGAGATGCATCCAACCCAACACACTCTTTTTAAAGATGAGAAAAAATGATACCCAGGGAGACTAAGGGATATATCCGCAACATAAAGATAAGTGGCTGGGTCAGGATTTGAACCAGAGTCTTTTGACTCAGTGTTCTTTCCATGCACTCCATCTCTCTTTCTTCCTTCCTTTTCTCCTCCTTTTCTTCTCTCTCCTTCTCACTCTCTCCCTCTTTCCTTCTCTTCCATATGTCATTTCCCCCCTCTCTTTTTTATCTTCTTCCTCCTCCTCCTTACCTTGCCCCCTCCTTCTCTTCTTCTATTCTGAATATTTTCCCCTCTATCTCTTCCTCTCTCTTTCTTCCTTCTCTCCTCTTCTCCCCCCTTTCTTCTTTTATCCTGTCTCTCTCTTCCCTTCACTCCTTTCTGTCTCTCTATTCTCTTTCCTCCTTTCCTTCTTTCCCTTTGTCTCACCCTATTTCTGTGTGTGTGACAGGAGTGGTAGAGCCTATAGACCAGTGGTTCTCAACCTTTCTAATGCTGTGACCCCACAATACAGTTCCTCATGTTGCAGTGACCACAAACCAAAAAATTATTTTGGTGGCTATTTCAAAGCTGTAATTTTGCTACAGTTATGATTCGGAATGTAAATAGCTGATATGCATTATGTCTCTCATTGCTACAAATTGAGAGGTTGAGAACCCCTGCTATAGAGTAATGGACAGAGTTATGGACTAGGAAGGAAGACTTGAATTTAAAAGTCACTTTGGAAACATATTAGCTGAGTGATGCTGGGCAAATCACTTTCCCTCTCTAGGCTTTAATTCTCTTATCTATAAAATGAGGGATTCCTAATAGATAGGTTACAAGGTCCCTTCCATTTCTAAATCTAGAATCTTATGGTTTCATGACTTTCTTCATCTCTCCTAATTTTGACATTCTGTGATTTCAAGATATCTGGATTCAAGTCCCCTTTCTGCCACCAATTCACAATGTGATCTTGGGTCAACAACACTGAAAATAAAAAATTATTTATTTACAAGATTTGGGTTTGTTCTTTTGTTTTGTCTCTTTTGACTGGTTCTGTTTAGAAAAATACCTTTTTAATCTGTGAAGATATCTGACTCAGAGCCAATGTGACACCAGAAGTGGAGGGCTGGCTTTCTCATTTCATTTCCCCTTGGAGGCATTGAGATTGTCACGTAATATCTCAATGCTCTAGGTACCTCTGCAATATTATTGCTGAGGTGCTGGTCTGAATTGGTAGAAAGACATTCCGTAGCTGAGAGCTCCTCATATCAACAAAATCCTGAGTAAATCAGGAATTGAAAGAAAAGTGAAAAAATCGCAGAAGAGATGAATGTATTTCAGTGCAATGACATCGCTTTCTACCAAGTTACTGGCATCCAACAAGTACCCACACTTGTGGCCAGGAATAGTGGCTAATACTCAGTCATGTCTGAGCCTGGGGAAGGTATCAGGGAATCAGCCTGCTGAATGATTTTCTAAGTGGTAAAAGAATATGACCAAAGTGGGAAGAGATCTGGACACTGTAATCAAGAGAAGTGGATTCTAAGTCTCATCTTTCTCACCATTTAGCCTGGAAACTGAAAGGTGGTAGGTAAGGAAAGCAAAGAGGGACAATACTAAGTTATCTGGAAGGTTCTTTCAAGAAATGAGACAACTCATATAAATTTACAAAGGTTCAGGAAATGGCCTGACATGGAAACTAGGCCTCATTCCATTCTTCCAAAAAATCCACGAGGATTGCTGTCAAAATTTACAGATAATATGTTCCTTGCCTTTTTGCCCTTTTACTTTTTCTGCCTTTGGCAACCATATTTCTTTCCTAAAATCATCCAGGTAGTGTGAATCAGATTTTCTTCATAACCTAGGCCCCTTAAAGTGACTTGATGGTACAGTAGAAAGATTTAGAGTCATGACACCCAAATTCATATCCTACTTCCACTGCTTACTGGTTGTGATCCCAAGGGTTGTTGTTCAGTTCTATCAGTTATGTCTGACTCTTCATGACCCCATTGGGGGACTTCTTGGCAAAGACATTAGAGTGGTTTGCCATTTCCTTCTCAGGTTCATCTTAGAAATTAGGAAACTGGAGTTCCAGGTAAGCATGGCAGTAGTCTAAATGTGGGAAATTCCCTCTCCCCAGCACACACCAAAAAGGAGTACCCCCAAAGACCTTAAGAATCATTTCCAGAGGATCAGAGAAGCTGCACAGTAGGGCGAAGCATTGAAGGTGCGTGGGTTTGGGGCTGAAAGGGCTTCCACCCAAATGCAAACCAATCCACCTTCCCCCAACCCCATCTACAGGGCCAGAGCCAGAGCCAGAGCACACCAAGATGAACAAGCAAGGGACACCCTTGAAGTAAACAAGGGACACTTCTGAGTCCTTGTGAGCTGAATAGGACTGCAGGGGACCCACCCCTGAAAGCAGCTAGGAAGAAAACCCCAGCACATGAGGGAGCACAGAACTTAGGTGCCTGGAGCTAGTGTGCCCACCAGAACCAGGGAGTGAGCGAGGAGTACTTGAAGAGCGAATAAGGGGCACTTATAGGGCCTTTGGAGCTGACAAGGACTGACAGAGAACTACCCTTCAAAGCAGCTAGACTGGAAAACCAGGCAGGCAGGAGAGCGGGGCCCCGAGTGCCCCTGGAAAGGTAGCACCGAAAAGAGCTGTAAAAGACTGTGGAGATTTGAGAGGTTGCCTAAGGCAAAATCCTTGCTCATTAAATCCATACATAGAGAATTTGCCCAGCTGACTCAGATTTCTGACAAAAGAGGGAAGGAAAAACATCCAGGAAAATGGCTAATTGCACACAGGAGCCTCAAAATCCTTCCAAAAAACTCAAAAAGAAGCCTGTGACCCTCATGAATTTTTATGGAGGGAAAACCCAGGCTACAGAGGAAATACTGGATGAAACTCAAATGAAGGAAAAACCTAAAAAAAATGGAAATTGTCCACAAGCCCTATAAGAACCTCAGATGGAGATTATCAAAAAGATGGAAGCCTTCTGGAAAGAAAAATGGGAAATGATTAAAAAAATGAAGAAATCATAGCTGAATACCAAGAAATTAAAGCATCATCATGAGCAACTAGAAACTAATGATCGTGCAAAACAGCAAGAATTAATAGAGCAAAGTCAAAAGACTGACAAAATAGAAGAAAAATAGAAGAAAACTAAAATATCTCACTGACAAGGGGACAGATTAGGAAAACAGAAGAAGGAGAGACAATTTGAGAATCATTGGTCTACCTGAAAAGCCAGAAATAAACACAAACCATGACACCATACTACAAGAGATCATCCAAGAAAACTGCCCTGAAGTTCTTGAACAAGGGGAAAAATAGACATTGAAAGAGTTCATAGAATACCCTCTACACTAAACCCCCACAAAAACAACTCCCAGAATTGTAATTGCCAAATTCCACAGCATTCAAGCTAAGGAGAAAATCCTACAAGAAGCCAAAAAGAAACAATTCAGATATAAAGGAGCACCAATAAGGATCACATAAGACCTGGCAGATTCTACTCTAAAGGACTACAAGGCTTGGAACACAATATTCACAAAGGCAAGAGAACTGGGTTTTCAACCAAGAATCACCTATTCATCAAAACTGCCTATATACACCCAGGGAAAAATATGCAAATTCAAGAAAATAGAAGATTTCCAAGTATTTGTAAAGAAAAGATAAGAACTAAGTGGAAAGTTTGACATCCAAAAGATCAAGAGAAACATGAAAAGGTAAATATGAAAGAGAGGAAAAAGGAGAAAATGTTTTTTTTTAATTCAAACCTCTTATTTAAGGGCTATAATTAGATAAAATTATATATATTAATATATGGGGAAATGTTATCTGTAACTCAAAAAAATGTTTTCATTATAATAAATAGAAGAATCATTCATAGGAAAAGATTGGGACATTAAAGCCTATAAAATTATATACAAAAAAAAGGATGAGGGGGAATCAATGATGGTACTAAGAGATACTTGAAGATATGAAATAAATAGAATAATCTTTGTCACACAAAGATACACATGGGAAGGAAAAGTAAAGAATACTCTCATAAGAGGGAGAGGAAGAGAGTACTAATAGGTAATACTTGAATATTACTCTCAGTGAAATCAATTCTGAGAGGGAAGAGCTTCTACATCCATTGGCATCTTGAAGTCTATCTTATTGTACAGGGTAAGGGAGAAGGGGAAACTAAGGGGAGGAGGGAGTGGAGTTTAAAAAGGGAGGGAAGGATAGGGGGAGGGAACTTAACAGACCCTAAAGAAAAGAAGGGAACAAAAAGGGAGGGGCCAGCAAGGGAAGCATAACAAGGGAGGGGAATAGGGGCATTGACTAAAAGTAAACCACTGGTTTAAAAGGATATAGCAAAAGAAGAAAGGTCAGAACTAGGAGAGGATATCAAAATTCTAGGGAACTCAAAAGTGACAATCATAACTTTGAACGTGAATGGCATGAACTCACCCATAAAGCGTAGAAGAATACCAGAGTGGATTAGAATCCAGAAACCCACCATAAGTTGTCTAAAAGAAACACACATGAGGTGAGTAGATACTCACAAGATCAGAATTAAAGGGTGGAGCAAGACCTATTGGGCCTCAACTGACAGAAAGAAGGCAGGAGTTGCAATCATGATATCTGACAAAGCCAAAGTAAAAATGGACCTGATTAAAAGGAATAGGGAAGGTAAATGCATCCTAATAAAAGGGAGTATAGATAATGAGGAAACATCACTAATCAACATGCATGCACCAAATGGCATAGCACCCAAATTTCTAATGGAGAAACTAGTAGAATTGAAGGAGGAAATGAATAGTAAAACTATACTAGTGGAACACCTGAACCTACCACTATCAAATTTAGATAAATAAAATAAAAAAATAAATAAGATAGAGGTAAAATATGTGAATGAAATCTTAGAAAAATTAGAGTTAGTAGATATATGGAGAAAAATAAATAGGGACAAAAAGGAATACCACTTCTTTTCAGCATCACATGGCACATTCACAAAGATTGACCATATACTAGGTCATAAAAACATGGCATAAAACTGCAGAAAAGCAGAAATAACAAATGTAACATTTTCAGATCATAAGATAATAAAAATAATGATCAGTAAGGGTACATGGAGAACCAAATCAAAAATTAATTGGAAATTAAATAATATGATTCTCCAAAATCGACTAGTCAGAGAATAAATCATAGAAACAATTAACAATTTCATTGAAGAAAATGACAATGATGAGACATCCTTTCCAACTCTATTGGATGCAGCCAAAGCAGTACTCAGGGGAAAATTTATATCCTTGAGTTCATATATTAACAAATTAGGGATGACAGAGGTCAATGAATTGGACATGCAAATAAAAAAACTTAAAAGCAAACAAATCAAAACCCTCCAGAAGAAAACCAGATTAGAGATCCTAAAAATTAAGGGCAAAATTAGTAAAATCAAAAGTGATAGAACTATTGAACTAATAAATAAGACTAGAAGCTGGTATTTTGAAAAAACAAACAAAATAGACAAAATATTGACCAATCTAATGAAAAAGAGGAAAGAAGAAAATCAAATTAACAGTCTCAGGGATAGAAAGGGAGAACTCACCTCCAATGCAGAGGAAATTAAGGCAATAATGAAAAACTATTTTGCCCAATTATATGGCAATAAATATGCCAATCTAGGTGATATGGATGAATATTTACAAAAATATAAATTTCCTAGATTAACAGAAGAAGAAATAGAATTCTTAAATAATCCCATGTCAGGAAAAGAAATTGAACAGACCATCAAAGAACTCCCCAAGAAAAAATCCCCAGGGCCTGATGGATTCACAAGTGAATTCTATCAAACATTCAGAGAACAGTTAATCCCAATACTATACAAACTATTTGACATAATAAGCAAAGAGGGAGTTCTACCAAATTCATTTAATGACAGAAATATGGTACTGATCCCAAAACCAGGCAGGCCAAAAATGGAGAAAGAAAACTACTGACCAATCTCTTTAATGATGCAAAACAGATGCAAAAATCTTAAACAGGATACTAGCAAAAAGACTCCAGCAAGTGATCAGGAGGGTTATTCAATGTGATCAGGTGGGATTTATACCAGGAAAGTAAGGATGGTTCAATATCAGGAAAACCATCCACATAAGATTAGGAGTGAAACAAGGATTCCCATTATCACCTTTATTATTCAACATTATACTAGAAACACTAGCAGTAGCAATTAGAGAAGAAAAAGAAATTAAGGGTATTAAAATTGGCAATGAGGAGACCAAGCTATCACTCTTTGCAGATGACATGATGGTCTACTTAAAGAATCCTAGAGAATCAACTAAAAAGCTAGAGGAACTAATCAACAACTTTAGCAAAGTTGCAGGATACAAAATAAACCCACATAAGTCATCAGCATTTCTATATACCTCTATATACCAACACATCTCAGCAGCATGAATTAGAAAGAGAAATTCCATTTAAAATCACCTTAGACAATATAAAATACTAAGGAATCTATCTATCTCCCAAGACAAACACAGGAACTAAATAAACACAACTACAAAACACTTTCCACACAACTAAGACTAGATTTGAGCAATTGGAAAAACATTAACTGCTCATGTGTAGGATGAGCTAATATAATAAAAAAATGACCATCTTGCCCAAACTTATCTATCTATTTAGTGCCATACCCATTGAACTTCCCAAAAAGTTTTTTTAATGATTTAGAAAAAAACATAACAAAGTTAATTTGGAACAACAAAAGGTCAAGGATATCCAAGGAAATAATAAAAAAAAAATACAAAGGAAGGTGGCCTTGCAGTCCCAAACCTCAAACTATATTATAAAGCAGTGTTCTTCAAAACAATTTGGTACTGGCTAAGAGACAGAAAAGAGGATCACTGGAATAGACTTGGGGTAAGTGACCTCAGCAAGACAGTCCATGACAAACACAAAGACCCCAACTTTTGGGACAAATATCCACTATTTGATAAAAACTGCTGGGAAAATTGGAAGACAGTGTGGGAAAGATTAGGTTTGGATCAACACCTCCCACTCTACACCAAGATAAACTCAGAATGGGTGAACAACTTGAACGTAAAGAAGGAAACACTAAGTAAATTATGTGAACACAGAATAGTATACATATCAGACTGTGGGGAAGGGAAAGATTTTAAAACAAAGCAAGACATAGAAAGAGTCACAAAATGTAAGATAAATAATTTTGACTACATCAAATTAAAAAGTTTTTGTACAAACAAAACCAATGTAACTAGAATCAGAAGGGAAGCAACAAATTGGGAAACAATCTTCATAACAAAAACTTCTGACAAAGGTTTAGTTACTCAACTTTACAAAGAGCTAAATCAATTGTACAAAAAATCAAGCCATTCTCCAATTGGCAAATGGGCAAGGGACATGAAAAGGCAGTTTTCAGTTAAAGAAATCAAAACTATTAATAAGCACATGAAAAAGTGTTCTAAATCTGTGATAATCAGAGAAAGGCAAATCAAAACAACTCTGAGATATCACATCACACCTAGCAGATTGATTAACATGACAGCTATGGAAAATAATGAATGCTGGTGTGGTTGTGGCAAAGTCAGGACATTATGTCATTGCTGGTAGAGTTGTTTTCCAAAATGCAAAACAAACTGAGAACAAACAAACTGGTGGAGTTGTGAATTGATCCAACGATTCTGGAGGGCAATTTTGAACTATGCCCAAAGGGCATTAAAAGACTGCCTACCTTTTGACCCAGCCATAGCACTGCTGGGTTTGTACCCCAAAGAGGTAATAAGGAAAAAGACTTGTACAAGAATATTCCTAGCTGCACTCTTTGTGGTGACCAAAAACTGGAAAATGGCGGGATGCCCTTCTATTGGGGAATGGCTGAACAAATTGTGGTATATGTTGGTGATGGAATACAATTGTGCTCAAAGGAATAATAAAGTGGAGGAATTCCATGGGGACTGGAACAACCTCCAGGAATTAATGCAGAGCAAAAGGAGCAGAACCAGGAAAATATTGTACACAGAGACTGATAACAATGTGGTACAATTGAATGTAATAGACTTCTCCATTAGTGTCAATGCAATGTCCCTGAACAACCTGCAGGGATCCATGAGAAAAACACTATCCACAAACAGAGGACAAACCGTGGGAGTAAAAACACTGAGGAAAGGCAACTGCTTGACTACAGGGGCCGAGGGGATATGTTTGGGGATATAGACTAAATGATCCTAGTGCAAATACCAACAACATGGAAATGGGTTCGGATCAAGGGCACATGTGATACCCAGTGGAATCATGTGTGGGCTATGGGAGGGTAGGGAGGGAAATAAAATCATTTTTGTATCCCCCCCCCAAAAAAAAAAGAAATGAGGAAATTGAGGCAAATAGGGTTAAGTGATTTACTTAGTCACATAGCTACTAAGTGTCTGAGGCCAGATTTGAATTCTGGAAGATGAGCTTGACTCTAGGACCAGAACTCTATGTACTGTGCCACCTAGTATCTACCATGTTGAATTATGTTGAAACTCTAGGCTTCTGTTTGATTATCTGTTCAACGAGATTAACTTAGAGCATGGGTTTGAAATTTTTTTAATGCATGGTCCTCTAGCTGTCTGGTTTCCTTATCTGTTAAATGAGGAGACTGACTCAGGGTAATGTAATTTATAGTAAAAATAAAGTAATTAAAAAATTTTAATTTAATTTTAATTATTATTTATTTATCATTCTTATATTATATCATATAAAATAAAATGTTATTATATTAGTAAATTATTTATTAATTTAATTTAATTTAATTTTTAAAATTTAATTTAAATTTAAAAAAAATTTTAATGGCATGGACTTCCAGTGGTCTAGTGATACCTATGGTTCTTTTCTGGGAATGTTTTTACATCCTCCATGCAGCTGTCCAAAGGTTCTTCCCAAAGCAGTGATTGCCTTCTCCTATCCATTTAACCTACTCCAATGGTTCCCTGTTTCCTTCAGGATGAAATATAAAGTTTTGTTTGGCTTTGAAAACCCTTTATAACCTAGCCTCTTGTTAACTTTCCATTTTTTTTAAACCCTGACTTTCCATCTTAATCTAAGAGAAAAGAACAAGAGCTAGGCAAACAGGGTTAAGTGACTGGCAAAAGGTCACACAGCTGGGAAGTGTCTAAGGCCAGGTCCTTCTCTCTCCAGGTCTGGGCTACTACCCTCCAAGCCTCTACCTATAGCTGCTCCTCTCGCCATTCTTCTTACACCTTATTCCTCTCTCTATAATCTATAATCCAGGGATACTGGTCTCCTTGCTGTCCCTTAAAAAGGACAGTCCATCTTCAGTCTCTGATTTTTTCCCCATGACTGGCTCTTTCTCCCTCATCCTTTTCTCCCAGCTTCCCTAGCTTCCTCTGAGTCCCAGTTAAGATGTCACCTTTTTACAAGAAACCTTCCCCATTCCCCGGTAATGCTAATGCCTTCACTCTGGGATTATTTTCAATTCATATAGTTTGTTGTACATAATTATTTGCAGACTATCTCATCAATGGAAATAATATTTACAAGGCACTTAGCACAGCACCTGGCACAGAGTTGGTTCCCTATAAATGCTTAGTCCCTTCCCTTCATTAGATTGTGAACTCCTTGAAAGCAGGAACTGTCTTTTGCTTTCATTTACACTTCCCTGGCTCAGCATCGTGCCTGGCACTCAGTACTGGTACTTAATAAATGTTTGCTGGCTTGATGCATAAAATAAAATATAGAAAACTACACGTGAAACCAATTATGCTGTGAGTTATTAAAATATTAAAAAATAAAAAAAAAACAATTTCAGTGAACTACTGAAATCCATCCATGGACTCCTTCCCATGATTCCCTAGCTTCCCTGTGATCAGCGTGCCATCTGGTCTTTCTTCCTGCTACTCAGAACGAATCCAGCTCAATGCTCAGGAGCTTTGTACTCAGGGAGGCCATGTGGCTGTTTGGAGCTGGGCCTGGGGATGGTGGAGTGATGGGATGGGGAATGGGCTACTCATCAATTTCCAGCCTTCATCATCTATCTCAAGGAAATCAAACACCTCTTTGAGTATAAGCATTTTATAGTCAGCATTCTGATTCATGGACCTTATAGGTTTCTGGAGGATCAAGGTAGAAATGGTGGTGATGGTAGTGGTGGTGGTGGTAGTAGTAGTAGTAGTAGTAGTAGCAGCAGCAGCAGCAGCAGCAGCTGCAGCTGCAGCAATAATAATATCATATGTCTAACCCTTGATGCCTCATCAGGCATTTTCTTGGCAAAGATACTGAAGTGAACCCATTCTATGCCAGGCACTGAGCTAAGCTCTTTACGAATAAATATCAGCTGATTTGAGCCCCAGGATCACTTTGAGAGGTGGGTGCTATTATCATCCTCATTTTATAGATGAGGAAACTGAGGCAAACAGAGATTAAGTGATTTACTCAGGATCACCCAGCTAGGGTGTTTGAGACCACGCTGGAACTCAAGATTTCACTGAATTCCTCTGGTCTGCGTCCACTTCCATCCAGGCTATAACTGCTTGTTTCTTGCTCTCCTGTTGGGAAACATTTCTCCTCTTGGGTGTGTTCAACTTGGGGAAAGCAAATGCTCAAGTGCTTAAAATGCTTAAAACAATAACAAACCTCAGCAGTGCTCATCAAATGCATTGAAGTATTCTTCTCTGTCTAAGTTGCCTCAAATATTTAGGCAATGTTGGATCGCATCATGAAGTGAAGAATGAGAAAAGAGCTTGGAAACAGGAGATTCCCAGACCCATAAGCTCCACGACCTTGGCTGGGCCACATGGTCATAGAACTCAGAACTGGAAGGGACTTCATATATCTAGTCTAAACCCTTCATGTTACAAATGAGGAAACTGAGGCCAGAAAAGATAAAGTGACTTACTCAAAGCCACAAAGGCATGTCACTAAATCAGATTATTTTGATTTAGTGCTCAAAACAACTTTTATGGCTTAGTCCAGTTTCTTCATTTTACTGATGAGGAAACTGAGGTTCATAGAAGTTAAAGGATTTTTCTAGGATTTCTTAGGAAGCAAATATCTCAGTAATAATGCTGGCCCCTTGGATCACTGTGGTTAGGGAAAATTATCACTGATTTGAAGTTGGATCATTTCTGCTTAAAGTCTTCAGGAAGGGAAAGAAGGTGACAATTTCAATCTTATAACTTCAGAAAACCTATGTGGAAAATTATTACACATAATTGGTAAAATAAAAAAAATTAAAGATGGCTTATATCTTTCAACTTCTTAATTTTTCTGGGAAGGAAAAATAAAGTTTTAATGTATGAGTGACTTATCCAAGGCAACAAAAGTAATAGAATTTGAATCTGAGCGCTCTGACTTCAGATCCCTTTTTTTTTTTTACTACCCCACCACTTAACTTAGGCAGTTTTTATCACTGTCAACTACCAGTGCCCTTTTTTTCTGTTTTCAGCAGGAAATCTCAGTTTGTTTTGCATTTTGGAAAACTAAATGAGTTTTCTCTGCAGCTCATGGCCTTTCAGATGGGGCCCGCTCCTGACTTGGGCAGGCAAAATGAAACCACACTCTAACACGTGGCAGGCTAAACTTTTAAAAGTTGACATCAGATGTTGAGCTTAAAGGGGCGACTCTCATCATGAGAATAATGATGACATTTAGGTAATACTGGCATTTACCAGAGCCTCTGCCACAGTAGCCCAAAGTCATTTTAAATATTATCATTCCTATTTTAAAGATAGGGCAGTTAGGTGGCCCAGTGGATAAGGTGCCAGGCCTGGAGTCAGGAAGACTCAATTTCCTGAATTCAGATATGGCTTCAACACATATTAGCTGAGTGACTGTGTGCACATCACTTAACCCTTTTTGCCTCAGTATCTTCATCTGAAAATGAGCTGGAGTAGGAAATGGCAAACCACTCCAATATCTTTGCCAAGAAAACCTCATAGTCATGAAGTATTGGAAAATACCTAAATGACAACAAAATTTTAAAGAAAAGGAAACCGAGGCTCATTGTAGAGTGATTTACCCTACTGAACACAAAATATTCCTTCACCCCACTGTTTGCATTAAAAACACAGAATTACAAAGGAAACCAATAATATTGAAATCTATCATTTTCTATCATATCTGAAATCTATCAAATCTATCATAATATTGAAAGCTATCAAAGTATCAATTTTATAAAAAAAAATTCATGAATCTCAAGTTAAGAATCCTTGAAAACAATAGATTTTCATTGTGTTGTTCTTGTGTAAGACATATTTTGTCATTCAGCAACTAAACAGGGTAAGTGATGAGGAAATATAACAGGTCCAAGTAGTTTTAAAAAGAAATAGACCCTCTCTATCAATGACACATGTAAAACCCAGTGGAACTGCTCATTGGCTATGGGAGAGGGTGGGAAGAGGGGAGGGAAAGAACATGAACCATGGAACCATGGAAAAATATTCTAAATTAAATAAACAAACAAACAAAAAAAGAAATAGACCCTGGGGAGGTCAGCCTATCACCAAGAAGCCCAGAGGCCCAGAGGACAACCAAATAAAAAGAGAGAAATAAAGGGAGGAAACACAGAGGCATGTATGGTCCCTTAACATCAGGGACATTCAAAGATGGGGACATCTAAGCAACCATATGCATGAAAGCCAACATGTGCCCATAAACAAGTAAACTAGTGTCTGTCTGCCTTCAGAACGTTCTGTCCCTAGAGGCCACTATAGGAGTTCAGGTTGGGTAAGATTGGTTTGTTTGTTTGTTTCTCTTTCATTTTTGACAAGGGCCAATGACACCAAAGAGTGATGTCTTGGCTTAAGCAAGAATAGGATTTATGTGAGGCAGAGTAGAGCCAAGTTGTCAATCTTCCTCTCTCATCTAGTAGGCTTGTTGCTGGTTTTCTTCACTGGGAAGGCCATCTTTGAATGTCCCTGATGTCAAGGGATAGTATTTTGGTCTTTATATCCTTAGCAAAGGACAGAACTTAATACTTAAATGCTTATAAAATGACCTACATCCACTCACCCCTCACCTATCACACACATCAGAATTACTTTCTATCTACTTGGCATACGTAGTCTGTGTCTGTGCTATTGTCCCTAGGAGGATGTTCATTCCCTGGGAATATAAACCATATGGTTATCGACTCTGTATCCCCAAAGCCTGGAACAGCAGGTGAATGACATCTAATAAGAGACAGGCACAGGATAAAACATTATTAAAGTGAATTAATTAAGCTTAATTCATTGATTTTTCAACAAGTATTTATTCAGCTAATATAGGCAAGAAACTGTACCAGACAGTCAAAATTGAAGTTCCTGAAAGGTAGAGAATGAATGGTGTTGGCTTTTTTCCCCCTAGAGCTTAGGACATATAGTATAAATGTATGAATGAATGCATAAAAATATATTTGTTAAGCATTTATGGAGTGCTAAACGCCATGCAAAGAAGAGAGGATATAAATACCAAAAAGGGGAGTAATTACTGAGCTCAAAGAGCTTTAATTTCCAATAGGGAGAGACGAACATATGGGAGTCAGGGCTAAAGGGATAAAATTTTGTTTTTGAAATGCACAGAAATTTTTAGTATATCCATAGGTAGTATACTGATGCACTTCTAGGATCACTGGCAATATGATTTGACTGAAATTTCAGAACTGGAAAGCTCAGGAAAATGGAAGTGGGGAAGGCATGGCAGGTGTCAAGAAGATGGTGAGGATCTGCATGATAACACGTGTATAACCCAGTGAAATTGCTTGTCAACACTGGGAGGGGGGAAGGAAGAGGGGAAGGAGACAACATGAATCATGGAATCATGGAAAAAAATTAAATTAAAAATATAGTGGTAGAAATAAATGAAGTACGATTAGAAAAATCGACTGGATTTAATGGGTCATTATAAATGATGATTGAATTGAAACAAATTCATTTACTTAGCAAATATTAATTGAGCACCTACTATGGGCCAGGCACTATACTACACCTTTAGGAGGTAAGCTCTTAATGATAAAGGCTATTATCACTTTTGTCACAGTATATAGTAAGCATTTAAAAATGTTTATTTGTTGACTGATTTATTAAAATTTAGTATAATTATTTACTGATTTGTTATATTTTAAAATAATTAGCCTTTGTCAAATAATTGATGCAAGAGATTTAAAACTATTTTTTTAATGTATGAAGGAAGAGCATCTAAGTGAAGAAGTTGATAGAGTGCCAGGCCTGAAGATAGGAGGGGTTCCTGGTTTCGAATATGACCTCAAACACTTTCTTACTGTGTAACCCTGGGCAGGTCACTTAATCCCCATTATCTAATCCTTACCCCTCTTCCTCCTTGGAACTAATACTCAGTAATGATTCTAAAAAAGAAAGTAAAAGTTGGATTTTTTTGTTTGTTCACTTGTTTTTTGTTTTTAAACCCTTCCCTTCTGTTCTAGAATCAATACATTATATTGGTTCCAAAGTAGAAGATCAGTGAGGGCTAGGCAATAGGGATTAAATGACTTGTTCAGGGTCACACAGCTAGGATATGTCTGAAGCCAGATTTGAACCCTGGATCTCCTGTCTCTAGGTCAGGTTCTCAATTCAATGAATCACTCAGTTGCTCCATAGTTGTTGTTATTGTTGTTTTGTTAAAGATATGAAGGAGAAACTTGAAGAAAAGGTCAATAATTTAAGAGAAGACATACAAATTCTCACTCTTACAATGAACTCTCTCAAATCAGATTGGGCCAAATAGAAACTAATGATTCTAGAAGATGAGAATTCCTTCCCCCCAATTATAAAAACTTCATTATTTTTTATATTTACGATTCTTAGTTTTTATTTTCATTTCAAATTTTATCTCTACCTCTAGTCACTCTTCCCATTGTGAAGGCAAGCAATCTGATACTCACTAGTTATGTGAAGTCATGCAAAACACATTATCGTAGATAATAAGCGTTCTTAAAAACAAGAGAAGAAAATAGAGGAAAATATAAGGTATCTCCTACAAACATATAACTGACTCATAAAACATGTGTAAGAGGGATAACTTAAGAAACATAGGATTACCTGAAATCCACAACCAAAAATGGAACTTTCATATTGTATTTCAAAAAATCAATCCCTATTTCTCAGACATATTTAAAAAAGTGGGCAATTTCCTTTTAGATGATCTATTGATTCCTTTTAAAGAATCCTTAAAATGAAAACTGCCAATAATGTCACTAATAAAATCTACCAAATTTAGATAAAAGAAAAAAATTTAACCATCCAGAGACAATTCATAGATTGAGGAACCACAATTAGAATTTCATAAGAGTCAACATCTATCGCATTAATGGAGTAAATAATATGCTTTTATTTTTTTATTTTTTTAAAAACATTATTTTATTTGGTTATTTACAAACATTATTCATTGGAAACACTGATCATTATCTTTTCCTCCCCCCGCTCCCCTCCCGCCACTTGTCCCATAGCTGGTGCACAATTCCACAGGGTTTCACATTGTTCTTGGTTCGAACCCATTTCCATGTTGTTGGTATTTGCACTAGACTGTTCATTTAGAGTCTCTCCTCAGTCATTTCTTCTCAGCCCCTGTAGTCAAGCAGTTGCTTTTCATTGGTGTTTTTACTCCCAAAGTTTATCCTCTGCTTGTGGGTAGTGTTTTTTTAGATCCCTGCAGATTGTTCAGAGACATTGCATTGCTACTAATGGAGAAGACCATTATGTTTGATTGTACCACAGTGTATCCATCTCTGTGTACAATGTTTTTCTGGTTCTGCTCCTCTCACTCTGCATCACTTCCTGGAGGTTGTTCCAGTCTCCATGGAATTCCTCCACTTTATTATTCCTTTGGTCACGATAGTATTCCATCACCAACATATACCACAATTTGTTCAGCCATTCCCCAATTGAAGGGCATCCCCTCATTTTCCAATTTTTGGCCACCACAAAGAGCAGAGCTATGAATATTCTTGTACATGTCTTTTTCCTTATTATCTCTTTGGGGTACAAACCCAGCAGTGCTATGGCTGGATCAAAGGGCAGATAGTCTTTTATCGCCCTTTCGGGGCATAGTTCCAAATTGCCCTCCAAAATAGTTGGATCAGTTCACAACTCCACCAGAAATGAATTAATGTCCCTACTTTGCCGCATCCCCTCCAGCACTCATTACTTTCCTTTGCTGTCATGTTGAAAAATCTGCTAGGTGTGAGGTGAAACCTGAGTTGTTTTGATTTGCATCTCTCTGATTATAAGAGATGTATAGCACTTTTTCATGTGCTTATTAATAGTTTTTATTTCTTTGGCTGAGAACTGCCCGTTCATGTCCCTTGCCCATTTATCAATTGGAGAATGGCTTGATTTTTTGTACAAATGATTTAGTTCTTTGTAAATTTGAGTAATTGAACCTTTGTCAGAGGTTTTTATGAAGATTGCTTCCCAATTTGTTGTTTTCCTTCTAATTTTAGTTATATTGGTTTTGTTTGTACAAAAGCTTTTTAATTTGATGTAGTCAAAATTATTTATTTTACATTTTGTGACTCTTTCTAAGTCTTGCTTGGTTTTAAAGTCTTTCCCTTCCCAAAGGTCTGACATGTATACTATTCTATGTTTACCTAATTTACTTATAGTTTCCTTCTTTATGTTCATGTCAGTCATACATTTTGAATTTATCTTGGTGTAGGGTGTGAGGTGTTGATCTAATCCTAATCTCTCCCACACTGTCTTCCAGTTTCCCAGCAGTTTTTATCGAATAGTGGATTTTTGACCCAAAAGCTGGGATCTTTGGGTTTATCATAGATTGTCTTGCTGAGGTCACTTGCCCCAAGTCTATTCCACTGATTCTCCTTTCTTTCTCTTAGCTAGTACCAAATTGTTTTGATGACTGCTGCTTTGTAATATAGTTTGGATCTGGGACTGCAAGGCCCCCTTCCTTTGTATTTTTTTTTTCATTATTTCCCTGGATGTCCTTGACCCTTTGTTCTTCCAAATGAACTTTGTTATGGTTTTTTCTAAACCAGTAAAGAAATTTTTTGGAAGTTCTATGGGTATGGCACTAAATAGATAGATAAGTTTGGGTAGGATGGTCATTTTTATTATATTGGCTCTTCCTACCCATGAGCAGTTAATGTTTTTCCATTTGCTCAAGTCTAGTTTTAGTTGTGTGGAGAGTGTTTTGTAGTTGTGTTCATATAGTTCCTGTGTTTGTCTCGGGAGGTAGATTCCTAGGTATTTTATTTTGTCTAAGGTGATTTTGAATGGGATTTCTCTTTCTAGTTCTTGCTGCTGAGCTGTGTTGGAGATATATAGAAATGCTGATGACTTATGTGGGTTTATTTTGTATCCTGCAAGTTTGCTAAAGTTGTTGATTATTTCAATTAGCTTTTTGGTTGAATCTCTAGGATTCTTTAAGTAGACCATCATGTCATCTGCAAAGAGCAATAGCTTAGTCTCCTCCTTGCCTATTTTGATGCCTTCAATTTCTTTTTCTTCTCTAATTGCTACTGCTAGTAGTTTCTAGTACAACATCAAATAGTAGAGGTGATAATGGGCATCCTTGTTTCACTCCTGATCTTATTGGGATTGCATTTAGTTTATCCCCATTGCATATGATATTGGCTGATGGTTTTAGATATATACTGTTTATTATTTTTAGGAACGACCCTTCTATTCCTATGCTTTCTAGTGTTTTCAATACGAATGGATGTTGTATTTTATCAAAGGCCTTTTCTGCGTCTATTGAAATAATCGTGTGATTTTTGTTGGTTTGCTTGTTGATATGGTCGATTATGTGGATGGTTTTCCTAATATTGAACCAACCCTACATCCCTGGTATAAATCCTACTTGATCAAGGTTGATGACCCTTCTGATCACTTGCTAGTCTTTTTGGAGTCTTTTTGCTAGTATCCTATTTAAGATTTTTGCATCTATATTCATTAGGGAAATTGGTCTATAATTTTCTTTCTCTGTTTTTGATCTGCCTGGTTTTGGAATCCGTACCATATTTGTGTCATGAAAGGAATTTGGTAGAACTCTCTCTTTGCTTATTATGTCAAATAGTTTGTATAGTATTGGGATTAACTTTTCTCTGAATGTTTGAAAGAATTCACTGGTGAATCCATCAGGCCCTGGGGATTTTTTCTTAGGGAGTTCTTTGATGGCTTGTTGGATTTCATTTTCTGATATGGGATTATTTAAGAATTCTATTTCTTCTTCTGTTAGTCTAGGCAGTTTGTATTTTTGTATATATTCATCCATATCACCTAGATTGCTGTATTTATTGCCATATAATTTGGCAAAGTAATTTTTAATGATTGCCTTGATTCATTGGAGGTGATGTCCCCCTTTTCATCTTTGATGCTGTTAATTTGCTTTTCTTCTTTCCTTTTTTAAATTAGATTGACCAGTACTTTGTCTATTTTGTTTGTTTTTTCAAAATACCAGCTTCTAGTCTTATTTATTAAATCAATAGTTCTATCACTTTCAATTTTATTAATTTCTCCCTTAATTTTTAGGATTTCTAGTTTGGTTTTCTGCTGGGGGTTTTTAATTTGATCTCTTTTGAGTTTTTTTATTTGCATTTCCAATTGATTGATTTCTGCTCTCCGTAGTTTGTTAATATATGCACTCAGGGATATGAATTTAACTCTGATTACTGGTTTGGCTGCATCCCAAAAGGTCTGAAAGGATGTCTCGCCATTGTCATTTTCCTTGATGAAATTATTAATTGTTTCTGTGATTTCTTCTCTAACTAAACGATTTTGGAGTATCATATTGTTTAATTTCCAATTAGTTTTTGATTTGGTTTTCCATGTACCATTACTGATCATTATTTTTATTACCTTGTGATCTGAAAAGGCTGCATTTATTATTTCTGCTTTTCTGCATTTGAGTGCCATGTTTCTGTGACCTAGTGTATGGTCAATCTTTGTGAATGTGCCATGTGGTGCTGAGAAGAAGGTGTATTCCTTTTTGTCCCTATTTATTTTTCTCCATGTGTCTATTAACTCTAATTTTCTAAGATTTCATTCACTTCTTTTACCTCTTTCTTATTTATTTTTTGATTTGATTTATCTAAATTTGATAATGGTTGGTTCAAATCTCCCACTAATATGGTTTTACTGTCTATTTCTTCCTTCAATTCTCCTAGTTTCTCCATTGGAAATTTGGGTTCTATATTATTTGGTGAATTCATATTGATTAGTGATATTTCTTCATTATCTAAAGTCCCTTTTAACAAAATATAATTACCTTCCCTATCCCTTTTGATCAGGCCTATTTTTGCTTTGGCTTTTTCAGATATAATGATTGCTACTCCTGCCTTCTTTCTATCATTTGAGGCTCAGAAGGTCTTAATCCATCCTTTCATTCTGACCTTTTGGGTGTCTACCCGCCTCATGTGTGTTTCTTGAAGACAACATATGGTAGGGTTTTGGATTCTAACCCATTCTGCCATTCATCTACGTATTATGGGTGAGTTCATCCCATTCACGTTCAAAGTTATGACTGTCACTTGTGGACTCCCTGGCATTTTGATATCCTTCCCTAATTCTAACCTTTCTTCTTCAGCTCTACCTTTTAGTCCAGTGATTTACTTTAAATCAGTCCCCCTTGTCCCCTCCCTTGACATGTTTCCCTTTCTAGTCCCTCCCTTTTTGTTCCCTCTCCCTCCCCCCTCTCCTTCCCTCCCCTTTTGTTTTCCCTCCTCCCCTACCTTGGTTTTCCCTTCTCCCTACCCTTGTTGGGTAAGATAGAATTCACAATCCCAATGAATCTGGATGTTTTTCCCTCTCAGAGTTGATTTCCCTGAGAGTAAGGTTTAAGTAAAACCTCTCTTCCTCTCCTTCTTATAAGAGTTTTCTTCCCCTCCCCTTCCTGTGTGAATCTTTGTGTGAGAAAGATTATTCTATTTGATTTTTCTTTCCCCCCTATTTACACATTACATTTTCCATATATTAATATGTATATATATATATATATATAGATTGATATAAATGTAGTCCTTATAAAAGAGATTTTGAATAAATGAAAAGATAACAATTTTCTCCTTTTCCCTTTCCATCATATTTACCTTTTCAGGTATTCCATGCTCTTTGTTTTTTGATATCAAACTTTCCACAGAGCTCTGGTCTTTTCTTTGCAAAAAGTTGGAAATCTTCTATTATGTTGAATGCCCATACTTTCCCTTGGAAGTATATAGTCAGTTTTGCTGGATAGCTGATTCTTGGTTGAAGATCCAGCTCTCTTGCCTTTCTGAAAATCATGTTCCATGCCTTATGATCATTCAGAGTAGAACTTGCAAGGTCTTGTGTGACCCTGATTGGCATTCCTTTATATCTAAATTGTCTTTTTCTGGCTTCCTGTAGGATTTTTTCTTTTGCTTGAAAGCTTTGGAATTTGGCAATTACATTCCTGGGAGTTGTCTTTTGGGGAATTAGTGTAGAGGGTGTTCTGTGAGCTCTTTCAGTGGCTGTATTGCCCCCTTGTCCTAGAATCTCTTGGCAATTTTCTTTGATTATATCTTGTATTACGATGTCGAGTTTGCTGTTTATTTCTGGATTTTTTGGTAGCCCAATTATTCTTAAATTATCTCTTCTTCCTCTATTTTCCAAGTCTGTCACCTCGTCAGTGAGATATTTTATGTTCTCTTCTAATTTCTTGATCTTTTGGCTTTGCTTTATTGATTCCTGCTCTTTTACTTGCTCGTTGTCTTCTAGTTGCCTAATTCTGACCTTTAAAGCCTGGTTTTCCTTTTCAGTTTGGTCAAACCGGTTTTGCAGTTGCGTGAAATTCTTTTACATTAATTCCCACTTTCCTGACAGAAAGCTTCCATCTTTTTGATCATTTTCAATTCAAATTCTTCGAAAGTTTGTGGAGAGTTTCCATTTCCTTTGGAAGGTTTCAGGGCATTTGCTTGTATTTCCTCTTCTATCTCCTCTGTATTTTGAATGTTTGCTCCATAAAATGTGTCCAAAGTTGCCCCCTTCTTTTTTTTTATTGTAGTTTTGAGGCTTTTTTGCTTCTGTGCTGTTTGCAATCTCTTTCTGAGTGAGGGGGGCTGCCTCTTCTGTTATCTGTCTGGTGTTCAGTGGCTTTAGCCTGAGGCAAATTGTCTGTCTTCCCCAGGAATCCCGGAATTGCTGGTATTTCGGTGTTTTGGTGTTTAAAACCCTCTTCAGTTCCCTCCCGATGTTTCTCTGTTGCCTTACTTCTATGCTCTGTGTCTGGCTTGACACTCTCAGATGTATTTCAATGCCTTTGCTGGCCAGAGGAGCCTGCACTCTGAGGGGGAGGGGCCGTGGCTTCCAGGAGCTCTGAGGGCTGGTGATAGGATTAACCTCAGACTGAGTATGACCTGAGGCAGGGACCTTCAGTGAGACTCAAATGGAAGGATCTGGTCAGGGGGCTACAGGCTCCCCCCTTCTCTTTCCGTTTCCCTGCTGTATGGATGCCTCCGCAACTGGCTCAGGTTGTTTTCAGGGTGAGGCCTTCAGAATAGCCGACTCCTGAGGCCCTTTTTCCTGCCCTGAGGTTCCTGCTGCTGCCTCAGATTCAGCGCTCTGAGTTGGGGGGGGATGGGTCCTGGGACCTTCCTTTTGCCTACCCCTTAGATCCAAGTGATCTCGGGTTCTGACTTTTGGGGGGCCATACCTTTTGATCCAGGTCCAGGAGGAATGTTCCCGGGGTCTATTCTGTTGTTTGTTTTGAATTTCGGTGCCTTAGGAGCATTCAGTTTGAGATTGGTAAGGAAGGGTTTCTGGAGCTCTGAACTTTAGCTTTCTCTAAGCTGCCATCTTGACCAGAAGTCAATAATATGCTTTTAATAAAATCCCTACTTTGGCTTTATCTGGTATCATGATTGAATGAAATTCTAGAAGGCAGTAGATGAAATAAAGAAGAAATAATTTACTCTAGAAAATTTAATACGATCTGATTCCCCCACCCATCCCACTGGACCTTAAGTGAAACGGATTTTCAAATGCTTCTGAAAAGAAGCCCTGAAGTGCAAAAGGCAAAACAAATATAAAAAAAGTGAGAATGCAGGTGACAATTAAAAGTGATTTTATGAGGAAGAGCTGTTTACATTCTAATGGAGAGCGGTGAAAGGATTCTTTTAGAATCAAAATATTACAAGTGTCCCAGAGGTGGCCAATTTATATAGAGGATCTATAGGTAATTTTTGTATGCTTTGAAGATGGCATGAGAAAAAAAAGAAAGAGGAGAAAGATAAATTTGGGGAAATGGGAAGAAAAATAGTGGAATTTATTAAAAGACAATCTAGTAATGTTAGTAAAAACTAAATGCAAACATGAAAAAAAACCATAAGGGAAATAGATATCACCTAGACCTCACTTTATTTGAAACTTTCATCAAAATAAAGCAAAACACCTATACCCAATTTGGTATAAGAATATATTAAATTTGGGGGCAGCTAGGCGGCCAACTGAATTGAGAGGCAAGACCAGATGGAAGGCCTTGGGTTCAAATATGGCCTCACTTCCTCACTGTGTGACCCTGAGCCTAGCCTTTATCACTATTCTTCCATGGAAGGAATACAAGCTATTGATTCTAAGACAGAAGGTAAGAGTATTTTAAAAAGGAATATATTAAACTCAACAGGGATATGGATAAGAACAAGTAGAGGAGAAGTGGGGGGGGCATTTTCCTGGCTGGTTTAGTCTTAAGCCAAACAAACTTTAAGCTTGCAAAATAAGTAGTGAAGAGAAGGTTTAAAGGGAAAAATTAAGCAAAGGTTAACAACTTCAAATTATTGAGCAGAGGAGTATAAAATAAAGACAGTTTTTAAGATTATAAGATGGAGGGAAATAAAGAATCTTAACTATGGATGTGAATGGAAAGAGTTTATACAATTTAAGAGGTTAGCAGATTGAATTAGAAAGCAAAATTCAGCAAAATGTTGTTTATAAAAAACATACTTGAAACATAAAGACTCACATAAAGTTGGAATAAGAAGCTGGAGCAAAATCTATTATGCCTCAGCTGAACATAAAAAAGCAGGGATAGCAATTATGATTTCAGAAAACTCTTAAGCAAAATATACCCAATTTAATTTAAAGAGATAAGAAGGAAACCTCATTTTGCTGAAAGGTAACAGAAAATAAAATTATTTCATTTTTAACATACATGTGCCAACTGGTATAATTTCTAATAGTTAACTCTAAGGAGAAATAAATATAAAAATATAATAGCAGAGAGATCAATGTATTTCTGTCATAAAGCTAACCTCTACAAAAATCTGACCAAAATTAAATAAGAAAGAGGTTAAGGATATGAGTAAAATTTTAGAAGGATCAGACTTGGTCTAGCTCTGGAATTTATTAAATAGAAATAGAAAAGAACAAATGTGCATATGTATATATGTATATAGTTTGTATATTTACTTAGTACTTACATTTCTATGTAATTACATGTATATGTACCTGTATGTATGTATACATACACAAACTCACAGAAATGAGTATGTATACATACTTTATTTGATTCAATAGTTGCCAAAATCTACCATATCTAATTTTTCTCAAAATTTTATTCAAATTTAACATAAACATTTTACTCAAATCTATAGCTTCTGTCTTATTTTTCAGTAGGCTTATCTAGAGATTAGATTTAGGACAGGAGCAAATTTGATAGCTACGAATGACACCTACGCAAAAATTCATCGCATATTAGAACATAAATTTGGAAAAGAAAAATAATATCACATGTGTCCTTTAATGACCACTATACAATAAAATTATATTGAACAATATGCCTCTGGCAGTGTTATATCAAAGAAGAAATTGGGAAAACAAAATAATTTCATAATAGATAATAAAAACAATGAAAAATGTCCCCAAAGTATTAGAATGTAGTCAAATGAGTACTTAAGATGAAATTAATATCACTAAACACTTTTATTAACAAAAAAAGAAAGAACATATTAATGAACTGGGATTGCAACTAAAAATACTGGTGTGCCAATAAATTAAAATAAAATAGAAGCCCTGAAAATCAAAGATAAGATTACTAAAACTGAAAAAAAAAAACCAACTTAACAATTGATAAATACAACTGCAATCTATTTAAAGGAAAGAGAAAATAAACCATTAGCTAATCTTATTAAAGAAAAGAATATGAAAAACAAATTATCAGTACCAAAAATTGAAAAGGAGAATTTACAAATAAAAAAGAAAGAAAGGATATTATTTGAAACCATTTTATAATGATTCTTAGAGTGCGATATCCCTAGATATATCCAAGAATCTTTGGATGGAAGATCCCTTAAAGTAAAAACCTATTTTTCACAATAACATAATATTATTTGCCTCTTAAACTACTCCTTTTTCTACCTATATATCAGTTTGAAGCCAGATTTTCTTCATATATTTCAACTAAAGCAACATTTTACAAAAGCATAAATGCAGAAGCAGATGTGAGAATTCAGTTATCTTCTATTAAGTCAGTCAAAAACTTTGCAAAAATAGAGAAAACATCTCAACTTTTTTTTGTTTTGGAAATAAACACTTATTTTCCACAAAATACATTTATATCAACACATAATATATTTGTTATTTTTAAACGAATAGCTACTTTTATGTTGTATCCATTTTAATTTCCAATCTGAAAAATAGATAGAGTGTATAGTTTGGAATCCTCTATTTTTAAGAGTGAAAAAGGGTCAAAACTTGAAAAGTTTGAGGAGGGTTAGCTTAGAGTACTGAGAATCAGTGACTTGCCCAGAGTCACATAGCCTATAGGTATCAGAGGTGACAAGTGAATGCACCAATTTCTAACTCTAAAGCTGGTTCTCTATCCACTATGCCATTGTGTCTCCCAATTAAATTATATTATGACTATCCTGCTCTCAAGTTGGAAGTAGGAGGTTTTTCTTTTGTTTTATTCATTTTCTAATTCTGAATTGATTCAGTCCCTGTAAGAGTTTGAGACTAAAAATATTCAAACTTGTGATTTGAACTTGTTGAGACAGCAGGGCATAACGGATAGAACACTGTATTTGGAGTAAGGAAGAACTAGATTCAAATTGTGTCTTAGACATATCACTGTGTGAGGCTGCATGATGTTCTTATTCTCTCAAATCCTCAGTTTCCTCATCTGTAAAATAATGGAATTCTACTAATTGGTCTCCAATGTCCCTTTACAGCCCTAAATCTATTATCTCTTTAACTCATGTGTCATGGTCTAAAGAGGGAGGCTGTGGGCCAATGGGAAATGTAAAATAACCATGTCTCTAGGGAGAAAATGTACCCCCCAAATACTTTAATTTTAATATACATTTTAACATTTTCTCCATTGTGCTGTAAATCTAAACAACCAACAAAATGATAAATGTTGTCTCCATTTGGAGAGTTTGCCAATTTAGAAAGAATAAATGGTCACAATGAAAATTTAACAACTGGCTCTCCAGAGATGGCTTTACCTGGATCCAACATATGCCTTTTGGACTTTGAGAGGTGAATTGATTTATCCACATAAAACCCAGTATGTAATACGAGATCTTAAATCTTTCTGACTTCACTGCTGACTCTGGTCAGCCCCTAAACCAAACTGCCATTCAAGAATTTTGGTTATCCAGAACATTTCTGATTCTAGGGCAGACCTTTTCCTTGGTGCTTGTTTTTTCAAGATTATAAGTATCCAAATGGCCCTCTTTTCCTAATTGCTTCTCCTTAAATCAGTCCTTAAGAATTTAAAAAGCAACTGACAAGGGAGGAATCTCAGAACTTTATTTCCCCTATATTCAATTGTTCCCTTGAGGAATCTCCTTCAGATGTTCGGTACCTCTACTACTCGGAATTCAAAGTCCCACAGTCCCCTTTTCAGCTAAAAGGAGATATCAGAAGGATAATTTGAACATTTATCTGAGTGGTTCACTTCTGTTAAGAAGCTCATCTAGAATGGAAGCTACCCACACAATACTCATATAAAAATTAGACCGACATCATCTTATTCTTATATCCACCCACTTTGGAGTAGTATAAAACAAAGAATATAGACATGCCTGCACACATTTGTATAAAAATAACTCTCATACAATTTCCTAAGCATAGGAACTAGTTTCATATGTATGGATGCCTCTTCAAATGGATGTTGTTATTTAGTTGTGTCTGACTCTGCACATGAACTATTTTTTCTCAAGGTTTTCTTGGCAAAGGTATTGGAGTAGTTTACTGTTCCCTTCTCCAGATCAGGAAACTGAGGTAAACAACATGAAAGGATTTGCCCAGGGTTACATAGCTAAGTATCTGAGGCTACTGAACTCTAGAAGGCAAGTTTTCTTGACTCCAGGTCCAACATACTATCAACTTTATCACCTAGATTCTCCTTCAACTCTCAATTGAAAGCAGATCTCTGAGTCTCTAAATTAGAGTTGCCAGTTTACATCTTTGGAGGAAGTTTCCAAACTGAATGTTCTCCAGTGATAAAAAGACAGATCTGAACCAAAAAGAGGGGGGTACCTGTATTTATCATTAAAATGTAATTACAATCATTATTCCATCATCATCTTATCGATATATGGGGTGGATGGATGGCAGTTCAAGGAAGATTAGCATCTCTGGTGTTTACCTAGCACTCATCCCTCACCCATTGATCCCCAAAGCAGTAGTATGCAGAGCAGCTATACACTGGTGTTACTACATGTGTGCTAGACCAGGGGAACTGATGGGCCATAAAACTGTTGGTGATTTAAGGGGGGCATATACCCTTGGCATGTGAAGACTTCCCCTGGTGGAATGGGCAGATGAGAACAATTTGTTCCAGTGGCCATGAAGGCAGCTATAGCAGGCACTGTGTTATAGAGCTTGGCCAGACATTAAGATGCTACGGTCATTCACTTCACCCCAGGTCATTACCAGTCACCCTGACTTTTGTTTTGCCACTGGACTTGGATGTCTCTGGAAGAGAGAATGAATTTGAGAATCTTGTACAACTCTGTCTCACTTAAACCCAATTCATGCATAAGTAGAGACATCATCCCATGATGTCACTGGTCATCTTTAAAAGTGAAGGACAAACAACTGTGTAATTAGAACATTTTGTACCTTTGGACTCCATCTCCCAGAATTCTTTTTCATCTCCCGAGCATCCCTTTCCGTTCTCTACCATGTTGTGTGTTCATGTTTGTATATAAGTTTTGGTAACTCCTCCCTCTCCCTCTCTTTCTCCCACATGCAAGGTTGGGTGAGCTATCTCTGTTTCTCTAGCCTTTTATTTTCCTTTTTGCTTCAAGTTATTATTAATAAATTTTATTAAGTATAATACTTGGAGTATTTTGGATATTAATTTTTAATCTACACAACAATTGACATGAAACAAGAAGCTACCCCTCCTCTCTCTCTCTTAATGCATTAATCTTGGGTTGTTACCCAATCGTAAGCAATTATTTAAATAACCTATTGTCAGAAAAAGAAATCTAATAAACCATAAATATGCTTCCAAAGTGCGAAAAATTCCCAGGACTAGATAGATTTCCAAGTAGATGATACTTGTGGAATCTTCCAGGACTAAAATGATACCATTTGAAAAAGAGATTTTAATTATTTCAGTTTTATAGATAGTGAAAGTCAGGGCAGAGTGGATAAAGACTTACCTAAAAATGAAAGATTCAGTTATTCACAATTCAGCATTTTTATAAATATTGTTGCCAGCCATATAAATATTTTCATGAACTTCCTATAGATGTAGTTGTACAGAGCAGGGTTCCAGTAGAATGAAATTTCCATGAGATCAAGGACTATTTGGGGATTTTGTCTATGTATTCCCAGATCCAGGGACATAATGGATGATTAATAAATATTTGATATATTAGTGAATGAGTAGATTGATAATTCAAGTGGGAACACCTAGGTAAAACCAAAAACCCCCAGGTCCTGGGAGTTAAATTATATACTAAACAAGAGATATCCTACACAACAAAAACTGAGTAATGACTAAATACATATATATAATATACTATATATTTTAATAATATAATATTTAATAGTAATATGACATATATAATAATAATATAACATAATATATATTTTGTTCTCATCCTTAAATTTAATTCATAATGACACCCTGCTGGAGAAACAATAATCTCACAGACCCTTTAAAAAGAACCTTAATCCCCCTCCACCCAACAGTAAGAAAGGAATGGGATGCTTTCATTAAGAATTTCATGATTTCTTGCTATTTTTAATCTTTCTCCTTTCTCTCTTTCTTTCTTCCCCCTTATTTCTTACTCTTTTAAAACACAGAAGGGAAAAACATAAGCCTATCTTATTTCTGTCACAAGAAAATGCAGGTATTTTCTTAACTGAAGTATTAGCAACCATCAACAAGTGTTAGACATTTTAAAGATTTCAGAAAGATAACTCCTCTCTATTCAATGGAGGGGGAAGGACATTTATATCTTGACAACTTACATGACCTATTAATTTTAACATCTCCTTTCCATGGAGAAACCTAAGGGCTAAGCTGCTGGAGCTCATGCCATAACGGAGAGGGGTTTCACTGAAGAGTGAAAAATAACAGCTTAATCTGAGAAACTATAAAAATTACCTTCTAGAATGTTTTTGTATTGGTCTGAAAGTCCAAGAAAAAATTAAGATGAGTATTTTATTAATTTATTTAAATTTTTGTGGGGCAGGGGAAAAGATCTAGACCTGGAATTTCATCAGTGTGGAGAGCTGGCATGGAAAAAAAAATCCCTTTTTGGAGGTAGAGTGAAGTGCTTCTACCAGTGCTGATCGTCAACTGGTTTGTAATTTAGAGTCTCAGAAAGTTGACCTGGTGCCAACAGGTAATGTGACTTGTCCATGGTCATATAGCAAGGATAAGTCTATTCTCTACATTATACAAATTTTTTTATCATTTTGCTTGAAAAAGATATTTCTTTATAGTTTGTTGAAATGGATCTCAAAGATAGGATAATGCAACCTCATTCAAATACTACCCTTAGGGTTTCCCAGAAAGTTTCATTACACACTTTGGGAAATAAGCCCTCCTTCGTTTGGTGATTAAGAATTAATTGGGCATGAACTATGAACAATGAATTTAAGATAAATCTCCTATGAACTAAGTATGCTCCTTACAAGAAATATGGAGCAAATGAGATATTTGATTACCATTTTATAATCTTGCTTTATGCTTTTCATATAACAGGGGATGGAGGCATCATGTTATCACAGATAGAGTTAAACAGAACTAGATTCAAATCCTACCTCCAACACTCCCTCTATGGATAGCATGAGAAAGTCACTTAAGTACTTAGGTCTCTAGAAGATCTCTCCCTCTCTCCCTCTCTCCTTCTTTCCCTCCCTCCCTCTCTGTCTCTCACTCCCCCTCTCCCTCTCCCTCTCCCTCTCCTTCTCCTCCTCCCTCTCTCCTATATCCATGCTTGTCTCCTGATCTAACAACTACCCATATGTAGGTATACATCACAGTTGTATGAAAGATATATGATAAAACTTTAGATTAGAAATGAAGAGCTCGATATCCAGTATCATTTCTGTGACTAAATCATAGCAACTTCCTAATTTTCAGATTATTCTTGTTAGTAGAGAAAACAAGCAAAATAGGATTTGAGTATTTCTACCTTTACTTTCTCATTCATTATCATCAACCCATCCATCCTCAGCAGTGCTCTGACCTTTTCCCGTCATCAAAAAAACTTAAATACACTCATGGGCACACAGGAATACATGCATACATGACAACCATTACCATGGCAAACCCATTTTTGTTTCCTTCAAAATGAGCCTCACCTCATTCTAGGCTTTTATATCCCTGACATTATTTTTACAGGACTATGCCACTCGTCATAATTCTGTGTTATCCATCCCTAGTTCAGTAATCTATACTTGACTTTAAAAACTTCTATTTGGCATATACAATCATATTTGTCAATGAGTTTCCTGTAATTCAACATAGTTCTCTTTAGATAATTGTTTTGTTCTCAACAATTTTTTTGTGTTCTTGGAATAACATGATGATAATAATATACTATTGCTGTCACAGGGCTGTTAGAAAAGCATTTTGCAAACCTTAAAACACATTAAAATTCTATGTATTTAAGTTGTTGTTGTTGCTACTATTTTTCCTGTGCCTCAGTATCTTCATATGCAAAATGCAGGTAAGGCTATCTCTACCTATTTTACAATAATGTTGAAAAATCATTGAGATGTCCAAGCTATTCCTCCTCAAGAACTTTTAACAGTCTACTTAATGTTCTAGGTCATGACACAAAGGGATTCTTGCTGAGCCAAATCATACTAAATTTAGAAGAGAAAGCACAGTTAAGCTTTCTGTATTTATCTTCTCTTTCCATTAATAACAAAACTTTGAGCTGGAGGTATCAAAACTTTTTCATGTCTTTGATAACAAAATCCCTGCCCACTCCTGGTTTAAAGATTAATTGCTGTTGGCTTTTAGGCTATAGAATTCCATGAATCAAATATATCAGATTACCTGATTTGCTTTGGTTGTTGTTAAATGTGCAAAAGATTCACAATTCAATTTGCATATGATCAATCAGTATTACTGCATAGCAAATATATTAATATTTTAATTAGCTGCAAGTAGCAGAAAACACATTTATTCAGCCAGTTTGCAGAAAGTGATAATAATAAAGTAGAAGGAAAAAAAACCTAACAGCCCTAATTTTGTTGTCAATTTCATATCCGTATAATTACTTTTTAAACAGGCAATTCTTTTCTTATGATAATCACAGCTGTTTTCCAATGATATAAAATGAAAAAAACAACAACAATATCTAAACTAACCTTAGATAATAAGCAACAACTTCTTTTTTTGACATTTGTCCTCTACAGACCACATCTCTTCTAGGTCAGAAAAAAAAATCTGAAGTGGAAACTTTTTTCTTTTAATAATTCATTATTTTAATAACTTTGAAGGATTATAAAATGCATTTTATTTTGGATGTCAGACAAAATGATCCTTATTTGTAATGTCTGCAGAGATTTGGAGGAAGTGACTGGGCGAGAAACATTCACTAAGACACTATGTTCCTTGGGCAAATTTTGATTGAACAAATTGTACCATAGGCTAAAAGGCAGAAAGACAAATCTCTTAGAATAGTCATTGAATATCTTTTTCACTATCATCAAGTCCAATGCCACCTTCACTCCCTGTCCCCAGATGTCAGACTATCATAGATTCATAGTTTAAAGGGACCATGAAAGTCATCTAGTCCAATCCCTTCACCTTTATTTTAGGGGTGAAGAAATGGAAACTTTGAGGAGTTGAGTGACCTCCCCAAAGTCCCACAGCAGGTGACCCCACAGGTACTGTTGAGAATATGGAGAATCAGAGAAATCAAATACTTGTCCAAGGTCCACGGAAACTAATATGTGGCAGTGGAGGGATGTAAACGCATGTTCTCCAAGGCTAGATCCAATGTTGCCTCCATCATATCAGTGTTTCTCTCAATTTAAATATATAGAAAGGAGGATGGTAAAGAAAACCTCATTCATACTAAGGGGAATTATAGAAGAATAACATTTTAAAGTAGAAAAACTTTAGGGATTTTCTAATTCAGTCCTTTCAATTCATAGAAGAGGAGAGAGTAAGCACAGAGGAGACAGGTTAGCAGTGGAAAGCATGTCTCTGGGGTGTGTGTGTGTGTGTGTGTGTGTGTGTGTGTGTGTGTGTGTGTGTGTGTGTGCTGGAAATAGAAGGAGACATAGGAGAAAAGATAGGGAATAGTTCTCTTTTCATTTCAACCCCAGAGGATCAATCCCTTGCATAGTTTGCAGATAACTCTAAAAAAGACACACCTGGCCTCACCTGCAGAGAACCACAACATTTCAAAGACCACTGACAGTGTGCTTGGCCAGAAAATGTTTATAGTTATTTTCCTTGTGCATGGATGAGGACCATAAAATGGGTTCTAACCTACTTCTGGATTACTCGGCACCTGCCTTAATCACTTCTGAGGGTCCAGAACTGCCCTAAGAATTTCATGGGGCTCCAAACATTGAGGAGCCAGTTTTATTTTTAGAATTATTCAGTAAGGGGGTCGCTTTGAGGATCCAAATCATGTAAGCATAGATTTTGAGTTCAAAAGTACCATAATGGTCATCTTATTCTACCCCTTCGATGTAGAGATGAGGAACAGAGGCCAAAAGATATTAAGTGGTTTGTCCAAGGTCATGTAAGCATAAGTGGAAGGCTGGGATTCAAACCAGCAACCTCTGACTACAAATTCAGTACTTTCCACAATGTCACCTGAAACATCCAAGCTTCATTTCCCCTCTTATTCTTCTTCTCCCTTTTTTGCAATCCTTTTCAAGGGAGTTTCTCCCCAGTATTGACAGAGCTATCAAATGAATTCCAAAGAGCAACTTCTCTACTCCTAACATGCAGCCCACCTGAGTGTTGCATTCTAATGAGTCTCCTTGACATGGATTTCCTCATCACCACCTTCAGTTTGAATTGTTTCCTTTTCTATTAGAAAGGGCTATAAAATAGAGTCTCTATCTACACTGCCCCCCCCCATACTTTCACACTAGCATTATTCTGTTTCAAATAAGTTTTATTTATGCCTTTTGTTTTTGCATCATTCCTTTTCTCAATGGCATTGTAATGACAAAGTTCTATCATTGGAGTCAAAGACTGGAATTCAGATACCACTTTAGATATGTCAGAACCATGTGAGACTAAGAAGAATCATAGAATTTGAGGGACAAAAAGAACCTCAGCAGCTATCTAGTCTTCTCTGGACTTCAGTTTCCTCATCTTGAAATTGATGGGAGACTAAATAAAATTCTCATCTTAAGTCTATGATAATAAAATCCACTAATATACTCTTCCAGAACTGAACCCTCCCTGGTTAACTTGATTATGACATGAAGATTAGAATGCTGCGGCTGTCATTTTGTCTCCAATCCTTTGGGAGGACTGAAGAAGCAGCAAAGAAATTATTCATTATATGTGTCATGATGAGATCAGAAACAAAAGGAAACAGATGGAAATACTGCACACAAACCTTACACTCTCCCCTTTTTCTTCCTTTTCTGGAGCACAAAGAAGTTTATAGTTCTTCCTCTTCTCTTGATGGCTGGAGTGCTCTTTTGGGGTGGTATTGCCTTGCTCTTTTAGCAGGAAGAATGGTAATCAACACAAGGTCATGGTAATGGCAATCTATACTAGGAGAGTAAAGAAGAATTCCTATTTTTAAGAATGCTTTCAAAATATTTAGAGAAACTCTCTTTGTGGTGGCAAAGAACTGGAAATTGAGGGGATGTCCATCAATCCAAGAATGGCTAAACAAATTTAGTTGTATATAATTTTAATGAGCCATAAGAAATTATGATTTGGCTAATTTAAAAAAAACAGCTTGAAAAGAAATACATGAGATGATGAACAGTGAGATGAGTAGAACCAAGAGAACATTATATAAAGCTACCAATTTAATACTTGAAAAATAACTTGTGAATGTCACCTCCAGAGAATGAACTGAAAAGTGGAAATATGAACATGGTGCTCTCTCTCTCTCTCTCTCTCTCTCTCTCTCTCTCTCTCTCTCTCTCTCTCTGTCTCCATACCTGTCTACCACATGATACTTCCTATGATTTGGGGAGAGAAGGGAGGGAAGGGCTGAGACACTTGTAAATAAATTCTATTCATGAAAAATTTTAAAAATGCTTGTATGCCTGTGTATGCAAGTTTTTGTTATGCTATATCCTCAAGTTTAGAGAAGTTATTTGAACAGATGTAGATATTTGATTTTTAGTTAGAAATTCATTCCCAAGTCCATATGGCTGGGTCATCATCATCATTAAATCCTTCTTCCTGGTTATGAGTCTCTTTTACTGAGCAAAATTTAGATCCTCTCTATAATGTCCACTGGGCACTTGCTAACAGATATCAAGAGCTTCCAGCTGAGAAAGGGAGACTACTGTGTGCCCAAATTGCCATCCAAGGCAGTGTTGTTAGCATTGTAACAATTAAGATCTTAGAAGACAGGATTATGATGGCACAGAACATAGCTAGTAGTACTAAATAAATACTAAGCAATAGACTTCTGGTGTATATTACCCCAGAGTTAACACTGTTTTACTTATGGAAGTACTATTTCTTTTTGTCAGTCACCTTGAGTCTAGTTAAGATGCTGTTTCCTACTCATGAAAATATTTCGAGACACAGAGAAATGTAAAAACGGGAGAACCTGAGGAAACTTTTGATGACTTCTTCAATTCCTCATTTTACAGATGAGGAAACCAAGTTGTGGGAAAGTGAAGTGCCTTGCCTCAAGTTCCATAACTAATTAGTAAAGGGAAATGAGAAAAAACTCCGAATCTCTCCATTCCCCCTCTTTTATTCTTTTGGATCTGGCCAGGAACCCAGAATGAGAAAGAAGACCATTCGCTTCACAGACTAGAAGGCAAACTTCAAAAGCTTCAGCAATCTGACACAGATGCACCTTTCTAAGACTTGGCTGAAGATTATCCATGGTTTCTGGGCTCTGCTACTGCTGTTTGATGCCAGCGACTTGGAAGGAATAGATAGTTGCGACTGAATTTGAACAATACAAATTGGTTTCCCCTGCACTTTAAAAACAATTTTTTGTACTCTTCCAACTCAGGACTGACACGTTTGTGCTGGCACTCAGCAGCTAGTATTGGGAGAGACAGCATTTGCTGAAATAAAGTTCTCTGAAGATAAAATCCTCTTAGGAAGAAAATGTCGATGAGCAACAGGATGCTAAAGAAAAGCACAAATGAAGGCAGCCCCAGCCTCGTGGATCGGAAGGAATACTGGTTGAATTAGAAAGAGTATGGATTACTTATAGTCTGTTCAAGACCCCAAAAAGTCAGAATCCCCAAAAGTCTAGATTAAGAAATGCTGGGAAGATACTAGAGAGAAAGGTCATTTGAGGTGCAACTTCCCCTAAACCACTCCAAGTACACTAGAAAAAGGTCCACAATGGCTATTAGGAAGAAATTGAAAGGCCCCACCTACAAGGTCATTCTTAAAAAAAAATCACTGAAAACCAGTTCATCAACCCACCTTTTCCAGTGCACCCATCCCTCCTAAAGCTTTGTTCAGTGTTTTTCAGTCATATCTGACTCTTTATGACCTCATTTAGGGGTTTCTTGGCAAGACACTGGAGTGTTTGGCCATTTCTTACTCCAGTTCATTTTATAGATAACTGAGGCAAACGTGGTTAAGTGACTTGCCCAGAGTAGATGATTACTCTCGCTCTCAAGAATATCAGCACAATACAGAGGGATGCAGATTCATCAGGAGCTAACACATTTTAACAATTAAAGTTTTATGAAGTTTGTTTAAATAAAAATGCCAGTGATATTTGTACTAGTTTTGAAATCTTTTATTTTGGTATAAAAGTTTCTTAAACTCTTTTCCCATTAAGTATTCATTTAAGAATAATTCATATATTTTTAAGGAGAAATCCTTGTGGATTTGAGCAATTTCTAAGTAAAACAATTTATACGTTAATAAAAAATAATTCAGTATCTGAGATCAGACTTGAGCTGAGGAAGATGAGTCTTCCTGACTCCAGGACAGATACTCTATCCACTGTTTCACCTAACTATGAATGCCCTTGTCCTTATAGTTCCTAGCCCTCCCCTTTGCTTTTTAGTTAAAATCTTGATAAGTTTTTTTTTTGGGGGGAAGGGGAGTACACCCATTCCCAGAGCCAGTTGAAACCCATGAATCAAACTGACCCAGACTTGTGAGTGGAAGTAAAAAGGGTGTTGGTCGAAGATCTTGGAGGGAGGAAGAAACTATGAAGTGTGCAAGGCCCAGTTCAGCATTTTTTTAACTCTCATTTAATATTATATGGGAGTAAATAAGCAGCTAACAGAATGAGAGAAAGGTGGAGAGAATGCCAAACTTCTTGAAATTTCCCCTCAGCAATGATTCTAGAGATGTTTCTATACTTAATAAGCATAGAAAAGGGGCCTTCATAATTATAGCATGGTGGTACCAGACTTTGAGGGACTACTGTTTTGTTTTGTTTTTGAGAAATGGAAAATTTGATCCTTTGATGTACTAGTCACCTTTTACTAAAAGGCAGACACCCAACTCATAGGATAAATAAGACAATGTTAACAAGGATACTTGTCAAAAAGTAAATGTTCTAAAGAAAAACATTTGACTAATGGTTTCCGCTAAAAACTATTATTTTTCATTTGACACAATTGTGACACAATTATTAAAACTAATAAAATAGGAAAATTAGCATCATGAGCCAGCAAATCATGGCTCCACTAGTCTAGAAGTTTGTGATCATTCTCTTTGAAATAAAAGGCTATTTTCACCTTTTTTCCTCCCAATCTATAGGAAATGGGTGCCTTTATATCACATGGCACTCGTCTCATAAACTATGTGATTCTAATTCTTTAGCGGTAATTTTTACCTGTTTAATTGTTTACTATGCTCTTTGTTTTATATTTTACCAATGAAACTGAAGAGGGACATTATGTTATCCTCTTTAATGGAGAATCCATATCTTATCAGCAATTATCTTTTTTAGTCCACTCTTTGTCCCTCTCAGACACAAAGTCCTAACGTTAATCCCATCACAATTAGACCATGACATACAAATATTCTGAAAAAAATGATCAAAGAAGTCTTTTGGTCAGAGAGAAGTACTTTATGTTCTCCTTGTTTCAACAAAGACAATTTATTTGGGCTCGCCTGGACTTCAGAAGGGACTTTGAGAAAATATCTCAGAATATAGACTAGGTGTGGATCTAAGATTTTATTGACAGAGGGAGATCTCAGAGGAGGAAACTCCCTGTACCATTCATTCAGATCATCATTGTCTTTTAGAACTTATTATCTTAGAGGGTTGGTTAAGTAACTTACTGCCCAGGTCAATGTGTTCACAGAACATATATTTAATAAAGAGCAGATGTCTGAATTTGTGGACATATACATGCATGAATATAATAAATATGTATTTACACATCTGTACACACATATAAATATGGACACATAAACACACATATATGCTATATGATATATACTGTACCTATTTAGAAGTGGTGATTAAGAGATCTTTATCAATATAGAGGAAGATGGAAGGCCTCAAAGATCAGGTTTTGTTTTTACTTCTTTAGCAATATGTTTTGCCAAAGCCATCAAGAATCCGCCTAGATGTTTCAAAGACATTTCAAATTCAACATCCCCCAAGCAAACTCACCATTTCTCTCATAAACTTGCCTCCTCTTTGTTACGTTACCATTCCTCTCAAGAGTACATGATCCTTTCTATTACCCACCCTCCCAACCTCAAATTTATTCTCGACTCAATGCCATATATTCATCCAATTGTCTTTTTTGTTCATTCTATCTCCATGAAAACTCTGATCTATACCCTTCACTCTATTCACTTGACCACTTTTCAAGTTCAGCCCTTCCTTACTTCTCCCCTTGATAGGACTCAAATTTTCCTCCTTACTTTGAATCTCTCCATTTTCCAATTCATACTCCATATGGTTTCCAAAATTGTCTTCCTAAAGTAAAAGTCTCCCTCCCCAGGAATCATATCATTCTATTGTTATTGAAAGGCCAATTCCTCCTTATTGCCTCAAAAAGAAAATGCACACTGCTCAATTTCACATATAAGGGCCTTCAGAATCTATTTACAACCTACCTTTGGAGACTTTTAAAATTTAAACTCACACACTATAGTCAAATCGTCCCACTTCCTATTCTGTCTATATGACATTTAAATCTCTCATTTCTTTGCCACTGAGCAAGTTAAAATCCATCTCTTCCATCAGAAATGTTTTCCTTCCTCATCTCTGCCTCTCAAATGCTCTTGAATATCAACCATGAAAAAGTTTATCATTCAGATATAGAGGAAGCCTGGCTGAGTTGGAAAGAGTATTTATTCATGAAAAGTGATAGTGACAGCCATGTATGTTGGAGAACACCCCAAAGGGAGACCCAACTGATTGAGAAGGCTTTAGATAATCTATATTTTCACACCACAAGGAGAAGCTTGGGGAGGAATTGAGGGTGGAGACTGGTCAGACTCTTCTGAAGACAGGTAGAACACAGCAGCAAGATGTTTCAGGATATTTGGTTTAAGCCAGCTTAGGCTGCTTCAGCTCGAGTTTGTGATGGATGGGTAAGCAAGGTTAGCCAGAAAACAAAAGGGAGGAATCTGGGAGTGAGCAAAACTTTAGCAAAGATGTCTAGGAAATGAACAAGACTTCTGGCTCATTATAGGTTCCTAAATGGCTCTTTATTGTAAACAGGCTTATTCTGTGTCCCGTGGATCTGCATTGGCAAGAGTATCATAGTTCAGGAGAAAGATAACTGAATGGATTCAGAGGAATCCATTTTGAAGAAGCTTTAAAAGCCAAGGAGGGGCAACTAGGTGGATAGAGAGTCAAGCCTTAAGATGGAAGGTCCTGGGTTCAAATTTGATCTCAGACATTTCCTAGATGTGTGACCCTGGGCAAGTCACTTAGCCCTATTTGCCTAGCCCTTACTGTTCAACTGTCTTGGAACCAATATTTAGTATCAATTCTAAGACAGAAGGTAAAGGTTTCTTTATTTAAAAGAAGGTTGCTAATGATATACATTATTTAACTGATCCTGGGGTAGTCATTGAAACCTCCTTGGGAGAAGACATTGTTTCATCCTTTATACTTGTATTACAAGGACCTAGCATAGTATCTGGCACATACTACGCATGAAATAAATACTTGTTGAGGGACTGATTAGGCATCCCTCATTTTTCTTTCTTATTAAGCACAAGCCAACCTTATTGTCTTGCCTCAGTTACTCCAGTTCATTGAAAGTCTTGGGTCAAGATCTTCCATTCATTTGGCTTATTTCCCATGTCTTTTGCATCTGCAGACATTATTTCAAAAAAGTATGAAATAGTCAAATGCAGGGGCCAAGGGAAATAAAGTCTGACAAAAAGTAATACAATCATTTCCCCAGAGCAATTCAGGTTTGTTTGTTGCTATTTTTTAAAGGTTCTTTGTTGTCAAGGGGAGGAAAAGTAATTTTTTCATGAATGGTTTTTCCTGTTTTTCACTCAATTTAACAGGCAATACTCATGATAGGCTTTTGGTTACACAAAAGTAACTGCCATCTGTATTGTGAAACTTATAAAACTATGGTCTTTTAACAATTTGGACAAAGAAAACACGAACTGCAAAAATGTGGCAGTATTTAATTGTATTTTTCAATATAATAAGATGTATTTTCAAAATTGATGTGTCAAAGGCTCTGTGATATTATAAATAGAGAAATTGGTCTCAGAACCAGCAAGACCAAGATTCAAATCTGATTCATATCATGTGACAGTGGGAAAGTAACTTCCTGAATTCTCTTGACTCTGGACAATTCTTTCAGAGGAAAAGTTGCCAAAAGTTGCTTTGGGGAAGGGGATTTCCTTATTTAGAGTCTTCACTATACCAAGGAAATCACAGATCTAAATGTTAATTCAGTAATTATATATTTAATCATCAGGATAAAACACTCATATGTTCAGAGCCCAAAGAGAACTTCATCATCTTCTAGTCCAACTAATTCATTTTAAAGACCAAAAAACTGAAATCTGGTATGATGCCTTGACTTACCTAATGTCTCACAAGGAGCAAGTAATTGAACCAGGCTATGAACCAAGGTCCTATGAATCTAAATCCAGTAAATTATCTATTGCAAAATGTTGGGCTAACCACTAGGGTTTTTCTGATCTTGTTTACAAAGTCTGAAAACAACTAGCATTTCTCTCATTTATCTTTGGAATTTAAATTCTAGGAGAGTTCTGAAAATATTTCAAAGAAATGAAGAAATGTATGATATTTTTGATGAATATGATTTAAATTTTTTCCAGATTGCATATGGCTAAAATTTTTAATATTCATTTTCTGATATCTTGCAATCCACATGCTCTCCCTCCCTCCCACCCACCCCTTCTTCCTCCCCAAGAAGGCAGATAATATGATACAGGTTGTCCATATATTATCATATAATATGTATTTTCCTGTTCATCATGCTGTGAAACAAGATACATTGCTTACATTAGAGAAAGAATTAATGGAACAAGTAAGGTAAAGAATGCTATGTTTAATCGTCATTAGGTGGTTATGATTTTTAAAAGTGATATTGAATTGAGTGGAAGGTGGCCACCTTTTAAATTCCCTACTGAAACTTCAAATGCATCAATTCCTTCCAGTTTTTCAGATGAGCTTCCAGCTTTTCTGGACTTAGTTTCCTCCCTTGTAAAATGAAGGGTTAGGCAAATGATCCTAAAAGTTCATCCTCATTCTAAATCTAGGACTCCATGATTTAATGCCATACCTGGGTGATTGGGCAAATCAATTTCCTTCCCTCAGTCTGTTTCCTCACCTATGATATATGGAGAGGTAGTATTGGACTAGATTAATGAGTCAATCACTCACCAACTACTGATGAGGTGTCTACCATATGCCAGGTACTACACAAGGTAATAGGAATACAAACAGAAAGAATATACTTCTTTCTACTCTACACACATTTCCTTCCTGGCCAGGAGTCAGCTAGGTTGCTTAGCAGATAAAATGAGGAATGTGGCATCAGGAGGAACTGAGCTAAAATGTTACCTCAAACACCACCTGCTTGTATGATCCTGAACAACTCATTTAATCTCTATAATGCTCACTTTTGTAAACAAGGAAGAATAGTAGACTTTCCTGGGTTATGCAGATCAAATGAGATAATACTGTAGGAAAGTGCTTCATTGTAAGTTGATGTTTAGTGTTTTCAGTCATCTCTGACTCTTCATGATCCCATCTGAGATTTTATTGGCAAAGATGCTGAAGTGATTTGCCATTTCTTTCTCCAGATCATTTTATAAATGGGGAAACCGAGGCAAGAGGGTTACATGGCTTATCTACAGTCAAAAAAATAGTAAGTTCCTGAAGCTTTATTCACATTTTCCTGACTCCAGGTCCAGAGTTCAGTGCTTTCAAATCAAAACAACTCCCCAAAACCCAGTACATAAATCTTTCATTGTTGGTATTATTATTCAATTGATAAAAATTACTTTGGTCATTTGAGTGACCCAAACTAATCCAGGGTTTCCTAGTTGCAAGTACCTTTCCCTCTAAGGTTACCTTATACATATTCTACATTTACCTTGAGCATACCTACTTATTTTTATGTTTGTCTTCTTCATTAGAATGTGACCTATTTGAAGAAAGGGACTGCATTTCCCCCTTCATTAGATTTTTGATGCTTAGCCCAATGCACAGAATATAGCTATTGTTTGTTCTCCATTTCTGAAGACCAATGAGTGATGTCTTGACTTGCATGGGAAATGGATTAAGTGAGGCCGAGTTGAATAAAACTGGTACCTTCACTCTCTCTTCCAGAGTCATTGAAATCTAGTGGCAAGGTGAGACTCAAGATGACTAGAGATGGCCTGCTGCAGTGCAGTGGATGATCTTGGCATGTTCAATATCTGGCCAAGCTCTAAGCCCTTGACAGTGCCTGTACCTGCTACTTTCAAAATTTTCTCCTCCATGTGCTCCCCTGAAAAGAATCGTCACATGCTTGTGTTGGACATTCCTCTAACTCACTGATGGAATTGAGGTCTATCAAATTACCCTCAACTTGGTTTTAGTCTGTCTTGCCCAGATAGTTTTACCAGGATGTGACCTTTGCGCATATTACTGCTTCTTGCACTTTCAGGTGAAAGTTGGGTGACAAGTAGACACCAAAGGTGAATGAGCAGCCCTAAACAGGGCTCTCTGCAAGCCCTCCCTTCAGAGATGATGGTCTGCCCTGACAACTCCCTATACCCTATGACTTATCCTAGGTACTTAATAAATGTGTGTTAGTTGACTGACTTTTGTGAAGCTAATGATATCTTGCTACTCACGGGTCATTATCACAACAGACAAAACCCCACAGAATGAGGGGAAAAGAGTAGGTGGGTCAAGCTTTGTATTACAGAACTGCACCGTTTCATTCTCTATGTTTGATTGTACTCAAAAGCAAAATACAGAATCTTCTTAGATGATCTGTTTGGTATTTTATCCATGCTTGTCTCTTCTGTTCACATACATAATCAAAGGCTGGCTGTATGTGTATGCATATGGATGTATGAAAACAAACTCTTACAGGAAATTGCACTGTCTCATCTGGTGAATAGTCTGGAACTCTCATTGCTAAGGGAGGGGAGAAACAAGGCTATGAAATAACAATTTCCAGGGAAAATGATATACTTAGAGCAGCAATTTGCAAAAATGTGGATACTGATATTCTATTGACCTTCATCCCAAAAAAATGTCAATATCAACTGACCATATGCCTTTGTTGGTGTTCCATCATAAGGATCCATCTAGCTATGCAATAAAAAAAGACGGTGAACATCTGAGCTATGTTTCCATTAGCAATGATGATGGCCCTAAGGGAAAATCTGATGACTTGAGCATGAACTTATAACCAAGGACTTTAAATTGGGAGGAACTTTAGGAATAACTTTGGACAGGGTAAAAGAGTTGGCAGTAGTACAAATGCACTCCAGTACCATATCTGACAATTGGGTTCAGAGTGAACTTAGGCAAGTATACTTTGGGTCACTGTAGCATCATTACCCAAAGCTCTAAAATGGAAATGCTAATATTCACACTAACTCCCTAAGATATCATAGCATCATAGTCATGGGACATTAGAGGTCATCAAGTCTAATACTGTCCTTTTACAGTTAAGGAAACTGAGACCCAGAGATATTAAGGGATTCATTTAAGGTCACTGGAGTTATATCAGAGCTGGGATTCAAATGCAGGTCTTCTGACTCTAATTACAATCTTCTTTGCCCTCTGTCTCCCTCACATTTTTAACCTGCTTCTCCTGTGCAACTCTTGGTTGGTCACGTATAAATGTATAAACCCACTATGAGCTCTTTGGCTGACCATTAACTTTTAATTGTTCAGAGACTGCTATCTTAGGACATTGACAGACTGGATTATGGCGAAGAAGCCTTTAATTTTTATTTTAAAAGATTTTACTTCAGACAGAAATTTGGGATCATTCAAAAAAATTGGGCAAAGTTTCCAAAGCAAACTTTTGATTTTTACACCCATGTCACTGAACACACATTGAGTCTTTCCAAGATATGCTGACAGATCAGCTCTTTGAGTTGTCATGCCAGCTGCATATCCTAGTCAACAAAATAGGCAGATATGCTCAAAGATTTAAATCTGAAAGGATTCTTATAAAACCCTGAGTGCAACCATTTTTAAAGCTGAGGAATGTGAGGGGCAATAGAAATGAAGTAGAAATGAGGTGGCTGCCCAGGGCTATGCAGGTACTTACTGTCTATCTGAGGCAGGATGGGAGTCTAGGTTTTCCTAACTCCAAGTCCAGATGACCATCTGATACACTACACTTCCTTTTCAGCTTGGCTTTTTTCAGTATAAAGTTAGACTAAATTCATTTGAGTGATGACAGAAATATGGAGCTTTATAACTTAATTGTTAAACAGAAACAAGTTTTTTTATATAGCTTTTTATTTCTTTTCCAATGCCTGGACTGGCTAAATGTCAAAAACAAAAAACAAAATACTGAATTTCCCCCCTAAACTTGAAATTAGAGACCCCTTGTTCAAAACTAAATGCTGCCATTTAACAGGCTCTGTGAATTTGGGCAAATCACTAGATTTTTCGGAACTTGGCCTCTATTTCCTCCTCTGTAAAATGAGGAGGTTAGAATCCATTATCACTAGGGTACCTAACCTTTAAGGTAAAAATCTATGCTTCTTTTCCATTCTCTGTTTTAGCACAACTTGCAAGTGTTTCTAAGTAGGCTTTCTGAGATAGTACGTACAATACTCACTAATACTTCAACTTCTGTCAGTCAGTAAAATTTTTTCTGTGTATCTCCTAAGAAGTAAAATCATTTTACAGAGCTACTTAGTCTTCCCTTTCTTTCCCCTAAGGAGTTAATAATAACCTCTGAGGGAAAGGCTTGATTACAAGCAGAATTCTAAAGGCTTTAGAATGATTACATCCTGGGCTGTTTTCCCAAAGCATGACTATTTCATGATTATTTGTTTCTTGAATTAAAGCAACTGTGTGATACATATAAGATCTATGGCAATCTTAGGCTAATGAATTGTACATTAATTGAGAAAAGTTAAATGTATACAGTATCAATTTACACAAAGAATAACTTATAGTCAGAGATACTATCTAGCAATATAACCTAAAAATGGGAGAAGGAAAGAAGATAGTTTGGCAAATATTTAGATATTATTCCTTCTGAATATCCAGGTCAGTCTATTTTTGAAATATTCTCTACAATTCCAGGTGCCATATAAATAAAGGGCAGTGATGAGCTGGAAAGAAATGAGAGAAGGGCAATCAGGTTAGTGAGGGGGCTAGAATTAATTACCAATGAAGAATAATGTAAGAAACTGGGGAGGTTGAGTTTGAAGAAAAGATGACTTAGAATAGAGGGTGGGACATAATCTGTCTTCAATAATCTAAAAGATTATGACCTAGACAAAGGAATGGATTTATTTTCCTTGGTCCCAAAGGACAAAACTTAGAATAAAACTGGAAGTACATTTAGGCTTGATGTACAGGAATTTATATTTATTTATTTTTTTAGCTATTTCCTAGTTATTTGAATTATTCAAAAATATTTTAAAATGATACAACTACATATGAACATTTCCACAGTTATCAATACCATTACTGTTGGGGCAGGGAACAGACCCAAGGTGGTGGATTAGAGGGAGCAGCATAGAATTCTCTCAATATTCCCTTGCAAACAACTTTAAATTATCCCTCAAATCAAATTTTGGAGTTGCAAAGCTAACATAAGGTCAGAAGAAGACATTTTTTCAGCCTAAGAAAATCAGAAGGTCAGCTTGAGAAATCTGTAATCAGGTGGGCACTGGCTTAGAGCATAGGAAAAGAGAGTACCAATTGTACCCATGACAGTGGAAGCTGTAAAAATACCTTCAAGAGACTTCCCAGTACAGACACTATAAGATGGTTGGACAATGCATCAGAGATAAGACACTTAGCCAGCACTGGTTAAATATGATTGGTACAGTTGCTGACTGGCAAATCTATTGCCCATATGCAGTTCTGTTTCAAAGTTCTTGGGCAGAGAGGAACATTGGTGATCTGTCCCTAGAGAACAAAAGCCCTAGTCTCAGTTCTAAGGCAAAGAAGAATGGAGGAGTGCTAGCACCTGCAATTGCAGGGGGGGAAAAAAAAACCGTCCAATCATGGGAAAAGAATAGAGTGCAGAGCTTGAGAGCAGTGACGATACCTCTCCTAGGATCACGCTATCTTGTAAGCACCAAAACCTGCCAGATAGCCCAATACTAGTTCTGAAAATCATAGCATTAAAAACCTGAAGCTTGGGACAGTGACTCCCCATTCCCCAGGACAGCTCCACATTAACATAAAGTTAAAAGTAAAAAATAGACTGGGAAAATGAGAAAACAACAACAAAAAAAGAACTTGACCATAAAAAACTAATATAGTGTCAGGGAAGACTAACATATATATGAAAAAAAAAGACAAATCTAGGATAATAGCTATTTATAGAGTAAAAATTAGGTAAAGAAATGAGAGTGATGCAAGGAATTTATGAAAAGAGAGGCATCAGCTTGGTTAGAGAAGCACAAAACACTAAAGAAAAGAACTCTTTAAAAAGCATAATAGGCCAAATGGGAAAGGACACATAAGAATTTACTGAAAGAAAAAGGGGGCTTCATAAAAAGAAGAATCAGTCAAAGGCAAAAAATATACATCTCACTGAAAAATAATTACTTAAAATTTAAAATTGGTCAATTACAAGTCACTTACAAAATGATATATCAGGTAAAAATAAAACAAAGTCATCAGAATGAAAAAATAGTAGAAAACATGAAATTTCTCATAAACTAACCTAGAAAACAGATTGAAGAGATATTGTTTTTTAATTTTATTGTGCTACATGAAAGCCCTAATGAAGGAGTTTAGACTTCATATTTCAATACTTAGAATTCTGACCAGGAAGGAACAAGGCAATGGCCACCAACTCCAAGGAACTACAATCTACAACCACCAAAAAAAAAGAATAAAAGCTTAATCCTAGAAAATTTTTATGCAGAAAAATCCAAACTAAAGAGGAGACAGAAGAAAATGACAATCAAGTAAACACACCCAAACCTTTCCCCCCAAATAGAAATTGGTTACAAGTTCTTGAAGATGTAAAATCTGATATTATGAGAAAGATGGAATACTTTTGGCAAGAAAAGTGGGGAATAGTTGAAAAGGAAAATAACAGTTTAAAAGACAGAATATCCCAATTGGAAATTGAAGTCCAGACATCAAATGAAATAATAAGCAAATTAAAGACCAGAAATGACCTAATGGAAGCCATGAAAAACAGAGTATGTCAAGCCAAAAAGGAAAATCAAAAGATCTTTGCTGAAAACCAGTCATTATGAACTAGCATTAAGCAAGTAGAAGCCAATGATCTTACAGGACAGAAATAATTAATAAAGCAGTCAAAAGAATGACAGATTAGAAAGAAACAAAAAAAAATCTCATTGAGAGGGTGGTTGACCTTGAAAACAGATCTAGGAGAAAGATTTTGAGAATCAAAGGCCTACCTGATAACCTGGAAACAAACAGAAACCTTGACATCATACTACAAGAAATTATTCAAGAAAACTGCCCTAATATTCTTCAACAAGAGGGCAAAATAGACACTGAAAGAGTCTATAGATCACCCTATACACTAAATTCTCAAAAGATCTCACAGGAATGTAATTGCCAAATTCAAGAGTTTCCAAGGTAAGAAGAAAATAATATAAGAAGCCAGGAAGAGATGATTCAGATCTCAAGGAGTACCAATAAGAATTACACAGGATCTGGCAGCCTCTACACTAAAAAACCAAAAGGCCTGGAATATGATATTCATAAAGTCAAGAGAATTGGGTCTACAACCAAGGATTCTCTACCCATCAAAACTGACTATATATTTCCAGGGGAAAGTATTGGCATTCACCAAAATAGAAGACTTCCAAATATTTGTAAAGAAAAGACCAGAACTAAACAGAAAATGTGATATCAAAATACAAAAATGAAGAGAAACATGAAAAGGTAAATAAGAAAGAGACAGGTCTTATTTTTTTCTTTAAGGGCTTCAATAAAGTCAAATTGTTTACATTCCAATATGTAAAATGTTATTTGTAACTCTCAAGAATTGTATTCACTATTATAATACTTAGAAGAATTATTCATAGGTAGAGATTGTGGTACTATGTAGTTTAAAATGATATGCAAAAAAAGAAAGAAAAGGGGAAAATAGAAGATGTCACCAATAGAAACTTGAAGGAATAAGAAAATTGGGATAATTTACAATACACAAAGAGGGACATTGGAGAGGGAAAGTGGGAAGGGAAAAACCAAAGCAGGGAGAGGGAAAGGAAGTTAAAAATGGAGGGAAAGAGAGAGGGAAGGAAATTTAATAAACCCTAAAAATAAAAGTTGAATAAAAAGAGAAGGGGTGGAAAGGGAAGGTATGGAGGGAATCAACACTAGGGAGGGAGAATATCTGGGGTAACTTAAAAAGACCCTAAAAAACAAGAGGGGAATAATAAGGGAGGGGGGAGAAAGGAAAGTAAAATAAAGGGGGGGGTTAGGGGGACTGATTAAAAACAAAACACTGGTGTAGAAGGAAATAGTGAAAGAAGAAAGGGCAAGACAAGGAAAGAAAATGAAAATGTTGGGGAATACACAGGTGGTAATCATAACTCTGAATGTGAATGGGATGAACACACCCATAAAATGGAAGCAAAGAACAAAATGGATTAGAAACCAAAATTTTACCATATACTTTCTACAAGAAACACATATGAGGCAGAAAGACACACCCAGGATGAAAGTAAAAGGCTGGAGCAAAATCTATTAGGCATCAACTGAGAAAAAGAAGGCAGGAGTCTCAATCATGATATCTGAGAAAGCCAAAGTAAAAATAGATTTAGTTAAAAGAGATTGTGAAGGTAATTACATGTTGATAAAGGCAATATAGACAATAAGGAAATATCTGTATTCAACATGTATGCACCAAAAGGTATAGCATCCAAATTTCTAAAGGAGAAATTGGTGGACCCAAAGGAGGAGAAAGATAGAAAAACTATACTAGTGGGTGACCTGAACCTTTTTCTATCAGATCTAGATAAATCAAACCAAAAAATAAATAAATAAGAAAGAGGTAAGAGATATGAATGAAATTTAAACTATAGTTAGTAGATAAGTGGAGAAAAATAAATAGAGACAAAAAGAATGTACCTTCTCAGCAGCACATGGAATATTCACAAATATTGACAATGTTCTAGGGCATGAAAACATAGCAAAAAAGTAAAAAAGGGCATGAATAATAAATGTAACCTTTTCAGATAACAATGTAATAAAAATAATACTTAATAAGAGTTCATTGAGATGTAAATAAAAAATTAATTGTAAATTAAATAATATGATTCTCTAAAATGGGTTAAAGAACAAATCATAGAAACGATTAATTATTTCATAGAAGTAAATGACAATGATGAGACATCCTTTCAAAATCTATGGGATGCAGCCAAAGCAGTACTTAGGGGGAAATTTATATCCTTGAGTTCATATATTAACAAATTAGAGATGGCAGAGGTCAATGAATTGGGCATGCACATTAAAAAACTAGAAAGTGAACAAATTAAAAATCTTCAAAAGAAAAATAGAGACCCTAAAAATTAAAGGAGAAATTAATAAAAGTCAAAAAACAATTGATTTAATAAATAAGACTAGAAGTTTATACTTGGAAAAAAACAAACAAAATAGACAAACTACTGATCAATCTAATTTAAAAAAGAAAGAAAACCAAATTAACAATACCAAGATGGAAAGGGAGACCTAATTTCTAATGAAGAGGGTATTAAGGGAATCATTAAAATATATTTTTCCCAATTATATGGCAATCTATGTGATATGGATGACTATTTACAAAAAAATATAAATTGCCTAAATAAATAGAAGAAATTGATATACCTTAATAACCTCATATCAGAAAAAGGAATTGAACAGCCATCAAAGAACTCCCTAAGAAAAAATCCCTAGACCAGATGGATTCACAAGTGAATTCTGTCAAACATTCAAAGAACAACTAATCCAAATTTTATACAAACTATTTCACAGAATAAGCAAAGAAGGATTTTTTTTACCAAATTTTACCAAATTCCTTTTATGACACAAATAAGATACTGATTCCAAAGTCAGGCAGGTCAAAAACAGAAAGAAAACTATAGATCAATCTCCTTAATGAACATAGATGCAAAAAGGATCTACTTGAACAAAAATATTTATAGAAGTTCTTTTTTTATGATGATAAAGAACTGGAAACTGGGGGGATGTTCATCAATTGTTGTATATGTTGATGATGGAATATTATTGTGGTTTAAGAAATAATAAGCAAGATGATTTTAGAAAAAGCTGGAAAGATCTGCATAAACTGATGCAGAGTGAAATAATCAGAATTTGAAGAACATCGTATACAGTAACAGCAATGTTCTACAGTGATTATTAGTGAAAATTTTGCTACTTTAAGCAATCAATGATCTGGAACAATTCTGAAAGACTTATGGCAGGGAATGCTGTCCATATCCTGAGAAATAACTTTTGAGTTAGATGGATACAGTTCAAAACATATTCTCTTTCACATCAGTGTATTTATGGTTTTATTTTGGGGTTTGTATTTTATATGAGTATACTCTTACTGCAGCAACCAACCTGGAAGTGGAAGTGTGTTTTCATGATAATGCATGTATGTGGTAGGAGATGGTTGGATCTAATAATTTTGGAAAATGTATGTTGCAAATTATTTTTACATGTAATTGGGAAAATAAAATATCTTTGAATAAAAAATCAAATAAAAGGATGTAAAGAATAGCTTTTATAGGGGAGGGAGAAATAGGGAGAATAGCAGGCAATGCTTGAACCTCTCATCAGAGTTCAAAGAGAAAAGAATATTAAAACATAGCCAGAGAAATATAATGTACTAAATAGGGGAAATACAAGAAGAAGGGTAAAAGAGGAAGAATGATCAAAGGGAGAGCAGGCTAACAGGCAGTGATTAGAAGCAAAATAGACTTTAGAGTAGAAACAGGATGATCTGTCAATACTCATGTGTTAAAAGCATTCTATGTGCTGTTTACTGGGGATACAAAAAGAGGCAGAAGACAGCCATTGCCCTTAAAGGGATCACAATAATGTAAAGGGAAACTATGCTTCAGAATTCTGGTCAATATAGTGATAAATTCTGATTTCAGAGGACCAATGGATACATGCTTTCTGCCTTTTGGTAGAGGGGAAATACTGAGACATGCAACTTCAAAGATATGCAATTTATTAATTTCTTTTGCTTACTTCTCTTTCACTATTTCTTATAAGGGAAGGTATTCTTGGGGGAAGGGGATACTTAATATAGAATTGACAGTTATGTAAAAAAAGTATCATGAAAATAGTTTTTTAAATTGCTATGCTTTTGAAAAATGAATTAGCTGTCCAAAGTCCAAACCTCTGTCATTTGAAATCCTAAAATAAATATCTCATAAATTGAAATGGCATTAATTTTACAAACTGTTGAAAGTTTCCCATTTCATTTTAATTTCTCCATTTCAAAAATAAAAGGAGAAAATAAGAAGAATAAAAATGAGTTTAAAGTAGATAGCACAAAGGAGTTGTAAGATAGAATGAAGATACTGGATATTATTAGGAAGAAGCACCTTATGACATAAGGAAAAGCTGAAATTATACAAAAGAATAAAAAGATCTGGAGAGACATCAAGTCTGTCTTTCTAAATAGGACTACAAAAAATGCTGTTACTTTTTTTCTGTTCTTCCATGGTTTCTACATTTATCTATTTGTCATGGTTGTAAAAATGAGCCCACATCTGTGACATACAAGTCAGGGAATGAATGAAGGAATGAGAGGGAGATCCCAATGTGGGAGGATTTGGGAGGTTCTGGGTGTGATCACAGTGCCACTGTGAACCACAAGGCGTGGGGTCCATTTTGAGAGCTCCTAGAGATGTGCAATGATTCTTATAATAGAGCTAGGAGTTTGTTCCCTGTTGTTCTGAGGATGGCAGAGGGAAATTCCTGAAACCTTTGGCTATCTCTAGCTCTCAGTGTTGAGAAGCAAGATATATGAACTATAGAATTTTGAGATGGTCAAACCATTATGGCCTCCACCCTGAAATAATTTTGTTTTTGGGGTATCAATTATTTTTCTATAAAAAACAAAGGATCTGAATGTTATAGGAGAAATTCCTTAAGGAGATGCTCAATAAACCAATATAAAATCAAGTAGTTAATAGATCACATATTTACTGACAGGAAGGATATGTGTAAGACAATTTTACAGAAAAAAACTCTGAAGTCCAGAAGGAGTGACTTATACAGGTTCACACAGTTGTAAATAGCTGAGGCAAGATATACTTATACACAATTGGAATAGACCTTAGAGACTATTTAGTCAATCTAAAGCAAAATGAATAGAAAATCCCTCAACAATGTGTTCTTAAATTTTATTCTTCATATACTTCTTTGGCAATCATTTCTTAACTCTTTCTCAAAAAATAATGTTTTTTTTTAAAATACTAAAAATTACAAAAAAACTAAGTATAGTGTAAATAAAGATTATTTTCCCATCTAAGTTCACAGGTCTTGTAAAATCTATGATGTATGAATTCCATATTGATAATTCCTACCATAAGATATCTTTGACAAGTGTGTCATCTGTCTAGGTTTCTAACATTGCATTAACTTCTAAAAAATGTACTGTTTCACTAAGTTGCTAATATAGATGAATTTTGTGGTCCACTAAAATCCCTATGTCTTATTCATATGAAAAGCTGTTCTACTAAAACTCCTTCATTATGTCCTTGTGAGGATTTTTTCACTACAAATATATAAATTTGTTTCTAGAAACAGCAAGGTCTATTAGTTGAGAAATGAACTTGGAATCAGGAAGACCTAGATTCAAATCCAGATTCAGACACATTGTGTAATCCTAATGCAAATTATTTAGCTTCTCAGAGCTTCAATTTCTTTATATGCAAAACAGGGATGATAATATCACTTATTTTTACAAAATTGCTATGATGATTAGATGAGTAATAAAGAAAAAAACTTTGCAAATCTTAAAATATTATATAAAAGCTAGGTTATTCTTTGCTTATTTTCCTCTTCTTTCCTCCTCCTTTCCCTTCTTTTGTCAGTCATTTGTTGAACATTTCTTTGTTGATGTACTGTTGTTGACTGAGCTTATGAGGTTGTCACCCACAAAAAGCCTTTCGATTCTGCTCTTGGATCTCAGTCCTATTGACTTCATGCAAAGGTAAATCACTAAATTCTGTTGACAAATTCAATGCAATTTATCTGTTATGCTTCATAATGCTTGATGAATCCATGTTTATTTATTACAGAATTATTTTGTGTCTTTTGATCTATTTATCATGTACTCTAAAATGTCTATCAATCAATTCCCTCTTATTTGGCAATGAAGTATTAATCTTTTTATAGCTGCATAAAGTTGTTGGTCCTTCTTTCTTAATATCATATGAATTTTCAAAATACTTTTCAGATGTGTTTTTTCTCGTATTACAAGGCCAAAAGTGCACAGAACGGGTGGTATTATAGATATGTTAATTGTTTTCAATGTATTTTTCTCATTACACTTCAAATTCAGGATGTCAATAGGTATCTTAATATAATCATGGCACCTCTTTGATATCTTTATGTGTGATATGTCTGGCCTGGAGAAGATAAAAAAAAACTGGCATGTATCACCTTCATCCACTGATTAAGTGTAAATTCTAGATTCAAGTCTAAAGCCCTCAAGTCTCTATCGTTCTTTGGCATATTTTAAGAATTTTACACTCATCAAGTCCAAATGGCATTTTGATAGCACTAGAATAACATTCCACAAGATAAATGAACTATTTAATGTGCTTTCTAGTTGAATCATATAATTTGATTGGACATAAAGTAATAAATAAGATGTTTTGGTCTAACTCCCACTTTAATTTGGAATCAGTACTTAATTCTATTTAGGAGAGATGGTAATAGATTTAAGGCCAAACAGAGTCAAGGTGGATATAAACTCTCTGAGAGATGAAATGTTTTAATTGTTCTTAGCATATTTGTGTCAGTGTTATCTTTCAAATAAGTAATAGTTTTCCATGTGAATATAAAAAATTCTAAAAATGTCAATATACTTGGGTCTATTATTATTATCTCTATTACATTTCATTTCCTTAAATTTAGTTCATTGTCCATCTGTTGAAAACTTTATGATCCTGATTTTGATGTTTAATTTCTTATTCATTAAAGCTTCATCACTCATAAATTCCATAACCATGACTTTTATGCATTTTACCCAAGTTACCCACAGAATCATAGACTTCAATATAGAAGTGACTGTAGAGGTCATTAAGTCCAATCCCTTTCTTTTATAGGTGAAGAAACAAAAGCCCCCAAAAGTTAGATGCCTTGACCAGAGTTATATAGAAAATAACAGTCTATAATAGTAGAATCCAAATCCAAATATTAAGGTCTCTAATTCCAGAGATCAATCTACTACTTACTACATGGCTCTCACTTTATTGAACACACAAATTTCAAGAGAATCAGGTCAAGGACAAAACCTTGGATTGCTCCACTATCAACCACAATCAGCTAATCAACATTCTTTGTGTTTGGTGAGTCAACAAATATCAAAATAATCCATGCCATTATCTTTTCCATACCTCATGATTCTGGCCCTAAGAATAGAGTGAAAAAACTTCTGTCAAAAACCTTGCTGACATCCAAGCATGCTTCAATTGTTCCAGTATATTGATCTACTGGCAGGGTAACTGGCAAAAAGAGAAACTTTGTGCAATTTTGTGACATAGTGGATCCAGTGTTGGACTGGAGTAAAGAAGAGCCAAGTTTAAATCTTGATGCCGACATTTACTGTGTGTAAATCTTGAAATTTCTCAGACTTGTGAATGTTAAAAATTTCCACATTGAGGAATCCTCCATTGGAACAAATTCCCTACTGGAAACATTCCCCATTTTGATGTGAGAACTCAACAGGATCATAAATGGGAGGACCTCTACACCACCCGTACTTAAGACTGCTTTAGGGGAAAAAACTCCTTGCTAAACAATGAAAGTACTTGGACCCATGCTTATGATAAGGCGGGGAATTCTTTGAGTCATGTTTGTTTTTAGAATTGATACAATGGGATGCTAGGTACCTATAAAGGTCGGGCAGGTTTTCTCTTGATGGGATTAGTCGACTCAGCTGTGTTTTCTCTGGTTCAGACTTACTGAGGGGATTAGTCGACTTAGCTGGAATTCAGATGGGCTGTCTTTTAGAAAACATCTATGGTGATTGGTAGATGGAAGAACTTAGGGGAGGTGACATAGGAAAAAAACCCCTATATAAGAAAAGGAATCTCTTGAGCAAGGAATTCCTTGGAGATAGGATCCTTGGAGATAGATCCTTGGAATCCTTGGAGATAGATCCTTTTGGAGGAGGCCCTTTGAAGATCTCTTAAGAAGTCCCTTGGGAGGCTGACTCTGGCTAGAACTCCCTCTGGGGAGACTCTGTTCCCCAGACATCCTCGCTTAAGACACATCTTGTGGTGAGTGATAACTGACTGGTTTCTCTCTTAAGGCTTAGGCCTGGGTTGGCCAGGCCTGCCCTGGGCTGACCTATTCTTTTCTCATTAATTCCTTTTCTCTCTCCTTCTCCTTTTCTTTGATTACTCATTGTATTATTAATTAAATTCTCTATAAAACCCAGTTGACTTGGGCATATTCATAATTGGGAATATATTCCCTGGCGACCACCTAATATTTGATTTAAAAACCAAGACACTGTAGTGAAACATATTTTCTGCGGTCAAATTTACTCACCCTCTCTTATATCTATCACAATTTATATATTCCACCATTTTAACTCACTACAGTTTACAACATCAAGTCTTTTAACTGCCACAGTTTAAGGATCAACCATTTTAACTCTTACATGTGTGAACCTGAACAAATAATTTAATCCCTGTCAGCTACAATTCCCTTAATTATAAAATATGGATGTCAGTGCCATTTCTAATTTGCAGAGTGTTATGAGGACACATGCATACATAGTACTCTGCAAACTTTAAAGTACTAAATTAGCTACTATGAAAAGAAAATGAGAATAATCTTCTATGAGTTATTCTTCTTGAATTCATGTTGGTTCTTAGCAGTTATCAAAAATTATTGTCAAGGGGCAGCTGGATGGCTCAGTGGATTGAGAACCAGACCCAGAAATGGGAGGTCCTGGGTTCAAATCTGGCCTCAGTTACTTTCTAGTTGTGTAACCCTGGGCAAGTCACTTAACCCTCATTGCCTAGCCCTTAGCACTCTACTGCCTATTGGTTCCAAGATGGAAGGTGAGGACTTAAAAATTATCATTACCTACCCTTGTATGTATTCATATTTCATTCCTTAAAAACAAAATGGTACTATGGTGTCTTGTCTCTACTCTGGAAGTACCTCTACTTTCAACCATGCTTCTACAAAGAACACTGAAAGCAGTTTAACAATCATATCTAACAATCCTTTAAAAACCATGAGAAGTAGTTAATGCCTAATGGACAGCTGCCTAGTCTTCCTCTCTTTTTTAAAACAATATCTTTCTTTCCTAGTCTAAGAATGATCACTTGTTTGTAAGGAAAACAAGCAGAACAGCCATCCAATAATTCTGTTTTCTTTCTGATGTCTGTTATCACATTTTCATCCACCCTAAATAAGGATCCTAGTCTTTCCTTGACTTTCTTGTCTTCAATATAACTTTTTGTGTTTTCTTTAGCATGTAACACAAGATTAAGCTCATATGCTCATCATCACAAGGCTGCTTTCACTCCTCTCCTAACTCTACTTCTGACTCTCTGAGCTCTCCAACCCCTCCTCACCACTTCCACCACAGCCCCAAATTCCTACCCTAGAGATGCTTCTATCTTCCATCCTCTAACTGGAGAATTCATGACCAAAAGCAACATTTGAATTTAAGGAAGTTTCCAGGCTCTCCATGTTCACTTCTCTCCCATCTCTGATCTGACCATCTTATTTCCATGGGGCAACTCTACTTCTTTCTCCACATTTCCCCCCATTCTAGTGTAAACTCCTTAAGGGGAGGGACTAACTTCTTTTTTTCTTATATTTGTATCTTTGGTGCTTAACACAGTATCTGGTAAAAAAGAACTGTTTGACAAGTGTTCTCTCTGTTTCTTACTTGGCCTTCCATGTATCCTGTTGAATGACCTTTTACATATCTTATTTTAACCCACTTGCCTTGATTTCTTGTACATGTCATATAGAATATAAACTCTTTTGGGGTCAGGAAGTATTTCATTTTTTTCCTTTCTATCCCCAGAAACTATCACATAGGTCTAGAGATTTCCCATATAAGTAAGTTCCCTCTAACACAGAAGGTGAGAACTTTTTCTGAAAAGTATGGATTATAAGATCCTGAGATGTTAAGTGACTCTCCAAGGATGGGAAAGGAAGACTTTGAACCCAAGTTTCCCCGACTCTCTAGCATCTGCCTGGTACACAGATGGTACTTAATAAATGCGAAATGATTGACCACTTTTATTATAAAATCTGAGTTACTTGATAAGTGTTCTATGTAGCAGCTCATCCATTTCAAAGGACCTCTTTCTCCTTTTCTTTCTTGATATCATTTATAGCTCTATCCTAAGAATTTCATTCTTGAGAGTTTCCTGTTCCTCTAAAAGTGATTTCTCTGAGTCTTATACCATCAAATCCCATCAGTGCTATCTCTGAACCCTTGGGATCTGTCCCCATCAGATTATCCCACACGTTCATTTCCTGGTCTACCACCAGCTCTAAGATAACATGGACATCACCTTGCAAGCTTCTGTCATTTGTATTTCATCAACATTTTCCCCACTCAGTGCAAGGAAATGTTGTTGTGATTGTTTTTTCAGTAAGTACTGGCCTCATCACTTACTAGTCAGGGTGAAAAGCAGAAATTGCTCTAATTGAATGCTTGAAAATTTCCCTGAGACAGAATTTAATTACATGTTAGAACTTTAGCTATGATATCTTATTCTCATAAAATGTTATTACTTTCCCTTTTTAATGACCACAATTTATCAGAATCTTAAAAAACAACTGTACACTGTGTACAAAAATAATATAGCCCCTGAAAAGCTGTTAATTCCAAGGAAGAAAGAAGGCAAATGCAGGCAAAACTAAAGGTGGTTGAATGAATCGGTGTATAAACAGAAATTTTGTGTTGTGTGGCTCCAGAATTTCAAGGTAAAAAAGAAAGTTGAAATGAAGATGAGGTTAAGGTCTCTAGATGGACCTCAGTGGTCCCGAATTGGGGGTGGGGGTGCAAGCCACTCATGTTCCCTGGAATGGGGGCTAAATTGGAGAAAAACACCAGACTAGATCAAGGAATTCAATAATTCAATTCACTCTAATTTCATTGAATTCAATACTTAGCACTTGCCTTCCAGGACTTCGGGTAGGAGTGGGCTAATTTGAGTCATAATCTAAATCAATAAAAATCATTGCATTCAGGTGGAAATATCCAGAAAGCAGCTGGAGGTGGGGCAGTGGGGCTCAGGAAAGAGAAATGGGTCAGATATAAAAATTTGGGAAAAATCTGCATAGAGATAAAAACTGAATCCATGATATGATAGAGATGAAAATATTGAAGGAAATGGAAATGAAGATGGCAGTGAAGAAGAAAGTGGAGAAGGGAAAGGGTTAAGAAGGATGAAGTGAGGGAAAAGGGGAGCTATGAAAGAAAATTGTCTCTGGGAAGGAATTATCCTTCACAAAAGAGGTACCATGTAAGGTATGCATTGCAGTATTGGTAAGAATTGCATAGCTGAGAGGGAGGGAGGACATTCAAGGTAATATGGTCATGAGGCAGAGAGTAGTTTAATTTGTTTGGAGCAGGGTTTTCATGAAGGAACTCAGTACGGTTAAGTCTATCTAGAAAGGATAGGCTGGTATATCAGCTTGCAAAATTTATTTAGTGGCAAAGTTATAACCTGAAATCACCTTAGTAGAACCCAAGATCCTTGAACACAAGACACTGTTTTCTTTTAGTCTTTTTCTCTTAAGTTCCTGGCACAAAATAAAAGTCAAAGGACTTGGGTTCAAGTCTCAGCTCTATTATTTATATTCTATGTGATTGTGAGCAAGCCACTAAACTCTTTGGGCCACATTTTCTTCATCCATAAAATGGAGTAATTGATTTAGATGTCCCTTCTAGTTCTGAATCTATTCATTATGAGCTACAGGCATTTTAAGATATCTCTTAAAACTGAATTTTATAAACATTCAATAGAAATGTGTTAACCACTAATTATGTGCCAAAGATCATGCTAACAACAAAATACAAAGATACCAAAAAAAAAAGAAAAAGGAAAGAAAGGGTACCTACCTTCAAAGAACTTACATTCTAATGGAACAGAGAATATATATATTCATTTTAGAAATATATAAAGAATATATGGGCAATGTATATGAATATGAGGTTCTGTCCCTTTAAGATCATGCCTTTTTCACTAGGATCTGAGTCTTACTGAAAAGTGCAGGAAAAAGTTTTTTTTTTAAAAGAAAAAAATTATGTCAACTAGTAGAAAATATAAGGTATTCTTGTCAAAAGGACCGCTTTGGTACTATAAAGGAGTGGTAAAAAAATTGGATAAATAGAAACAGCTAAAATTAAAGGATATATGGGAGAAGTTACTAGATGGCTCAGTGGACTGAAAACCAGTCCTAGAGATGGAAGGTCCTGGGTTCAAATTTGGGCTCAGATACTTCTTAGCTGAGTGACCCTGGGCAAGTCACATAACTCCCAACTGCCTAGTCGTTTCTACTCTTCTGTCTTGGAACCAATACATAATAAGGGTTTATAAACATGTATTTGAAGAAACACAACTTTTACATGGGATTTAAGTAGTTTGGAATACAAAATAAATTGTGGAATAAAGATAACTTTTGTTTTTAAGAACTAGAAAAATTTACATATGAAGAAATAAGTACACAAAATGAAATAGAATTCTCTGGTGAGAAAATAGCCCTCCAGAGCAATAGGGTCATTCAGTTCATTTATATAGAGCTGTTTTAAGACTGAAGAAGATAAATCTAAAAAATAATGAGACATACCTGTTTGGTATGATTTATAAAGGACTATCAACTTCAAAGAGGAAGTTTAATGAATTCTTACTCTTAAAAGTGAATCAATGCATTCCAGGAGGCTCTGATCTAAGTCCCCGAGGACAGGAATTCTCCAGCTGACAAATGGTCAAAGGATATGGCCAGTTCTCAAGGGCAGAGAGGCTTCAGGACAGCAGCACATTAAGGTATTATTGGTGAAACTATGAAATGATCTAGCCATTAGGAAAAGCAATTTAGTAGTATGCCCCCACAGTTACTGAACAATATACATATACTTTGACTTGGTCTTACTAATATAGGCTTATTGTCTACAGAACTAAATTAAGAGCAAAAGGACTGACATGTACCCAAATATTTACACCGGCTATTTTTGTAGATTCCACGAACTGGAAACAAAGTAAGGGCCCATCTACCAGAGGACGGTAGAACAAATTATGGTACATGAATGCAATGGAATATTATTGTGTTATAAGGACAAAAAAGACAATTTCAGGGATAATTAGGGAGACGAACTGACACAGCAGATTCAGGAGGGCAGCTAGGTGGCACAATGAATAAAGTGCTGGGCTGAGTTAAAATTGGAACTCAGATATTTACTAGAAATGTGACTTTAGGCATGTCATTTAGTCCTGTTTGCCTCAGTTTCTTAATCTATAAAATGAGCTGGAGAAGGGAATGGCCGACCCCACCAGTAATTTTGCCAAAAAAAAAAAACAAAAACAAGCAAATAAGGTCATAAAGAGTCAGATACAATAAAAATTAACTCAACAATGTGTTTGTATTTCTGTGTATAAGCACCCATACATATCTTATTTCTATGTGCAACATTCTCTGCTTAAGCAAAGAAATGTTACAGCAAACTCACAAGTGGTTAATAAGACCTGTGCTAGTCAATTCCTCTTTGTCAGTTCCATATTTTCCAGAAAGACTTGTTCAGGGCCTTTTGGCTGAATTATTATACTGAAATAAAACCTTTCTCCCTAGCAAGGTAACTAGAGCAATGTAAGGCAAGATACCACATCTCTACAGAATGCTCAAAGTCACTTAATTTCCTTTGAAGGTTCTCTTCTTAAGCCCAGTGATTTTCAGAACCTTCAATCAGGGGATGTTCTATATCTATCTCTCTTTAAAAAATCCCTTACCTTCTGTCTTAGAATCAATACTAAGTATTGGTTCCAGGCAACTGGGGTCAAGTGACTTCCCCAGGGTCACACAAATAGGAAGTGTCTGAGGTCAGATTCACACCTAGGACCTCCTATCTCTAACTCTGGCACTCTATCTCCTGAACACCTAGCTGCGCTGGACCTATATCTCCTTACCATTTTTTTTAATAGCAAGGGATGTCAATCCCCCACCTAACAGAGTAAGGATAGGCACAGAGATTGGACCTATAATTTCAGTGGTATAGGGAACTCTCAGGTAAAGAAATTTCCTCCACCGATGCAGATCAACAACTTATAGCCTAAGAGAGTCATCAAGAACAAAGAGACATTCATGGAATCAAAAGTTTAGAGATGAAAAGTTTCTTAGAAGTCAGAGTCCACCAATTTAATTTCACAGTTGTGAAAACTGAGCTACAGGATGGCTAAGAGATTTATCCAGTCACAAAGCCAGCCGGGATCAGATTGGGGACTTGAGCTCAAATCTTCCTGACTCAAGGACCAGCTCTTTAGTCATTATGCTATTTTTAAACTGCTGATATAGCAAGAAAGTAAACATGAATCCCATTAAAATGTGTTGAATTTGGGCCAAATGTCCCTGGGTTCAAATGCTAGCTTTGTCATTTACAGCCTGAATGAATTGGGGTCCCTCACTGATATCTCTGCAGCTCAGTTTCCTCATCTGTAAAATGAAGGAATTGGACTACATGACCTTCAGGGTCCCCTTTACCTTGAAATCTTCCATTCTATCATCCAATATGATGACATTTCCAAAGACAACTTACTTTTGTACCTCTGGGGATTTGAAGCACCACAATTCTTAAACACAAAGACACACATTATATTAGATGTGGCATATGATAAATGGATCCCACATCAGTTAGACAGCTAATCATGAATATCAGGAAGTAGATGTGGATGTCTTGAAAACTGCTGAACTTGCTTATTTTAACTGATTAGAGGTAAGTCATGAAAAGTTTATGAGAGCATAAAAAGAAGAACCAAGAAGTTAAGCGACTCATTGAGCACCACACAAACTAGTGTGTGTCAGGGAAAACACTTGGACCTAGGATTCCCTTAGTTATAAGGCCAGCTGTCAATCCAGTATACAACACAACTTCTTGGAAATGAAGAGAAATTGGCACTGGGGCTGCAAGGAAAAATAATGAAATGATTCCTTTTCTCAAGAAGCATACATTTGACGGAGGGAAATATGGTATAACCAGAGAAATAAATACAATGTGCATACTGAATAATTTTGTGTGATCACTATTAACAGGGACATGAATGTCATTGCCATTCAATCCTTTCAGACATGTCTTTCAGGAAGAGGATCTACATCTACCAATATAGGTCTGCATCTGTTTCGCATCTTATAGACTGAAGGTTTTGTTCATTTTCAGTCACATCCAACTCATCGTGACTGAGTCAATTTGGGCTTTTCTTGGAATAGATCTTGGAATGATTTGCCATTTCCTTCTCCATCTCATTTGATAAATGAGGAATTAAGGATAAGAGGACAAACTGACTTGCCCATCTAGTAAGTGTCTGCCCCAGGGAAGTAAGTAGGAATTACCAAAGGCTCCATGAAGGAAGTGATTCCCAAGCTGGGCTTTGAAGGAAGATAGGAAGTCTGTAACATAGGAATAAGGAAAGAGAACATCCCAAACATGGCAGCCCCCTATGCAAAAGCATGGAGGTGAGATCTTTAATACTTTGTATAGGAAACAACTGAACCAGGTTGACAAGAAGAGTGTATGAAGAAAAATGATGAATTCACAGCACGTTTGTGAAAATAAAATAAAATAACAAATATAAAGTACAGTGCTAAGCCTTAAAGGATTATGGTTTGTAAATGTCATCTGTCATTGTGATATCACTTTTAATATTGCATACCAACATACCATATTTGTACTGATAAAGTCTTAGATAGATATTTTTTATTCATTCAAGACAGCATACCTGACAGCGTGTTGCTATCTACCTAGCTCCAGAGGGTGATTCCAGAGGGAATAGAGAATATGGAGTAAGACTATATTTCAAAGTTCTTGACCCACAACAAACTGGGATATTCTCATACCTATAATGGTTAATGGTTGTGGACGTGATAGAGAAAAGATTTCATCATGAGAAATGTAACCCAAAATCACAATTAAAAATTCAGAATTTCTAGTCACTACATTCCAGATGCTTTCAACCTTTGATTTGGAAAATGACAGAGAAGCACATAAATTGATAATCAAGCTATCAAGTCTATTAAAACAAAACAAAAACAAAAACATACTTCTGAGTTCCAGAATTTTGTAGAAGAGAAAATTATTTTACTGATTCAATTATTACCTAAGACATGCATCACAGCTTAATGCATATGAAAAAATAATTTAATACCAAATGCAGAATTTGGGAAAAGAATTTCTATGATCAGATTGGCATTTAAGACACTGATGCTAATTTCTTACCAAGAAAATTACCCATCTGTGAGTATCCTGTGCCTTCCTTCAGGTTCTCAGAACATACCAAGGGGAGCAATTATTTTCCTCCATCACACATAGTGTAGTCTGAGGGTGTGGGTCTATACTTTATTAAAACTAAAAGAACACTGGGTAGGATACCAATCTCTTCATTAGAGATGCTCTTTATTCTATGACTCTGAATTTATTCTATGAGCAAACATGAGATGAGAAAAAGCGTTATTAAAAATTTGTGCTGAGGTAAAAAAGAAGTCTGATTCTTGTCTGAAACTAGGCAGATAATGCTGATCTTGGGTGAGTTAATATATTAGCATCTTCTGGGTAATATTAAAATTATGTAGTCCAACAGGGATCTTTCCACTCTTCTTGGATATTGAACAGCAAGGTCTAGGTCATACCTTTGCATTTAGAGATGGAATGGTCATTTAAGGTCATTAAGTCTAACTGCTTCATTTTACAATTGAAGAAAAAGTGTAGTGGTTTGCCTATGGTCACACAGGGAATGAAAGTTCCGGGATTTGATCTCAAGTTCCCTTATTTCAAATACTGGATTTTTTTTCATTTTTCAAAGGATATGCAGAGTAAAATGAATGCATTTTAGTTTTTCTTTACACAGAATTATAACCCTGAACAAGATGACTATCCCTCATTATGTACTTATTAAATGGTTCTTTAGTATGATAACTAGGTATAGTATAGGAGAAAAGGATTTGAAGTTAAAATATCAGGATGAAAATTCTATTTGGTATTTTCTGTGTAATCATGGTCAAGTCACTTTCTTTCTTGGACTCAGTAATCTCAGTTCTATTTCAGGTATAAATTCTGTGGTTCTAGTCTCTCATTCCATTATCTTTTAGGTCAAAGAAGATCCCAAAGAGGTTAAGAGATTACCCTAAATTACACAGTAGTTGACAAAACCAGACTTCAAAACAAGACCTTTGACTCCAAGTTCCGAATACCTTGTTGGTCACTTGAATAATCAGATTCACAGTACTTAAAGCTAGAAATGGCTGTGGAATATCACCTGAGAGAATAGCTTGTTTCCAAATAATAGTCATTTTGCCTCCAATTTTCAGATGAGACAATACAGTCCTGAAAAGGTAAATGATTAGTTGACTATATTCTGATTGTTAGCTCTTTGCATAACACCATCCGGAACAGTATGAAGCTTTTAGCTATTGTCTCATTTTAAAGAAGTGCATCTTTAAAAAAAAAAAAACTCCTCCCTAAGACTCTTTCTGTCCTTGTATGTAAATTGGTCGGGGGCAGGTAAGAAGGAGAATGTTATTGTTCAGTCATTTTTAGTAGTGTCTGAATCATCAGAACCCCATTTTGGGTTTCCTTGGCAAAGATACTGGAATGGGTTGCCATTTGATTCTCCAGCTCATTTTACAGATGAAGAAACTGAGGCCATCAGGGTTAAGCAACTTGCCCAGCATTGCACAGTTAGTATCTGAGGTCAGATTTGAACTCATGAAGACAAAACTTCCTAATTTCAGGCCTGGTAGTTTTTCTACTATACCACTTGCCTGGCAGTCAGAGGTTCTAAGTGATTGAAGGATGATTTGAATATAATTCCTCCTGACTCCAAGTCCAGCCTTCAGACTACAATGCCATCATGATAACCGTCTTCAGGTGAAGAACTATCCTTGGAAAGAGAAAGGGGCACAAAGAGCAGGACTTGTGGCATTAAGTCAAAGGGAGCAGAGTCTACAAGAAGAACATTTTTCTAACAATGAGAGCTGTCCAAATCTAAAAATTAAATGGGTTGCTTCAGGAGGTTCTCCTTCAAAAAGAAGACTGGATAATGGTTAGTCAGGGATAACATCAGAGGGATTCCTCCTCTTCAGGGGTAGGCTAGATTAAATGACCTTGAAGACTCCTTCCAGCTTTAAGATACTGTAATTATCTGAGAGGCCACATAGATTTTACTTGGAGTAAATGGATTCATTACTAATCAGTTAAAATCAAAGTACCATATTAGTATCCTCAACCATGTCCTCTTCCTCTCCTCAACCTTGTTCCACAATGCTGGCTAGAGCTACTGAGCAAGTCACAGGATCAGACCCAAAGGAAAAGGGGAAGTTTCCTAAAATAATCTGAGACCATTGCTTTTACAAACCCCTCTGTATAATATGGTGTCCATACTGAGTTGGTTGAAAGGGAAGTCAGAGCTGAGTCTTTAAAAAAAAAATCTAAACATATAAACCTGAGATGTGTTGGTTGGTTTTGCTGATCTGCTTTTTCCTGTGTTCTATTAAAATCTGTTCCAAGAGACGGCTCACTGGGTAGGAGAGTGGGGGGTGGATATATTTGGAAATGAAGGTGACATAAAAACAAAATATAGGAATAAGACCAAGATTTAAAAAATACATCTAAAAAAAGAAAAAATAATAACAAACAAAAGAATGAATAAAAGAATAACAATAAAAAACATAAATACCTGCAACCAAATTGAAATACACTATTTTTTTAAACCCTTACCTTCTGTTTTGGAATCAATGCTGTGTATTGCTTCCAAGGCAAAAGAGTGGTAAGGGCTAGGCAATGGGGATCAAATGACTTGCCCAGAATCACATAGCTGGGAAGTGTCTGAGGCTATATTTGAACCTAGGACCTCCCATCTCTATGTCTGGCTCTCCATCAACTGAGCCACTGAGCTGCCCCCTGAAATGGGCTATTCTTACATCAAGTATTTATTCAGTCAGATCAACATTTATTACGTACCCACAACATGCAAAAGCACTGTTCTGAGGTTGGAGATATATAAAGATAAAAATAAGAACAGCAAAGCTAGAGAGGTACACAGAGTCTAAAATGGGGAGAGATGTATCAAATATTAGAATGGAAATTAGCAATTCTTGGATAAAACAATGGGGTACCACATTCTCCTAGTCCAACTTCTCCTGACAGGGGGCAAATAATCCTCTATGCTTCTAAAGTAGATCCTGGTACCCATGCTATGCCTTTCGTAGATCAGGATCTAGAACTGTTGATATAGGGGAGGCATGATGAGATCCAGGAGCTTTTCTGAAGTTCAGGTGACCTAACTGTGGCCCATCATTGCTCTTTTCTTGTGTGGTATGTGGGTCTTTTTTCCACTCCACATTCCCTATCCTAACTCACAAATGATTTCACGCTAAGAGTCAGAATTGGTCCTGTGTGCACAGGAAAAATGCAAGACTGGAAAACTATGTCATGTGTTTGTGGGTGTCTAGGATAATGACCTTGAGAACTTGTTATCTCATATAGATAGACAAAGTGACATCCATAAATATGTAGACATTTATATTATGATGCCATATATTAGCTCTATTCAATGATAATTATTCGTGTGGTTTATTTGTGTAAATAATATATTTAACACTTAAAGAGATATATACATAGATACTTATAAATAGCTTTAATCACACACACACACACACACACACACACACACACACACACACACATATATATATATTTGAGTTGTTCTCATAGGATATAATACAGCAAAGAAAAAGTTTTATCCTTAAAGTCAGGAAGGCCTGAGTTCAGACCCCACCTCAGAAAATTAATAGATAGGTGACTCTGAACAAGTCATCTAACTACTGTGAACCTCATTTTTCTCATTTGTAACCTTTCCTGATACAACTTTGTTATACACATATCTATATCTTTCCATTTATTGCAAAACCATATAAAATATTTTGATAATAAACCTTATTATCAAATAGGGACATTTCAATGAAGTGTTTTGTAACCCTTAAAAGAGCTATATATAAGAATTATTTACTCATAGATACATACTTACATACATGGCCTTTTCACCTTATTGGTGTAGAAAATGAGTAAATTCCTTTTATATCACTGTTCTCCAGCCCAGAGAAGTATATGGAATCAAAACAACTCTGAGGTATCATCTCACACCTAAGCAGATTGGCTAACATGACAGCAAAGGAAAGTATTAAATGCTGGAGGGGGTGCAGCAAAATTGGGACACTAATGCATTACTGGTGGAGTTGTGAATTGATCCAACTCTTCTGGGGGGCAATTTGGAACTATTCCCAAAGGGCGCTAAAAGACTGCATACTCTTTGACCCAGCCATAGCACTGCTAGGTTTATACCCCAAAGAGATAATAAGGAAAAAGACTTGGACAAGAATATTCATAGTTGTGCTCCTTGTGGTGGCAAAGAATTGGAAAATGAGGGGATTCCCTTCAATTTGGGAATGGCTAAGCAAATTGTGGTATATGTTGGTGATGGAACACTACTGTGTTAAAAGGAATAATGAACTGGAGGGATCCTATGTGAACTGGAAAGACCTCCTGGAAGTGATGCAGAGTGAAAGGAGCAGAAACAGGAGAGCAATGTACAAAGAGACTGATACACTGTGGTACAATCGAATGTAATGGACTTCTCTACTAGCAGCAATGCAATGATCCAGGACAATCCTGAGGGACTTATGAGAAAGAACACTATTCACATCCAGAGGAAGAACTGTGGGAGCAGAAATGCAGAAGAAAAAAAAAATAAAACCTTCTGATCACATGAGTCAATGGGGATATGATTGGCGATGTAGACTCTAAGCAATGACCCTAGTGCAAATATCAATAATATGGAAATAGGTCTTGATCAATGACACATGTAAAACCCAGTAGAATTGTGCATCAGCTATGGGAGGGGATGTGGAAGGAGGGAAAAAACATAAATCTTATAACCATGGGAAAATAAACTAAATTAATTTTAAAAACTTCCAAATTAAAAAAAAAAGAAAGTTGTATGGGACACTGAGAGATTAAATGATTTGTAGTATCAGAAAATAATTATGTGTGTGGGGGTTGGGATAGCTGGGTGGCTCAGTGTTGAGAGCCAGATCTAGAGATAGGAAATCCTTGTTTTAAATACAACCTCAGACACTTTCCAGCTGGGTGATCCTGAGCAAATCACAACTCCCATTGCCTAGTCCTTACTGCTTTTCTGCCTTGGAACCAATACAGATTGATGCTAAGATGGAAAAATAAGGGGTTTTAAAAAAAGAATTAAGTCAGAAATGGGATATTTGAATGCAGATACAGATAGAGATGTGCTCTATCTACTACAGAGAAGTACAGAACATAGAGAGTAAGCCATAGATTAATAAGGAATTTGGTTGAGATTCCAGTTCTTATACATGTTATACATAAACATACATAATCATGTATATACATAAAATAAGCATAGACATTACCATTTCCAATTGAAAGATCATAGGAAGAAAGTGTTTTAGTTCAAAGACTACTGTCTTGAAGTTAGAAAGTCAGGATCTGAAGCTAGCTATTCACTGTGTGACCTTGGAAAAATAACTTTCCCTCTCTGGACCTCAATTTCCTTATCTGTAAAATGAAGCCACTGATAGAGAGGATCTTTAACATACCCATTCAACTCTAACATTGCCTTATTCTATAGAAAAAGCAGAGAAGAGAATGATATTCAGAACACTGAATGGCACCTGTCTTTAAGGAGAAAATGACCATGAAGATAACTGAACAAGAAGTTGCCATAGGAAACAAAGTCATAGAGGATGGGATGAAGTCAAGGATGAAGCAGAGATGATTAGCTTTGGAAGGGAAAAGATGAAAAAGAAGGGACAAGACAGACTTTAAACTGTAAAGGAAGGAGGGTGAGTGAGACCATATCTCATGGCCTCCATATTCCTTATAAACTGGAAACAAAAGTTTGTATCCAAGAAAAGCTGAGAAAAAAAATCTCATCCCTGCTTTCATAGCAGATTGGAAGGCCCATGAATGTAGAATTATTGTATTTACACTATCAGATGCAGTGAGGAAAGGGTGGAATTAGGAATATACTGAGAAATTAAGGTGTCATGAAAATAAAATGCACCAGTCAAACTTTAAAAAATAATTGGAAAAGGTGCTGAATTCATCTCTTGAGAGAATGATGTGTGTGTGTGTGTGTGTGTGCGTGTGTGTGTGTACGTGTTTTGTGTCTGGGTAAGCAGGTGTTTGAGAATTTGAGAACAGACTAGAAGGCTTGGAAAAGCCACTGTGGAGAGTGTGATAGGGAGTCAATAAGAGGTGAAGAGTTGGATCACTTCACAGCTGTGCGGATTCTAATAGGTGGGATTATCAAAGTTTGCAGTAGACTCACTCCAGATGATTCTGTGACTTTTTTCCAGTAGTCTTCTGCCACTCAGAAGTAAGAGAAAAAAGAGAGATGGATGGAGTAATCCAGGATTCAGGATTACCAAGACTGGAAACAGAAAGATAAAAGGCTGAAGGATTAAAAGACTGCCAGAGTAGCCTCCATGAAATGATACAGCTTGTAGGTCTTAAAGCTGCAAGGTACCTTCAAAGTCACTAGTTCAATCTCTTCATTTTTACAGAAAGGAAAACTGAGGTCTAGGGAAATTCTAGGTCGAAGATTATATATATATATATAAAGGGAGAGAAAGGCCAGGATGAATTGAGAGAAAGAATAGGGAGGCATCAGGAGATCAAAAATCAGAAAGAGGGCTTTTATTTTGGTCAAAAACAGTGAGGATATGTGATCTGTAAAAAAGGCAGGGAATAATGGACACACAAGAGAAATTCTGAGTTCTAGAACTTTACTGATCTTGATCAGTATCACTGTGTTCTATACAGTTGTATTATTATATTAAATTTAAGGTATATAATATTGAACAGGCTTATGATACAACGGAAAGAACATAAGGCGTGTAGTCTAAAGATTTGAGTTCAAATCTTAGCTCTTTTATCAATGTGAATTTCAGGAAATCACTTTATCTTGAGGAAGCTAGATGAACTGCCTCTACAGTTATTTCTAGCTTTATATCTAGATTGTGAGGGAAAGCTAAAAATCATAAGCCTTTTTGCCTTGGGAATTTACAGTTTTCTGGGCAATACGGTAGGCAAATACATGAAAAGTTAAATGATATAAGGTAATATTTCAGCAGCAGCAACCACTCACTGAACTCCTAAGAATCAAATGAATGATTTTAGAAACAAGGAATTGAGAAGCAAGATCACATAATGTAAGAGGAGGTGTCCTGGGATCTGTCCAAGGTGTTAAATCAAATAGCTACTGACTTGGGAGGGGGCTGACAGCCTAGGTTGCCAATAGAAATGAGCAATTTATTAATTATCTTAAATAGGAAACCCCCATGTGGTAGACAGAAGTGAGCTTCTTACCTGAATTACCCTGTTTTCTCCTGCCCTCTACTGCAACCTTTTCCACCTGCTCACTCACTCCAATGAACATATCTTCCCACCATGAGGCAGTATCTCAACAATCCCCATAGACCCAAAAATGAAAAAAAAAATGCTTTAACCACTCTTCATGAGTATAAAAATTCCTAGTTATACCTCTAGGAGAGATTAGTGGGTTGCCAGGGTTAGAAAATACCTCATGGAGACAATGGGATTCAATCGTAAAAATACTCCTTTTCTAGAGGAATCTTCAGATGTCATCTCTAATAATTTCTTCATTTTACAGAAGAGGAAGAAAACATGTGGGGGTTAAGAGACTTGCCCAAGGTCATACAAATACTAAGTTTTTATTATGTTGTTCAATACATTCAGTCTTGTCCAACTATCTCCATTTGGGTTTTTTTATTGAAAAAATTTATTTAATTAATTTAGAATATTTTCCCATGCTTACATGATTCATGTTTTCTTTCTTCTTTCTCCCCCACCCCCTTGGCCTACACATAATTCCACTGGGTTTTTTATTTTTTTAATTTTTTTTTTATTTTTTAAAACATTATTTTATTTGGTCATTTTCATACATTGTTCATTAGAAACAGATCATTTTCTTTTCCTCCCCCCTCCCCTGCTACCTCTCCCATAGCCGGGGCATGATTCCACTGGATATCACATGTGTCCTTGCTCTGAACCCATTTCCTTGTTGTTGGTATTTGCATTAGGGTGCTCATTTAGTGTCTCTCCTCGATCAGGTCCCCTCAACCTCTGTAGTCAAACAGCTGCTTTTCCTTGGTGTTTTTACTCCCTCAGTTTGTCCTCTGCTTGAGGATAGTTTTTTGTTTTTTTCTCATAGATTGCTGCAGGTTGTTCAGGGACATTGTAAAGCCATTACTGGAGGAGTCCATTACGTTCTCTTGTACCACAATGTGTCAGTCTCTGTGTACAATGTTCTCCTGGTTCTGCTCCTCTCACTCTGCATCACTTCTTGGAGGTTGTTCCAGTCTCCATGGAATTCCTCCACTTTATTATTCCTTTTAGCACAATAGTATTCCATCACCAACATATACCACAGTTTGTTCAGCCATTCCCCAATTGGAGGGCATCCCCTCATTTTCCAATTTTTGGCTACCACTAAGAGCGCAGTTATGCATATTCTTGTACAAGTCTTTTTCCTTATTGTCTCTTTGGGGTACAAAACTAGCAGTGCTATGGCTGGATCAAAGGGCAGTCAGTCTTTTATTGCCCTTTGGGCATAATTCCAAATTGCCCTCCAGAATGGTTGGATCAATTCACAACTCCACCAGCAATGAAGTAATGTCCCTACTTTGCCACATCCACTCCAGCATTCATTACTTTCCATAGCTGTCATGTTAGCCAATCTGCTAGGTGTGAGGTGATACCTCAGAGTTGTTTTGATTTGCATCTCTCTGATTATAAGAGATGTAGAGTACTTTTTCATGTGCTTATTAATAGTCTTGATTTCTTTAACTGAAAATTGTCTATTCATGTCCCTTGCCCATTTTTCAATTGGAGAATGGCTTGATTTTGTGTACAACTGGTTTAGCTCTTTATAGATTTGAGTAATTAGACCTTTGTCAGAGGTTTTTGTTATGAAGATTGTTTCCCAATTTGTTGCTTTCCTTCTAATTTTAGTTATATTGGTTTTGTTTGTAGAAAAACTTTTTAATTTGATGTAGTCAAAATTATTTATTTTACATTTTGTGACTCTTTCTAAGTCTTGCTTGGTTTTAAAATCTTTCCCTTCCCAAAGGTCTGACATGTATACTATTCTGTGTTCACCTAATTTACTTATAGTTTCCTTCTTTATATTCAAGTCATTCTGAGTTTATCTTGGTGTAGGGTGTGAGGTGTTAATCCAAACCTAATCTCTCCCACACTGTCTTCCAATTTTCCTAGCAGTTTTTATCAAATAATGGATTTTTGTCCCAAAAGCTAGGGTCTTTGGTTTTGTCAAAGACTGTCTTACTGATGTCATTTACCACAAGTCTATTCCACTGATCCTCCTTTCTGTCTCTTAGCCAGTACCAAACTGTTTTGATGACCACTGCTTTGTAATATAGTTTGAGATTTGGGACTGCAAGGCCACCTTCCTTTGTATGTTTTTCTATTATTTCACTGGATATCTTTAATCCTTTGTTATTCCAAATGAACTTTGTTATGGTTTTTTCTAAATCAGTAAAATAGTTTTTTGGTAGTTCAATGGGTATGGCACTAAATAGATATATAAGTTTGGGTAGGATGGTCATTTTTATTATGTTAGCTCATCCCACCCATGAGCAATCAATGTTTTTCCAATTGTTTAGATCTAGTTTTAATTGTGTGGAGAGTATTTTATAGTTGTGTTCATATAGTTCCTGTGTTTGTCTCGGCAGATAGATTCCTAAGTATTTTATATTGTCTCAGGTGACTTTAAATGGAATTTCTCTTTCTAATTCTTGCTGCTAAACTGGGTTGGAGATATATAGAAATGCTGATGAGTTAAGTGGGTTTATTTTGTATCCTGCAACTTTGCTAAAGTTGTTGATTATTTCCACTAGCTTTTTAGTTGATTCTCTAGGATTCTTTAAGTAGACCATCATGTCATCTGCAAAGAGTGATAGCTTGGTCTCCTCATTGCCAATTTTAATACCTTCAATTTCTTTTTCTTCTCTAATTGCTACTGCTAGTGTTTCTAGTACAATATTAAATAATAAAGGTGATAATGGGCATCCTTGTTTGACTCCTGATCTTATTGGGAAGGCTTTGAGTTTTTCCCCATTGCAGATGATATTTGCTGATGGTTTCAGATATATACTGTTAATTATTTTTAGGAAAGGCCCTTCTATTCCTATACTTTCTAGTGTTTTTAATAGGTATGGGTGTTGTATTTTGTCAAAGGCTTTTTCTGCATCTATTGAGATAATCATGTGATTTTTGTCAGTTTGCTTGGTTATATGGCCAATTATGTGGATGGTTTTCCTAATATAGAACCATCCTTGCATTCCTGGTATGAATACTACCTGATCGTAGTGGATAACCCTTGTGATGACTTGCTGGAGTCTTTTTGGTAGTATCTTATTTAAGATTTTTGCATCTATATTCATTAGGGAAATTGGCCTATAGTTTTCTTTCTCTGTTTTTAACCTGCCTGGCTGTGGGATCAGTACCATGTTTGTGTCATTAAAATAATTTGGTAGAACCGCTTCTTGGCTTATTCTGTCAAATAGTTTGTATAGTATTGGGGTTAGCTATTCTTTGAATGTTTGATAGAATTCATTTGTGAATCCTTGGGATTTTTTCTTAGGGAGTTTTTGATGGCTTGTTCAATTTCTTTTTCTGATATGGGGTTGTTTAGGTAATTTATTTCTTCTTCTTTTAGTCTAGGCAATTTATATTTTTGTAAGTATTCATCCATATCACTTAGATTGCCATATTTTTCCCATATAATTGGGCATAGTAGTTTTTAATTATTGCCTTGATTTCCTCTTCATTAGAGGTGAGGTCTCCCTTTTCATCTTGGATACTGTCAATTTGGTTTTTTCTTTCCTTTTTTAAATTAGACTGACTAGTACTTTGTCAATTTTATTTGTTTTTTCAAAGTACCAGCTTCTAGTCTTATTTATTAAATCAATAGTTCTTTGACTTTCAATTTTATTAATTTCTCCTTTGATTTTTAGGATCTCTAATTTAGTCTTCATCTGAGGGTTTTTAATTTGTTCACTTTCTAGTTTTTTAATTTTTATGCCCAATTCATTGACCTCTGCCATTCTTAATTTGTTTATATATGAACTCAAGGATATAAATTTCCCCCTAAGTACTGCTTTAGCTTCATCCCATAGATTTCCACTGGGTTTTACATGTATTATTGATCAAAACCTATATCCATATTATTGATAATTGCAATAGGGTGATTGTTTAGAGTCTACATGCCCCATCATATCCCCATCAACCCATGTGAACAAGCAGTTGTTTTTCTTCTGTGTTTCTACTCCCACAGTTCTTCCTCTGAATGTGGTTAAAATTCTTTCTCATGAGTCCATTTGTGGTTTGCTTGAGAAAAGATACTGGAGTGGTTTTCCATTTCCTTCTCTAGATAATTCTACAGATGAGGAAACTGAGGCAAACAAGATTAAATGATTTTCCCACAGTCACACAGCTAGTAAGTGTCTGAGTCTGGATTTGAGTTCAGATGTTCTTGACTCTGGACCCAGTGCTCTATTGACTTTGCCACCTACTTGTCCCTAAGGTAGTAGGAATTGGAACTGATGAACATATGAAATATGCTTTATTTATGTGGTAGTAAAAGGATCCTAGAAAAGGGGTGATAAGAAAAACTGCCACTTCCAACTCAAGAGACCTTGGACAAGTTTCTCTGCCTCCCTAGTTCTCAGTTTTCTCTTCTATAAAACGAGAGTTATGAAGGAGACAGAGTCCAGATAGCAGCTTGGAGACAGCAACAGTTCAGACCTCCACAAACCCTTCCATCACCAATCAAAAACATAATTCTTCAAGGCAACTAAAAACCAAATCTAACAATAGGACCGAGCTAGGGAACCCTCCTGGAAGACCCAACTTAAAAGGTATGCCCCCCAAAAGCCTGAATTCTAGAACACACATTTTTAAGGGGAAGGAAGAAGTAAGGTCCCAGGACCCCTTCTACAATGCTAAACCTCCAGCTTTGGCTGGAATCTCTGGTGGGTAATGACTCTAGTCCACAGGGAGTATCTGGTTGGTACAACAGTGCCAGGCTCAGGGTATTGAAAACAGGTGGGGTAGAGGCAGCTAGAGGAGAAGCATAGATCAGGCAGCTTAGTCACAGCTAAGACACTCCATCTTACCCCACACCCCAGCCAGCTTTGCAGATCAACTCCTCCCTGGCTCAATCTTATCAATAAGGCAGATAATAAGCCTTCAGAGGACAGGGAAACTCAGTCACCGACACTCCTCCCCCAAAGACTGATTTGAGAGCCTTGCTGACTAAGCTCCAAGGGACTGGATGCAAAAAAAACTAAAAGCAACAACCTTGATAATAGGGTGAGAAACCCAGCTCCTTTTCACCTTCTGCTGTCAGCTGGGGAAGATCTGACTAACCTGATAAATCAGCAGAACAGAGAAGAAGCCCCTTCATGACAGAACAGTCCAAACCCACAGATCTAGGACATAATGAGAAGAATAAGACTACAGGGAACTATGGGGTGGGGAGGGAAGAAAGGGAAAATATGAATAAACAACAGAAAAAGAAAAAAAGAAATTACAATCAACAGCTTCTATCCAGGATATGAAGAAATAGCAATGGAACAGAGGAAGATCAAGGAATACCAATCAAAAACAAAGGAAATATAGCAAATAGTACATAGGCTATGGAAGAACTCAAAATACAATAAAAAACAATTAAAAGAGGCTAAAGACATCTGGGAAAAGAAATTAAAAAGCAAAATAAATCACCTGAAACAGAAAATAGTGTCTTGAAAGCCAAAATTAATCAGCTTGAAAATGAGGCAAAGGAGATGAAAGGAGAGGCAAAGAAGATAAAAGATGAGCTCCAAAGAAAATCAGACCAGGGGACTTCCAGTTAAGCATGGTGGCAGATTAGATGCGCCTCGCTTCCCCTCCTCAGACCCAATGATACAGACAACCTCAAAAGACCCCCCAAAAAACATCCTCATCAGAACAGAGGAAATCGACAGCAGGGAGCAGCACTAAAGGTATGTGGGATATGGGCATTTCCACACTATGAGGGAACGAAAAAGCTCCCACCCAAACCTGAGGGGACCTACCCTCCCCCACCACACCTACAGAGCCAAAGTTAAAGTCAGCATGCACCAGAACCAATGAGTGAGGGAGGGGTTCAACAGGCATGAGCAACAGGCAGTTCCAGGTCTGGGGAGCTACAAAGAACACCAAGGACTTACCCCTGAGAGCAGTAACACCCGAAACCCTGGCAGGTGGGAAAGGGGAGCTCAGACCTCGGTCGCTCAGAACCAGCACACCATAATCAACGAGTGTGAGAAGTGCACCCCTGAAGTGAGCAAGGGGCACCTATAGGTCTTGGGAGTTAACTAAGACCACCAGAGACTAACCCCTGAGAGCAGTAACACCCGAAACGCCGGCAGGCAGGGGAAGGCAGAACTTGGGCTCCCCAGGGAAGATAGCCCAGCTGCGGAGAATTGAGAGTTGGCCCGAGGCAAAAAGCCTTGAGCATTAGATCCATACACAGAGAGCTAGCCCTCCTCACTTAGATTCCTGACTGAAAAGGGAAGGGAAAACATAGAGATGGCAAACAGTGCCCAGGAACAACTTCCAAACACCAAGAAAAGCAAGAAGAAGGGGTTGACTTTGGATAGTTTTTATGGAGGAAAATACAGAACACAGAGGAAATAGCAGAAGAGGAAATCCAAATAAATGCTCCAAAACCTTCCAAAAGAAATGGAAATTGTCCACAAGCTCTTAAAGAATTTAAATTGGAGATTATCAAAAAGATGGAAGCCTTCTGGCAGGAAAAATGGGGAAAAATGCAATGAGAATTTCACAATCTGAGGGACAAGAACTCCCAATTGGAGAAACAGCTGGAAGCCTCAAAAAGGAGGAAAGACCAAACTGAAAAGGAAAACCAGTCTTTAAATACCAGAATTAGGCAACTGGAAGTGAATGATCTTGCAAAACAGCAAGAATTAATAAAGCAAAGTCAAAAAAATGAACAAATTAGAAGAAAATCAGACCATGAGGAGGATGACCAAAAAGTCAGGGATGAAATTCAGTCTTTAAACACTAGAATCCAACAACTAGAAGCAAAAGAGTTCACAAGGCAGGAGAAAACTATAAAACAAAATCAAAAGAAGAAAAAAAATTAAGAAAAATATGAAACACCTCACCCACAAAACAGAAGATCCAGAAAAAAGGTCCAAGAGAGACAAGTTAAGAACCATTGGACTAGCAGAAGATCATGACAAAATAAAAAGCCTGGGCATCATTCTATAGGAAATTTTCCAAGAAAACTACCCCAACATTCTAGAGCAAGAGGGAAAAGTGGAGATTGAAAGAATCTACAGATCACCTCTGATACTTAATCTTCAATTGACAATACCCAGCAATGTTATATCCAAATTCAAGAACTACCAGACTAAGGAAAAAAATTTTACAAGCTGCTAAGCAGAGGTCATTCAGATACCATGGAACCACAGTTAGGATAACACAGAATCTGGCTGCATCTACACTGAAAGACCAAAGGGCATGGAATATGATATTACAGAAAGCAAAGGAACTAGGTCTACAACCAAAAATCAACTATCCAGTAAAACTGACTATATGCTTGCAGGGGAAAGTATGGTCATTTAATAAAAAAGAAGACTTCTAAGCATTTATAAAGAAAAGACTGGACTTGAACAGAAAATTTGATACCTTAACACAAAATTCAAGAGAAGCACTAAAAGGTAATTAAGAAAGGGGAAAAAAAACAACACAAAAAAACCCTTTTTAAAGGGATCCAATAAGTTAAAATGATTTGTATCCCTACAAGAAAATAAGATATTGGTAACTTTTAAAAATTGTTATTATCACATGGGTAACTAGAAGAATTATACATAGAGGGAACAGTGACAAATTTTATATGATGATATGCCAAAATACACATAAACATGTAAATATATATGAATATAAATATATATATATATATAACTAAGAGTAAAAAAAGAGAGGTTGAAACTAAGAAAAATGGGAAAAGAAATAAAATGGGGTAAATGTATATGTCATAAAGAAGCACATGGCAGGAGAGGGGGAGAAAACCAATACACTGGAAGGGTAAAGAGGTTGGATACAGGAAATACTTAATTCTTACATGCATTGAAATTGACTCAAAGAGGGAGTAACGAACAGATCCATTGGGGCAGAGAATTGATTTGTACCCTATAGAAAAGTAGAGTGGCACAAATGGACTGGTGGGAAGGGAAGCAAAACAAGGGAGGGAGAGTGTGTGGGGGTAGATTAAAAAGACTAAAAAAAATTAGAAGGGAATAAGAAGGAAGGGGGAAGGGAAGCAAAATAAGGGTGGGAAATAGGGGGACTGATGAAAAACAAAACACTGGTGTAGAAGGAAATAGTGAAAAAAGAAAGGAGTAGAAATCAAAATGTTGGGAAATACACAGTTGGTAATCATAACTCTGAATGTGAATGGAATGCACCCACCCATAAAATGCAAGCAAATAGCAGAGTGGATTAGAAACCAAAATCTTACCATATGTAGTCTACAAGATACACAAATGAGGAAGGTAGACACACACAGGATAAAGGGAAGTGGATGGAGCAAAACCTATTGGGCATCAACTGAGAAAAAGAGGGTAGTAATCACAATCATGATCTCTGACAAAGCCAAAGTAAAAATAGATCTAGTTAAGAGATAGGGAAGGTAATTACATTCTAATAAAAGGCAGTATAGACAATGAGGAAATACCCTTACATAACATGTATGCATCAAATGGCATAGCATCCAAATTTCTAAAGGAGAAACTAGTGGAGTTCAAGGATGAAATAGATAGAAAAACTATACCTAGTGGGAGACATGAATCTTCCTCTATCAGATCTAGATACATCAAACCAAAAAAATAAATATGAAAGAGGTAAGAGAAGTGAATGAAATCTTAGAAAAATTAAAGTTAGTAGATATGTGGAGTAAAATGAAAGGGACAAAAAGGAATACACCTTTTTTTTCAGAAGCACATGGTACATTCACAAATATTTACCATGTGCTAGGGCATAAAAACATTGGAAACAAGTGCAGAAGAGAAGAAATAATAAAAACAACCTTTTAAGATCACAATGCAATAAAAAAATAATTAGTAATGACACATGGAGAGGGGAATTGAAAATTAATTGGAAATTAAATAATACAATTCTCCAAAATTGGTTAGTTAAAGAACAAATAATAGAAACAATTAATAATTTCATTGAAGAATATGACAATGATGAGACATCCTTTCAAAACCTATGGAACACAGCCAAAGCAGTACTTAGGGGAAAACAAATATTCTTGAGTTCATATATTAACAAATTAAGGAAGGCAGAGGTAAATGAATTGGGCATGCAAATTAAAAAACTAGGAAGTGAACAAATTTTAAATCCTCAGATGAAAACTGAATGAGAGATCCTAAAAATTAAAGAAGAAATGAATAAAATAAAATTCAAAGATCTACTGAATTAATAAATAAGACTAGAACCTGGTAGTTTGAAAAACAAATAAAATAGACAAAGTGCGGGTCAATCTAATATAAAAACGTAAAGAAGAAAACCAAATTAGAAGTATGAAACCAAGATGAAAAGGGAGACCTCACCTCTAATAAAGAGCAAATTAAAGCAATCATTAAAAACTATTATGCCCAATTATATCAATAAATATGGCAATCTAGGTGATATGGATGAATATTTACAAAAATATATATTGCCTAGATTAACAGAAGAAATAGAATACCTAAATAACTTCATATCAGAAAAAGAAATTGAACAAACCATCAAAGAACTCCTTAAGAAAAAATCCACAGGACCAGATGGATTCATGAATGAATTAATACAAACATTCAAAGAACAAATAATCACAATACAATACAAACTATTTGACAGAATATGCAAAGAACCAATGCAACCAAAATTAGAAGAGAAGCAACAAATTTGGAAAAATCTTCATAGCAAAAACCTCTGACAAAGGTCTAATTACTCAAATTTATAAAGAGCTAAATCATTTGTACAAAAAATCAAGCCATTCTCCTATTGATAAATGAACAAGGGACATGAATAGGCAATTTTCAGATAAAGAGATCAAAACTATTAGTAAGCACATGAAAAAGTGTTCTAAATCTCTTATAATCAGAGATACAAATCAAAACAACTCTAAGGTATCACCTCACACATAGCAGATTAACTAACATGATAGCAAAGGAAAGTAATGAATGAATGAATGTTGGAGGGGATGTGGCAAAGTTGAGATATTAATGCCTTGCTGGTGGAGTTGTGAGTTGATCCAGCCATTCCAAAAGGCAATTTGGAACTATGCCCAAAGGGTCATAAAAGGCTATCTGCCCTTTGATCCAGCCATAGCACTGATGGGTTTGTACCCCAAGGAGATAATAAGGAAAAAGCCATGTACAAGAATATTAATAGTTATGCTCTTTGTGGTGGTAAAAAATTGGAAAATGAAGGGATCCCCTCCAATTGGGGAATGGCTGAACAAATTGTAGTATATGTTGGTGATGGAATGCTATTGTGCTGAAAGGAATAATGAACTGGAGAAATAACATGTGAACTGGAATGACCTCCAGGAATTTATGCAGAGTAAGAGGAGCAGAACCAGGAGAACATTATACTCAGAGACTGATACACTGTGGTAAAATCAAATGTCATGGACTTCTTCATTAGTGGCAATGCAGTGATCCTGAACAATTCTGCAGGATTTACAAGAAAGAACACTATCCACAAGCAGAAGACAAACTGTGGGAATAGAAACACAGATGAAAAACCACTGCCTGATCACATGAGTAGATGGGGATATGATTGGGGATATAGACTCTAAATGATCACAATAGTGCAACCATCAACAACATGGAAATAGGTTTTGATCAAGGACATATATAAAACCCAAGGGAATTGAGTGTAGAGATTGGAAAGGGGTATGGGGAAGGGAGGGAAAGAATATGATTCTTGTAACCAAGGAAAATGTTCTAAATTGACTAATTAAATAAAATTAAAAAAAAAATAATATAAAATAAAATGAGAGTTATATTAGATGACATCTAGAATCCATTCCAGTTCTAGTTCAATTTTCCTAAGAATTCAAGGAAAAATAAAAGTTTAAGACTGATGGGGCACAAGAATAAATATTGTTATCCTCACACTGGACTCTTCAATGGAGAGAAGTTTCATTCACTTGGAACATTTGAAGAAAAGTAATCTTTATCTATAACTAACAGAAGGAGGTATGAAGGGCAAAGTGGCCAACCATGAGAAAATTCTGGTCTTAGTATTCATAAGTAAATGTTCACAGCAGGAATAAATAAATTAGACCTAATTACAGAGAAATTTTTATTGCCTGCTCTTGAATTTTTATGCTATTACCAGGCTAAGAGGAGACAGTGATTATGCATTTTTCCAGGGATCTATGGAATAGCACAACCCAGAAAATTTTGCTCTCCAAGCCTCAGTTTATGGAAGGAGATCAGAACAAATCAACCGTGCAACAAAAGCTAATTAGGATTAGAAGATCCTGCACAGTTTGGGGCTTTCTAAAAGCTTCAGGACCCTCCTTCATTTCATTTCATCTCAAATCTGGATCTTGGCCTAGATGAAACATGTCATTCAGATCCAAATTGGCAAACCGAGTAAAACCCCTTCCCCTTCCTGCCTCCCCACAGAGGATTTTGTAGCCCTTCTCCTAGGTTCACAAAATCATAAGCAGGGAATTGGAAGGGACCTTATAGTTAACTGTTTCAATAGAATTCTTTTTCATTAAAGGAAACTGAGTCTCAGGGAAGTGAACTTATCTGTGGACATATAGTTCAATTAAGGTACAGAATCAGGATTCAAATTCAAATCCTGCAAGTCCAAATTCAACATTATTCCTAATTTGTCTAGTGTATATCAAGGAACTTTTATCTGACACAAGGGGTGATAAAAGACATGTAAATATACAAACATAACATGTACATATCATATGCATATGTATAAGTAAAGATACATACATTTGTGGGTTGGTATATATGTGTTTGTACATGTGTGTACATATGTTTACATATACATTCATAAAAACTTATATGCACACTAGTATCTGTCAGTTTGGTTTATATAAAAATAGTAATACTAATAACCAACATTTATATAGAGTAAGAGTTGACAGATTATGGTCCAAGACAGCTCTTGGTTTTTGTTTTTTATGGTCAATGAACTAAAAATGGTTTTTACTGATTTAAATAAGCTTTTAAATTAATTTTTAAAATTCTTGGCTCCAGGTCCTTATGAAAAGAGTTGGTAGAGTTAGTTTATCAATCCCTAATATATCGCTTTACGACTGTCATCTCATTTTATCCTCACAACCCCCTGAGAGGTAGGTGCTATTACTAGCTGCATTAAAAGTTAAAGAAACTGAGACAGTCAGAAATTAAGTGACTTGTCCAAGGAGCCCAGAGCTAGAAAGTGCCTGATATTAAATTTGAACTGAGGTCTTCTAGCCTAAGTGAGAGGTTAAGTGAATTGTCCAGTCATATAATCAGTAAATTTCATATTCTCCTGAACCCTTCTCCATGTTCTAGACAACTCTAGAAAATCATAAATTGCCTAACAACTGCTGGCCATTGGCAGAAGTAGGTATCTTATGTGAGAGTTTTCTGAATCAATGAAATCATATATCTACCCCAAAAAAATTCTTATTGTCAGAGACACATTACTATAGATATTCTATTTTCCTACTCTGAGAGGTAATAAAACTAATGAAAAGTATAATATTGAGAGAGGAGGGGATTTGAATCCAACCTCTGTTTTTAAACATATAACTGAATTCACCTCTCAGGGTCTAGGTTCCCTCATCTGTAAAATGGATATAATCTTTCTTTTTTACTCCCCTTCCATGCCCATGAGGAAGTTCTTTGGAAATCCAAAAACACTACTTAAACGGGTTATTGTCATCATCGTTGCAAATATCTCCCTTTCTTTTTTGTAGGACTGAAGAACCAGGGTAGGAACTCGAGTTCTCCTTGGTACAACTGCTTCTGTACCCACCCATTTTCATAACTGGGAGATGACCTCTTGGATAACTTTGAAGACCTGGCCCAGATGGCCCTGAGGAATATGGAAGACAAATGGAAAGAGAGGAAAGGTGCTTCTTAGCAATCATCTTCTTGCCATAATCCTGCTGAGCTGCTCCCTTTCTCTTGCTCAGGGAAGAAGAATGGCATCAATCTTACTACTGCTTTTGGAAAGGCTGTGCCAGTCAACTACGCTTTGGCTATATACACCTTGATACTGCTATGAATTCTGAAAGCAAACTCCCCCTCTGTGCTCACTAAATTCCTGTATGTCTCATTTCTCCCCATTAAACTGTAAGCTACTTGCAGGATAGCATTATTATAAAAATCAACTGGGAAAACATTTCAGATGATTTTTTAAAAACTTTACTTTTAAAGTAGTGTACAAATGCTATCTTTTAAAAAAAGATATTGTTATCAATTTTTATTGCTACTGAAAAGTATAATGATGATATAAAATCTCTTGATTTTATAAGGGCTTATAATATGGTTTTTGCTCTCAGGGTAGATAATATAACACTAATCCACCAAAGGGGGACTGAGCCATCTCTAGACTTTCTTGGATTTTGTGTTCCAAATCCTTTTTGTATCATCTACTGTATAAATAAATAATCCTGATGCCTTTTGAATTTGAAAGTGTGTAAGGAAACCAGAGGTTTGCCATTGGGAGAACTGATAACTCAACTTCCCTGATTCTACCTAGGTGGAGAAGGTATTCTACATGTTGTAGTTGATTAAAAAAAATTTTTTTAATGTATAAAGTCTTATTGCAATTTTAAGCTTTTGTTATTTAATCATTTCAGTTGTGTCCAAATCTCTTTGATCCCATTTTGGAGTTATCTCAGCAAAGATACTGGAGTAATTTGCCATTTCTTTCTCTAGCTCATTTTACAGATAACGAAGTAAACAGGGTTAAGTGATTAGCCTACAGTCACTCAGCTAGGAAGTGTCTGAGGCCAGACTTGAACTCGAGAAGGTAAGCCTTCTTGATCCTGAGCCCACTGCTCTATCTACTTGGAATTTTAAGCTACTAAATCTTAAATATTAAATTTAGCACCAAATGTAATTAAAATGTGATAACTAAATTAAATTTTAATTATTTTAATAATAAATTATATTTATTAATAAAATAAACAATAATTAAAATTAAATTAAATATTAAAGCCCAAGCCAGTAAAGCTTGTATTCACATGGAAATTCAGGATTGTTTCAAAACCTCTCTAACTTGGTGACTTTCCCTAAGCTCGCTTTAAAAAAAAAACACCATTTGTTTCATTGTGCGTCTTTGTGTGTGCGTGTGGTCTAGACACGATTTCATCAGAAGGGAGTTCTCAATCAGAAATCTCTGTCTACCAAAATAGTTTAGAAAAATATTCTGCCACTTGTACTCTTAGAGAATTGCCAGTGACAGAGCAAGTGAGTTGCCAGTGGTCAAAAAGCCACCATGTGTCAAAGACAGTCAAATACCAGGTCTTCTTGTGCCTATAGTTGGGGCTTAAGCCATTGTTTCCCACTGCCCTGCTCAGTAGTTACTACTAAGGGAAAAGGAAAAACCAGAGACTGCCCATATATACATCAAGTTGGAATCACATATTAAGATATAGAAGGAATTTTGAGGATATTTTGGTCTTCTCAGCAAGTATGAAGAGAATCCACTGCAACCTCTGTTACTGTTTTTGTTTTTCTGTAAAATGGGGATGATTAAGACTTGGACTTCCTAGGTTCACATGGTTGCTAGGAGCAAAGAGCTTTGTAAACTTTCAAGGACTGTATAAATGGAGATACTTTTATTTTCCTAAGAAAAGGATAATTTAGTCTAATCACCTCATTTTCCAGATGAGGAAACTGACACTCAGAGAAGTTCAGAAATTGGAATTCTGCCTCGATCCTTTTGGAGCCTTGGTAGTACATGGAGCCCCACAGGAAAAGGCAACAATTACTCTAAGGGAAAATCAACTGGGTCAAACCCAGGGATTCGGGAGACAGGCATAAAGGAGAGAACACTAGGAGCCAGATGTGAACTGGTGATCAGCAAGGCCCCATCCTATGTATAACAAGAAGGCAAAGATGAATCTCATGGTTGAGATTGGGAACGAACTCTACAAAGTGTTCCTCTGACCATGAAGCTAATGATGCTATCTATAATCAATGAGTCAAGGTGAATTTCAAAATTGCCATGCTAGGGAAGCACTCTAGTGGTCAGTTTGAATCCTGACTGCTCCTTTCAATCCATGTGACTTTGGGCCAGTCTCCTTTCTTTTCTGGGTCCTTGGGTTCCAAAATGAAGAGACTGGACTTGCTGGCTTGCTAAATTCTCTACCATTTTGAAATCTTTAATCCTTGTAGATCCTGGTCCAAAGCCTTTATTTTACAGATAAGGATACATAGACCCAGAGAGATCATGCCTTTGCTAACATCCAACAAGTGCTGGTGGTTGAAGGAAGATTAATAAATATCAAAAAGGGAATACCATTCTGTACCTGGAATAGTTACAGAAAAATCAACTTACATAAACCCAATGGCTCTTGCCAAGATTTATTTCTCACTCTAGCTTTCTTGGTTGACTCTCTTTGGTTTAATCAGTGGGTATAAATGTGTATTTCACATCAAGTTTCAGGAATTCAAGGTTGCCAAGGAACACATCCATGCAAAATGGTAGGAAAAAAATGCAGAGAACTTGAATTTCTTTTGACATGTTAACTTCTTACAAGGAATACAATTAGCTCTCTGATAGAATTCTCATTTGCCCACAGTTGACAGTGACAGAGAAACCAAATGGGTCTGTCTTTTCTTTCTTTAAAAATATGAACAATCTTAGTTACTGGAATGTGGCGACAGTTTTAATAATGAGAAAGACAGTGAGGTAACCCACCAGTAAGGCTGTACCCTCATGTCACACTAGGGCACTGCATAGGTCTAGGTACTGAAGGCTGTGACAGTCAAGTGTGAGATCTGGAAGAACTCTCCTGGCCAGCCAAGAATATAGGATGGGCTTGAAGAGGAATTAGGGGGATCTCAGTTTAAATCTCACTTCACACACTTACTGCCTATGTGACTCCATTCAGGTCACATAGCCATTCTCTGCATCACTTTCCTTACCTGTAAAATGGGAAGAAGAACACTAGCATCTGCTCCTCAGGGTTGTTGTAAGAATATATTGTAAAAATGCTAACTCTTTTTATGAACTATTGGCAACATAATAACTTGTGGAAATCCATGAATCCATCTTTACATTACAGGCACTCTTTTTCCTACTCTGTAAAATCAGGTATTTGGACCAGTTGGTCTGTGAGGACTCTTCCAGCTCTAATCCTATGATATTACTAACCTCTGAATTTGAAACTTTATTAAAGCTAGGTAGCACAGTGGATAGAACACTAGGTTCAGAGTCAAGAAGATCTAAGATCAAATCCAGCCTCAGACACTAACTAGGTCTGTGACCTAGTAAATTCAATTAACTGATCGTTGCCTTAGTTTCCTCATCTGTATAATGAGGGTAAAAATAGCCTCTACCTCCAAAGTTGTTTTGTGGGAAAATGAGATAATAAGCATAGTGCCTGGCACATATTAAAGGCTTAATAAACACCTGTTTCCCACCCCCTCTCCCTTAATGAAAAATAGCCAGGTAAGTCCAGGACCATTCCACATCACCAGATGATTCCTTCTCTGCCCTAAAAAAGCTTTGGCAAATTACTCCATTATTCTAATAAGATAAAATACGTTCTTATCCTTCAAAGTTCTTGTATCTCTGCCTCTTCCCCACCCCAACTATTCTTCACACAGCTGCCAAATGATTATTCCCAAGGTTGTCACTCCCTTGGTCAATTATCTTCAGAGGATCCCTATTATCTTTAGAATAAAATACAAAAAATATCAAGCATTTAAAACTCTTTCAAAATTTGGTCTCAACCTAACTTTTAGCCTCATTTTGCATGAACCTTTTTCATATTCTCTACACACTAGCAAAATGTTATCCTAACAATTTTGGGAACTTGACAGAATCTCCTACCTCTATGCTTTTGTATACATTGTTCTTCCTGGTTGGACTGCCCTCTTTTCTCATCTTTATTTCTTATAAGCACTGACTTCCTTTAAGGCTCTGCTCAGCCACCAGCTTCTCCACAAAGGCTTCCTTGATTTCCATGCTTCTTCAGGATCTCTGTCTTTTGAATTTGCCTTGTAGTTAATGGGTAGGTTTTACATCCTCAGGAGCAGAATGTAAGCTTCTTGAGGGAAGGAAGCCTTGCACTTTTCTTTCTGTCCATGCACATGCAGCCATAGCTGTAGCAGCAGGAGAAGGCAGTTCCTTGAGTATAAGGACTGTTTCCTTTTTGTTTTTATATTTTAGTACCTACATGGTGGGCAGCTAGATGTTACAGCAGATATAACACCAGGAAGGAAGACAGGAAAACTCATCTTACTCCCTTCAAATATGACCTCAAATACCTACTGTGTGATCCACAAGTCATTAACCTTGTTGGCCTCAGTTTCCTCATCCGCAAAATGTGTTGGAGAAGCAAATAGCAAAGAACTCCACAATCTTTGCCAAGAAAACCTTAAATAGGGTTATAAAAAGTTGGATATAATTGCAAAAACAACTGAACAACACCTATACAGTACTGGCACACTGCGGGTGATTAATAAATGCCTGATTGCTTCCTTACTTGATTGGCATCCCCTAATACTTAGCACCTTGTCTCATACTTAGTGGCTACTCTTTAAATGCTTATTGGACTTCACTGGATGTTACATTTCCTTGTGGATCACTTCCATTCTACCATGGTGGGAATCCCTGTCCCTTCTTCCTGCTGTGGTAAAATAAGCCTCCTATTGCACTGCAGCATTATATTTGGAGCAAGTAGATAGCAATAAAACTTAACAATTCACTGTAAACTGCATTCAAATGCACCTTTTTTTCAAATTTGTCTTAAATATTTAAGCAATATACATAAAATTTAAATAAGAGCCTGTAGTCTGGAGATCCCTGGTTCCATAAACTGGTGGATCTTGGATGAGTCATAGGGTCATAGGAGCACAGAAGTGGCAAAAACATTGGAAGTCATCTGATTCAACCTACTGAGAAACTGAGATCCAGAGAGGAGAAGAGACTTGTCATTTTGCTTCCTTTGACTCTGGTTTTCTAATATGTAAACCAAGAATGATAATTCTTGTCCTTACTATAGCTCCGAGTGTTGTGAGAAGATGGATAAAAAGTGTTACCTAAGTCTGAACTATTATTATTAATTCATTTATAAACAGTGAGTGCCTCTAATTTTCAATTGGTCTTTTCCTCAATCTTCAGCTAGTAGCACATTTAAGCTAACAGTGTACAATTAGAATTTTTGTAATTAAAATGCTTGTAATTTGCAGCTTCACCTTGTCCCCTAGTAGGATGTGTTTGAGATATATTTAGGGAACAGAATTATCTCCTGGAGCACAAACAAAGAAGGGAGTTCTTTCACAAACCAACAGCTTTAAAGAAGGGAGGGAAGAGAGTCATGAAGTAGGCAGTGAAGAAAAAAAAAATTTCATTTTTTACCATCCAAGAAACTAGAATCTCCTTGAAGATAAGTTTTGAATTCATATAAATCAATAGTTGAGTGATTTTCGATAGATCTTTAGTAGATTGGAATCTCCTGGAGGGCAGGGATTCTTTCCTTTTGTCCCTGTATCATCAGCAATTACCAGAGTGACTTATGCAGTTTTATCTAGTTGGAGAATCAGTTGAATTCCACTATCATCTTGACCAGAAATCTTTGCTAAAAGTGGATAGCACCCATAGCAACCTGATTGTGAAAGGCCTCCAGTTCACACTCTTTGGACTTGTTGAAGGAACTGGAGGTCCTTGACATAGAAAAGAGAAGACTAAAGAGGAAAGTTGATTTTTTTCCCCACTTTTTTGTCCTTGTATCCCTAGCACTCATCAAATTACCTTGTAGGTACTTAATAAATGTTTAGTGATTGAAAGATTCTCACATTCAAAAGGGCAGTCACCTAAATAAAAGAGATTGGAGTTATTCTAGTTGGTGCCAGATTGCAGAGGGAAGAATAAAGGACAGGAATTGCAAAGTGATTGATTTAGGAACAGTATTAGGAAAACTTTCTAACAAATAGTGACATACAAGTAGAATGAGCTCTTTAAAGGATGTAGTTGCTGGGAATTTTCACAAAAGCTGGGTGGCAACTCACCAGGGAAGATGGAAAGTAGATTGCAGTTCCAGTGCAGATAGGACTGGATGGCCACTGAAGTCCAGAGAAAAGAATAAGTCTAATTCTGTGACGTAAATACTCAATGTCCTCATGTATCTCTTCTAAAGTCCTTTGTCAATAATTTGCCAGATCAGGGAGATACCCTGAACTCTGGGAGAGCCTATGTTATATTAATTATCTCTCTTAGGACGTAAGCTCCTTGAGGACAGGAACCATACTTGCTTGTATTTGTATTGTATTCCTAGCATTTAGAGCAATGCCTGGCACAAAATTAGACAGTGAAAATAATGATCAAATATATCAACAATGACAGATAAATGCTTCCTTATTTCTCTTTCCTTCTTGCCCTCAAGTATGTCAGTAAAATCTAAGTTCTGATGGATCTTACCAAACAAAGAGAATTTCAAAAACTGGGTTCATGATGGACTTTACTAAGTGTTTGTAATCCCAGGGAAAGCTTAGTTCATTTGAGAGGTTCATTCATATGCTGGCATATGCTGGCTGTATAGAGATGATGTAATAGGCCACAGCAACTCTTAAAAACCATCCTCCATGTCATAGAGGAATTGATATATATATATCTCCAGGTGGAGGGAGCATTCTCTCTAATGAAGTCAATGATCTTGAAATATTGAAGAAATGTAAAATCTTGCAATATCTTCCAAATTCATGCATGAAAATGAAGAACCTTCTTTTTGCTTATTCACTAGTCCTCCTCCAGATTCTCTGGTCTTTCATTAATTATTTCATCACTATTATTATTAATGTGGCTGAATGCCAAGAATTCTTTAGCATAGTAAATAAAACAGAGACAGCCTACTGTAGAGATTGGAAAGATGGCCTTAGATTCAGAGTAACTTGAATTTACGTCCCAATTCTCATATGTTCTGATTGTATAACTCAGAGCAAGTCATAGGATCTCCCAGTGTCTCTCAACAACTAAGGCCAGAAGTTATCTAATACTTGACAATTTGTGTTAGAAAAGGCCATTTTCCCACCATGAGCTCCCATACACTGAGGAAATCATTGGGACTAGATTATTCAAACATCTATTGGTTAATCTAATAAGAACCAGAATAACAAAATTTAACAGTTGGAGGCGACTTCAATGGCCAACTAGTTCTATTCATACACTCAAGGAAATCTCAAGAGAGCTAGCCACTGGTCCTGTAGCCTCTGTATGAAGATCTCCAAGGAAGGGAAACCCAGCACCTCTCAATTCATCACAATCTACTGGGGAATAGTACTAATTATTTGCAAACATTTCTTAACTTCAAGACTCAATCTGCCTCTTTGCACTTTTCACTTTTTACTCAGCAAATACATCAGTCACTGACCAAAACATAGGTTAAGAGGTCTCAAGTTGGAAGAGACTTTGAAGGCCATCCTGACCAGCAGGAGCCTTGGACACCTTGGACAGTCTACTGAATTCTAAGGACTCTTTTCCAGAATAATGCATTATTGCCATCATTCATAACTGAAGGAAAGGCTAAATTTCAATTATAAAAATTAGTGAAAATGAAAATGTAATTGTTTTAAACCTTATTTCACTGACTCATTGAAGTCCATCAATAGATTCTGAGTCTCTGTATCCCAAACGCTCATCCAAAATAACTTTCTTATTTTACAGAAGAGTCTAAGTCCCAGATAGGTTAAAAAACTTGTCTAATGCCAGTCACATAGGCAGCAAATGGCAGGATCAGGGTTGTTCTCCCAATTCCAAGGATTCACTGGGAAAGTTCAGGGCTCTTTCCACTTTCCAACACTCATCAACAAAACAAGACAGAACAAAATAAAATCAGCAGCTGATTTAGCTGACTTCATTTAACATCACCATGAACCTGCTCACAAAAGCTCTGCAAAATGCCTAGCCCTCCTTTTGCAGCCATCAATCCAAGAAGGCATTAGGCGGGACTGTGTTGGTGGTAGACATTTTCTAAAGTATTTATGTCCTCCCCCTCCCCTTAAATCTTTGGTAGCATGGAGCTTTGAGATGCAAAACATCTGACTCATGGCAGAAATGAAGAGCAGGGAATGACCCCTGGGAGAAACTTATCTTATTGTTCACAATGCAGGGCAGTAAAAATTCAGAGGGAAAAAAAGGGGATGGGGGGTAAAGTACTCCCATACTCCATAGCAAAACAGCTTTCAAAAGAGTGAGTCATGTGCCTCTCAGGGAAATGAATCAGAGGCCCACACACTCAATCTTCTTCATTATCACCATTTCAAATCAAGGAGGAGGAGGAGGAGAAGGAGAAAAGCAAATTAAAGTTAGATAACCAGTAAGGTCTGGGAGATACAGAGGGGGCCAAGAGGAAATACACAGAAACTGTCCCTAGCCTGGGACAATTGAGAACAATCAGGAGGTTTACCATTCTAGAACCCCTGGTCTTTCAGTAGCATTTTTTCCAGGAGTAACCAAGAGGTAGTCTCTTATCTCAAACATAAAAGCAAGCCTTCTGGCCAAACAGAACTTGCAAAGGAGGCTTAGAGAGTAGCCAATTCCAACTGATCTATAAGTTTTTATTTATCCCACTGTGCCTCATAACACCTCCTCTACTATTTAAAAATTTTTTATTATCATTTAAGTTTATGTTTCTCAAAGAAAGGCAGATAAGTCAGAAGGTGAATAGTGCCAGTGCAAGTCACTTAACCACTTAATGCTGTTTGCCTCAGTTTCCTCATCTGTAATAGGAGCTGGAGAAGGAAATGGTGAACCACTCCAGGGATCTCTGCCAAGAAAACTCCCAGTGGGGTCATGAAGAGTCACATATGACTGAACAACAACCAAAAGGCAGAGTGTTATACTGATATTCTAAGTCTGCCACTTAATACCAGTAATCCCAGGCAATGCATGCACCCTTCTCAGGATCAGTTTCCTCATCTATAAAATGAAGATTTTATACTAGATGACCTTTGAAGTTCCTCCTAATCTTCTCTCCAGGATCTAAGCATCTGGTAACATGGCAGGGAAAGTATCAGCCATGGTGTCTGAAGACCGGAGTGAAATTTCGCTTCAGACAAGTGGCCTAGTAAACCTTGGCAAGTCCTTTCAAGTCCATTTAGTCTCTGTCTGCCTCAGTCTCTTCTTCTGTAAAATGGAGACAATAATGGCATCTTCCTCGGAGGGTGGCTGAGAGAGTTACATGAGGCCACATGGGTAAAGTGCCTTGAAGATCTTTAAGTGTTAAGGAAACAGTACCTCTATCCCTATCTAGAGCCTGATTTCCTCGAGAGTAAAGACTGTGCCTCCTCTCTGTTGCTTCCATAGAGCCTAAAATTCCTGGCACACAGTGAGTGCTTACTAAAGAGGTACTCTCTAGTGCCACATTTATTATTGTTCTTTTTAAAACATTAACCTTAAAATTCAAAGATAGCTGGAACTGAGTCTGACAGCTTGGCGTGGGAGTGGGGTACCTTATTATCCAGGGTTGTTAAAGTTATTGTGCAGGCACATCTGACTCTTCATGACCCCATTTAGGATTTTCTTGGCAAAGATACTGGAATGGTCTGCCATTTCCTTCTTCAGCTCATTTTACAGATGAGAAAACTGAGACAGAGGATTAAGTAATTTGCCCAAGGTCATCCAGCTAGTAAGTGTCTGAGCCCAGAACTGAACTCATGAAGATAAGTCTTCTCAACTCTAGGCCTGGTGCTCCATCCATTGTACCACCATTATTCAGAGTCGGAAATAGTAATAGATGAATATATTCTCAGTTATACATTAATTTTGCACAAATATTTACAAATGTAGGAGAGCAAAATTTCTGCATCATTTATTTTGAATATCTCTGTTTTGGAAAGAATGCTGGACTGTGAATTTTCATCATTTCAGAGATTTAGAGTTGGAAAAAACCTCTGAGACTATCTCTAGTCCAACACCATCATTTCAACCGAAGAGGAAATAGGCCCATATTGGTAAAGTAGCTTACTCAGATCACCCAAGGTACTACATCAGAAATGAGAGTTAAACCGAACTTCCCTTGAGACAATAGTTGAAAACACTTAACATGGTACCAGGAACATAGTAGATGCTTTTTAAATGCTCATTCTCTGAAAGAATATCTATCCAGCAATCAGCGCAGTGTCTGGCACAAAGTAGGAACTCAATAAATGTTCATTTCCTCTCTCCCTTCCTCCTCCTATCCTGATTTCAAGTCTAGACTTCTTCCACTATACCCCAGAATTTTCCAGTCCTGTTGAGATAAGGTGGGCCTAATTTTTGGTCCCATTCCTTCCCCATAACAACTCCTCACTGTAGTTAAACAAATATCCAGGATTTGTTTTTAAACATTTAAAGTATTTAAATTATTTATGCATATCACACATGTAATATAGATCATATATATTATACACATTAAATTAAGCATTTAAACAAATGAACTCTGGATGGTGGTAGGAGATTTTGTCAGAGACCAGATTTGGCAAGCACAGAAATCATTTGGTCCCTGGCACTCCTTCCTTTATAACTTTGTTCAATGTGGCACTTCTCAGGGATGGAGCAATCAAGTCGAGGGCCAATTAGTGTTTACAAATCATTTTATATGTTTTTAGAGACAGGCAGAACCCAGAGGCCTGGCTGGGGATGTTTGTCTCTAATCACCCAAGCCTGAGGAGGCCCTGTGGCTAAGCTGTCATAATTAGCATCTGGCACTCTCTCTCACCTGGTGGTGTTGATGGTGTGAAGCAAATCTCCTAGAAAGGAATGTTTAAATCTCACACTCTCTGCTCCCCACTTCCTCCTCCCACCAGGGGCTAAAAACTACAAAAATCTTGGAAAAAAGGTGAAATGTTAGACTTTGATTTTACTGATCTGAGCCTTCAGATTGGTAGACCTTGCAATCCCAGGATCTGGGCTTGAATCCTAGCTCTGCCATTTTTAAGCCATCTGGTCTTAGTGACCTCAGTAGAACTGAGAGTGAGCTCCAAGGCTCTCTAGCAAAGATGTGGAAACAAGTGTAGACGGGTAATGAGATCAGCTTTCTGAAATTTAACTCACTCCTCTGTGATTAGTCCATTAGAAAGCACTTGGGGCTTTGGGGGTTGCTTGGTGGTTCACTGGATAGAGTGCCATGACTGGCCATGAGTAAGACTCATTTTCCTGAGTTCAAATTTGCACCTCAGACACCAAATAGCTGAGTGATCCTGGGATGGTCACTTCACCTTGTTTGCCTTGGTTTCTTCATCTACAAAATGAGCCGGAGAAGGAAATGGCAAATCACTCTAGAATCTTTGCCAAGAAAACACCAAATAAGGTCACAAAGAGTTGGACATTATAGAACATCAACTGAATGGTGCAGTATTCGGACTTGTCATCAATCAGAGTTGTTTTTATAGCCAGAAGCGATGTCAAACCATTTCTGTTTCCTTTCATAATATGTCCTGTTTATTAAAGCTAAACTTTTTCAGAATAACTCTTTTCTTATGTTTTGCATGATAATACATGTATAACCCAGATTGAATTGCTTGTCAGCTCTGGGAGGAGGAAGGGATGATGGGAAGGAGATAAGATGGATCATATGACTTTGGGCAATTTATGTGGAAATTTGTTATGAAAATAAAAAATAAAAAAAGAATGACTCCTTTCTAATTTCTTATGAAGATGACCTGATCAGGAATAGCCATCATAACTCCTTCTGTTTCTATAAATAAGGCTTCTGGATTGAGACATCCATGCAATATTCTTTCATTGATGGTATTGGGATTGGTTCAGTGGTTTAGGATTTAAGAAACCTGTGTTCTAATTCTGACCTTGCCACTTAATCAGCTGTGTGACCTGAGATTATATATTCTTCTAAGGGTGGTATATTGCTTGACTGAAAAGAGAGAGATATGGACTACTTGACCTCCAAGTTTCCTTCCAACTTCTAAGCTCTTAACTCTATGATTTAGCTCGATAGCCTTTATGGCCCCTTCAAGCTTTAAATCTATGATTCAATATGATCTCCAAAATAAGATTTGTCTGTATTACCTCAAAGGTACCTCTAAGCTTTTATAAGTAATACTTTTCCATGAGACTGTAACACGAAGAGAATAGATTAGGTATTACAAATGCCTGGATGGGGCAGCTGGGTGGTTCAGTGGATAGAGATCCAAGCTTGGAGATAAGAGATCCTGGGTCAAATCTGGCCTCAGATACTTCCTAACTGCGAGACCCTGGGCAATTCACTTAGCCCCAATTGCCTAGACCTTACCACTCTTCTGCCTTAGAACCAATATTCAGTGTTGATTCTAAGACAGAAGGGAAGGGTTGTTTGTTTGTTTGTTTGTTTAAGTGATTGGCTCTTACATTTTATACATAAATTACAACACTATGATATATTTTGTGAATTAGAAAACATGTTCCAGATTTTTTGTTTATAGATTTTGACATTTATAGATTATTCAACACACAAAGGATCTCAACTAATACCAGCAATACAGTCCAGGCATTAATCAATGGGATCCAATTTATCAATCATGTGGAAAATGAATTTGAGGGATGATAAGTTGCCTAAAAGCTCCTACAATCTTGAAATAAAAACTGCTAGCATTTACTTAGTACTTAGATTCAAGAAGAAATTTGGAAAAACACTCAGAAATTATGTAACGTGATATAAAGAGCTCATCTGAGATGATGGCTTGTCACAGTTTAATCATTTTTTTAAGCTGGGAGACATGCTTTGTTAACAATGATTCCTTCTGAGAATATGTGTGTCCTTTCCAGAAGGAACTCTGATTCTATCATCATCACACATAAGTCATCTCGTGATTGCATATAAGAGTTAAAAAGAACATAGACAATGGGCACATTCCAAATCTCAAATAGTAGCTGGATCATTCATTACACAGGTTTTATCTCAAGAATTCATCATAGATTGATAGAATCTTGGAGTTGGATTGAACCGCCAAATGCATCTCCTCTAATCCTTGATTAAGAATTCCTCTCTAACATTCATGATTATTAGTCATCTAGGCTCTGTCAGAAGACCTCCTGTGATATCCAAGTCATTAGGTCAAAGAGGTTACATGAACATTCTGATAGTAATGCAGCTAATAAATGTCAGGTCTTCCAGTGACCAAGTTTACCACTCCATTCATTTTGACCTGATACCACCATTTTGACTTCACCTTTATTGCATTATGTCAAAAAATCTATAAGGAACTTATTGATTTAGGCATTGCTTGCAATGATGCAGAGCCCAAGCCATGCAAGCCTACTAATCTCATGACACTCTTGCCCATATCCTTCCCTAAATTAACCCCAACGTTGACCCTGTAGGATGGAGGCATTCCTCCCGTTTTCTTTACCTGAACACATTTGTTGTTGTTGAATTGTTTCAGTTCTATCTGACTCTTTGTGACACAATTTGGGCTTTTCTTAGGAAAGATACTGGAATTGTTTGCCATTTTCTTCTTCAGCTCATTTTACAGATGAGGAAAGTAAGGCAAACAGGGATAAATGACTCTCCAAGTGTCATGCAGCTAGAGAATATTGGGGATTGGACTTGAATTCTTGGAGATTAAGTCTTCCTGGCCCTAAGCTTGGCACTCTATCCACTACACCAATTAGCTTCCCTGAGAGGTGGGGAATATCCATTACTTATTTTTTGATTCTCCTATATAACTGACCATATTTTTTCTTCTCTGTATGCTACTCAGATAAACAACAGAAAATAAAGAAAGTCTCCAGCATATTCAATGTACCTTTGGAAGAAAATTTATGAGAAAACTTTGATGAAGGTCACTCAAGGTGATCAGCCCCGGGTCCCTATCTATAACCCTGGAGAGACCTTCCACATGTAGGAGATCACAATTCCATTGGTAACCTCAAGTGCCCAATGACATCTTTCATATGGCTTCTCCTGCTTAAGGGCTTATCAGTAATATGTTGTAGCAGTCCATGATCCCACTATGCATCCCTTTATCATCTTTAAGATGATTTTCAATTTAAAATGTTGAGAAACTCAAGTGTTGGATTATTGGAACTTATCAGCATCCTGTGATTTGAATATAGTGTTGTATATCTTAGAGTTATGCATTAGCAGAAGAATATTGGCATTCATGTCATCCTTTTTTCCTCCCAAGAGGTTAAGGTCATTGAGACAGACACAGTGCTGGACCTAGAAGCAGGAACAACTGAGTTCAAAATCAAAATGAGATATTTAATAACTATGTCACCATGGGCAAGTCATTTAACCTGTACCTGCCTCAATTTCTTCACCTAGAAAATAATAATAGCACTGATATCCCAAAGATGTCATGAAGATAAGATGATATTTGTAAAGCACTTCAGAAACCTTAAAACATTACATAAATGCTCATTATTGTTGTTATTTATTCATAAAATAGTTTTGCTATTCCCCAAAGGCCATGAAGATTACTTCTCTTGCAGTTTAATTCTCAATCAGCCCCACATCCTTTTGCAAGAGCTTTCTGAGATCTATTTTACTGCTTTCTATGAGCATAACCTAATCTAGACAACATAAAGATTTCATTTGTTTGGTTTTTCCTGGGTAGACTCTTTTAATTTTTAGCCCTAAGGTTCATTTTTAGATTTGGCCCATTACTATAGTTTGTTGATATCTCTTAAAATCAGGATTTTGTTACCCAATATATCTTCTATGACTTCTACCAATTTCATGTGTTCTGTGAACTTGATAACTACATGATCTATGCCAACATCCATCATTATATAGCTTGTGGAAAAGTAAAATAGGTTATGTGGAGGAAAACTAGTAACTAATACCATCTAGAAATACTTAAAGACTTTTCTCTTTTCATTTACTTTTTTAATTGCTGTCAGTTTTTCTCCTAAGGTTATTTTCTTTCTTTCTTTTTTATGCTCTAATGATCACACATATATCAAACAAATATAACCGATAAGCAGAAAGATTTTTCAGGAGATATAAACAGTCTGGTAGAGAGAATTGGGGCCCAGGGAGGAGGGAGGAACTATCAAGCAAACTGAACGAGACAAGATAATTAAAGAAGAGATAGTACAAGTATTGGACTTGAATTACAAAGAAAAATTCAGCTAACAGTGTTGTTATATTTTTCACACATATTCACAGTAGGGAAAGCCAAGAGAAAATTAGTCTAATAAAAGATAAAGTGAAAAAGAATAGATTTACAGCAAAAAAATTCCCCTAGCAGCCTCAGCCTTTTGCCCCTGTTCTAATTAGGTTTTGTAGATACTTGCAGAGCTCTCTCTACAAAACACACACCCTTAAATCCTCATCTACCTCTTCTTTGGAATGAATAAAATCCAGGAAGGAAACAAAGAATGCCCTTGTCCTTAACCTAACTTTTGGTGACTATGAACTCTGGTTGTTTTCCTGACCCTATGGTCTGTCTATTGCCACCTGACATCTTGGACTTTGTGGACCCATGGGATGGGTCTCCTTTTCTTCCTACCTTCAATTACTTCCCACATACCACAGCCTGTTCATCTGCCAAAATAGCAGTTAGGTATAACAAGAGGCAGAATGCTTGGATATGGAGATATGAATTCCTAGTTCAAATATTGCCTCTGATACTCAATAGCTATGTGACCCTTAATACTTCATTTGTAAAATGACAGAATTGGACTTGATGATCTCTAAGATTTCTTCTAAATTTTCATTGATGATGTTTATAAGCTCAGTGCCCACTTTATCCTCCCAGAACATACTAAGTGACTTTCTGAATCCCATTACTAGATCTGTACTATAGAAGCTGACATCTCCGGATTAACTAGATTCCTGGCCTTTGCTGTCCCCATAACTTAGAGGTACAGTCAAATCAGATAATCACACAAAGATTTAAAATTGGAAAGGACCTCAAATAGGAGGTAAAAGAACAGAAATTCCAACTCCAGTTTTCTAACTTTTCATCACACCATAATGACATAAAAAGGAATAGCTCAACAATTTTCTCTACATTCACATAATTCCCATACTACCATTTGACATGCCTTTAGTACTTCATATATGGAATATTTGAGGGATCTCCCCACCTCAAGCCTCTCATCACTCCAAACATGTCATTCTCCACTCAGCTGCCAAGATGATCTTCCTAAAGCTCAACAATGTCACTCCATTCCTCGCTAAAATTCAGTGGCTAAGAGCTATTGGCCTAATAAATGCCCATCAACTGACCAATTGACCTCAAAAATTAATTATGCACTTCAGATTTCTCAGCTAAAAATTATGGAGTTGAACTGGGTTGCTTCTGAGGCTCCTTCCAGCTAGAGGCTTAGGATCTTATAATTCAAAGAAATTATCAGTGACCAAATGCTTTGATAAAGCCTCAAAGAAGCACAGAAATTCAACCATCATTATCATCATTTCCATGACTTTCCCAACCTCATCCTGAGCTGATACATTCAGAGGAAGTCTTAACTGAGCTTTCCAGCTCTTAGGCATGAGTTTCCTGTACCTGTGTACTATGTGTGTCTAAGATTTTAATGAGTCCACCCATACCCAAAGGTATACTGGAGTCATCTTTAAGTGATACTGGAAAGCCAGTTGCTAAATTTTGAGCTAATTTGTGAGCACGTCCACTCCAGAAATCATTATAAGATGAGGCTTGAGTTATGTTTTTGTTGATTTTCTACACTTAAGAAAACAATGAAGAAAATGTCAATAATGCAGATTAAAATTCAAATTTTGTCCTAGACAATTCCCACTGCCAATCAGTTATTAAATATTTACAAATATAGCAGTGTCTGTACCACTGGAAAAGACATGTAGCCACAGCAATAAGATCTCCTTATATAAAGGTACCTTGAATGTCAACTAGGACACTTGTACCTGAACAAGAAATTTATCTCTATAACATGCAACAATGGATCATCTCACTTTTATGAATGAGTGGGAAAGAGATGGCAATAAATTCATGTATGAATAGTTCAAAGCCATTTATAACCTGTCTTCTGTCTTTCCAGGATTCTTATGCATTTCTGCTACTTTCCATTTTAGAATCAGTTATTGGTTCCAACGCAGAAGAGCTAAGCAGTGGGATTAATTTGCACAGGATGATAAAGCTACAAAGTGTCTGAGACTAGATTTAAACCAAAGACCTCTTGTCTGTAGGTTTGGCTTTCAATCCACTGAACCAGCTAGCAACTCCCTTCTTATGCTTTCTAACCTCCTCCTTTCCTACCCTTCTTCAAGCTAGTGACAATGGCCTCATTGATATTCCTCAAACAAAACACTCCATCTCCAATTGTTAGCATCTTCATTGATTCTTTCTCAAACGTGCAATACTCTCCCTTTTCATCTCTACCTCCTGGGTTCCTGGAAGCCCCAGCTAAAATCCTACCTTCTTTAGGAAGTGGTTTCCAATCTCAATTACTGTATCTTTCCTTTGCTGGCTATCTTCCATTTATTCTGCCTATTGCTTTGTTTGTAGAGTCCTCTGTATGTTTTTAAAGCATAACCACCTTCAGTGCAAGGACTGTCTTTAGCTGTTCATTTTATCATCGATACTTGGTCCACCAGCTGGTATGTGGTAAGACTTCTAATGCATTTTATTGGCTAGCTTACAACAGAAGGTAAATTCTTAAGAAAGGACAGAGATTGTCATAAAAGAAAAATAATAACTTTGGTTACAAAATATTTAAAAAGTCTTTGCAAAAATAATCTAATGCAATTAAGGTAAGAAAGAAAAGGTGTTGGCAGGAGGCAGGTGAGGACTTCATATCAAAAGTTTCTAATAAGAATTTGATAGGCAGCAAGGTTCTGTGATAAAGGTCTCATTTCTCAAATATATAGAGAATGGAGCCAAATTTATAAAAAATGAATTCTTTTCCAGTTAATAAAAAAGGTCAAAGGATATGAGCTGACAGTTTTCAGGTAAAAATATTACAACTGTCTACAGTCACATGAAAAAATGCTCTAAATTACTAATTATTAGAAAAAATGTAAATAAAAACAACTCTGAACTGCTATCTCACACGTATAAGATTAGTTAATAAAAGAAAAATGACAAATGATGCAGGAGACATGGAAAAATGGGGATGCCAACTCATTATTGGTAGAGTTGATCCAATTGTTCTAAAGAGCAATTTGGAACTATGCCCAAAGTGCTATAAAAGTGAGTCTACCCTTTTTATTTAGTCATACCATTACTAGATCTGTACCCTAGAGAGATAAAAATGAGAAAGAAAAAAAGGACCAAATTGTTTAAAACAATTATAGGTGCTCTTTTTGTGGTGGCAAAGAATTGGAAACTGAAGGGATGCCCATAAATTGGGAAATGGCTATAAACAAATGCCCTAAGAACATAAGAAGAAAATTATATGTGCTAGGTAGAGGGATGTTAGATGGGTTAGAGGAGAGGCGTAAGAAAAGGCTTCTCAACCAAGGTCTTTCCAAGGAAAATATTTCAGAACTCAGAGAGGCATCACAAAATCCATTAGAGACAAGCACACACTTCTCTGAATGCACAGGCATTAAAGATGGCATGTTAAGTTTAGGAAACAAAAGCTTGTTGATTCCAACATTGGCTGCTGAATGCATTTCAGAGTTTCAGTCCCTTGGTATGCCAGTTGGCAGGATCAGGCTACTTCAGTAGATGAAGTAGATAGGAGCTGATATATGACAATTGCTTTAAAGACTTCTGTTTCCCAAATATCATCCAAACTCATGTCAACCTCTTTTCTGACTGTGTCAGGCATTTGGGGGAAGTGAGGGTGAGGTACTGTCACTTCCAAGAAAGATCAAAGATGTTTCTTAACTGAGGTGGCTTCTAAAAGAGTCGAATCTAAAAAATGAAGAGAAGTTTTCAAAAGAATTCAGAATTACATCTTTAATTTAAAGTTGGCATTAACTTATCTCAAGCAAGAAATCTGAAATCCTCAGAGTTTAACATAGGACTAGGGAAATAATAAGCCTCTCAACAAATCTAGTGTGTTGACTAGTTCTTTGGATGCCATTTTGACTTTTGGTGGTGCAAAAGATAATCTGAGGATGGCAATGCTCACTTGTAGAAGGGTGGGCTTACCCTTGGCATTTTTTTTCAGGGAAGTAATGCAACTTGATCAAGGTCACACAAGGAATAAATAGCAGGGGATGGGGGGGCAGGGATTAATACAGATACAATGTCTTCAAAGTCAATATTCTTTCCTCTACACTACTCTGCCTCCCAACCATCTCACCATCATCACCCCCCCCCCAATTCTTTTAGAGATAAGACATAGAACAAAGAGCTCTACATATGATGCTACAGCACAGGGAGGGGGAAAGAGATGGAGTGTGTGTATGGGAGGGAGAGGGAAGGGGATGGGGAGAGGGAGAAGGAGAGAGTCAAGACAGAGAGACAGACAGAGAGTCAGGGTAAGGAAGGACATGAGAGTGAGAGAAGGATACAGACAGACATAGCAGTCTTTGGTATGTCCAAGTGAGTAAGTGACCTGATCAGATCATGATATTTTATTGCTTCCTTAACTGTGATAGCTAATGAATGAGGAGTAAGCTTTGGTCTAGAAGGTGTGATGATCAAGTGCCTATAGAAGAAAATAATGATAATGCGAAGGAAGAGGAGGAGGAGGGGGAAATATTTATGTACTGCTTTAAGATTTACAAAGCACTGTGCATATTTTCTCATTGGATCCCTACCCCAACCCCACAGAATTATTATCCTCATTTTGCAAGTGAGGAAACTGAGACTGCAAGAGTGTAAGCTACTTTTCCAGGACTGGACTGCTCTGATCTTCCTAATCTTATCTAGCATTTTCAATCACCCTGGAACAGTGGATAAGAAGACTCCAATAAGTTTGAAAATAGCCAGGTTTTGTAAGAAACTCATTAGATCACTGCTCCAAACTGTGGTAAAATGCATACTATGTTGCTAAGGGTGGGTTGTTCCTTGTTCGGTGTTGTTAAAGGCTATTTCTGTCAAGATGTATATTTTTCCCCCCAAGTAATCAAGTACACTGAGAATAAAATTACTACCTGTAATAATAGGCACAGTTTCTGTAAGAAAAGGTCAGTTACTATGACACCTAAAGTTAGCTTTTTTTCTCCCATCTGTATGAGGAAGGGGTTGAATTATAACATGTTCAAGTCTAAACCTTATGCTACTATGACTAGTTGACCTCAAAGCTGAGAGAAATTAAGTGACTTGCCCAAGGTCACATTAATGTCTCTTGTAACCATAATTAACAATAATAATAATAAATAATGGTGTAGTGCTTTAATATTTACAATAATCTTCATGTATTTTTTTATCCACACAACTGTATAAAAAGTGCTATTGTTATCCTTGTTTTTGTTTCTTTTTACAGATATACAAATTGAGGCTGAGAGAAGTTAAATAATTTCCTAAGGTTAATGTGACTACTAAGTGTATGATACAGGATTTGAAGTAAGTTCTTCTGGTTTCCAAATGCAGCTTTCTAGCCACAGCACAACCAAGACTTAAGTCTGATTTCTGCTATACAATTGTCTGATCTTGAGAAAATCCCTACCCATTTCTCCCTCAATTTTCTTATTGGAAAAATGATGGAATTGAATTTTAGACAACCTCAAATGTCCTTCCAGCTCCAGCTTCTCCCAGTTTATTAATTAACCTTTGGCAAGTTTCCAAAATTTACCTCTCCAGTCTTAGTTTCCTTACTTGTATGAAGAAGAAAAGAAGGATTTCACTGTTTACTCAGAGGGATGTTATAGAACTTGACCTTGGGGTTTCAACAACATAATGGATTCAAAATGCTTTGTTAAGTCCTTTTTTACTTGAGTCTGATTCTCCATGACCCCATTTTGATTTTTTTGGGAAAATATACTTCAGTGGTTTCTCATTTCCTTCTCCAGTTCATTTTACAGATGATAAAACTGAGGTAAACAGGGTTAGGCGACTTGACCAGGGTTACACAGCTAGGAAGTATCTAAAGCCAGATTTGAACTTATGAAGTTGACTCTTCCTACCTTCATGCCCAGTACTCTATCTACTGAACCACATATCTCTAAATGTGTTACAATTATTAAATATCACTTTACCTCTCTGGACCTCAGTTCCATCATCTATAAAATGAGGCAGTTGGACTAAATGGTCTGAGACCCCTTCCCGAAATCTATAATCTGATGATTCTATGATTTAATATATTTTACAGCTGGTATGGTGCCTCAGTTAACTTACTATAAAATGGGAACTAAAAATGATGGCAGTACAAATTTCATAGCACTGTTTTGAGCTCAAATGGGAGAGTGTATATAAAATATACTTCAAACCTTCCAGAAGTATTTTAATGTGCTTTTTAAGTTTATTTAATTAATTTAGAATATTTTCCCATGGTTACATGATTCATGTTCTTTCCCTCCCTTCCTCCTTTCCCACTCCCATAGCCCACATGCAATTCCATTGGGTTTTACATGTGTCATTGATCAAGACCTATTTCCATATTATCAATATTTGCACTAGGGTAATCATTCAGAGTCTACATCACCAATCATATTCCCAGCAACCCATGTGATCAAGCAGTTGTTTTTCTTCTGTGTTTCCACCCCTACAATTCTTTCTCTGGGTGTGGATAGCATCTTTCTCATAAGTCCCTCAGAATTGTCCTGGATCTTTGCATTGCTGCTAGTAGAGAAATCCATTACATTTGATTGTGCCATAGTGTATCCATCTCTGTGTTCAATGTTCTCCTGGTTCTACTCCTTTCACTCTGCATCAATTCCTGGAGGTCTTTCCAGTTCACAAGAATTCCTCCAGTTCATTATTCCTTTCAGCACAATAGTATTCCATCATCAACATATACCACAATTTGTTCAGCCATTCCCCAATTGAAGGGCATCCCCTCATTTTCCATTTTTTTTTGCCAACACAAAGAGCTCAGCTATAAATATTTTTGTACATTTCTTTTCCCTTTTTATCTCTTTGGGGTACAAACTCAGCAGTGTTATGGCTGGGTCAAAGGGCAGAGAGTCTTTTAAAGTCCTTTGCACATAGTTTCAAATTGCCTTCCAGAATGGTTGGAACAATTCACAACTCCACTGGCAATGCATTAGTATCCCAATTTTGTCAAATGTGTTTTTTAAAATCCAGATTCAAATAGGTACAACACTTAAAATAACCTCCCTCATCCTCCAACACAAGAACACTGACAGTCATTCTGTGTGTTTTCCATTTGGGGTGAGTCTAATGTCAAATTGCAATTATCAGAGGATATACTGTGAGAATCTGCTGCCCTGGGAAGAACTTTGGATGGGATCATACAATTTTAAAATCAACTATTGCAAGAGGACATTTTACCTATCTGCATGACAAGAGAGCTCTGATCACATTTTAATTGCTTGAGCCCTTTGACAGATTGGATGTGATTAACTTATTGACCAGCCTTGGTGAAGTATTGGCACATGTGCAGAACTGGATCTCAGTGAGCTGCTCTGTTCCTCCTCTTCCCAGCACCAGAGGACATTTTTACGTGCCTCACCCCTCTGTCCAGCTGCCCAACATGAGCATTTCCTCTCTCTGCTCTTTGGGGTAATGTGGGGGGCTCACAGGCAGCCTAAAATTGCAGTCTGGGCCCATGAACTTGAAAATCTTCACCAATGTTGTTACAGATCCATAACTGAGGTAGGGTGACTTGGAATTTATGACAGAATGTAGAAGGCTCTGATAGACTTTGAGCAGCTAGACACAACAGAGCTGAGCATCCAGTTCAAAGCATGATTGATTGCAATGGAAAGCTAACAAACTTCCCAGGGAAGCAGTTATGACCCATTGGACAAAGCCATCAATCTGATCTTTCCAGTCCACCCACCCTTGAAAGTGTGGCATCATGAAATGTTTAATACCATCTGCCCCACGTGCCAAAATTCTTAGTGTTGGTTCCACTCATTTAGATTTTTCAAAACTTTATCTTCATCATCCTCCTCAAGTCCTCAAGTATTTCTATCAATCAATGACTCTATGTTCCTATAATCTTCAATGAACTAAATAACATAAAAATAAAAAAAAAATATGTTTTTTTTCATTTCTCTAGAAGGCTTTATCCTCAGAAACCTAATGAAAGAGAAGCACAAGAGAAATTGCTTTACCTGTGTGGTCAGCACCTTCGCTGCTGCCTTCCAGGGACCCCATGGAGCAGTTCGGTGGAGTAACTGGAGGGCTGTCAGGAAAGCTTTTACACACTGGGAATGAGTTCACTTCCACATCATTATGGCTATGATTCAAACGGTGAAAATCCAGGGAAGACACAATTGACGTCCTTTGTTTAGGCTAAAACAAACAAATGTATACAGTGTTTAGGAAGTTATATTTGTTTTTGCCCTGAACCCATCCCCCCATCACTTGCATTTTTCTCTCCATTTTCTAAAAACCCTGACCTTCCATCTTAGAATCAATACTATATATAGGTTCTAAGGTAGAAGAGAAGTAAGGGCTAGGCAGTGGGGGTTAAGTGATTTGCCCAGACAGCTAGGAAGTGTCTGAGGTCAAATTTGAACCCCGGACCTCCTATCTTTAGACCTAGCTCCCAATCCACTGAGCCACCAACTTGCTCCCTCTATCCATTTAAAAAATGATTAGTTAATTTTTATGACTAAAACATGTAAAGATGATATTTTTCTTCCTTTTCTGATCTGGATCTGGGATTGCTTTGGAATGGACAACCCCATGAGCCAAAAACCTATTCCACCAAGGAGGATCAGCAGCTCACATAGCTGATAATTCTCAGACTGAGAGAGTTGCTTGGAACACTGAGAAGGTAAGTCATGGGCACAGGGTAATACAGCCAGTACATGACAGAGACCCGGCTTGTACCCAACTTTTCCTGACTCTAAGGCTGGCCCCCTATCCTCTCTAGCATGCTGCCTCTTTAAAATGGTCTTGAGAAAAAGCACATATTAAACTAGTTCAAAGTTCTGCTTTCCCAGCGAAGACAAGGATAGCACATTAGCAATTAGATTTTCAAGAGTTGTTGTTCAGTTGTTTTCAGTCATACCCAACTCTTCAGGCCCTCGAGTTGCTTGCCATTTCCTTCTCTGGTTCATTTTATAGATGAAGAAATAGGAAAACAGGGTAAAGTGACCAGCTTGGGATCATATAGCTAGTAATTGAGGCTGGATTTGAACTGAGTTGCTTTTTTTTGAACTGAGAAAACTCATTTCTCTGAGTTGCAATACTCCTTGATAAATGAGCTATCAGGAGATAGCTCTGATGCAGGAGAAAGGGTACTGACTCTGAAGTCAAAGGACATGGGTTCAGATCCTTCCTCTAATGCTTATTATCTCTTGGATCCTGGGTAAATTATATGACTTCTCAGGCTCTCAGCTTCTTCTTCTATAAAATGAGAGGAATGGACTAGCTGGTACCTGAGGTGCCTCTCAACCTCGGATCTCTGATCTTATTATCCTCACATCCCTCAAGACTGGAACATAAAACATTGTTATCGTCTGTCTGCTCATTCAGTGTTTTGGAACTTTGCCAGCAAAAATCAGGTAATGGGTATACGATACAAGGAACCCAAATGAAATTTGCCAGAGGATATTTATTTATTTATTTATTACAGATTTCCATTAATTTCAAAAAGCCATGAAAAGTCAATGGATGAATATGACTTAAAGACATAAAGAACCTCTGAGCTCTAATCCATTCCATTTGCCAATAATGGATTTGTTCCCATGTAATCATAATTAAATTGTTCTGAATTGCAGAGCTCTTGCCATCTTCCATCAGTCGACATTTCTTTCAATACTTTTCAAACTGTGGCTGGATGATCACTAATTGTGGAAAAGATCTATGTATCAGGAAAGGCCTGGACTAAATGACCTCTAAGTTTCCTTCCAATTCTAGACTTCGAGGATGCTAATAAGCCTTCAAAGCGCCATGCATTCCTTAAAGATTAGCCTAAACTTTTTTTGTCCTGATGTTTACACTGCTGAAATATTAATTTTTCACTATCAGGCTAAAATCCCTCCAGCATAAGTCGATTTAGCTCTCATTTTCAAGCCCTCCCCATGTACCCGATGCATTTCCTTAGTTTCAAGTCCATCCTCCATGCCTAAATGTGGATACAAGGCAGGGGAATGAGACATTTCATTACAATCACATAAAGAGGAATTAAAAGGAGTGAAACTTCAGTGACTTTTTTTCTTCTGATTTATAGTGAGTGCATCTGTGGAACTTTCTGGTGTATTGCTGTCCTCTGTGTTTGCCAATTCAACTGCAGACCCGTGCTTCTTTCAGAGGACACTTACTGAGAGAAGCAATGCAGTGTGAAAAAAAAAATGCCTCGCTAGAGAGCAGGCAGAAAGAAATTAAGCCTGAAGATTTATAAAATTGTATATACCCTCTGACCCAGCAATACCTCTAGTAGGTCTATTTCCCCTATTTCTCAAGATGACCAGCGAAAAAGGAAAAGAACCTTTGGTCTGAAAATATTTATAGCAGCTGTTTTTGTGGTAGCAAAGAACTGGAAATCAAAGGGATTCACATAAATTGGGGCATGGCTAAATAAATTGAGGTATATGATTCTGATGAAATACTACTGTGCCATAAGAAATGATGAGCTGGGAAATTAAAAACAAAAGGATGTGGAAAGGCCTGCATGAAATTCTGGAGAGCAAAAGGAGCTGAAACAAGAGAATTAATATATAGCAATACTGTTTAAAAAATAACTGTGCATGTCCACTTCCAGAGAAAGAACTGATAAATTGAAGTATGCAAGGTTTTACATATATGCAAATTATATGTATAGGTAATATATACACACATTTGTGTATGTATGTGTACGTATATATAAAATATGTGTGTGTATACACTAATAGGCTAATCTTCACTATCTATCCATCCATTCATCCATCCATCCATCCATCCATCTATCCATCTCTCTCTCTGTCTACCCATCCATCCATTGATTCACCCATCCATCCATCCATCTATCAAATAATGCCTTCTCTAATCTGGGGTAGAGAGGGAGATAGCTTGGAGCTTTAATGTGATTTAAAAAAAAAAAGCTGAGGATTGTGTGGTAGGGAATCTGACGGGCTCTCTTTCTGACTACCTATGTGATCTTGGATATGTTATTTCATATTACTCAATTCCCTTCTCTGTAAAATGATTTTTTAGATTCTGCTCAAGATCCTATGTTCCTAGACCTTAGTATAAATGTAATTAAATTTTCAGTCTTATTCTCCAAATGGTATTTGACCTTAATATACAGTCCACCATTTTGAAGGGGATACAGTTCTGTGCTTCATTAGAGTAGGGAATTTCTGCTTGCAAATTTCTTCTATTGATGTAGCTCATCTACACATTAAAAATAATAACAATAAGAGTATATTAAACACTCATATTTATTTCACTTTAGGATTTACAAAGCCCTTACACATAAAATGTTGATCTTCAGAAAAATTCTGTAATATAGGTGTTGTAATCATCAGATGAGGAAACTGAAGTAAAGAGTGTTAAATGACTTGACCACAGTCATACTGCTACTAAATATCTGATGTGGAATTCAACCAAAGGTCTTCCTGATTCCAAGATGCCACAGCATCATGTTGCTTTTCCATACCTTCAATATATCTTTGAATATAAACATAGATAAATGAAAAGAGAAAAGACGACATTTTTCTACTGATTCTTCATGAAGAACTCAAGACTAGTACTGATACAGAGAATCCCTTCAACACCATAATGCCTTTCTGAAGGAGAAGCAATTTTTTATTGCATTGGAAGAAACTGAGCTAAAGGAAAGGTCATTCTTGGTGATCACTTGCCATCTCAGTGGTTGAACTGCAACTAGTCTTTGCGCCATTCAATGTTCCTTTTACGAATTTGTGCAATGTTGTTAACTAGCACTAGTAGTGATATGGACCCTGAGACATACACAGGCTTCATACACACTCTCAGCTTTCCATTTCCCTTTGTGCATCGGAACTGAGCCAAACTTTAAATGCTATCATTTTCCCCTCATGAATTTCATATAAGTCAATTTTATTTATCCCCAAGATATATGTAGCACTAAATGCTTTAGAAAACCAGGTCTTTAGATCTCCATTGCCAGAGAAGAATGGCATAGAATGCAGATCTGGGTTCAAATCCCAGCTCTGATGCATACCACCTGTGGAATATTGAATAATTAACTTAACCTTTCAGTGGTCCAATAAACTCACTAAAACTGTACTATTGAGCAGTTGCTGATTTTTGAAGGGGTTAATTTACTTACTGTTTTCTCTATATGGGAATGAAATCATAGTGGCCAACTCTCTACCCACAAACTTGAATTCATTCCTCTGTGAACATTTTGTTTTTCTATAAGAGAATGTGAGATTCTTTATTTGGTATCCTCAGTCCCTATTATAGCACCTGTCAGAGAGTATGCGTATAATAACTTACTGTTGTTGATTGTTTGACAAAGTAACAATGAGCTAGTCCTGGACTGCCCTAAACCTTAGTTTCCCTATTTGTAAAATAGGGATAATTATAATTCATAATGAATTTATAATAATTCATTTCCATTTTCATAGAGTGGCTATGAGGAAATTGCCTTGTAAGCCTTAAAGGGCTATAAAGATGAATGAGAGTGTATAATGATATATTATATATAATAATAATATCCAGTTCCCAAATATTCATTACTTTCTTGTGCATATTCAGAGTTTAACAAGAATAGAAATTATGTAACATTCATAACATTCACCTTAAGCTTTGCAAAGTATTACACATTCAGTCCTTACAACAATCCTGAGAGGTAAAGGGTATTATCGTCCCTATTTTAAAGATGAGGAAACTGAGGCAAACAGTGGTTAAGTGACTTGCCCATGGTCAACCAGTTAGGAAGTATTTGAGTTGAGATTTGAATTCAGATGTTCATGCCTCCAAATCTAACTCATTGAGCCATTTATATTCCTTAGCAAAAGCATAAACTACATGTACAAAAACTACCCATTTACCACCACCACCCCAGATGGTGACTGAATCTAGATTAGTCTAGGTTTGATAAAAGGAATTGAAGATTTATGGCTTATATTATGCAGCATTGCAAGGCTTGTATATATAGCTTTACATTTTCTGAATTTATTGGAGTCACTCAGCAACCCTGTGAGGCAAGTATCATATGTAGCTAGATGGCACGGTGGAGGGATTCTGGGACTAGGAAGAAGATTTAAGTTCAAATTCTACCCCAGACACTTGGTTGTATGACCTTGGACAAGTCACAACCTTTCTTATACTCAGTTTCTTAATCTGTCAAAAAGGAAATTCAACTTAGTGACCCCTATGGTCCCTTCTAGCTCTCAGGTTCTGATCCTATGATCCCCATTTCTAGATGAGGAAAGTATATGTCAGAGAACACCATTAACTTCATTGACTTAACAAATATTAATAATGGGAAATAGCTAGTAAGTTTCAGAATTAGGATTTGAACCCAGGTGTGACTTCAAGGCAAGTCCTCTTTAAATTGTTATCTGGGTCTCCATAATAGGTCCTTCTCTCCCATTAGAGGCATATAGGAATCCCACTCCAGTGAACTCTTACATAAAGTAGCCAAGAAGGAGGGATGTCAGTCAAATGAGAACATAGCTCAGTAGATTCAATATTGGTTGGCCAATTGGATCCAAAGAACATTGATTGAGTAAAGGACTGATACCATCCTAGAAGGAAGCCTACAATGGGAGGGCACATGAGTGCCTGTGGCCTTGTTTTATCAACAATTTGGAAGAAGATATAGATGGCAAACATCAAATTTCTAAATGGTGGAACACTGGATATGGGAACTAACAAACAGGATGAGTTAGAAGGGTATATAGCTAAGATTAAGAGGTGGAGGAAACCTCAGAGGTGATCTCTCCCAACACTTTATTTTATTAAAAAGGGAATCAAGGTCCAAAAAAGTTCAGTGACTTGGCTAAGAGCACACAGTAAAATTCAGAGGGAGGATTTGAACCCACATTCCATGACTTGAAGGCCAGTGGTCTTTCCACTGTACTATACAGCTTCCTAGCTAATACTCTTGAGGTCTGAAAAGAACCTGACAGACTTGAGTAGCTCGCCGAATGCAATATGATGAAACTGAATAGGTCCTAATCTAGATTTAAAAAATTAACAGAACAAACTTAGGTTATGGGAGACATGATGCCAAGACAAAACTTAGACCTAGCGGCTGTAGAGAAAGGTCAACCTGAGTCTGTAGATTTAATAGCAAACCCCAAAACTAATATTATGAAAACTTCATTAATTAGGCTTTAATGATTTCCTATGTAAAATCAGAATATTAGAATGGGTGGCTCCTGAGATCCCTTCAAGCTCTAAATTTCCAAGTCTATAATCCTATGTTGTGAAAACAGAAGATATCAATAAAAATTATACATCTGTATCAACATTTATATCACACACACACACACACACACACACACACACACACAATTTCCTTGCAATTATAGCTGTCCAAAGAATACACAACAGCTAGATGACACAGAGGATAGAATGCCAGGCCTGAAGTCAGAAAGATTTCTCTTCCTGAGCTCAAATCTGGCCTCAGACACTGATTAGCTGCACTACCCTGGGCAAGTCACCTAACCCTGGTTGCTTCAATTTCCTTATTTGTAAAATGAGTTGGAGAAGGAAATGGCAAATGACATTGGTATCTTTGTTAGAAAAACCCCAAATGGAGTCACAAAAAATCAGGTATAACTAAAATGACTGAACAACAACAAAAAAGTTGAATGTGCTACCTGAGTGGTAATGAGTTTCCTGTCACTAGTGATTTTCCAGCAAATGCTGGGTGATGATTTCTTGAGTATCATAAAGAAAGGGTTCTGCTAAGGAATGAATTAAACTTAATAATCTGCTGAGTCTTTCTAATTATGATTATGATGTTATATGAGTCTGTTATCCCAGAATGCTGATTCACAATATTTGGTAGTCATTAGCAAAAAACTAAGAATAATGATGAGAACTTGCCTCATTTTGTACATGAGGAAAGGCACATTTATAAAATGGTGAGAAATAACAATGATGGTAAAAAGGTAGAGAGGGGTATGTCAGAGGAAAGGGGAAAAGAAGAAATTGAATTATTAGAAAAGTGGTCAATTTTCAATTGAATTTTAAAATATTTCTATTTCCTTGCCCTCAAAGGTAATTTCACAAGGGTTTAGAAAGAATTTTGCCAGCAGAAAGAAGTGTATGTGTTTACAGAAATTCACTAAAATTCCCAATATATTTGGCTACTTTTCAAAGTTAATATAAGCACAGCCATATGTTCACCAAAATTCTCCAAAGCTAACCTTCCACTTGTGCCCTACATCCCATCTCTCCCCAACTCCTATTGGCTCCTGTTCTTATCTCCTCTTCAAGTATCTTTGGTCTTTTACTTGCCACTAGTTCCTCCTCTCTGCTTTCAAACAGGTACAGTTCCCTCTACTTCAGGTGGGGGGGGGGAGGAGAGAGAGAGAGAGGTAATAATCATCAAAGCCCTTAAATTTAGTCAACTGCTTCCTCTAGCTACCATACAGTATTTTTCCATTTCACTGAAATCTTGCCAAATGAGTGTTTGGTATGTACTGCTTCTGTTTCTTTGCCACCCAATCCTCCCCTATTCTGCTTTCCCTGCTTCTCTACTGAAGCTATTTTATTTATTACCCCGCTTGTGGAAAGAGGCTGTTGATTGTTTAGTTCAGCCTTTATTCTCTTGGGATCCTAGGAGCATTTGATGCTGTTGCATAGTCATGAAATTTAGAAGGATAAGGGACCTGAGTAACCACCTACTCCAAATGGCACCTGAAAGAAATCCCTGCCTTTTGAAACATCCCCAAGATATGGATGCCCAACCACTGTTGTAGATCTGCAGTAAGAGAGACAATTGCCAATGGAGGAGAGCTCCTTCTCTTTGGCAGCCCCAATGAGCAAGAAGATTTTCTTTAGATCAAACCTAATGTGACTTTTTGTCTGTTGTTTTTTCCCCCTGATATTACCTTCTCGTACCAAAGACAGCAAGCCTCATCCTACTTGTACATTAAAGTCCTTCTGTTGTTTGAAGTCAACAGTCATTTCCCTCCAGCTATAAATTGCCCTAATTTCTTTCTCTCCTCTTGACATTGCCACCACTCTAATGCAGGTCGTCATCACTTCACACCTAAAGTAATGATCTGCTGTTGGGTCTACCTGCCTCATGTCTCTCTCTACTCTACAGTCTAACCTCTATTTAGCCACTAAAGTGATTTTCCTGATTATGCCACAAGGATATACTCCATTCTCAATTAACTCCAATGACTCCCTATTACTTACAGGATCAAATACAAAATGATTCTGGGCATTCAAAGTCATTCAAAATCAAGTTACTTCCTCCCTTTTCCAGTCCCTTTACTCCTTGGCACTTATTCTTCTATACTGGAATCGTGGTTTTCCAGAAAGAAAAAAAAAAGACACTCCATTTCTTGGCTCTAAGTATTCTGTCTGTCCTCTGTAAGAAAAAAATTCTTTAATTTCTTTTATTTAATGGGAGACCTGGAGGTCCTCTTACCATTGAGATGTGTAGGGATTTACCAACCCACAGTGACAGGAAGGAAGAACCGGGGAGCCCCCTGCTGAACCAGCATCAGTTGCAAGCTATCAGTTGCTGACAGTTAGGGCTAGCAGTTGTGGGGAAGTTGGTTGCTGGTAGTGTGAGTTGGTGTTTAGTTGTTGGAATATAAAGGCAGCCTGAGCTTACCTAGAGGACTTTTGGCTTTAGCCTTTAAAGGGCTTTTTTCCTCTGGGATCTCTAGAGAGCAGGGGGTCTGTCTCATAGGTAAGGATCTACTGTGAGTTGGCTACTGACAGTTTGGTCTGCAATCGAAAACTGATTGAAGGAATGAGTGAGTGGTAGCTGTCTATTATTTTAGAGAGTTAGGTAGTTAGGGAATCATTTATAGGTAGTGTAGGTTAGATTGGCCTAGTGTTTACCAGGCAAGAAGAAGCTGTCCTCAGAAGACGACAGTTAGAGGTAGTATTAGGAATTTTAGGTATATTTATAGGGTATAAGATTAGTAATCTCTCTGTACTCTTTTCTATCTTTCCCTCATTTCCTACATTCTTTTACTATCTCTATTGTAATTAAACTAAATTGTTAATTGCTAAAAGTTGCTATAAGTTTTCTTTTCTCTGGCTTAAAGGGATAATATTAATTTATGACTCTACTATATTCTTATTAAAACTTAAATTATTAAAAGCTGCTCTCTTATTTTGTCAAAACCCCTATTTTAACCCTTTACACCTCCATGCTTGGAACACTTTCCCTCCTTATTTCTTCATAATAACTTCCCAAGCGGACTTCCGGTTAAGATGGCGGCTTAGAGAAAGCTGAAGTTCAGATCTCCGGAAAACCCTTCCCGACCGATCTCAAACTAGAAGCTCCTAAGGCGCCGAAATTCAAAACGATCAACAGCACAGACCCTGGGAACCCTCCTCCTGGACCTGGACCCGGTTCAAAAGGTACGGCTCCCCTTAAAAGCCAGAACCCGAGATCCCTCGGACCTCAGGGGTAGGAGCGCAGAGTCCAAGGCTCCCGGAAGCGGCAGCCGCGCCGGGCTCAGAGAGCAGGGTCTGAGGAACAACAACCCTCAGGGTCTTCTACCCAAGTCCCAGTCCGGGTGAAAGTTACTACCTGGGGCCTCCGCTGCAGAGAGCTGATCAAAACAACAGCAACCCTCAGGGCGGGCAAGACAGCCTCACGGGCTGGATCCTGCTATCCAAGTCTCAGTGAAAGTCTGTGCTCTCGGAGCTTGGGGAAGCGGCAGCCCATCCCCCCGCAGGCCGACGAAACAGCCTCACGGCCAGCGATTCTGAAGGCAACTTCCGGAAATCGAGCCAGGGGGAGAGTGTGGCCTCGTGGTCCGACCCTTCCATTCCAGTTCCAGTGAGGCATATTCAGTTTAACCCAGGGAAAGCTCATAGAACTATCTGCCCAGGACTAAAGCCCCTGAACACCAGAAAGAGACAAGAAAAACTAATCCTCCACATTCAGAAATGGCAAACTCCACAGAACCACAGAAGCCCCAAAATACCAAGAAAAATAAGAAGAAAGGGGCGACTTTGGACACATTCTATGGAGCCAAAATACAAAATACAGAGCAGACAGAAGATAATATAAAAGAAAATGCTCCAAAACCTTCCAAAGGAAATGGAAACTCTCCACAAACCTATGAAGAATTTGAATCAGAAATGACCAAAAAGATGGAAGCCTTCTGGGAGGAAAAGTTGGAAATAATGCAAAAGAAATTCACGCATCTACAAAACCAGTTTGACCAAACTGTAAAAGAAAACCAGGCTTTAAAGGCCAGAATCAGGCAGCTGGAAGACAATGATCGTGTAAAAGAGCAAGAATCAATAAAGCAAAGCCAAAATACCAAGAAATTAGAAGAGAACATAAAATATCTCACCGACAAGGTGATAGATCTGGAAAATAGGGGGAGAAGGGATAATTTAAGAATAATTGGACTCCCAGAAAAGCCAGAAATAAACACCAAACTGGACATGGTGATACAAGATATAATCAAAGAAAATTGCCCAGAGATTCTAGAACAAGGGGGCAATACATCCACTGACAGAGCTCACAGAACACCTTCTACACTAAACCCCCAAAAGACAACTCCCAGGAATGTAATTGCCAAATTCCAAAGCTATCAAACAAAAGAAAAAATCCTACAGGAAGCCAGAAAAAGACAATTTAGATATAAAGGAATGCCAATCAGGGTCACCCAAGACCTTGCAAGTTCTACTCTGAATGATCGTAAGGCATGGAACATGATCTTCAGAAAGGCCAGAGAGCTGGGTCTCCAACCAAGAATCAGCTATCCAGCAAAACTGACTATATACTTCCAAGGGAAAGTATGGGCATTCAACAAAATAGAAGACTTCCAACTTTTTGCAAAGAAAAGACCAGAGCTCTGTGGAAAGTTTGATACCGAAAATCAAAGAGCAAGGAATACCTGAAAAGGTAAATATTAAGGAAAGGGGAAAAATGTTATCTTCTTTTACTCAAATTCTCTTCTATAAGGACTACATTTATATCAACCTATGTATACTAATATGTGGGGAAAATGTAATGTATAAATAGGGGGTAAAGAAAGACCAAATAGAATAATGGTTCTCACACAAAGATTCACAGGGGAAGGGGAGGGGAAGAAAACTCCTATAAGAAGGAGAGGAAGAGAGGGGGGGGGGTTTACTTAAACCTCAATCTCAGGGAAATCAACTCTGAGAGGGAAAAACATCCAGATCCATTGGGATCTTGAATTCTATCTTACCCAACAAGGGTAAGGAGAAGGGAAAGCCAAGGGGGGGAGGGGGAGAGGGAGAACAAAAAGGGAGGGAAAGAGAGGGGGAGGGGGAGGGAACAAAAAGGGAGGGACTAAAAAGGGAAACATCAAGGGAGGGGACAAGGGGGACTGATTCAAAGTAAATCACTGGACTAAAAGGTAGAGCCGAAGAAGAAAAGGTTAGAATTAGGGAAGGCAATCAAAATGCCAGGGAGTCCACAAATGACAATCATAACTTTGAACGTGAATGGGATGAACTCACCCATAAAACGTAGACGAATAGCAGAATGGATTAGAATCCAAAACCCTACCATATGTTGTCTTCAAGAAACACACATGAGGCGGGTTGACACCCACAAGGTCAGAATTAAAGGATGGAGTAAGACCTTCTGGGCCTCAACTGATAGAAAGAAGGCAGGAGTGGTAACCATGATATCTGATAAAGCCAATGCAAAAATAGACCTGATCAAAAGGGATAGGGAAGGTAATTATATTTTGTTAAAAGGGACTCTAGACAATGAGGAAATATCATTAATCAACATGTATGCACCAAATAATATAGCACCCAAATTTCTAATGGAGAAACTAGGAGAATTGAAGGAAGAAATAGACAATAAAACCATACTAGTGGGAGACTTAAACCAACCATTATCAAATTTAGATAAATCAAATCAAAAAATAAATAAGAAAGAGGTAAAAGAAGTGAATGAAATCTTAGAAAAATTAGAATTAATAGACATATGGAGAAAAATAAATAGGGATAAAAAGGAATACACCTTCTTCTCAGCACCACATGGCACATTCACAAAAATTGACCATACATTAGGTCACAGAAACATAGCACACAAATGCAAAAAAGCAGAAATAATGAATGCAGCCTTCTCAGATCACAAGGCAATAAAAATAATGATTAGTAATGGTACATGGAAAACCAAATCTAAAACCAATTGGAAATTAAACAATATGATACTCCAAAACCGTTTAGCTAAAGAAGAAATCATAGAAACAATTAATAATTTCATCAAGGAAAATGACAATGGCGAAACATCCTTTCAAACCTTTTGGGATGCAGCCAAAGCGGTAATCAGAGGCAAATTCATATCCCTGAAAGCTCATATTAACAAACAAGGGAGAGCAGAGATCAATCAATTGGAAATGCAATTGAAAAAACTCGAAAGCGATCAAATTAAAAACCCCCAGCAGAAAACCAAATTAGAAATCCTAAAAATTAAGGGAGAAATTAATAAAATCGAAAGTGATAGAACTATTGATTTAATAAATAAGACAAGAAGCTGGTACTTTGAAAAAACAAACAAAATAGACAAAGTACTGGTCAATCTAATTAAAAAAAGGAAGGAAGAAAAGCAAATTCACAGCATTAAAGATGAAAAGGGGGACAGCACCTCCAATGAGGAGGAAATTAAGGCAATCATTAGAAATTACTTTGCCCAATTATATGGCAATAAATACACCAATTTAGGAGAAATGGATGAATATATACAAAAATACAAACTGCCTAGACTAACAGAAGAGGAAATAGAATTCTTAAATAATCCCATATCAGAAATTGAAATCCATCAAGCCATCAAAGAACTTCCTAAGAAAAAATCCCCAGGGCCTGATGGATTCACCTGTGAATTCTATCAAACATTCAGAGAACAGTTGACCCCAATACTATACAAACTATTTGACATAATAAGCAAAGAGGGAGTTCTACCAAACTCCTTTTACGACACAAACATGGTACTGATTCCAAAACCAGGCAGGTCAAAAACAGAGAAAGAAAACTATAGACCAATCTCCCTAATGAATATAGATGCAAAAATTTTAAATAGGATACTAGCAAAAAGACTCCAGCAAGTGATCAGAAGGATCATTCACCATGATCAAGTAGGATTCATACCAGGGATGCAGGGCTGGTTCAACATTAGGAAAACCATCCACATAATTGACCACATCAACAAGCAAACTAGCAAGAACCACATGATTATCTCAATAGATGCAGAAAAAGCCTTTGATAAAATACAACACCCATTCCTATTAAAAACACTAGAAAGCATAGGAATAGAAGGGTCATTCCTAAAAATAATAAACAGTATATATCTAAAACCAACAGCTAATATCATCTGCAATGGGGATAAACTAGATGCATTCCCAATAAGATCAGGAGTGAAACAAGGATGCCCATTATCACCTCTACTGTTTGACATTGTACTAGAAACACTAGCAGTAGCAATTAGAGAAGATAAAGAAATTGAAGGTATCAGAATAGGCAAGGAGGAGACCAAGTTATCACTCTTTGCGGATGACATGATGGTCTACTTAAAGAATCCTAGAGATTCAACCAAAAAGCTAATTGAAATAATCAACAACTTTAGCAAAGTTGCAGGATACAAAATAAACCCACATAAATCATCAGCTTTTCTATATATCTCCAACACAGCTCAGCAGCAAGAACTAGAAAGAGAAATCCCATTCAAAATCACCTTAGACAAAATAAAATACCTAGGAATCTATCTCCCAAGACAAACACAGGAACTATATGAACACAACTACAAAACACTCGCCACACAACTAAAACTAGACTTGAACAATTGGAAAAACATTAACTGCTCATGGATAGGACGAGCCAATATAATAAAAATGACCATCCTACCCAAACTTATTTATCTATTTAGTGCCATACCCATTGAACTACCAAAATACTTCTTCACTGATTTAGAAAAAACCATAACAAAGTTCATTTGGAAGAACAAAAGATCAAGGATATCCAGGGAATTAATGAAAAAAAACACATATGATGGGGGCCTTGCAGTCCCTGACCTAAAACTATATTACAAAGCAGCAGTCATCAAAACAATTTGGTACTGGCTAAGAAACAGAAAGGAAGATCAGTGGAATAGACTGGGGGAAAACGACCTCAGCAAGACAGTATACGATAAACCCAAAGATCCCAGCTTTTGGGACAAAAATCCACTATTCGATAAAAACTGCTGGGAAAATTGGAAGACAGTGTGGGAGAGACTAGGAATAGATCAACACCTCACACCCTACACCAAGATAAATTCAAAATGGGTGAGTGACTTAAACATAAAGAAGGAAACCATAAGTAAATTGGGTAAACACAGAATAGCATACATGTCAGACCTTTGGGAGGGGAAAGGCTTTAAAACCAAGCAAGATATAGAAAGAATCACAAAATGTAAAATAAATAATTTTGACTACATCAAACTAAAAAGCTTTTGTACAAACAAAACCAATATAACTAAAATCAGAAGGGAAACAACAAATTGGGAAAAAATCTTCATAGAAACCTCTGACAAAGGTTTAATTACTCATATTTATAATGAGCTAAATCAATTGTACACAAAATCAAGCCATTCTCCAATTGATAAATGGGCAAGGGAAATGGATAGGCAGTTCTCAGATAAAGAAATCAAAACTATTAACAAGCACATGAAGAAGTGTTCTACATCTCTTATAATCAGAGAGATGCAAATCAAAACAACTCTGAGGTATCACCTCACACCTAGCAGATTGGCTAACATAACAGCAAAGGAAAGTAATGAATGCTGGAGGGGATGTGGCAAAGTAGGGACATTAATTCATTGCTGGTGGAGTTGTGAACTGATCCAACCATTTTGGAGGGCAATTTGGAACTATGCCCAAAGGGCGACAAAAGAATATCTACCCTCTGACCCAGCCATAGCACTGCTGGGTCTGTACCCCAAAGAGATAATGGACACAAAGACTTGTACAAAAATATTCATAGCTGCGCTCTTTGTGGTGGCCCAAAACTGGAAAACGAGGGGATGCCCTTCAATTGGGGAATGGCTGAACAAACTGTGGTATATGTTGGTGATGGAATACTATTGTGCTCAAAGGAATAATAAAGTGGAGAAGTTCCATGGAGACTGGAACAACCTCCAGGAAGTGATGCAGAGCGAGAGGAGCAGAACCAGGAGAACATTGTACACAGAGACTAATACACTGTGGTATAATCGAACGTAATGGACTTCTCCATTAGGGGCGGTGTAATGTCCCTGAACAACTTTCAGGGATCCAGGAGAAAAAAAACACCATTCATAAGCAAAGGATAAACTATGGGAGTGGAAACACCGAGAAAAAGCAACTGCCTGAATACAGAGGTTGAGGGGACATGACAGAGGATAGACTTTAAATGAACACTCTAATGCAAATACTATCAACAAAGCAATGGGTTCAAATCAAGAAAACATCTAATGCCCAGTGGACTTACGCATCGGCTATGGGGGGTGGGGGGGAGGAAAAGAAAATGATCTATGTCTTTAACGAATAATGCTTGGAAATGATCAAATAAAATATATTTAAAAAAAAAAAAAAAACTTCCCAAGCTTTCTTTTTGACCCAACTAAAACCATATCTTTTATTGGAAGCTTTCTCTGATATCTCTTAATTCTAGTGTCTTCCATCTGTTAATTATTTCCTAATTATCACACACACACATACACATGTATGCGCACACACACACATATATAGTTTGCTTTGTGTGTGTGTGTGTGTATGCATTTTTTCTCTCCCACTAAATCATAAGCTCCCTGAGGGTAAGGATTGTCTTTTGCCTCTATTTACATATTAGGTGCGTAGCATAGTGCTTGGCATGTAAGAGATGCCTAATAAATGTTTGCTTATTAACTGACCGATTGATCCAACCAATCCTCATATATCATGGTTTCAAGGCTATTTATCATTCCATTGTTTGTTCTTTTCACTCTCCAATTTTTCAAGGTCTCTCCTAAAATGTGGGACACAGAACAAAACACAATTTCTTAGAAATGCTCTGATCAGCTCAGTGCAATTGAAGCTATCATTTCCTCCTTCCTAAAAGTGACGATATCCTTGACACAACCTAAGACTACTGAATTAGGTTGTTGGGTTTGTTTGTTTGCAATATTACACTGCTGACTCAAACTGATCTTTCCGTCCACTATAACCCCCTCATTGTAATCAGATAAATTTTGATCTAGTCATGCATCCCTCATCTTACAGTTTAGGATTGGTTTTCTGACCCCACCCCAGATTCCATGATGCCATGTTATTCTGGTTCGCTTCCAACTCTCTAACTCATTCTTTGGCCACCACTTTAAAATGAGATGTTTTTGACTTCAAAGACAGCCCTCTATTCATTATACCTTTATGCCTCCAAGATGGGGCTCCCTATGGGCGTCATATTGACTTAGAAAACCACATATTAACATTAACCATGTTCTACTGTAGTTTTATTTATTTTGTTATGCCTTCCCTAATTATAGTTTAATGAGGTTTCGAGTGAGCTCAAGAGTAATTGCAGTCCACACAAGACTCTGAAATGGCTTTTAACCTGGGCTCCACAGGAAGCTCATGGGTAGATTTCAGAGGGTGCATGAACTTGAATGATAAAATAACAACAATAAATTCTTATTTTCATTAAGCTCTAACTAAAATGTAGCATTTCCTTCAACAATTTCAAATACTATTCTGAGAAGGGGTTATATATGATCTACCTGAGTGCGAAAGAGGTTCATTACACAAAAAATTCCTAGGAAGCCCTATCCTGGAACATAATGCCTGCCACTGCCAGATAAATCTTCCAATAACACATCATTGCACTTCTCACTTCTACTATCTTCAAAGACTCCCTGCTGCCTACAGGATAAAAATCTACACTTCTTATATGCCAATTTAGACTTGCCATAATGTAACTGAAGCATATGGAAACCATCATATCATACTACATCTGGAGTATTATGTTCAGTTCTGCGCACCACATGTTAGAATCTATGATGACAAGCCAACAATTTCAAAGGTGAGCACTCCATATGGAGGAGGACCTGGAGTCGACATCCTCTTAACATCAGGGTTACTTAGCCTAGATAAGAGTATGCATAAGGTTGATGTGATGACCCCCTCAAGTACTTGAGAATCTATAAGGAAAGACGGGGTTAGATTTTGTTTCCCCAGACTGATTCCAAAAGAAAGAACTATTATTTTTTGCCCTTCATTTTCCTTTTTTTTAAACCCTAATCTCCCATCTTATAATCAACATTAAGTCTGGATGTCAAGGACGGAAGAGTAGTAAGGGCTAGACAATTGGGTTTAAATGACTTGCCCAGAGTCACACAGCTAAGAGGGTTCTGAGGCCAGTCTTGAAACCAGGACCATCTGGCTCTCTTCCACTGAGCCACATCACTACGCCGGTTCTTCTTTTTCAGAAAGGATCAGTGACATCATGGGGTGATATCTTGACTTGCTCATTAATTGAATGGCCATAGTATGTCTAAAAAAATGTACATACCTTAATTAAAATATTTTATGCACAGAATGCTAACCATCATCTGAAACTTCAGCTAATCTTTATTTTTTGCTGGCAAAGGGTCATCCCTGGATGTTGATGGCTGCTAACATAAGTATGTACTTATGTTTATTGTATATTATAATAAACTTAATGTTTATTGATTACTGACTAATGTTAACACCTATTAGCATGACCTGACAGATCTACTTTTCTGGATTTAGAGAATCAAGTCCGTACAAAGACTTATACCTACTCACTGAACCCTAAGAGGGCCTTTGTGTGCCTTGTCTCCTCAATAAGACTATAAACCACATGTGGGCAAGACTGTATCTTCTAATTCTTGGGCACACCTCATGGCACCAATATAACACATACTATAGGTAGCAATTTAACACAGTAGAGAAAGCATTGATTCTAGAGTCTGAGCCTCTGAGGTATCATCATGCCTCTATACCTCACTATGATCTGGGAGAAATCACTTAACTTGGCTCAATTTCCTTATCTGTGAATTTATGGGGTTGAACTAGGTGGCCTCTGAGGCTCCTTCTAGATCTATGAACCTATGATAGAATAAGTGCTCAATAAATACTTGTAAAGTAAAATTGTTCAGTGCTAAAACATCTTAAAATATTTTGTCCCCATGAGATATAATGATCTAATAAATTAATTAATGTTAAAAGAGTCTATTTTCAGCTGATTTCATTTTGCCATTTTACAGAGAAGATGGCATCACTCCCAAATATATCCACATGAAGGAAACAAGTGAATTTTGTTAATAATAACCAAAATCTATAGAGCTCTTTAGTTTTGCAGGGCATTTTACAAATATAACACTTCATCTTTGCTAAAGTCCCATCAGGTACTAGAGGGTTTATCTTCCCCTTTTAATGGCGGGGGAAACTGAAGACTTGAAAGAGTTAAGGTCTGAGATGAACTCAGGTTCACAGAGCTGGTAGGTGCCATATTAAAAGTTGGGTATCTCTAGTCTCCAAGTCCACTTTATATACCATAATGTACTACTTGGCAAAAGCCAATCCATCAAGAAGCATCTATTAAGCACTTAATTTGAGGCTAAGCACCTCAAGAAAAAATAGTCTTTACCACAAGGAAGTTACATTTAAGTCTTTATTTGTCTGTGAGCTTCTGAGAGAAAAAACTTATCTTTTACCTTTCTCATCACAGTACCTGGTATTTTTTTTCAGTCATTTTACAGTCATGTTCTATTCTTGTGTGATCCCATTTGGAGTTTTCTTGGCAAAGATACTGGAGTAGTTTGCCATTGCCTTCTCCAGTTAATTTTACAGATGAGGAAAATGAGGCAAACAGTGAAGTGATTGGTCTAGGGTCACACAGCTAGTAAGTGTCTGAGTCTGGATTTGAACTTACAAAGATGAGTCTTCCTGACTCCAGGCCTGGCACTCTATCCACTGTGCCACCAAGCTGCCCCATCTGGCACTTAGTGCTAAATGAATGTTTGTTTGTTGATTGATTGACTGAGGTTAAATGTCTTGATCTGGATCACACAAGTAGCAGTTTTCCTCAGTAGAAATTCAAGGTTTCCCTGTCTTCACGGTCAACATTCTTTCACTGTGTTGCTGTCTCTCAAAAATTTGCCATTCTTCCAAAAGAGGAAATTATTAAATGTGTTCAGAATAGAAACATCCATCTATCACCTTAGCCACCTCTGCCCTTTTTTCAATTCTCATTTCAAATGTGAAGTGGGGGAGGCAGTTGGAGGGATGATTTTTATAAGACCAAAGGTTAAGCTGAATTAAAAAACTGAGAACTGATAAAAAGCAAGTTTCAAGAATATGAAGAATTTGCTGATCTTACAGAAACCAAAGTATTTAGAGCACTAATTAGATCAGTTAAACTGGAATGAGCTATCTTCTGGAGGCCATCCAACCAACCAGGCTGTCCAAGAGAACACTTTATAAGAGATATTATGGAAAGAAGGGACATTTTAGGGACACCCTCTAAAGCAATAAAAAAAAAAAGATTCTCAGAAAATGGAAGCAAGGTCAGGAAAGTGGAGGTGGCAAATCACTTCCCTCTTCAAAAAGCTTCACTGGAACCCAACTGCCTCTAGGAAAAAATGGAAACTCATTCAATTGTCATTGAGAACTCTTCAAAAGCTCCTTCCAGGCTCTCTTTCTAGACTGAATTTTTTTTCTTTATTTTTTAAAATTTAGAGTAGTTTTCCATGGTTACATGATTTATGAATATCCCCCCATTTCCCTCCCCGCTCTTGGAGCTGACAAGCAATTCTACTGGGTTATACATGTATCATTGTTCACAACCCATTTCCATGTTATTCATACTTGCAATAGTCATCTTTTTATGCCAAAACCATAATCATATCCCAATCCAACCATGTGATCAATCATATGTTTTTCTTTTGCATTTCTACTCCCACAGTTCTTTCTCTGGATGTGGATAGTGCTCTTTCTTCTAAGTCCCTCAGAATTGTCCTGGATCATTGCATTGCTGCTAGTAGAGAAGTCTATTATGTTTGATTGTGCCACAGTGTATCAGTCTCTGTGTATAATGTTCTCCTGGTTCTGCTCCTTTCATTCTGCATCAATTCCTGGAGGTCTTTCCAGTTCCCATGGAATCCCTCCAGTTCATTATTCCTTTGGTCACAATACTATTCCATCACCAACAGATACCACAATTTGTTCAGCCATTTCCCAATTGAAGGGCATCCCCTCATTTTCCAATTTTTTTTTTGCCACCGCAAAGAGAGCAGCTATAATTATTTTTGAACAAATCTTTTTCCTTATGATCTCTTTGGGGTTATATAACCCAGCAGTGCTATGGCTGGATCAAAGGGCAGACAATCTTTTAGCGCCCTTTGGGCATAGTTCCAAATTGCCCTCCAGAATGGTTGGACCAATTCACAACTCCACCAGCAGGGTATCAGTGTTCTAATTTTGCTGCATCCCCTCCAACATTTATCACATTCCTTTGTTGCCAAATTGGCCAGTCTGCTAGGTGTGAGGTGATACCCGAGTTGTTTTAATTTGCATTTCTCTAGTCAGGAGGGATTTAGAATACCTTTTCTTGTGCTTATTGATAGTTTTGATTTCATCATGTGAAAACTGCCAAATTAGACTTCATGCCATCCACATCCCACCCTCTCCACTTCCCTGCCATAGAGGATAGATGATATTCGGTCTCCTGTTCATGGACTTTTACAAAGGGTTATGATGTTCCCTCTACTCATCCTCATAGCTTTGAATCCTGAGCTATTCTAAAGAGTCTGAGCTCAAATCCCACCACCTTCATTGGTGCTTTCCTTGATCCTCCCCTCACTGTTTGACACTTTTTCCTCCTCTTCCTCTCCAGAAATTGCTTTTAATTTGTATATTCCACTTTTACATAGCAGACTGTCCTGAAGTCACCAGCACATTCCCGCCCCAGAAGAGTGATAACTATAGGAGTGCTTAATGCCATGTGTCCCAGAAATAGATATTGCTAGAGCTCATCCTTGAGATTCCAATTTCAATGTTTCCTAATTCAGTGGGACAGTGGAAATCATACTGGATTTAGAGTCAGGAAACCTGGGTTTAAATCTCAGCTCTTATGACCTGTGGGTTTTGGGACAATCAATTGGTCTCTCCAAGTCTCTAGTTCAACTTCTGTTAAAGGAAAGTTTTGGATTAGATGACTTTTGAGGTATCTTTTATCTTTCTGTTGTCTTGTGATTTTGGCCTTCATTCCTACTGGTTCCAGATAAAATAACACCTTGGTTGGGAATTTTTATCCCTTTCTTCTACCCTCCCCCCATTATACCATAATACCAAATGACTTTACCAAAGCAGTCTTAAAGGAAGGGAAATCTCTGCCCCTTTCTTTAACTGGGGAATTTTTAAAATTTTTCTTATGGTTACTAATTGGTGCTACAAATTAGATGGTTATTTTTACCATTAATTTAGTAATTACACTTCTGTTTGAGCTTTGAGTTATTATACCATTATGCCTGTTAATACGCATTCAAATATACCACTGAATTAGGGGTCTTCTCAATGTTAGCACTCTCTTGGATGATGGATATCATGACCCATAAACCTTTGTTCTTCCTGCAAGACTTTTTACTAACTTTCCTTACGTTGGTGATATGGGTTCCAACTATTATACAAGGGACTTTTTCCTCATTTTCTCTTTACATGATAAAGATGCCAAAGGAGGAGCATCCAGATGTCAGACACTGTTCTGAGTGGGCTATCTTTTTTTTTTTAATAAGATCATTGATCTAGAGGTAGAAGGGATCTCAGAGATTATCCCCCTCCAACCCTTATTTGATAGATGAGGAAACAGACCTTAAGGTTAAAAATCACTTGCCCATTTGCCCAAATCACTGTAACCCAAGAGTACTCAGGGTAAGATTTGAACCTAGTCCCTTTAACTAATGAACCATTGTTCTTCCATGTATGGTGATATTCCAATCCTACCCTCTAAGTAAATGTTATTTCCTTGAGGATAGGGACTATATGATTTCCATCTCTGTATCTCCCTCCCACTGATCCCCCCTTCACCCTTCACCATGTGCCTAAAATACTGTCTAGTATATATTAGGAGCTTAATTGATATCTTCTGAACTAAAGAATTTAAATTTCATTATTTTACCACAAAGGCATCCTGCTTTTCTCAGTAGTGGAATAATAGTTTCTTGAGGGCATGAGCTATTCCTTTTTGCCTTTGTATCTCTGGCCCCTAGCACAGTGCCTGCCTTGTGTGGGTTTTAAAATTAATAATCAATAACTAAGTATTATATTTTATGAAGTTTTATTAATAATAACTACAGCAAAAGAACTACCTAAATCCAGCCTGGTTGCAAGAGAAGAGAAAGAGGGTGGAGTTACATCCATTTATATAACAATAAAGTAATCATGCAAATGTGGAGGAGCAGGAGAGATTAAAGGGAATTTGGGGAAATACTAAGGGGCTTCTGGGAGATGAAGTCCAAAGATTCTAATTAATACATTTGTGTGAAGCACTTAATACTCATTTCTCTAAACTGAATTGAATCTAAAATAGACTTACTCAATACAGAAATAAAACAATGAAGAAATCAGACATACCCCATCCCAATAACCATGCTAGTACAACCAGTGTAGTTTTAATCTATCAAAAGCTTTTAATCTATTAAGCTATTAAAGCCTACACCTGCATTAAGACTTATGGGACACTAAGTATTTGGAATATGTACTTAGACCATCGTAAACATCATTTTCTAAACTTGAATATTTTAAGTGATTGGTACAATATGTTCTATATAGTATTCATTCATATACTTCTATGTCTCCTGGTGGGAGGTCATAATTTTTAAAAAACCTACTTGAATTCATCATTAAACTGTATATTTGTGTGTATATTTAAACATGCATGTATACACAAATGCCACATGCATGTCATACATTTATAGATGCACACATACATATATGTCACATAGAAGTATGCCATATATACTACATGTGTGCATGTCACATGTACCATGTGTATATATAGAGCACATGTAAGTGTGTGTGTATGTGTACACATATGTTGGGCCAGACTTCCAAAGTGTGTCCTTTGAATTCACTCCATTAAATTACGAAAGAAACTCTTCAGCCTCCAAAAGTCACATCAAATATGCCTGAGGACAAGCAATGATTAGAGTATAAAACCAAAATTATTCTCATAAAACTCAAGAAAGCTGTTACTTTTTACTTCAAGGTCTTAGGAATTCATTTGGGGTCATTTCTCTCCATGAGATCTTTCTCTTAGTCCCCACAAATATAAATCAAATCCCAGGGGACTGGCTCCTTATTGGATTTAGAGCTGGATGGTATTTTGGAAGCCATCTTTTCCAATTCATTTATCTGATGAGTAAACTGAGGTCCAGAGGAGAAGGGAATTGCCCAAAATTACATACTCACACACACAAAGTGGAGGCAGAGGTTAGATTTGAACCCATTGCCTCAACTTCAATTCCAGTGAACTTCTCAAATGATCCTCTCTACCACTTCATGGTAACTTTATACTATCCAGATACACCCAAGTTTTAAATTAGTCTTCAGAAAACATAGTTGAATGTCAGAAAACTGGCGAGATCCCATCAGTAGAGATCTGGGGAGATGACAGACTTCCCAGATGCCATGATAGAATATTCTATCAGGATGAAACCAGCTCTTGTCAAGGGATGTGTATACTATGTGGTCTTTTCTCCAAAGAATGAGGAAAGGAGGAAAAGATTAGGTAAGGATATGCAGAGAAAAGAGATGCTGAGACCATTAAGTTGCACTGACTGGGACAAAAGCACCCTGCATAATTCCCCACTTCCTCCCACATTACCACTTCAACAATAAATCCCCAGATTTCTAGCAATGCCCCCATCTCTCTATAGGATAAAGAAAAGACCCCAGAACTAGAATTTCAGGACAGCAATAGCATACTGTAAAACAAGGATATGAAGATGGCTTGCACCAATCAATTCAGACTAGAGAGAAAAGAGGGAGAAATGGGTTATAGTGGAAAGGCGGCTCAGAAGTCCTCTTGCTTTGACTTCAGAAAAGTCATTTCAGCTTGAAGGAAAAGGGCTCAGTTTATTCAACGGTGAAATAACTTCTCAGTTGTCTTTTGAGCTCTAACATGCTCTGATTCCATTTCATAAAGTGGGTGTCATAAAATGAGTAATATTCACTAATGTTACCAATATTTTTCTAAGCTATAGTCCCTGGTAATATTGACTACACTGTTTGCTAGAAAGTTGGCTCAGGAATCAGAAGACATGGGTTGAAATCCAGCATCTGATATTTACTAGTCATTTGAACGTGGACAAGAAAGACACACAACCTTACCTGGACTTAGTTTCCTTTAATGAACTCTAGCATCCAGAAATATTAGCCTTCTTGCTGCTGTCCTTTAAAACACCTTCCAGGATGCAGCTAGTTGGCTCAGTAGATTGAGAAATAGACCCAGAGTGGGGAGATCCTGGGTTCAAATCTGGCATCAGACACTTCCCGGTTCTGGGTCCCTGGGCAAGTCACTTAACCCCCATTGCCTAGCCCTTACTGCTCTTCTGTCTTTGAATCAATATACAGTATCCCCAGTGATACTAAGACAGAAGGTAAGGGTTTAAAAATAAGATAAAATAAAATAAAATAAAATAAAATAAAATAAAATAAAATAAAATAAAATAAAATAAAATAAAATAAAATAAAATAAAATAAAATAAAATACCTTCCATCTCCTGACTAATGTGCCTTTGCCCAGGCGGTCCTCCACACTACTTCTTTTCCACTGGTTCCTTTTTCCTTCCAAGTTTGTTGAAGTCCTCCCTATTGCCCAAAATCTTTCATCATCAACTTAGCCTTTACTATTATCTTGACCTCAAAATTAACTTGTAAATATGAAAAATGCTCTTAAGGAGAGAGAGGCATATTTCCCAATGGAATGGACACTTGCCAAGAGCAGAGATTGTTTTGTTTTTTATTCTTAAGTGGCATGCATTAGGTGCTTAACAAATGATTACTGACTGAATAAATGTTGAATGAGGAAGGGGCCTTAATTATTTACATTTTTACAAATGAGCATTCAGAGGCACAGAGAAGTTAGTATGTTGCCCAGAAATGAGTTAGTTGGCATTTCAACCCAGTTATTTTAGATTCCAAGTTTAATACACTGTTCATTATGCTACATTGTCTCTCCAAGAAATGGAGGGAAGGAAAGGGAAATGATAGGGCTGTAGGCTTGGGAGACAAACTCTTAACTGTTTATATCTCTTTTGTAACTGTCTATTCTCAAAAGACTCAGTCAAAGGATGTGGGTTTGAATCCCACCCAAGAAAGTTTCTACTTATATGATTACAAATAAGTCACATTATCTCTCTAGTCCTCAATTGTTCACCTCTAAGTAACACAACAGATAAAGTCTTGGGCTTGGAGTCCCAAAGACCCAAGTTCAAAGGGTTCTTCTATCTAGAGTGTGTCTATTCAGTTAGATAAATGATGAGAGGCATTGTGTGCTCAATCCTGTGTCAGGCATTAGACAGTGCTCTGCCATGGCATAGAGGTTGTTTTATTTTATAAGTTCACTGAGTACATACTTTCTTGGCAAACAATCATTTTTCAATATACATATTTCCATAGAACCTAACAACAAACACAAAGTCTAAGGTGATAGTCAACAAAACATTGTTGCTATAACTGAGATGGAGATGAATGACATGGATGGGGTGGTTTTGAGGTTAGTCCATCCTGATTTAGGAGATTATCAGTTAAGAGAATCATTGTTACTTTTGATCAGCTTTCACAACCAATCACAATTACTTAAGAGATGGGTAAAAAAACATTTCATAGCTAGGTACAGGGTTAGAATACCCTCTAATTTAAGACAGACCAAAATTGGGATTTTTCTCAATTTCCAAGATGTATATTTCTTGTGTTTGATTCAGGCACCTAGCAAGGTTGCTTGGTTGTTATGTAACAAATCAGTGGAGTGTGTCCTGAAGACCTGGGCTTGAAGGTGATTGATGTTCTTGGCTTGCCTGGCTTGTAATGGGAGTGAATGTAACTGTGTGGAGAGGGAAAGGAGTGGGGTAATGGATAATAATCTTTATGTGTTAATTCTGTGAATATAATCTTTTAGCATAATAATCTGGGAGGGATTAAGGTGGGATCTATGTGTGTTAACCCTATAAGTATTTGCTCTCATATTATTTTTTTTATATTGGGGAGACAACAATAACTATAACAATTCCATTAGTAGGGGAAGTTAGAGGGAGGAGTCACACAGAAGGGGGTTCAGTGGGTGCCTTTTTTCTGGGGGTTGCTATTCAGTCTCCATTTCCCCAGACGGTGACTCTGTCAGACAACAGGGGTGATGGCTCTCCACAACCTCAGATATGTAATAGTTCTGAAACTTTGGACAGCTCACTCAGTCTCTGAAATAAAGGCAATAACAACACCCATCTCCCATGGCTATTGAGAGGATTAAATGAAAGAATATTTGTATATCATTCAGGAGAGAGTCTGGCATAGAGTGGTCACTTAATAAACGCTCTCTTGATTATCTGCTTGCTTCCTTTTCCTTCATGTGTACAATTGAAGGGGTTTGACTAGTGGACCTCAGCTGTCCCTTGTAGCACTAACTCAATGAAATACATCAATACATAAAAGATAATTTGAGGAGAGAGAAAGCAAACAATCAGGATGTTATGACCTCTGAGGTCCCTTCCAGTGAGAAATGTCGACCAGCCCCGTGGTCTCCCAACGACTGGGTAAGGTTAATAAAGTCACACTAGACAATAGGTTAATGGTTCTTTCCCTTCCTTTCCATTTCTTCCTTCAAGATCTTAAGAATGATTTTCTAAGGGAACTGTATTCGTTTATATCTGAGCAGAAGGATATGCCAGAATTAATCTGCAATTAAATACAATTTCTTTTAAATATCTAACCCCAATGAGCGCCAACTTTCTTTCAGCTCCACCATTATTTGGGCTTTCAGTTACAGAGATAGAAACATATCTAAGCTGGTGTCCACAGAACTGAGCCTCCCCATTGTGCTTGGAAAAAAAACATAAAATGCTTTTACAGACAGTAAGAATCTAAAAAAAAATGAGAAAACTGATGTAAATGTTTGAGAGTTCAAAGACAATTCCTCAGCCAAACTCCAAATTTATGTGAATACAAGCTGTTATGCAAATGAGACTTCAGAGGCTTGGGGATTATATCTTTAATATAACAAAAAAAGGACAATATTAGAAAATAAATGTGTCATGATTTGTTTTATTAATAAGTTTAGTGGGCCCTTTGGTAAAATTTTCCTTATGTGGCTTACATCTTAATTCTCTCAAATTTGAGTTTCTGATATTTTGATAACTATATTTCAAAATTATTTTTCTCCGTAATTCTATGGTCTGTTTGTTTTATCTTTAAAAAGAGTAGCCTGAGAAAGGGTCCATAAGCTTTGCTAGATCAAAAAAGGAATTCACGGCATAAAAATGGTTGTATTGCCACTCTAGGATGAATTATATTAGTGCAAAGAGTAATTTTAAATGTATGATAATTAACATAACTTTACACTAGGATAAAATGATGAAGATAAATTCCTAGCTACAAATTATATAAAATTATTTAAAGAAACAATACTTTTACTGCCATATAAATATTAATTAAATTATTGTGACAATGTAAAGCTATAAACAAAATATGTGCCCAATAACTGACCAAAGAATTTATGGTGTGTGAATATAATGCAATGTTCCTGGGCCATAAGAAATGACTACTACGTTACTCTTTTTTTAAGACATGTAAGAGAGAATGGAGGCTGAAGAAAACAGAAGAAATGACTATTGTACATTGACTACAGTTTCAGAATAAAATCAACAGTGAGAGGTGATAAAACTCTGGAACAAGAGATGATGTTAGCTCCATTCTATTAAAGTTGAAAAGGCATATCCTTCCTTTCTCTTGGACTCTCAATATGCCACAAAAAAATGGGAAATGTTGCATGCTACAGATTGTAGTTACTTTTGTTTTTAGGAAATGTACATTGTACAGAAGGGCAGTTTCACACAGTTAATAAGTATATGGGGCAACATTTGAACTCAGATCTATTTGACTCCAAGTTTAAGCTTCCATGTACTATGTCTATGAAGATAAGGATAGAAAACGAGATTGGTATAGATTGGACAGGGACATGAAAACCATGTGAAGGAGTTTGGATTTTAGTCAGTAGAGAGTTGGAAGTGTAATGGATGGAATGCTAGACTTGGAAAGAGGAAGACCTGAATTCAAATTCTACCTCAGACATTTACTGCCTATGTAACTTTGGGCAAGTCATTCTTTTGAAAAAGTGTCTATAATGTCAAAACAAATGTTATCAAACTCCAGACCATTAATCTAGAATTTTGTCAAAATGGGAATTTCTTCTAGCAATGAGAGTACAGCTATTCCATAACTTAATTGATAATTGCCTAAAACTCAGAAAATTTAACACTTAGAAGAACAGGACACATCAATTGATGCAAAATATCATTTTATTTTAAAATAAAATTTTTCCTCCAACTAGTTCTTTTTTCCTTGCCTGATGGATGAAAGCAGCTCTATGAAGAGATGTAGCTTAAATTCTGTTCCAGTTCTTCTAGTGCCTAAACGATCCATACAGAAAAATGTCTAAAGCTTGATTTGGCCCTAATCGTTCCTGATTCTCAATTTAGCACTTGATCCACTGTGTACCAATATCCCAATCACTTTTAAAGAAAAATGGATATTGCGCTCTATTTGATAGCTTTAAGGAAGTCACTATTTCTTCTAATAAGGTCATACCATTCAGTGACACCATTTTATCTTGATTCCACAATCTGGGCACTTGATCAATTCCAAGTCTGTTCTGTGAAAGAAAGACCCAGAACTTTCCCTTTTGGTGCCGTTGAACACAATATAATATGAATACCATCATGGAACCACCACTGATGAAAAAGCACATCATAATAAAACTGTTTTGTGTTTTTCCTAATCATATATGCTCTGTGTTTATTCACCAACAAAAACTAGATGCTGGACTTGGAGTCCAGAATACCTGTGTTCACACTTGGCTTCAGACTCTTGCTAGTTGTGTTTCTAGGCAAATTACTTAATCTTTTCTATCTACGTCTCCTCATCTGTAAAATGGAATTAATCGTACCCACTGCTCAGGTTTTTGTGAGGATCAAACATGAGGTAAATATAAAATGATGTGTAACTGGTAGCTGTTACTGTTCTGTTTTCTGCTGTTGCTATTATTATTATTCAAACAATTATTAGCTTCAGAGAATAGGTCCATAGATATTCTCTGCTAGTTGACTTCTGTGTTAAAATACTAGGCTGGCCAGTCCCTATTACCCCTTGGCTGATTATTAATCCTAGATATGGCAGTGCAGTTACAGCCAGAATTAGAGGGCTGTATCAGAGGTGGGGGTGCTGTAGAGGCACCTCAAATGGCTTGCTACAGCTGGTTCTTGATTTTTTAAACCCTTACTTTCTGTCTATGTATCATCTCTAAGGTAGAAGGGCAAGTGCTAAGCAAATGAGGTTAAGGGACCTGCCCAGGGTCACACAGCTAAGAAATGACAGTGGTCAGGTTTGAATTCAGACCTGGTACTCTATTTACGCCACACAACTGCCCTTGATTGTAAAATTTTCAATATGAGCACTTATACCTCCACAACAAATTAGGGTTTGATTTGATTAGACTTAAAGAACTAATAAGGCAGGTTATAATTAAAAGTATGTATATACACATCTTCCACCTAGAGAACCTGATTTTTAAACACTTATTAGCAAACTTCTGAATTGCTCTATAAACATTGCTTGAGCTCAGCAGGAATACAGTAGAACACTCAGAGAATGAAAGCATCACCATCCTGGAAGGATGGGAACTTGAAGCTAAGAGTCACTATAACACTGCCATTTATATCTCACTTTAAGGTTTGCAAAGGTCTTATATCCATTATTTTATGTGAGACTTACAACATCCTTACCAGGATTTCTGATAAGGCAGAGGCAGAGAATGGACAACTGGTGCCCCAAAGCCAAGGCACGGGAGCTAAAAGAGCTTCAGGATGGGAGCTATGGTAAGGCCAAATGTCCAGGGTGCATCATCTGTTGTATAGCTGAAAGAGAATTGTATTTGGAGTCAGAGACCCTGGGTTCAAATCCAAATTCTTTCTTTTGCTATTTCTGTGACTCTGGAGAAATCACTTTTTTTCTGGGCTCACTTTTCTATGAAATGAGAAGACTTTAAGAAACGACCTCTGGGACATCCAGGTAAGCATGGCTGCAGAGTAGACATGGCTCGCTTCTACTCCTCAGATCCAATGACACAGATGACCCCAAAAGACCCCCGAAAAACAAGCAAACAAAAAAACAACCATCCTCATGAGAAAGGAGAGACCCCACACTAAAGCGCAGGACTGAAGGTAGGTGGGATTCCGGCATTTCCACAATATAAGGAAATGAAAAGCTGACCCACCCTCCCACCCACCACACAGACGGGAGCCAGAGTTTAAGTCAGCACTGGTTAGAATCAACAAGTGATGGAGGGGAACTCCAGGACTGAACAAGGAGCAGACTTGAATAAGACCACCAAGGACCTACTCCTGAGAGTAGTAACACCCGAAACCCTGGCAGGAGGGCGAGGGGAACTCAGATCTCAGGCACCCAGAACTAGCGCACTATAATCAAACCCCTGAAGTGATTAAGGGGTACCCACAGGTCTTGGGAATTAACTAAGACCACCAAAGACCTACACCTGAGAGCAATAACACCTGAAATTCCGGCAGGCAGGGGAGGGAAGAACCTGGGCTCCCCCAGAAAGACAGCTCAGCTGCAGAGAACCAAGAATTTACTGGAGGCTAAAGCCTTGATCATTTGACCCTTACACTGAGAGCAAGCTCTCCTTACTCAGATGTCTGACTGGAAAGGGCAAGGGGGAAGGAATATAAAAAGGGAGGGAAGGAGAGGGGGAAGGGGAAGAGAAGAAAAAGAGAGGGGCTAAAAAGGGAAGCATATCCCGGGAGGGGACTAGGGGGATTGATCTAAAGTAAATCACTGGTTTAAAAGGTTATAGCTAAAGAAGAAAGGTCAGAATTAGGGGAGGATATCAAAATGACAGGGAATCCACAAGGGACAATCATAACTTTGAATGTGAATGGGATGAACTCACCCATAAAATGTAGACGAATAGCAGAATGGATTAGAATCCCAAACCCTACCATATGTTGTCTTCAAGAAACACACATGAGGTGGATAGATACTCACAAGGTCAGAATTAAAGGATGGAGTAAGACCTTTTGGGCCTAAACTGATAGAAAGAAGGCAGGAGTTGCAATCATGATATCTGACAAAGCCAAAGCAAAAATAGAACTGGTTAAGAGGGATAGGGAAGGTAAATATATTCTTTTAAAAGGGAGTATAGACAATGAGGAAATATCACTAATCAACATGTATGCACCAAGAGGTATAGCACCCAAATTTCTAATGGAGAAGCTAAGAGAATTGAAGGAGGAAATAGACAATAAAACCATATTAGTGGGAGACCTAAACCAACCACTATCACATTTAGATAAATCAAATAAAAAAATAAATAAGAAAGAGGAAAAGGATGTGAATGAAATCTTAGAAGAATTAGAGTTAATAGGCATATGGAGAAAAATAAATAGGTACAAAAAGGAATACACTTTCTTCTCAGCACCACATGGCACATTCACAAAGATTGACCATACACCAGGTCACAGAAACATGGCGTACAAATGCAGAAAAGCAGAAATAATAAATGCAACCTTTTCAGACCATAAGGCAATAAAAATAATGATCAGTAAGGGTACATGGAAAACCAAATAAAAAATTAACTAAAAATTAAATAATACGATACTCCAAAATCAGTTAGTTAGAGAACAAATCATAGAAACAATTAATAATTTCATTGAGGAAAATGACAATGGTGAGACATCCTTTCAAAACATTATGGGATGCAGCCAAAGCAGTACTCAGAGGAAAATTCATATCCCTGAGTGCATATATTAAAAAACTAGGGAGGGCAGAGATCAAAGAATTGGAAATGCAAATAAAAAAACTTGAAAGCAAACAAATCAAAAACCCCCAGAAGAAAACCAAACTAGAGATCCTAAAAACTAAGGGAGAAATTAATAAAATCAAAGTGATAGAACTATTCAACTAATAAATAATACTAGAAGCTGGTACTTTGAAAAAACAAACAAAATAGACAAAGTACTGGTCAATCTAATTTAAAAAAGGAAAGAAGAAGAGCAAATTAACAGCATCAAAGATGAAAAGGGGGACAGCACCTCCAAAGCAGAGGAAATTAAGGCAATCATTAAAAACTATTTTGCCCAAATATATGGCAATAAATATACCAATCTAGGTGATATGGATGAAGATTTAAAAAAATATAAATTACCTAGACTAACCGAAGAAGAAATAGAATTCTTAAATAATCCCATAAAAGAAAAAGAAATCCAACAGGCCATCAAAGAACTCCCTAAGAAAAAAATCCCCAGGGCCAGATGGATTCACAAGTGAATTCTATCAAACATTCAAAGAATAGCTAATCACAATACTATACAAACTCTTTGACATAATAAGCAAAGAGGGAGTTCCTCCAAATTCCTTTTATGACACAAACATGGTACTGATTCCAAAACCAGGCAGGGCAAAAACAGAGAAAAAAAACTATAGACCAATCTCCTTAATGAACATAGATGCAAAAATCTTAAATAGGATACTAGCAAAAAGACTCCAGCAAGTGATCAAGAGGGTCATTCACTATGATCAAGTAGGATTTTTACCAGGAATGCAGGGCTGGTTCAATATTAGGAAAACCATCCACATAAATGACCATATCAATGAGCAAACCAACAAAAATCACATGATTATCTCAATAGATGCAAAAAAAGTATTTGATAAAATACAACACCCATTCCTATTGAAAACACTAGAAAGTATAGGGATAGAAGGGTCTTTCCTAAAAATAACAAAACAGTATATGTCTAAAACCATCAGCAAACATCATCTGCAATGGGGATAAACTAGATGTATTCCCAATAAGATCGGGAGTGAAAAAAGAATGCCCATTATCACCTCTATCATTTAACATTATACTAGAAACTCTAGCAGTAGCAATTGGAGAAGAAAAAGAAATTGAAGGCATCAAAATAGGCAAGGAGGAGACCAAATTATCACTCTTTGTGGATGACATGATGGTCTACTTAAATAATCCTAGAGAATCAACCAAAAAGCTAGTCAAAATAATCAACAACTTTAGCAAAGCTGCAGGATACAAAATAAACTCACAAAAGTCATCAGCATTTCTATATATTTCCAACACAGCCCAGCAGCAAGAATTAGAAAGAGAAATCCCATTCAAAATGATCTTAGACAAAATAAAATACTTGGGAATCTATTTCCCGAGACAAACACAGGAACTATATGAACACAACTACAAAACACTCTCCACACAACTAAAACTAGACTTGAGCAATTGGAAAAACATTAAGTGCTCATGGGTTGGATGAGCCAATATAATAAAAACGACTATCCTACCAAAACTTATTTATCTATTTAGTGCTATACCCATTGAACTTCTAAAAAAATGTTTTAATGATTTACAAAAAACCATAACAAAGTTCATTTGGAAGAACAAAGGATCAAGGATATCCAGGGAAATAATGAAAAAAATACAAAGGAAGGGGGCCTTGCAGTCCCAGATCTCAAACTCTATAATAAAGCAGAGATAGAGTAAGGATAGCAAAGACAGTGAGAATCAAAGGGACACTAAGCAGGTAAAGATGGTTAATGAAATAAAAGTATTTCTCCCCCAGCTTTTTTAGTGTTTTAATACGAATCCTTGTGAGCTATGCTATTAAAATGAATTTGCAGTTTTTAAGAAGAGATTCCCTCCCACTGGGTCTTTGTTTTTACTTCTAATACAGGGGGAATTTTTGTCAGCAACATTAGATGAATAGGTAGCAAGGAAATGGCCAAGGTTTGATGAGCTAGGGGCTGAGAAGATTAACAACTCAAGGACCTGAAGTTCCAATACTGCTTCTCATTAACTTGGAGTTTAACCACTTTAACCCCAATCCTCCCCAAAATAAAGTAGACATGCTTTTCTTTCCTCCCTTGTAAGTGTCTGAGGCTGGATTTGAACTAATGTTCCATTTGGCTGACTCATAGTCACCATTTCCCTCTAAACTCTCTCTTTTCTAGATCCCCAGATCCAAATTCCCTAAATTATCCCTCATATGATATGGTCATTAATCCCACCTTCATGGAGCATCCCAATTCTAGTCTTTCCAAATCTTTTCTAAAATGTATTTCAGAATGGGACACTACACTCCAGCTATGATCTAGACATAGAAAAAAAGAGTACACTGGACTGCTTTTAATGTAATTTAGAATTACCATAGGTCTTTTGGTTGCCATGGTAATACCAATTCATATTGTTGAAAATAATTAAAAATTGCAAATCTTTATTCCCACTAAACTATTTTCTAGTTATATCGTGTCTACAATACCCTTATAAAGTTGATTTTTTGGACACTCCTCTTCAGTCTAGGGCTTTATATTCATCATTATTATTTGAGTCAGTCTGTATTTTTAACAAAATCCTATCTATACTTTAATATAATTTATTTCCTTTGTAATCCTACATATTTTATTTTGTGTATTTATAAATCTGGTTCTGAGAAGGGGCTCAGAACCTTCCCCAGACTGCTGGTGGAAAGGAGGGGGGTGGAGATTGCATGGTATGGCACAAAAAAAGGCTAAGGATCTCTGTGGTGGAAAGGGGAACTTGAGCAGAAATGGGAAGAGCTCTAAAAGAAAAAGATGTGAGGAAGAAGTTCATTCCAGGAATGAAGATCAATCTGGACAAAAGGCAGAGAGACAGGAGAAGGGAGGTTAGGTTTGAGGGTTCATAAGTCAGCCAACTTGTCTGGGCCACTGAGTGCGTGGAGGAGATACACTGTAAGGCCAGAAGAGGTTAGTTAAAGTAGAATGGTGAAGGGTTCTAAATGCCACACAGAAGAATTTGCTGACAACAGAGAGTCAACAGAGAAAACAGAGAGCTTATAGAGCAGGAGAGGAACTTGGTTGGATGTGTTTTTGGGAAATCTCTTTGACTTCTTTGTGAAAGATAGACTTGAGAGGGGAATTAGTTGGGACAGGGAGGTCAATTCAGAGGCTACTGAAATAGTCTAAGTGAGAGGTGATAAAGGCTGGAACCAGTGATGGGGAGGTGGGGGGCAACATGACTGTTAAGGAACAGAAGACTAGGACAGGCACTGTGTATAATGAATCAATGACAGGAGATGCAGGCATGAAGGGGAATGAATAGTCATGAAGTTGCAAGCCTAGGTGATGGCAAGGATTGGACCGCCCTTGACAGAAAATGGGAAATTAGGCAATGGAATGAATTTGACAGGAGAGAGATGCTTTCATTCAGTCATGGTGGATTTGAGATGCTTGTGGGCCAACCAGTTTGAAATGTCCCATACCCCAAAATTCAGGAGGAAGAGTGAGGCAGGATATATAGATATGGGAATCATCTCATTAGAAAGTATGAGGCTTATGTAAAACCCAGTAGAACTGAGCATTGTCTATTGGAGGGGGTAGGAGGAGGGGAGGGAAAGAACATGAATCATGTAACTATGGAAAATTTTTTCTTAATTAATCAATAAAATTAAACTTTATAAAATATGAGGTTTGCAAGAAGGAGAATAAAGAAATAAGAGAAGAGCACTCAGGTGAAAGGGGTAGATATACTCATACTTAGGGCATCCATTATAGGTTTTGATATAAGAAAAAAGCCTGAGGTGGAATTGTTGGATAGAGAAGAGAATAACCAAGAAAATTATCATGAAAACCCAAATAAGGGAGTGTTTTCAGAAAAAGAAGGTAGATCCCAGTGTAAAGTGGTGCTGAGAGATCAAGAAGAGGAAAAGAGAGTTGGGGAAACCAGGTGACTTCAGTGGATAGAGAGTCAGATATGGAGATGGGAAGCTCTGGATTAGAATCTGACCTCAGCTACTTCCTAATCCCAGGCAGTTACTTAATCCCAATTACATAGCCCTTTCCACACTTCTGCCTTGAAGTCAATACACAGTATTGATTCTAAGAAAGACAGTAAATGTTATGAAAAAAAGAATAACAAAGTGTGACAAAAGGCCACTAGAATTAGTAATCTAAGAATCATCATACTCTTGGAGTAGCTTTCAAGAATCCAGGATTCTTTCCATTCTCTCCTGTGATCTGAATAATATTTCAGTAATTTTATCTTCAATTATTTCATTTTAATAACTCAGAAGTTAAAACACTGATCTTGGAACCAGGAAGATTGAATTCAAATATCACGTCTGACATATTAGCTGTAGGACTCTGGACAAGTCACTTAACCCTTCAATACTTAAATTTATTAAAACACTCCAGAGAGGTCAATGAAGCTCTATGGGAAAAACATAGCTTTAATTTTCATTGACTAACTGAAAAGAACCATTTTTCAATTATGATTTAACAACAATGAACATTCTAAAAGGGGATCCAAAGTTTCCACCAGAGTTCTAAAGGGATACACTGAATGGCAAAGAATCCCTGCTCTAAGCCCACCACAAAGAAGGTGCTGACCTTCATTGGTAGGTTCCTCACCAGGGTTCTCCCCATATCTACAAAGTCACTTTCCAATCCCAGAGTATATATATATATTAATTGGCTAAAAAGCAGGACTGTAAGCTATGGTTCTAAGGATATATTATAAACTGCCTTTACAATATCGGGCTGGGTCCTCTTAACATTTTATGGGTCGAAGTGAAATAATGTTGGGATTTGGAGATCATAGAAATATTCTGCCAGCCTGAAAGGGGTTTGGGGGAGGCTTGTGTGCTTGTAATTACTTGTGAGCTTCCTTAACCAGGGTGTTGTTATATTCTTTTTTTAAGATTTTGATTTTGATTACCCAGCAGTAAATGTGTGTGGAGTTCATTGTTTTGTTTTGTTTTGTTTTTGTTCCAGGATCATGCTCTGTGATTCTTTCTTATTGGATTTTGGATTAGCATCTTTTTCCCATTTCCCTCTCAACCCCAAGAGATAATCTGACTAGGTCCCTCCAAAGATCTCATCCTCACATGATATGCCATTGATTTCTACAAAACACGATGGTTGTCCAGCCACTGCTGAATCCTCACTCGTCTACAATGATTTTTTTTAAACCCTTACCTTCTGTCTTAGAATGGATACTGTTTGTTCTAAGGCAGAACAGCAGTAAAAGAGCTAGGCAATAATCATACAGCTAGGAAGTCTATGTGGCTTAAATTGGACCCAGGACCTTCCATCTCCAGGATGGGTATCCATTGATTCCTCTAGCTGCACCTATGATGATTTTAATGTAAAAAAATGATTAACTATGGGCTAAATCAAAGTCATCTATACATTCTTGAAATAACAAAGATTTGATTGATTTAGGTTAAAATAAATGTTATCTTGTATCTTATGATTAGGCAAGATCTTCTAATATATAATGCTTTATATCATGTGAACTGGGTCATAGAATCATAGATCCAGAGGGTGAGGGGACCTCAGGAGTCTTTTATTCCAAGCCTCTCATTTTTACCAAAGAGAAAACTGAGGCCCAACAGGTTAAAGGACAATCTCCATCCTCTCTCAGGACAAAGAAAGCAGTCAAGTGGGATTCAGAACCCCATTCTCTGATTTAAATTCCTGCATTCTTTCTGCTATGGAATAGCCTCCTAGGAAGTACTATGTTGCCCAACAAAATACACTAAAGTATTAAAAAATGGTCTCCTCTATTTCCATACCTGTGATTTCATTGGTACAGGGAACTTTTGGGGAAGATCAAGATGAGCCTCTGCTCTACAATGCTCAGGTTGTAGCCTGGATCTTAGCAACTAAATGAGAGCCATGGAGTCTTCTGTCCATTGACGTTCTCCATGGCAAGGATTGAGAAAATGGTTCTCTGAACAAAGCTTCAAGTTATTGCCTGAGATGTACTGTGAAAGAACTGACAGCTTCCCCTCCTATATCTGTAGGGACTTGGAAGCATATTGGATTGCTAATGAAAACTTTTTATTTCCTCTTAATGGCTTGATTTAGGACAACAAATATTTACAAGTGTGCCATATTTGAGAGAATTACTAGCCACAGGTAGCAGGTAAGGGATGCTGAGCTACTTTATGTAATAAAAGGAAAATCAATAACACAGTGATGTTCTTTGGTCAACAATCAATGTATATACACTGCTAAAGAGATAACTAACAAAGACTGGGAATAATTTGGAAGAGAAAGAAAATAGGCCAGTGGCCATGTCTGTTAGCATTGGAGAATACAAGTAATTATACAAATAAAAATATCTTAATGAAGCAAGAATCAAACATTTCAAGCCCATCTGTCATGAAAAGAGGGAAAGCGAGCCTGTTGATTTTTTCAATTTTTTTAGAAATTGATTTGAAGAAATGTACGTGAAATATTGTGAAAAGAAAGCTAATGTACCAATCTGACCTGATTTCTCTACACAAAGGCCTCAAATAGGATATTTTGTCAGTTATCCCCTTGTTCATATTAATTCACTTATTTAAAAGATATCTATTAAATGCCTAGTCTTTACAAGATATTATGCTATGTTTTACATTTGATATAAAAACTATTTAATGAGGTTCTCTTGAATATTCTGCCCATTCATCATCTCACCATCCATCAAGAAATTTCTTTTTGGCATCTACTGGGACTTGGTCATCTTACTGTGACCCCAAGTTCTATATCCTCATGAACAGAGGCCATTCCCTGAAAGTCTTGACCCTTTTAGCTCTGGGTTGTGCTGGGGCTCATGTTGCCAGGATAGGCCATCACCACCTATGCTTCATTCTTCACCACTATCATCTTGGCTTCCACTGCACCTGCCCTTCTCCATCTCTCTATTGCCAAGACACATAATCAAGTGAATGTCGTTCTTGTTCCTGGAATAGTGAGTCAATCTGCTTCCCTATGACTCTAATGACCAATCCTATAAGTTCCCAAGGCAAAAATAACCTTTCTTATCTAGAGTCTCTCTTTACTAGAATGTAAGATCTTAGAGGACAGTTTTTGCATTTGTATTCAGTAGGAATGGATGGAAATGAAGAGCAGAGATAGAACACAGAGGAAGAGAGATGATGGAGAGACAGAGAGATGGAATGTACAGAGATAGAATCCCAGCTGATGACCACAGCTGAGGACTCAAGATCAGTCTGAAGGGAATATCATAGGGTATCCTGATAACCTCTTTCCCAACCCTTTCCCTACCTTTTCTTAGTAATAAACGACTGTTAGTTCCATCTAATATTCAGTTCGATAAGTCAATGAAATATCTCAAAGGGGAAGAGGATGATAGGATGCTCTAGGGTGTCAGCTCTAAGAGCCTCCAGTTAAGCAAAAAGGTCCGGAGGCATTCGCCCCCATTGCTGACACCTTGGTATGATGGTATCAGAAAGACATCAAAGGGAGCTTGGCCTTTTGCTAAGTCCAAGAAAAACAGCAAATTTTTCCCCTTTGGATGGTTTTTCTGAATCCTGTCCCTCTCTGTACTGAGTTTCTATCACAGAGATATGCCCTCGAGACCCTCTGGCCAGAGAAAGACAACCCAACTAGACTCTCACACCATGGAGTGATATAAGAGCTAGAGCTCTTATTATTACAGTTGGGAATCCCAGCTAGATTTCTTACCTGTTTTGGGGAAAATTTGGGGAACATAAGGCAGTGGTAGATTCAGGGAAGGTTTGGGCCTACATACCATTGAAAAACCAGTGTAGGAGTAGGTGGTAGCCATCTTGGAAGCATTACTCTAGTTAAAGCAACTCTACCCAGTAACTGCAACAGCCAATAAGAACATTCTGCTCTTCCAGAGGGGAAGGGGAGGGGGCGACTTCTTAAAGGCATAAACTTAAAACCATTTTTTACCTATAGCTAGAGATTTTTGAAAACAAAGATGGTTAATCAAACAGTAGTCACAATGGGGTACCAATCCATGTTGGGAAATTTCATTTACTTGAGGTATACGTTCTTTTTTGGAACTATACCTGATGACATATATATTATATTATATTATATATATGTATATATATTTAAATATATGTGATACGTTGCAATGGTTGAAGATTGGGTTGGACAGGCTACTTTGTTATCTGCTTGTGGCAATAGCAATAGCTATAGCACTGCTAAAGTTATACCATACTTTGAAGAAAGGGGTAACACTGGTAGTAGAAAAGCTAACAAACGTACAGAAATTGAAAATCATGATTCTGACAATGAATGAGCAGATTACACAGTTAAACTAAAAGATTGCTGACTTAACTGAGAAAAGAGATAATATGAAAGCTAATAAAGTACAAAAAGACAATGCACCAATGGACAATGCAACTGAAGTAGAGAACAAAGTTGAAAAGGAAAGGGAAATTCCAAAACTGCCATTACGGGACAATACAATCCTACAAGATGATCAAGGGATCATGCATGTAGAAACACATATACCTTTTTCAGTGGCATATTTGGAAATATTGCACAAGAGAATGCCAAAATGGTATTTCAATCCATTGAAGTGTATAAAGGAGATGAAACGTGCAATTAGACTTTATGAGCCAACTTTTGAGGACTTTGAATTTCTTCTTTCTGAACTTTTTACAGAAAAGAAAAGACCTGTTTATTGGGGAGACCAGGTCAAACCCAACCTTCACATTGTGACCTGAGCAATGGAGAGATCTAGAATTGTCCCATAATCCAAACCTAGTTTATTTAAAAAAGGTATGGGAAAGAGGTTATCAGGATATCCTATGATATTCCCTTCAGACTGATCTTGAGTCCTCAGCTGTGGCCATCAACTGGGATCAGTCCTACCAGAAATTCCTCTCTTCCTCATCTAAAATATAATAGACTTAAGTGACTAAATAAACAGTTGAGTTTAAAGAAGTAGTAGAGAAAGAAAATCTTCTGGTCAGACACATAGACCACCATCCTAGGATAAAATCCTATATGGGTCAATCTCCAAAGTCTTGTCCGACTCTCAATGTTGAAAGGAAGATCTCTGAGATGATTGGCTTTATATCAGAGTCACGGCAATCACTTTGAGGCACTTCTGGCTATTAGATGATATAGATTTCACTCCAGAGCTCAAGATACATCTTCCACTCTCTTCCAGGATTCAAGAGAATCTCCCTCTCATCAGTTGAAAACTCTCCCAGCATCCCTCTCTGTGCATTCTGTTTCTCTGTCTCTCCATCATCTCTCTTCCTGTATGTTCTATCTCTGCTCTTCATTTCCATCCATTCCTACAATTCCCAATGTTTATTGTATTTTGTATTATTGTATTATTCGTATCATTGTGTTTTGCATATATTAGAAGTTTCATAGGTCTTACTTAATTCTTTCATTTATTTATCCAGAAACAAAAATATAACAAGAAAAATGATAGATGATAACCATATCATCTATCAAATTTTTTATCAAATTTTTATCAAATCATATATGAAATTTTTATAGCACCTGAAGAATTATAAACACATTGACATGCCCTTTCATATTAGAACCTCACAACTATCCAGTGAGATGGGTAAGGTTACTACCATATCACTTTCCTCATCTTACAGATGAGAAAACCTAGATGCAGATGGGTCAAATGACTTTCCTAGAACAACAGCTAGTGAGTATTTCAGGACGAATCAAAGTCAGGTTTTCATGACTGGAGCCCAGAGTTTTAGTCATGACCCTCTACTGGTTTGTTAGTTCCAACACAGAGAGGCTTTTACTGGCTTGGGGGCATCAGAGAAGAGTCAAGGGAATGGAGAGTAAGGAAAATGGCAGTGGATCCAAGCCTTGAAGGATGGACTGTGTTTTACAAGGCAGAGGTATGTGTGAAGCACTTTCCAGTTTGAATAAAAGTTGTGACCAAAAGCATGAAGGTTTAAAAAGGTGGGTTTGTTTTTCAGCAACAGTCCACTACTCTACTGGGCCAAAGTATTGTTGACAAGAAGGGAAGTAATGGAAGCAAGGCTAAAATAATGAGGGCAGCAGACAATCTTCTGAAGTCTTAGAAGGTAGCTACTCAACACTAATAAGCTGAGCCCTCTCCTAGGAGTTAGTCCACAGAGACCACTGTTAAAAATCTGATGTAATAGGAAAGAAAACACAGTGGGTAGGAAATAGGAAAGAATTAATTAAATGGTATCTGCAAATCCAGGCAACTACTTCAGCCCATGGGGAATTTTTTAAAACATTAAGACAAAAACAAAGGTGGGACAGACTTTGTTTACTCAGTTTTTTGTTCTAATCTTTTTTTTTTGAGTTTTTAAAATTCAATTTTAATTGGTTTACCTTTTTTTTTTAATTTTTTTATTTTATTTGTCGACTTTAAACATTATTCCTTGGTTACAAAAATCATATACTATTCCTCCCTTCCCTCCGCCCTTCCTGTAGCTGTTCTAACCTTCTTAATGTTTCTGATTTATTTTACCTTTGGCCAAATATCACCAATGGCCAGCCAGGTATTAGGAGGAGAGCTATCCACATTATTCCTTTGTTCAAAAATCTGCAGTATTCCCACTGACCAAAGGCCTTTGTCTTCTGCAACTGGTACTCGTACAAATAGCATTCAAAATCTTGAATCACATCACTTGTCCAAACTGAGTACCTGTCTTTTTTGCCTCTACACTCTGCTCCCATTGACCACAAATCACCTGCTTCCCCGTGCCATTCTGGTACTGTGCTCCAACTACTCTCTATGACTAGAATTCTCTCCAAATTCCTTTTCACTTTCTGATCTCCTAACCTTCCTTCAAAGGACAACTTAAATGATGCCTTTTCCTTCAAGTCTTCTCTGACCCACCAAATTTAAAACAACTTTTATATTTGGAAATCACAAAACATTGGTTTTTTTTTTCAACTCTGCACAAAACTTCCCCTATGTAATTCTGCATTTGTTTTTTCCTGTGTTTTTCAGATTTGTCTTTCTAATAAAGTGTTAAAGTCTTGGGAGCAGAAATGTTATCCCATCTCAATTCTGTATTTCCTCTAGTATCTATAACGGTGCTCCGCTTACTCATTTTTTTGAACTTAGTTTTTTAAAACCTTGTAGGAGGTGGTCTTGGGTTCTTGGTTCTACCATTGATTGGGGAACTTTTTAGATGTCATCAAGTAAATTAAGTTTGAGTGAAGATACTGGTAAACTCAAGAACATAGAGGTACTTTCCGGATGTTCGAGTTTCCAGATAGTTCTTCTAGAGCTCTTGACTTAGAAATAGCTTGCTATGTTGGATTTAGAGTCACAGGACATGGGCTGGAATCTCAGTTCTGCCATTTTTATTAGTTACATGACTTTGAGGGCTAAATTGATTAACCTCTCTGGGTCTCCATCTCTAAAATAAAAGAGTTGTCCTAGAAGACCTTTAAGGTCTCTCCAAGTTCAAAAATCTATAACTCTAAAGCATATTTGTATTAAAATGAACATTTTCTACATAATTTGTTGTACAGTCCCAAACCACTGACTTAGTCTATCACCCTAGAACTCACCACCTATCCTTAATAGTGACAGTCAAAAATTATTCCCTGAATTAAATCCTACAAATTAATCCCCATGAACATTTCAAAGAAGCCAATTTCAAATTAAAATATGGTTGGAATTAAACAGGAGAAATACCAGTTTTGGTTTTCCATGCTGAGATTCTTATTTATAATTCTTAATAGCTTAATTCAGTGTAAGGACAGTAGGAAGTAATTATAAAGTAGCTTGTGGAAAATATTTCCTCAGCAGCTATCCCAGCAGGCTCATCATGGCATATAGATATTTTAAAAAATAGATAAATAAATGTGTCCATAATTTGTTATCACATTATATGTCTCTGTGGCTCCTTAATTAGGGCAAAGCGTTTTATACACTTCAAATGGCCTTATGAAGGAGGGACTAGAAATATTATCTTCCTTTTACAGATAGGTAGACTGAGGCTTGAGGAGGTCAAAGAGTTTGTCCCTGGTCACACATCTCAGAAGTGTTAGAAGCAGTTTTTAAACCCAAATCTTGTTTATAGTGAAGTCTAGCATTTCATTCTACCAGGTCACACCATGTCATTTACACTCCAGAATGTCCAATTAATTCTATTTCAAAAACTAAGAAATCACTTTGCCCAGCCACAGTTCTAAATAATGAGTTCTTCAAATGCCACAATGGAAATTAGGAACCAGAAAACCAGAGTTCATCTTTTACTTGAGTCACTTTTTGTTAGCCTGGTAAGTCACTTAGGCTTTGGAATCCTCAGTTTACTCATCTGTAAAATGGTGAAAAGTTGTGCCATCAACCACAAAAAAATATTGTGATGGTCAAATGTAATGAAAGCCCTAAATACAATATAAAATTAATATATTAGGGGGCAAGTAGGCGGCTCAGTAGCTTGAGAGTCAGGCCTAGAGATGGGAGGTCTCTATATAATATTATTATAGATTAAATAATAATTATAATGTAGTTCATATTTGCATAGACCCCCGAAGGTTTACAAACAACTTTCCTCCTGTTGCTCCTGGGAGATAGGCAATTTTTAAAATATTTATGGGGAAGCTAGGGAGTTTGGGATAGAAAGTCAGGGCTGGAGATGGGAGGTTCAGCTCTGGCCTCAGACACTTCCCAGCTGGGTGACCTTGGGCAAGTCACTTAATCCCAATTGCCTAGTCCTTCCTACTCTTCTGCCTTGGAACCAAATACAGTATTGATTCAAAGACAAAAGGGAAGGGTTGTCCAAATTTTGTTTGTGTGTGTGTGTGTGTACACACATACATATTTTAAGTATAATATATTAATTAAATACATAATTATATATTTTAAATATACATAAAGTACCTACTATGTGCAAGGAACTAAGAATGCAGAGAAAAAAGCAAAACCATTTCTACCTTCAAAAAGCTTATTTTTCTTCCTGGGAGTGACCAACATCATATCCTTAGACCCCTCTAAATACTGTGGTGCAAGGATTAAAGATAAAGAAAACCAGAATAAAGACAGTATGTCTATAAGTTGGTGCTGGGTTGTTTTTGTTTTTGTTTTTTTTAGTCCACTAGAAGTTATGACTTAAAAAAACTCAAAACCAAAACAAAAGAAAAAATCTTTTTAAAGCCAGTTAGGAAAATAATTTAAAAAGGGATCTTCTCTAAGCCACTAATCAAAAAAATGAAAATGCAGAAAAAATAGAAGGCAAAGCACCAACAAAATGGTCAAAGTATATCTGCATACCAATCTAAAATGTAAATGATTTAAATCAATAATATATTGTGAAATGGACAAGAAAAACCACTATTTGAATAAATGCTCTTCTCCCTCAATTTTCTATGAAATGTGATCAAAGGGATTTAAAAATGATTTGGAAAACAAAATGTTTATGAAGTACCTGGTATAGATCAGGCAATCTATTTGGGAAAAAAGGACAAAAATGAATTTCTGGATAATATCTAGATTTCAGCTTAGCTTTAATTGTCCTTTATTCCAAATCTTTAAATATAATATTTTCTTCAGTATTATAATGTAGTAAAAAGACACACTTGCTTGAATTTCATCTGCTGTCACTGTCCCTGACCACTGTCTTACGGAAGTGAGAATGAGGTCTGAAATGCCCTGAAGGCAAGTCAATGAGGAAGAATGGGGATGGCACTCCAAACATTAGTGAATAAGTACTTGCTTATAAAATCGGTCTGATTGTACTGAAAACTAAATCATAATACAAGCACCAGGGAGATGTGATACAATAGAATACACTATCGCTCCAGGCTATGACATTTGTCATCCTTTGTAGTAGTTGGTCACAGGTGGGACAATCCAGGGTAGAGGTGGAATCAGGAACAGATGGCAACTGGGATATAAGGAATCCTTCTCTGTTGGAAAGCGGGCTTGTTCCTTGGCTCTCCAGTAAAGTCCTCTTGACCCTTTCAAGCTGAGCAGAAGAGTATTAGACAAAACTAGTCATTTTCTGAAAGGTCAAGGTTCTCAACTCTCCTGGGTCAGAACACCTCTTAGGGAAGAGCGAAAACATGGATGTCTCCACTTCTTGCTTTATTGTGTTCTCTTCTTCCTCCCTTTAGGAAATGAAAACAGAAATATTTCGAGAAAACATGACTGGGATTAAGGGATAAATCGACAAACATTTTATTTGTGAATCTGCCTCTGTGTGACCTCCACTAAGTCAATTCACATCGCTGCCACCCATTTATTAAATGAAGAGATTGCAATGAATGACCTCCAAGGTCCCTTCCAATGCTCTATGATCCTTTAATTCCATATTTGCTAATGTCCCTTCCAGAATTATTACCCTATATGAAGAAGCCTAGCATGTGTCATTCCACTGAAACAACACATTAAAACACAAAGAAACTGGTCCCCCATTTTCTCTGTGATTATGGTTCAGAAAAAGATTACAGAAAGCAAGTTTCCATTTAGAGTTTAAGATGCTATTTTTCTCACAAGTCTAGCATCTATAGAAACTTCACAAGGTGAAACGTGCTGGCACATCACAATTCTCTCAAAGATTTGACACTCTGTCACCTCTTCAGAACAGATTTATATTTGAAAAATAATTATTTGCTAGCCCTGGGAAAAAAGAACAGAAACCAAGACAACAAATTAAAGAAATATATTTTTCCTATTTAAACTGATTATTAATTTTATAAAGACAAAAAGAAAACATTGAACTATGCAAAAGGAGAAAGAGGTATGCAGTTATTGTGTAAATGAGATATTAAATTCCTACTTTTTTGTCCTAATCTTAAAAACTCCTGTGCCCCGTGGCTTCTTTAAAATGAACACTATGCTGGCTTTCTTCTCAGCTTCCACTGTCCTCCAAATGAGGTCCCAAGCTTTTTGCTAAGTTAGATTCTGCCTGGCCCAAAAAATGTCTGGAAGTGCATTCAGTTCTGGTAGTCTCATTTTAGGAAAGACATTGACAAACTGAAGGACAATTAAAAGAAGGTTATAGGAAAAGGTTCTTGAGATCTTTTCAGATTGGACTAAGATTCCCCTTACTTGAGTTCTTGATTGGATGAGTACTTGAGTGGATGACCATGTATCAGGGAGAACTCTACTCTGCCAGTGGTTCCTTCCAGTTTTGAGATTGTGTGATCTGGTCCAAACCCACAGGATTTGTTTGACTGAGGAAAGAGAAGACTTTAGAGAGGAGAGGAGATGATATTGGACTTGAAGTATTTGAATGACTATCAGGATGAAAAGTTGTAGACTTGTTCTGTTTGTCCCCCACCCCCAGGACAGAACAATGAACAATGGCTAAGAGGTACAGAATAGGCAATATTTAGACTTCAATTAAAGAGTTAAATACATCTTTACTTGTACCAAACATTTCTAACGATTAGAGCTATCTCAATGTGTAGTGAACTACCTTAAGACGGTCCTCCTTCCTGTATTTAGCACAGCTCCTAGCCTATGACAAATGTTAATGTAGGTTTATTGATTTGAATAGTCAACACTTCCCTACTTGGGGGATTTTCCAGAAGAAGGCATGCGTTCACTTCTTGGGGATGTTGTAGATGGATTCCTGTTCAGGAACTCAGTGATCTCTGAGGTCCTTTCCAATTCTAAGATTCTTTTACCTGTCTTTCCAGACACTCCATAATATGACACCTTCCTCCTTTCCAAATTTTCATTCCACCATTGCTGCATATTAATATATTTATTCCCAAATATGCCTTTCTTCTCCTGGACCTTACTTCATATTTTGACTATGCCACCATAGCCTTACCACCTACATGCTGACCTACTGACAGCTTCTCTGCCCTCTACAGTGTAATTCAGCTATAATATATTCTATGATCCCTGACTGAATTTGGAGTCAGAAGACTTGGGTCCAGATATTGGCTCTGTTGTTCCCTGAATCAGTTTGGTCAGTTTTCTCCTCTGGAAAATGAAGGGGTTGGATTAAATGACCTGGAAGTTCCCTTGTAGTTTGAGAGTTGTGATTCTAAGTCACTTCAAGTTTCCTTTTTAATTTTTTTTCTCATCTTTAAAATTAAGGTGTCTGGCTACATTATTCTGAGGTTCTTTCCAGATCTAGAGTAATGATCCTAATTCATTTCCTTTTTCTGCATCCTTAAAAAATTTCCTCAGCTATAAAATTAGGGGATTGAACCAAAAGTTCCTGCCCACCCTAGGTCTTTAGTCACTTTCCCTTTCTGGAATTCAGTTGACTTAAAAAAATTCCCTCTACTATAAAATTCAGGTATTCAACTAAACGATGCTAGATTTCTGTTAAGTTGTAGTTAAATGGTGGTAAGATTTTTTTTTTACTTTCTGGGCATGTTTCCTCATCTGCAAAATTTGCAGATTGAACTAGATGACTCTGAGGTTCCTTGAAGCATCTTAAAGGTATTTCCCCATTTATGGGTCATAGTTCCTCATCTGAAAAACATACAGTATTGAACCAGAAGCCTCATATTTTCTCTCCACCTCTAGAGCTCATGAAATTCTATAAGGTTATGGTACTTTGAGCATTTCTAGACATAAGTATTTGGATCAATCTCATATCCTTACCTTCTGTCATTTTGTATTGGCACCCTTTCTTTACATCTTATTTCTACTTGTCTCTCAGCTTCTGTAGGGATGATATACCTTATCTTAGCAATTTATCAATCAGCACAAGCTTTGTTTTATTTTTGTAAATCAATATCCCTTCAATTCTTAGCATGCATTGACAGCCTTATGCAGAACAGGCATTTAACAAACCTTTGTGAAAAAAATTAACAAAGGAATCAAAAAACTAAAATTAACTGATACAAAGTGAAGAAAGTAGAACCACATACACAATGATGACAGCAATACAAATGGCTAGATCAACCACAAAATAATTGAAAAGAAATTGTGTGAAATTATCAACAAGTCTGTTGTCAAAGACAGGATATGAGAAGGCACCTTCCCTCGATTCTTTGCAGAAGGCATGGAGGGGAAGGTAGGTAAGTGTCACAATGAATAGAGCAAGCATTGGGTCTGGGGATGAATGGAAATGGTTGCAAATCTGGCCTCAGACAATTCCTAGCTATGTGACCCTGGGCAAGTCATGTAACCCAAATTGCCTAGCCCACGTCTTTATGCTTTAGAGTTAATACTAAGGTAGAAGGTAAGGTTTTTTAAAAGTGATATGGGGGTATTCCTCTGGGTGTGTACTACTATATATAATTTTGGAATTCTTCAAATATGTTAGTTCATTTTGCTTAGCTATTTTGTCCCTCTTTTTAAATTCTTTCTAATAAGGCATGGAATCCTCAGAAGTAAAGAAGGGATTCTGGGAAAAGCAAATTATTAAAGTGAACAAGAAAATGTATTTCTAAGAAAAGAAAAACAAAAGGAAAACACATAAAATGACTAAGTTTGGACCTCATGAAGAACTGAGAAAATGCATCTCCTTTCCTTCGTAGTGGAAGGCTTTGGGTATAGAATATTATGTACATTGGCAAGCATGGTTTATGTGTTAGTTGGCTTTGCTGAACTTTTTTCTTTCTTTTTTATTCTATATTACAAGGAATGGCTTAATGAGTAGTAGATGGGAGGGATTCATTAAGACATGAAAGGGTTGTAAAAACAAAAAAGATATTAATAAATTTTAAAAGAAAGAAACGAATCATGTGGAGTTTATTATCTTCCCAGGAAACTATCAAGATAAAAAGAATGTCAGGGTAGGAAAGGCTTTTGGAATCCTAAGTCTAACCCAAACTGAACATGGCCAACAATCCCTTCTATAGTATGGCTTGTGGTTATTGGACCTTCATTTTCAAAGAGGACCAGTGGCATCATGGGATGATGACTTGATTTGCACATGAATTGGACTTAAGTGAGGTGGAGCTATTTAGAACTGTCAGCCTCACGCTCTCTTCTAGACATCCATTAGTGGCAAGACAAAATTCTGGGGATGGCCAGGATGCAGTGGATGACCTTAGCTTCTCCCACATACATCCAAACTCCAAGTGCTCCACAGTGCCTACTTCAGCTGCCTTCATGGTCATTGGAACAAACTTCTCATCTACCCATTCTCCCAGAAGAAGTCTTCACCCCTTTATCTCACCAATAAGTTTGAAGACTGTTAGTTATCCTCGACCTGTTTTAACACAGCTGCAGGATGGTTTTAGTAGAGTGTGGTTGCTGTGCATGCTACAGCTTCTTGGAGCCATGGGATTTTTGACAGATAGTCATCTACCCTTTTCTGAAGGAGCTCCAAGGAGGCGTTCCTTGCACCTAGCACAAAGTGTGCTTATCTGAATCAAAATGATGGGGAACTCACTTCCTATTAAATAATATCAGTTCATTCAGGGATAGTTTAAATTATTAAAGAGTTTCTGTGTGTGTTTGTGTTATCTCAAAAGCTTTATTTGCCCTTTTTATAACACCCACCCATTGTCTCTAGTTCCTTCCTAAGAGGCCAAGCTAAAGATGTCTAAAGCTTCATCATCAATATGGCAGCCCTTCAAATCTTCAAGTATTTGAAGCTATCATTCTCCTTCCCTCTACACATCCTTTAACACCATTGAGTTTCAACAAGTTTTTTGAGACTACACTAAGATTTCCCACACATCCTTTGGCTCCATATTCTTCTATAATATCTATCCTAGCTCTTTCCAATAGATGATTCTAAAATGTGTGCAGCTGGGGAGAGTAGGCGGGCTGTTGGCTCCCTGAGACCCTCACCAAGATGAGCTATACACAAAAGCAACTTCATGTTTAAGACAAAGAAAATGTATGTGAGAAGGGGGAAAATCAAGAAAGTGGAAAGAAAAGTATTTCCCCTGCAATCATCTCTGAATCTATCAGGACCAGAGCAAGGGGAAAAAAGGAGGGGCAACAATGTGCTTACAGTTTGGTTAGTGGCTGGGGGGAAGGGGAGTCATTCTTAGAAATTCATGAACAATCCCAAGAAAGTCTTCCTTGCATGATGGAAAGTTGATGCCAGAAGGAGACCCAAAATAACAGGAAAAGACATCACTGCAACAAGAGTCACAATTTGTAAACAGTTCCAGGAGGGAGATGAAGGTGAAGAGAAGGGTCTTAAAAAATCTTTGCATTAGAACTATAAAATATGTCTGTAGGATTCTAAGGAGTTTGAGGTAGAAAGGGACTTCTGAGACCATCTATTGCAGCCCCTTCCTGTTACAGATGAGGAAGTTGAGGCCCAGGAAGGATATGGGATCATAAAGAAAAAGCTTCATTATTTTTATTGTTGTTCAGCCATTTTCAGGCATGTCATACTCTTCACGACCACATTTGGAGTTTTCTTAGCAAACCTACTAGAGTGCTTTGCTATTTCCTTCTCTAGCTCATTTTGTAGAAAAAGAAACTGAGGCAAACAGAATTAAGTGGCTTTCCCAGGGTCACACAGCTAGTAAATATCTGAGGTTGGATATCAGGTTTTCCTGACTACAGGTCTGGTACTCTCTCCAATATGCCACCCAGGTGCCCAACTTGCATTTTAGCTATTTTACGTCTGCAGAACCCTTTACAAATGTCCTCTCGTGAAATATTCACAAAACTCTGAGAGGCAGAGATGCTATTATCATCCCTTTGAAAACTGAGGTAGAGAGTGACTTGCCCAGGGTCATGCAGTTAGTAAGAGACAGAGACATGATTTGAATTCAATTCTTCCTTCTTATAAGCCTAGAATTTCATCCACCATGCCACTACCTAGTTGCCAACCAGGAGATATCTAAAATTAATTTCAAACTATCATGTCTATTCCTTTATTCATGTTTTCTCCTTACAGGATTGGAGGATCTCAAGGTAGAAGAAACCTTAAAGGACATGAACATCTTCCTCATTCTACTGAAAAAGAAACTAAGGCTCAGCAAAGTTAATGACTTGCTCAGAGTTGCATAGCTAATGAACACCTGATGTGAGATTCTAACCCAGATCTTTCTGCCTCCTCCAGGAATCCATTTTCTTTACCATGTTGCTTGCCCAAAGTCAGAGAGCTGCCAAAGGTACAATTTTGGAATTCAAGACTCCAGATACAGTATTCTTTCTATGGTGCCATTTTGTTTTCAGACTAAGTTCCCCACATTTTATCCTCCCATGTTTGCAAGTGTTTGAATATTTTCTCCAATGGTTCCCTCGTCTTTGCTCCTTTCTGGATTTGGAATTGGAGAACCTAAGCTCAAATTCTTCTTTGACTCACTCATTACCTGCGTGACAGTGGGCAAACTATTTCACCTCTCTTGGTCTTTGCTGCTGAGAATCAAGATGGTGGAGCGATAGGAAGCAGTACATAAGTTCTGCTCCACAAATTTTCTAAACAGATCTATAACACGTATATTATAGCACCGGAGGAAGAAATCCAGAAAAAAAAAGCCAGAAGTCAATGTGTCCAGACTAGCTTGAAATAGGGAGATAATCAATGAGGACTGAGAACAATGGATGGGAGGTGGACACGGCACATCTTCAGCCAAAGGACAAGAGGAGGACCCAGATCCTTACTGGGGCTCCCTAAAGCCATTCTGGGGTACTGCAATGAGAAGAGGGGTCAACTGGCAGCTTTAGGGTCCACTACTCAGTTCTGATTCACAGATCCAAGATGGAGGGTGATGTTTCAGGGTAGGAAGGGCCTAGACTATGCATGAAGAAAGTACGAAGTTCAGAAGGCAGCAGCAGTATGTGGCTCAGACTTTAGCTTCAGAGGAAGGTCTTATTTCTGGTATCTAGCCCAGTCTTTAGAAAGAATAACCCAGGCAAGAATCTCAGGCTAAAGGAAGCCAGTAGTTCTGCCAATTTGTGCCAAGAGGGTTTTCTATAAGGCTAAGCAGAATTTTTTCCCATAGCCTCTCTTATGGACCAATTTATCCTTATCTCTAGGTCCCTCTTTTCTTGTCTACCTTGTCCTTCTCTTGGATATCCTAATTTCCTTTTCTATAAACTTTGTTTTTGCAATTTCCTTTTGACAATTTTCTTCTGGATGACTCAGTCCCAACCAAAAATTAAAAAAGATAATGAGAACCTCCTTTGTCCCTTGTCAGTCAAACTGAATATCCCCAATTGCATCGTCTGTGACTCACAACTTAAACCTGGATGTCTTTTATCCTTCCAAAAAAGAAAATAGCTATTTCTTATTCTCATGGCTAAAAACCTTTTCTATTGGTATAAAATATGCAGTTTTCATTCCTGTCATTAGCTTATATCTCTGAAGTTCCTTCCTTCCCTAGAAATGCTCAAAACAATGAGAAAACATGATGGTGAGTAGACTAATGGCTTTAGAGTCCAAGGGCCACTGATTCAAGAGAGAAGGCACATTCTTGGGCATATAGTTGTTGTCATTCAGTTGAGTCTGATTCTGTCACCCCTTATACCATACGGCACATCAGGCCCTTCTATCCTCCACAATCTCCCCAAATCTGTCTAAGCTCGTGCTCATTGCTTCCATGACATGACCTACCAGCCCAACCTCTGTTGACCCCTTCTCCTTTTGGCTTCAATCTTGCCCACCATGAGTGTCTTTTCCACTGAGTTCTGTCATCTCATTATGTGGCCCAAATATTTAAGCTTCAGCTTCAGTATTTGTCCTTCCAATGAAGATTCAGAGTTATATCTTTACGTTCGGACTGATTTGATCTTCTTAGTGTCCCAAAGACCCTCTGAGGTCTTTTCCAGCAATGTTGATTCTGCAAGATCAACCTTCCTTCCTTCTAGCCCAACTCTCCCAGCCACATATTGCTATTGGACATAGCTTGAATGACCCAGACCTTTATCACCATCAACTCTGCTTTTTCGAATGCTGGGAGGTCCAATTGTACAACCTCCTCATTTTACAGAGAGATGAATGAACTTGCCAAGATTTTTTTCTAAGTGTGAGGGGGCAGGAATTCAACCCTGATGAGGAAAAATCTGATACTTGATGGCTGGATGCCCCTAGACGAGTCACGTATTTCTCCCCTTAAGTTTCCTCCTCCATAAAGTGGGGTTAACAATATCAGTAGGACTTATCTTATAGGGCTGCTGTTTGCATAAAATGGATATTATTTATAGATTCACTGCCAAAGTTAAGAGCAACAAAAGCATAAATTGGTATTGCTAAAACACTTGAAAAAGAATATCATTTCTTTATAAATGACCATTTCTCCCCATGAATCCTACCATGAAATTTCTTTAAACGAATTCCCTAAAAGTCATTGCATATCATTTCCTGCTTCTCTGAACTAAATGCTTCTGCTTCTTCTATATTCTCGTTATGTTCTTATTTTTAAACGTGGCATATGTGACCTTTAACCCTGCAGTGCCCAGGACGAGGCTATGTGCCAGTCAGTCAGCAAAGAAATTAACTGACAGACTGAACTGATCTATGGCAGTAAATGAGGGACAGCTGAAACTGGGGCTGTCATAATAAACACAGAAAATTCAGCTGAATTTGATTAATGTGCGTTCAGTATACACTATGGATCAAGCATGGTGATGGGCACTAGATAAAGTACTACAAGAGGCGGCCTTTGTCTTCAATCAATCAGGAAGCCTTTAAAAAGCTTATGCCCAGCACCAGACATAGAGATGTGAGCAAGAGATAGGAAGAAAAAAGTGAGAGTTCCTGTCCTCGAGAAAAGTCCATTCTAACCAGAGATGACAACACAATTCCTACAAAATCCATGAACATTTATTAAGCACCTACCAATTTATTCATTTATATATTATTACAATTTTATTAGTTTTTATTACCCATTTTTGTCAGACCCTCTGAAGAGGTCATGGATCTAAGGAAAGACGGGAAAAAAAGCTCCTGCTTTTAAGGAGCTCCCTGTCCAATGGGGGAGACATAGCTCAGCAATTGTGTACAAATAAGACGGATACAGAATAACTTAAGAGATAATCCATAGATGGAAGATATTAAGATTACAGAGAAAGCTTCTTGCAGACTCTTGTTGCTGTTTAGTCATTTTCAGTCATGTTTGACTCTTCCTGACCCTATTTGGGCTTTTCTTGGCAAAGATACTGGAGTGTTTTGCCTTCTCTATTTCCATCTTATTTTACAGATGAGGAAACTGAGGCAAAGAAGATTAAGTGACTTGCCCAGGGTCACAGAGCTAGTTTGCCTTTTTCAGCTCATTTTACAGATGAGGAATTTGGGGCAAAAAGGGCTAAGTGACTTGCCCAGGGTCACATAGCTAGTAAGTGTCTGAGGCTGGATTTAAACTCAGGTCTTTCTGACTTCCAGCCCAGTACTCTATCCACTGTGCCACCTAACTGTTCCCTCATTTCACTAGTCCTGAATATTATCAGAGAACCCTAGATTTAGAACTGAAAAAGGTAGCCCTCTCATTTTACAGATGACAAACTGAGGCTTGAATCAGAATTGACCTGTCTAGGGTCACACAGCTGATAAACATCTGAGATTGAACTAGAATCTCATTTTCCTAACTCCCACTTCAGTGTCCTAACCACTGGGTATCTCTAGCATTATGGTTTTCTTAATGCACCTTGATGATTTTAATTCATTCTTTAAATCCCCAAGAAGCTGGATATATGCCAAATTTCCTTTCCAAATCTAATTTTATGACACTGCAGCTTAAAAAAATAAGGAAAATATTCCATTTTTAAAGAAATACATGTGGGGAAGAGATGATCAAGAAGGTGAATTAAAGCACTGAAGAGAGAGTAGTTCATTGAACAAATGCCAACAAGACAATAACTGAGGCACTACTGTCTGAAGAAAGCTATCATTAATGTCCAAGAGACTCAGGTCCCTTACTGGAAACAGGAACTCAAAGCAACTCAATGGACCCAAAGCTGCCATTGTTCTTTTCACGATGTAAATATAATGGCCTCTGACTCAAGAACAGAGAAGCTTGAACTGAAAGAAACACCAGTAGCTACATTCCTTGGTAAGTCAGAACATTTTCGGCTAAACGTTATAATACATTTACAAAATTAAAAGTGAAGATTAAAAAGAGAGAAAAAAATCAAAGAGGAAGTAAAGAAACATATGATACATGGATGAAAACAAGAGGTTATTGGTTTTGTCAAACAGAACCAATTTAATGGGAGATCAAACAGAAATGTAAAAAATTATCTCAATTTCTGGGCAATCCACATACTTATAAATAACTGGATTATAGTAACTCAAGCTTATCTCCACTCTGCCACAACTCTCACTTCAACAAATCTCCATTCTTCTTCTTTTCTCTTCTCTCGATTACTGACAGCAGCAGGGGATCAGACTGGAGCTCAAGTCCAAACCTTTCATCATGTACATGAGGAATTCAAGTCCAGGAAATGAAATCACTTACACAAGATCACATAGGTAGTAAATATTAAAAGTGGAATTTCAACTCACATCATATAGGATTAGAGGTTTAAAGCTGGGAGAAAATTCTGAGGTGATTTAGTCCAGCCCTTTGATGTTTCAAGAAAGGAAACTGAAGTCCAGGGAAATAAAGTGACTTGTCCAGCATCAAAGATGTGTCAGCTAATAACTTTTTTTAACATTATTTTATTTGGTCAATTTCAAACATTATTCCTTGGAAACAAAGATCATTTTCTTTTCCTCCTCCTCTCCCACCACCCTTCCCATAGCTGACGCATGATTCCACTGGGTATCACATCCAATCACTTTTTTTAAAAAAAGGTTTTATTCATTTGTGGGATGGGTTCTACAGAGCAGACAAGATACAAGTATCTCATACAGTTAAAGAAATTCAGAGCTCAGAGAAATCTTGAATCTCATTTGATAGAAACAAGAATGTTGTTGAATTTGCCTTGTATGATGAATAAAATAACTCTTATGCATCTGAATTACTTACTTTTTACAATTCTTCCCAAGTAATTACACTGAATATCAGCCAGCATTCCTCAGGGAAGAAGAATAACAAATTCATGACTTAGAATCCTATTTACACATGACTTTTGCATGTCATGCAATATTTTGACCTCATAAAGGTCAATAATACTTATTTAGCAAATGAAAATGCATTTAGATCCATCAATAAGAATTTTAGACTTCCTAGATTTCTCACTGGAGAGCCAGGCTGAGCCAAACCTGTATTCCATATACTAAAAACTCCCATTAAAGAAAAATACCTCAAACAAGCTATCAAATAATTTACCTCAATTTTTAAAATCTTTGAGACACTGGTGAATTGGACAAAACATGCCTTCCATCCTCGCCTTGAAGGCTTTGCCTCTACCTCAGTGGTGAACATTCTCCATTCTCTCCAGCACCATGAGCCTAATTTTTCAATTAGAAAGGAAGTGAGGAAATGCAAGTACTCCTGGTCAATAAAGACAACCAAGAAACATACCAAAGGACCAAAATTCCCTGCCTGGGAAATAATGTTATAAAGTACTAATTGAAGTCCAGCTGATTATTTTCTAAGGTAGGCGCCTTTGCCTGGTGAAGTCATTAGGTTCTTTTTCTTAAGACATCTTAAGATGTCTAAAGAGACATCACCAGATTGTGATTCTGAGACAAGCATTACTCTCATCAGTTTCTTGGTTGTTGCTTCATGAAACTCTGTTATTTATAGGAAATACCTTCTGCATCATAGAATCATAGATTTATCCTTAGAAGATACTTAAGTTTTAATTCCTTATTTTACAGTTAGGGAAACTGAGGCTCAAAGAGGCAAAAATAATTCACTTGTCCAAGGGCAGATAAATATCAAGCAGTAGAGCTGGGATTTGCATCCAGGTCTTCTGGCTCCAAATTCCTTGTTTTTCCCACCATCCCCCACTGACTTTAACTCATGAAATTCCAGAGACAAAGCATAGACTTTGAAGTCAAGAAGACTAAAAGATAAACAGTCAGTGTGAGAGCTAGAATGCCTACATTCCCATTTGCCTTGCTTTTGAATTTTCAAAATATAAAATGAGCTTATGATGATTTAAGCTTAAGAAAAGTCAAATGGATTAGTGGCTAAAGATCTAGTCTCAGAGTTAGAAGACCTCAGTTTAAGTCTTACTCCTGATGCCTACTGGCTGTCTGACCCTGGACAAGTCACTTAATTATTCTGAGATCTAGGCAAATTTTCAAGAATTTATGTTGTAAAGAAGGTGCCGATGTGCATTAATAAAGAGTTTCTCTACCAGGCAGGAGTTTTTTTTTTTTTTTACCAATGAAATCACAGGTCCAGTACCCCCCCTCACCCCCCAATGTTAGTTTATAAGTCAGGAAATAATTTCTTAGCACAGACTAAGTAAACAGTTCATGAGAAACAAAGAATTCTGATTCCATGCACCAGACAACTGGGGAAGGGATGAGAATAGAGGATGAAAGATCTAGATGGTGACATTTAAGTTGTGTTTTTTTAATGATGAATGGTCATTTCATAAAGGGCTACCAAGTGATACAGTGGTTGGAGCTCTGGGGCTGGAATGCAGAAGACTCATCCTCTTCAGTTCAAATCCAGACTCAGATACTTACAAGCTGTGTGTCCTGGGTAAGTCACTTAACTTTATGTGCCTTGTATACAACAGAGATGGAGAAGGAAATGGCAAACCATTCTAGTATCTCTACCAAGAAAACCCCCATTTGGAGTCATGAACAGTCAGATATAACTGCCACAACTGAACAACAATTTTTTTAAACCTTATCTTATAAGAAAGTTGCTAATTTTACTTCCTATTTCAACAGCACTAGTCACCAAGTGGACTCACAGTAACATACACAGCTTTGAAATCAATAGACACTTATAAATACTCGTTGACTTATTTTTGACTGGCAGAAAGGACATGGTATAATGGGAAGGATCAGGGAGCGCAGATCGTAGTCGTGACTCTTAATATTATGTAATCATGGATCAGCCTCGTGCCTTCTCTGAACCTCTTATTCTTGAGGAATAAAAGGAGGGAGTTCAGTTTTTTTTTTTTTCCCGTTAGCTCCAGTATTCTGTCCCTTTCCATCTCTAGGCTAGTCTAGCCCATTGTGTTGTGTTCTGTTTTCTGGCTGGCCTAAGGGACAATGCAATGAATTTGAAGTTAAGATCTGGGTTCAATGAATCTTGTAACCATTGAAAAATATCTAAATTAATTAATTAAATAAAATTTTTCAAAAAAAAAAAGATCTGGGTTGAAATCCCACCATGCAGGCTAACTAGTAAGATGAACCTGGACGAGTAACTCAGTTTTCCTCATCTGTAAAATGAAAAGGTTGGAATTAATGACCTCTAAGGTCCCTCATAGCTTAAAACCCATGATCCTCTGATTCTCTATCATTCCCTTCTATTTTATCCTGGTTTAGAGAGTATTTGCAGATAATATGCCATCTCTACATTTTTATGGAATAATGAAAAACATGTCAATTGTGCCTTTTAGCCTCTAGCCCCTGTGTCCACTGGGATGTGCTTCTCGTTCTTCTGAAGAGGGGTATGAACTTTCCAAGCAGCTTTTGTCCCCTGTTCCTTCCCTACCCCAACCTGGGGAGACGATCTGGTGCCATGACTCTCTGGAAGACCTGGCTCTGGGAATTCCTTCTCCAGAAAGCTGTTCTTGGCTCCGAACGTGAGTCCCACATATTGAGCGGCACACATTCATCCAGCGGATGCCCTAGCTAGAATGTGAGAGGGACAGAGCACCCCACTGCTCATTTGACCAATACAGCCTTGAAAACAGAGTCTTGTCCAGAAATGGGCTGATAGCAGCTGCTGCTTCTGTACATCTAAGGCAATGGTGAATGATCCTGATTAGAAGCAAAATTCCTCCCCGCTCTTCTCCACCCACCCTTGGATCGGAGGAGATCCATTCAGAAGGAGTGAGGTGGAGCGCACCACCAATTCAATGTGCTGGGTCCATCTGTTGGCAGCAGCACGATGCAAACAGCTTTGTAAGTTCTATTTTCAATGAAATATCACAGAACAGCTTGTCCCAATGATATTTCTAAAGCCTGCCTGCAAGCCGCCTACTGGGAAATCCAACAAAGAAGAGAAGGAGGAGAACAAGGAATACACAGAGTCAAAGGACAGAGAAAGGAGAGAAGAAAATCAGGGAAAGGAGAACCACAGAGATGCTGGAAGCTGGGGAGAGACTGGACACTCTACACCCTTCAAATGCCCATGTATAAACTCATATATTTGGTGGAAATATGGGTATGTACTGTCTGTTTTATAAATTTTACTGAAAACTAATTTCTTCTGCATTTACTATAAGAGATTTAATATGAAGGCTATACTGTAGAGAGGGCACCTAGGTGGCGCAGTGGAAAGAGCACCAGCCTTGGAGACAGAAGGACCTGAATTCAAATCTGGGCCCTGGGCAAGTTACTTAAACTTCTTTGCCTCAGTTTCCTCAACTGTCGAGTCAGCTGGAAAAGCAAATGGCCAGTCACTCCAATATCTCTGCCAAGAAAACTGCAAATGGAGTCATGAAGAGTCGGACACTACTGAAAAACAATTGAAATCCCATATATACTTTGAGGGTTTTATCTGCTTTATAAACAGTTTTATCGATGGTATTTTAAAAATTTCCATTATGTTTTCTTACATATATATAATATTAATGATGATGATAATAGAATATATACACATACATATATATTTTTAAATACATATATAACAGCTACATACAACTACAGATTTAGAGCTGGAAACTTTAAAATGTCATTAATTGGGGGCAGCTAGGTGACTCAGTGGATGGGGAGCCAGGTCTGAAGACAGGAGGTCCTGGCTTCAAATCTGAATTCAGACACTTCCTAGTTGTGTGATCTTGAGCAAGTCGCTTAACCCCCATGGCCTACCCCTTGCTGCTCTTCAGCCTTGGAACCAATACACAGAATTGATTCTAAGATCGAAAGTAAGGATGGAAAAAGATGTCATTAATTAAGGAATTCCTTAGAGAAAGAAGCCTTTGAATTGAAGTACAAATCTAGAAAGATAGAGGAATAAGAAATATTGGAGAGAGGGGGTGGAAGCAATAAATTACCCTCAATTTTTTTTGTTAAAGTTTTGGAATATTTTATTTAATTAATTAATTTAGAATACTTTTCCATGATTACAAGATTCATGTTCTTTCCCTTCCCAACTCCCACCCCCTCCCATAGCCAGTACAATTCCTCTGGATTTCACTTGTGTCATTCATCCAGACCTACTTCCATATTATTGATATGTGCACCAGAGTGATCACTTAGAGTCTACATGTCCAATCATATCCCCATCAACCTATGTGATCAGGCAGTTGTTTTTCTTCTGTGTTTCTACTCTCACAATTCAGGAAGCAATAAATTATAAGATGGGAAAGAATCTTTTCCTCCCTTTCCTTTTCTTCTCTCTATTTCCTTTTGGTCCAAATCTGTGATTTCAATAATATTTGAATTTCCAGTGAAGAAAATTCCTCTACCAAAGCAGACCAAACAGGGTTTAATCCCTTCCTGGAATATTGAGTCATAAAATGAGTTGTCCAGATTCATGTAGTGCATACATATTAGAGGCATATGAATTGAACTCAGATCTTCCTGACTCTGAGGTTCTCTAGGAGCAACACCACATTATCATTCATTTTCATAATTAGTAGTAGAAAAATACTATAACATAATATTATTGCATATTATAAAATACTATGATAAATAATAAAAAACAATCCACCTTAAATTTCCCATACCTCTTAACAGAAGAATAAGTCACCTTCCTTCCAAATGCTCAGGGAAGATTTTAAAATTAAGTTTCATGATTTCTCAGGTTCAAGTTTCCTCAATTGTAAAGTTAGGATGAAAGATGATATGACCCTCTCTAAAGTCACTTCTACTTTTAACTCAAGTTCTAATGATTGGATGGTCTTTTCCTTTTATCTATCATTGAAATACTGAACAGGGATGGATTCCGTCCCTGTATTAGTTACAGGACCTGGGCGCAGACTCAGGTGCTCATGTCTGGGCACTTACCTGAGGTCGTATCACTTTGACAATATTTTTGAGGGCAGTGTCAGGAGATGGAGGCGAACAATCAGGTGTGGGGCCTGTTGAGCTGTTTCTATGGTTACCACTTCCTGGAGCCATAATTGCTACCTGAGATGCGTTATCTGTGAACAAAAATAGAACGGCCATGAACTTCATCACTTCACTTAATACTTAACGTCCCTGTTGATTTCAAGGACAGGAAATCAGATTTCAGTACACACTGGTCTCCTTGGAGGCCCCAAAGCGAGGGATGTTGGAACCCCTGAACAGAGCACTTCACCGATATCATTATTCGATGTTTTGTCTCCGTTGTAGTTGGTAAATGTTCATCCCCTTAGGATCTAGTTCAGAGATTCTAAGAGGAGTCAGAGCTGAATCATTATCCTCTCATTCAAAATAGCAGCAAATGCCCCAGGGCTGATCAGGATGAGAGAACTTCATTGCCTAAAAAGATGTAGACCCAAAGATTAGACTCAACCAATTATGGTCCATGAATACAATGGAATAATAGATAAGGAATGACGAATACAGTCACTTCAGAAAACTCCAGGGAGTATTTTATGAACTAACAAGGGTTGGGCAAATGTAATAACTCAATGCTAATTAAAATAATGTAAAAGTAAAAAAAATAGCAACAGTGAACACCATAAAATTATGAACATCTGGCCTCTGAAGAAGACTTGAGAAAATCTACCTCTCTTGTTTTTTCGGTATAAGTAGGCAACTAGGGGATAAGATATCACACATACTATTGTTCACTGTTGCATTCATTTCCTCTTTATTTTTAAATGTTCATTCCAAGGCATCGATGACTGAGAGGGCAGATTATAGGGGTTTATTTAAAAGATAAATAAATGTTAAAATTAAATTATCAAAAATGTGCCATAGGGATCAGGCATAGTGGATAGATAACCAACAAGGCTTAGGGTCAAGTTCAGGCTCTGATACCCTCCAGTTGTGTAATCTTGGCAAGTCACTGAATGATTATCTTATCAGCCATGCTTTATCTTTATAAGTTGAAAAAAAATGAAAAGTGCTACAAAGGGAGAATTTCCTCATCCAAAAAGACTCTATGCTAACTATAAATTTAGTTCCAATCCCCTACCAATAAACTAATTTTACAAATATATATTAACCTATATTTTGCTTCAGCAATTTGTGGCATACCTTAATAGGATTTATTTCCTCATTGCTCAGATGATTAAAAAAAAAGTTAGACGTGAATTTTATCTGGGTAGGGAAATGACAGAGCAGAAAGTCCTTCCATGAAGGTATACCAGTTGCTTCCTTTGAATTGTGTCCTTAAACATTTGATGGATCACTGAGTCAGGAAGAATTCTGATATAATAACCATAGATCACATTCATAGAGTAATTTAAAGTTATCAAGGACCATCCTCACAGCAGCTCTGAAAAGTACTGAGTATATAAATTATTATTAATATTACTATGATGATGATGATGATGATGATCCATTTACAGGTGAGCAGTGGAGGTTCCAAGAAGTGACTTGCCCAGGGTCACACAGATAATGACTCTCAATAAAATATGGCAGCATGATACAGTGAGGTGGACATTTGGTCTGGAAGAATAGAGTTCACGCCTCAACTTTGTCATTACCTGGATGCCCTTGGCCAAGTACATTACTCTCAGAGACACAGTTTCCCAATTTACAAGACAAGGAAGTTTAGGATTTTATCTAAGGTCCTTGACAACTTTACATGTATGATATGTGTAAGGGCATGAAATCTGGGGCTTTGGATGCCATGATCAATGTTCTTTCCAATGAATCCTAATGTCTGTATTATGGGATTTGTGTGAATTCCCTACTTTTCCTGATGACACCTCATTTTGGTAATATCATGTCAATCTTCAAATATAATAGGCAGCTAGAGACTAAAGTGGACAGAGTGCTAGATCTGGACTCCAGAAGACCTGAGTTCAAATCCCATCTCAGAAATTTCTAGCTGTGAGACAGTACTTAAATCAATTCATCTCTGTCTCAATATCCTTATCTATAAAATAGGAATAATAACAGCATACATCACCCAAATTATGATAATCAGATGAGATATTTCTAAAATACTTTGCAAACCTTAAAGTTCTATGTAAATGATAGTTATTATTTAGTGTTATTATTATCACATAAACACCAAAGTGGTTTTTCAAAATTCCTTTGAGTGTCCAGAAAGGAATGAGCTTCTAAAAATGGCAGACAACCATACGAAGGTGTGGTGTTTGATGAGAATACTATTATCACCTGAGAATGCTAATATCACCTGAAATAGTATATCCTACTACTATTAGCAAAGGGCTATCTCAGCTTACTCCCAACAGCAAGGCAATCTTGGACTTACAACAATGACAACTATAAATTGCAGAACTTTCTCCTCATAACAATCCTGTGAAGAAGGTATTACTAATATAATTCTCATCATTTTATAGATGAGAGACCTGATGCTCGGAAAGGTCTTGTTTTGGCCACAGTCACACAGATAGCAAATATTAGAGTTGGTCTCCTGGCTCTGTGTCCCACTCTCTTTTAATTCAACCTAAATTCCTCTACTTATTCTTGGTAGATCAAGCAAGTATTGACTGGCCAGATCAGTGGGATGTCATGTATTATTCATTTAAGTTATATTAAAGTCCCAGCATGCAAACCATTCAAATTTGGAAAGTTGACAACACTTCAGAGTGGATAGAAAATATTCTCTAAATATCTGCTTCTCAATTATGGAGTAGATAGAAATTCTTTATCTAAAATTCTACAGGGATGCTTCCTGGCATCTTATGACCATGAATGTTCAAACTCTGAATTTCCATCTGTTTCGAATTAATTATTAATAAGTATTTCTTTGGAAAATGAAAACAAAGAGCAGCTGCCCATTGAGGAATGATTAAACAACTTGCAACATCATGGAGTAGAAAGAATATATAATTTCAAATAAAAGGATCTAGGTTCAAATCCTGATATGTCACTCACTGCCAGTGCAACCTTGAATGAGCTATTAAATTCCTTTGTGTGTCAGCTTCTTCATCCAGAAAATTAGGAGGCTAGGATAAATGGCCTCTGAGGCCAAATTTATCACTATACCTGTGATCAAGAGAGCCAATGACTCACCCTAGATAATATAAAATACTTAGGAATCTATCTGCCCAGACAAATATAGGAACTATATGAACACAACTACAAAACACTCTCCACACAATTAAAACTAGATCTAAACAACTGGAAAAACAATGATTGCTCATGGGTAGGATGAGCTAACATAATAAAAATGACAATCCTGCCCAAATTAATTTACTTATTTAGTGCCATACCCATTGAACTAGCAAAAAACTTTTTTACTGAATTAGAAAAAAACATAACAAAGTTCATTTGGAAGAACAAAAGATCAAAGATATCCAGGGAAACCATGAAAAAAAATGCAAAGGAAGGAGGACTTGCAGTCCCAGATCTCAAACTATACTATAAAGCAATGGTCATCAAAACAATTTGGTACTGGCTAAGAGACAGAAAGGAAGATCAGTGGAATAGACTAGGGGTAAATGACCTCACCAAGACAGTCTATGATGAACCCAAAGATCACAGTTTTAGGGATCAAAACCCAAAATTTGATGAAAACTGCTGGGAAAATTGGAAGACAGTATGGGAGAGATTAGGTTTAGATCAACATCTCACACCCTACATCAAGATAAAGTCAGAATGGGTGAATGACTTAAATATAAAGAAGGAAACTATAAGCAAATTAGGCGAACACACAATAGTATACTTGTCATATCTTTGGGAAAGGAAAGACTAAAACCAAGCAAGAGCTAGAAAAAAAAATCACAAAATGTAAAATCAATAATTTTGATTACATCAAATTAAAAAGCTTTTGTAAAAACAAAATTAATGCATCCAAAATTAGAAGAGAAGCAACAAATTGGGAAACAATCTTCATTACAAAAACCTCTGACAAAGGTCTAATTACTCAAATTTATAAAGAGCTAAATCAATTGTACAAAAAAATCAAGCAGTTCTCCAATTGATAAATAGGCAAGGGACATGAATAGGCAATTTTCAGTTAATGAAATCAAAACTATTAATAAACACATGAAAAAGTATTCTAAATCTCTTATAATCAGAGAGATGCAAATCAAAACAACTCTGAGGTATCACCTCACACCTAGCAGATTGGCTAACATGACAGCAAAGGAAAGTAATGAATGCTGGAGGGTGTGTGGCAAAGTTGGGATATTAATGCATTCCTGGTGGAGTTGTGAATTGATCTAACCATTCTGGAGGGCAATTTGGAACTGTGCCCAAAGGGCTCTAAAAGACTCTCTGCCTTTTGATCCAGCCATAGCACTGCTGGGTTTGTCCCCCAAGGAGATAATAAGGAAAAAGACATGTACAAAAATATTCATAGCTGTGCTCTTTGTGGTGGCAAAAATTGGAAAATGAGGGGATGCCCTTCAATTGGGGAATGGCTGAACAAATTGTGGTATCTGTTGGTGATGGAATACTATGTTGCTCAAAGGAATAATAAAGTGGAGGAATTCCATGGGGACTGGAACAACCACCAGGAATTGATGCAGTGTGAGAGGAGCAGAACCAGGAAAACATTGTACACAGAGACTGATACACTGTGATACAATCCAATGTAATGGACTTCTCCATTAGTGGCAATGCAATGTCCCTGAGTAACTTGGAGGAATCTATGAGAAAAAACTACTATCCACATTCAGAGGAAACACTGTAGGAGTAAAAACACCAAAGAACAACTTATTGAATACATGGGTCGAAGGTATATGGCTGGAGATGTAGACTCTAAATGAACATCCTAGTGAAAACAACATGAAAATAGGTTCTGATCAATACCCAGTAATACCCAATGAAATTGTGCATCAGCTGCTGGAAGGGTGGGTGGAAGGGAGGGAGGGAAATAAAGTGATTATCAGAACAAAAAAATTAAATTAAATTTTAAAAAAGGGAGAGCCAATGACCTTCTTCCTTCCAGTAGAGAAGAAGGGGAAGATGTCTCCAGGATGCTACATTTATCATTAGCCATGTTTTCCATCCTGATTGATTTTAATTTTTTGTCTTTGTTAAAAGGAAAGACTCTCTGAGCTGGAGGGCATGAGATATATCGGGAAATGGTTGAAATGTCATAACAAAAAAAATGAATCCACAAAACTTTAAATAAAAAAAATAACTAGCTGATTGAGGCAGTGAGAATATTTGGTGCAATGATGAAAAAGGTTGTAGGTTCAAAGAATCTCAGAACCATCTAATCCAGCCTCCTGCCCAATATATGATCCCCTCCTCTAAAGTCCATGACAGTCACCCAGGCTCTGTATGAATACCTTCAGTGATCCATAACATATTACTTCCCAAGGGATACCATTCCACTTTCAACCAATTCTCATCTTTATCAATTTCTTCCATATATCAAACTGAAATATGCTTCTCTGTGATTTTCTTCCCTTTGTTCTAGTTGTGCCCTCAGGGACTGAGGAGAATAAGGCTAATTCCTCTTCTACATGACAACCTGTCAAGTGTTGACATCAATGATAACTTTCAGGTCTAAAGGGGCAGGAGGGGGCATTTGACTTCACAGCCACAGACTACACTTGGACTCAAATCCATATTTTGAAAATGGAAATATTGGCTATAGTCTGGATTTTCTGAAAGTATATGGATGAAATTCCATAAGATAAACTAAGAAAAAAATGAAAACCCAATATAATTGGAATTTTAGGGCATACATGCAAAAACTGATTGCATTTCTAAAGCACTTTGAGTTTTGCAAAGCACTTTATACACATTATCTTATTTCATCCACATCACATTCTTGTGAAGCAGGTGGCATTATTATCTCCAGTTTATAGATGAGGATATCTAAGCAAAGAGATTAAATCTGTTGTTCAGTCACATAGCTAATAAGTGTTTAAGGAAGAATTTGAACTCAGGTCTTCTTTTTTTTTAAGTAATTTATTTAGAATATTTTTCCATGGTTACATGATTCATGAAAACTCAAGTCTTCTTGCCTGTAAGGACCGCATTCTATTCACTGTGCTACTAGCTAAATAATAATGCAACACAGTATATACCATATCAACTGATGGTATAGATGATAATTGTTACAGGACTTTAGCCAGAGGAGAAATCACTAAATACTAGAACAGATTACTAGAGGAGATTTGATCTAGGACTTGAAGATTAAGTAGAATTGGGAGGAATCATTCCAGATCAGAAAGGGGTCATAAACAAAAATGGGAGATAAATCAATATAATCCAGGGATATTACATAGGCTTCTGAGTAGAGAGTTTAGTTATAAATTGTGTCAAATAACTTTAAGCTTAATTGTGAATGCAGTGGAAAACTATCAAGACATCTGAGCAATATAATGAAAGAAATGTGAAAAAAATCAACAATTTTACAATTACATTGAATTTCTACTTTAGAATCTCAATATCTGGGGGACAACAAACTAACTCAGTGGGTGGCAAGCCAGGGCTGGATACAAGGTTCAAATCTGATCTCAGATATTTCCTGAGCAAGTCACTTAACCCTCACTGCCTAACCCTTACCATTCTTCTGCCTTAGAACCAATAAACAGCATTGATTCTGAGATGAAAGGTAAGGATTTAAATTTTAAAAGAAAAAAAAAAGAAACTCAACATCCATTATTCAGAAGAACATGAGCTAGAATGGACATTAGAAGTCATCTGGGCCAACCAAATAACTTCACAAATGAGGAAACTGTGTCCTAGAGAAGACATGATGCTTTGTCCCAATGTCACAAAGAGCAGTAGAGCTTGGATTTGAAGCAGATTCTTGTGAATCCAAGGCTTGTGCTCTTTCTATGGTACCACTCAGTCTCAGATTAATTACAGGAAATTGGCTGAAACAACCCAAGATTAAGTAACCTACCTATAGTCATAGAACCAGCAAGTATTTGAGATTTGAAATAGAATTTTCCTAACTCCTTAAATCTGTTACACTCCATCTGCTCTATCACTCCATGACCTGTCCACAGTCCTGGAAAGAAAGAAGATGCACATGGCAGGGGGATGTGTTCAGTGAGATAGAAGGAGAATTGTCTGTAGGAAGGAGCCCAGGTGAGAGGCTATGACAAGGGTCCAATGGATATGAGGTTTTATATCTACTCCTTTCATAAGATGACAAGACCACAGATTTAGAACTGGAAGGGAACCCCAAAACCATGTAGTCTATTACTCTTCATTTTACATGCCAATAAGATGAGGCTCAACAAAGGTGAGTGACTTGGCAAAGATCACCAAACGCCAATAAATGAGAGTCAGGCTTCCAAGTCAGGTCTTCTGATTTCAAATCAAGCATGCTTAGAGTTTTGAAAGATCATGAATTTGAAGCTGACAGTGAACCCAGATGCCCTTTATTCCAACCTTCTCATTTTACAGATTAGTAAAATAAGGCCCAAAGAGGTTCAATGATTGCCCAAGGTCACTTAGACAGTCAGGAGCAAAACTGGATTTTGAATTTGAAGGCTTTTGGTCAGTTTTTCAATTCTCTTCCCTGTATATTTATGAATAAATTCAGGAAATGGAATATCAACGAGAGATAATGAAATTATAGAATTTTTCTGCATATATTATATCAGCAGTTGCTAAGGTGACCAGGAATTGTTTTGCACATTTTTTCCAATGCCCCATTGGCACTGGTGATTCAAAGAGAACCAGTACTCAAAAGACAATTCAGGATATTATAATGAATCTGACCTCTTGCCATTCATGAATACATAATGGTAGGCATATTTTCACCCAGATGGCTAACATTGTTTTCTTTTTCTTTTTTCCCTCCAAGATTTAGAAGGTCCTAGGGATGTTCCCTGCAAGTGATTTAGGAAAGGGAAAAAGAGTTGAGAGATTTCTACCTGTAATATGATTGTTTCAGATTTACCTAGATACCCCATGACCTTAGAATCACATTTCACTAGGAGTTATTATTTTAAATGCCCTCCTAAATTAGCTTATAAATATATAGAGTGAAGAGAACCAGGTTAGAAGGCAAAAGAACTGAATTCTATAGAATACAATATAAAGGCTTCTTGGTATGGAGGTTTGGCTACATGACTCTCATTTGATCGTCTGCAAGTCATTTCACTCTCTCAGTTTCTTCAACTATAAAGTAAAGAGTTTGCATTAGAGGGTCGTTCAAGTCCCTTCCTCCTCTAAATCTTGGACCAGCACACCAAATGTCCTTATGCAAATTAATTGATTCACTGCTCTGGTTCTCAATTGTTACCACCTGTCAAGTGGGACTAACATCACCCCACTGCTTCACAGGATGAGCACAAGGGTCAGACAAGCCTTACCTTTTTGACTGAAGAATGCTGAAAAGGCAGCGATATGAACCTTAAAAATGAGAAAAATAAGGCAACACAAATGGGCAGAACCAAGAAACAGTAAAAGAACAGTGGCAGAAGATGGGAGATTTGGGGTCATGGCCAAGTCATGTAGAAGCTAGGGTGGGGAAAAAGATAATGAAGAAGGGAGAGAATATTGCCAATAAGGGCAGACCTCAAGGAGTTTGGATATTCAGATCCCCAACCTTTTCTGTGTATATATGTGCATCTTCCCAAGCATCATGAATAGTTTGGGAAAGATCTGGAGACCTTAGAGATCCTTAAAGTCAATGTGTCTCATCAGTGTAATGTGGAAGCTAAAAAATAAACAAAAATAAAACAAAGCAAACATAACATTAGATTGAATTTAGTGAGATATAGCTTCTGGGACTAAGAAGAGCCAAACTTGGAGTTGAGATGAACTAAGTCCAAGTCCAACCTCTGACATATACTGTTGTGTGCCTGTAACCAAGGCCCTGGACTTTTCAGTGCCCCAGAGAACTCTAAGACTATAATGTGAAAAGAACAGTTGTTATCAGTGTGGGTAGAGGGAGGTTCCTCCCTGGGGGATGCCTATACAAATTAAGCCACAGATCTGTCATTTAAACAGTAAATATTTATTAAGTACGTATTTTGCTACTTTATGCAAGGCACTGAGCTAGGCTCTGGAAGTCCAAAGAGTGAAACAATCTCTGCAGAGAGAACTTACATTCTAGTGGGGGAGAACAAGTACATAGGAAAAAAATCGATATGTAAGTAGCACAATTATAAATAAATAATTGAAATGACATAAATTAAGAAATTATATAAACAATGAAAATTTTAAAATAAAATTCAGTCCATTCCAGGCATGGGTACAAAGATGGAGGTGGAGATGGAAAGGCATATGCGAATGTTAGAAAGAAGGCCAGTTTGGCTGAGTTGCCCAATGTGGGATGGGATCAATGTCCAAAGAGCCTGAAGAGCCAGGTTGGAGCCATATTGTACATTTGAATTTAAGGAATAAATGGAGGGGTTTAGATCTGATTTTATAACAGAAGTCTTTGACTTGGGTTCATTGAATTAATTTTAAAACATTTTGAGAACTATATTTCAGTATATTGGGGTTTTTGCAATTTAATGTATCTTATTTTATATTTAAAAAGAGCATTATTGTAGTTTCAGTAGACTACTAAAAAGCCTAAGCCACAAAAAAGGTTAAGAAGCCCAGACTTCAAGGCAATAGGAAGCTACTTGAGTTACTTGGGTAGAGAAGTCTTACGGTCAGAGCTCTGATGAAGTGAAATCATTTTGGCCACAAAATGCTAGGATGGATTATAGCACTGAATAACTACAGGGAGGAAGGCACACATGGAGGCTGTTGCAATAATCTGTGTTAGAGGTGATGAGAGCCTAAATTAAGAGGATAGCATTATGAGTGGAGAGAAGGGATAAAATTTGGAAGATAAAAAAAATGTAGTTGGCAAATGAATGGACTAGGGGAATGAAGGAGAAGGTGGAGTCCAGGGAAACGCTGAGATTTTGAACCTGAGACATTAGAAAGTACCTAAAAACAGAAATAGGATGTCTGGAAGAAGGGAGGGAGTGTTTAGGTAGAGAAAAATGATTTCAATTTTAGACATGTTGGGTTTGGGTTTTAAAACTCACTTTGAAATGCCCAACAGGGAAGTAGAGATCTGGGACTTGTGAGAGACCAAAGGTGGAGATGGAGATGTAGAAGTCATTTGCAAGCAGATGATGGTTAAACCCTTGAGAGCCTCTAAGGTTACCAGGAGCATCTTTTATTTTCACATCAGCTTCATTCTTAAACTGATCTATCTTCTCTGCTGTACCCAAGAAGCCCTCTCTTGTAACAATGACTTTAAAAAGAAGAGAAAAGAAGCAATTCAGCTAAACTAAGCAACAAACCACATGGATCTGACACAACTAACTCCTTGTTCCAAGCTGCATCTTCCATTAGATGTGGATTTTGAACAGTTTTTCAGCATGAGGACAAGATTCTATTAATTACTCAAGATTATGTCAGGAAGACAGAGAGGTGGGTATGGCTGGACCACTTTCTGGAGCAGAGGATGAAAAGAGAAAGACCAAGAAGGCAATAGCATCTGCCCAAAATAATGTTGGGGAAGCTTCAAGGACTATGAGAAAAGAACAGCCTAGTAAGACTGGTCTTAAGGAAGGGAAGAAAGTAAAGAAGATGAATGGACATGAGATATTTATTAAAAATACTAAGGGAATGGGAATTTTAAAAACCAGGAATGAATATGAAGAAATGAAAAAATCCAGCATGGTTAATATAACTTTTGCTAAAAAAATGAGTCCTGACTCAGAATAAGAAAGGAAGAAATATGGTAGAGGAGGAGAGTATGAGATAAGCAATTAAGGAAAAGAAGAGAATGAAGGAGAATAAGAAATCAACTCACATAGAAGGGAACCAAGAGGAAGGAAAAGAGGAATATAGAAATAGGGAAGGAGACGATCAGAGATAGTCAGATGAGATCCTAACAATGAACTGGCACTGTCTGTCATTCCAAGTCATTCAGGGAAACTGTCCCCAGTGGAGAGACAATCCTCTTTATACATCTCTAGACAGTTCATGGAAGCCATGGCCACCCTTTTGAAGTCTTTATGGAGTCATATGAGCTTTACCTCATATGAACAACAAGGGTATCAGAGCCTTTTCCTTGTTTCATCATTTTTCAGTGAAATCCAAGTCTTTTTTACCCCTATTGGGGATATTCTTGGAAAATAGACTCAAAAGGTTTGCCATTTCCTCCCCTAGGTAATTGTACAGATGAGGAAACTGAGGCAAAGGGGTTAAGTGACTTGCCCAGTGACACATAGCTAGTAAGTGTTTCAGGCTAGATTTGAATTCACAAAGATGAGTGTTCTCGACACATCTATCCACTGTTCCACTTCACTACCCCAGAACCTTTTAAGTTATATTCAATTCAAAACACATCAGTTAATTTCAATTCAACAAATGTTTATGCCAGAGGGACTAGACTCAGACACAAAAATTTGCTTTCTGATTGGAGGTATTTTTAATCCCAGTCTTGCTAGTGATATAATCAAGTAGATGTCCAGCATTTTGCTAGGTTCTGAGGATATAAAGACCAAAACAATACTGTTTGTCCTCTGAGAGCATCCATTGCACTGGAGATGGGGGGTAGGAGAAGAACATTTACACAGTGAAGTAAATAGGAGGTAATTGGAGGAGGGAAGTAACAGTAAATGGAGTAGTGGGACAAAGCTTCTGTAGGGATGGTATGGAGGATAAATGGAATCCTGAGCAGAGGGTATTATAGTCATGAGGGAAAATATTCCAAGGCATAAAAAGTGGGAGATTAACAGTTATTAGAGCACTTTGGCTAAAGGCAACTAGGTGGGACAATGGATAGAGATCTGGACCTGGAGACAGGAAGAACCAAATTCAAATCTTGTCTCAGACACTTAATCGTTATGTGACCCTGGGCAAGTCACTTAACCTCCATTTCACCTTCTTTTCCTAAACTGTAGAATGGGGACAATATTTTGAATTTTGATAACTGAAATTATCATAAGGTTCAAGTGAAATAATCGTAAAATAGTTAACATTGTCTAATACACAGTAGGCACTATATAAATGCCATCTATTATGATCGCAATTATTACCATTATTAGCATAGCATTTATAACGAGGGATAGGGTAGAGGGATTCCAAACAAGATGGAAAGGCAAGTTGGCTTGAGAAAGGCTTTGAATGCCAAAGAAAGAGAACAACTGGAAATGCAGGTGTAAGGTAGAGCCATGGGGTAATCTGAAATTTACAAAGGGCTCCTCAATTCCCATTCCCATGATGATGGAAAGTAATTATCTTTTTTTTAACCCTTACCTTCTGTCTTAGAATCAAATATAAGTATAGGTACCAAGGTAGTAAGGAGAATCTAGGGTCAAATCTGAACCCAGGACCTCCAGTCTTCAGCCCTGACTCTCTATCCACCATGTTACCTAGCTGTCCAGGCAGTAATTGTCTTGATAATGAGTTTCAAATCCACACTAAATATAAATTCATTAAATTCAATTTTTCAAAAAAGTTTTCAAATACTAAAACAATTATTTAATAATCCTGACACTCTTAAAAAGGAAATCCAATGAGAGTTTCTGGCATACAGAAGGTAATTTCTAAATACTTGTTGACTGAAATGAATTGAAAGAGATAAGGGCCATCTCTTACTGTTGGAACTCCAGTTCCAGAAAAAGAAGAAAAGTGAAGTGGTTAAGTGAGATAAAGACAGAACCAAATGGCCAGAAAGTCTCCCAGTTCCTACTTCTCTTTCTTCCTCATCCCACAGATCCAAAGATTTGATAAATATTACCATTTTAACCCCTCAACAACTCTCACATTCAGGAATTCTTAACCTGGAGTCCCTTATCTTGCTTCTAAAATTTAGAACTGGCAGGGACAGCTAGCTAGGTGGCACAGGAGATAGAGAGCCAGACTTAGAATGGGGAGGTCTTGGGTGCAAATCTGGCCTCAGACACTTCCTAGCTGTGTGACCCTAGGCAAGTCATTCAACCCTATTTGCCTAGCCCTAGAGTTGCTACTGAGATGGGAAGTAAGAGTTTAAAAAAATGTTACTGGTGTCTTCATAGACTTTGAGTCCATAAAGCTTAAAATCTTCCCAATCTAAAGGTCAATAATGAAAATCCTATAATTTGATCTTTTCTTCAAGACTCTGCAGCATTATTTACAACAATCATTTTGAGTACCATGCTGACAAATTATTTCAGACAACTGGATGTTCAGGGTTTTTGTTTCTGTGATCATTAGTAGCTAGTGAGAAGGAAAAAAGGGAGAGAGAAAGGGAAGAAAAGAATGAAAAGGGAGGGCTAAAAGGAGGAATGGAAGGAGAAAAGGAAGAAAGGAAGGAGGAAAGGAAGGAAGGAAAGAAGGAAGGAAGGAAGGAAAGAAGGAAGGAAGGAAGGAAGGAAGGAAGGAAGGAAGGAAGGAAGGAAGGAAGGAAGGAAGGAAGGAAGGAAGGAAGGAAGGAAGGAAGGAAGGAAGGAAGGAAGGAAGGAAGGAAGGAAGGAAGGAAGGAAGGAAGGAAGGAAGGATTTTTTTTAGGTTTAGGTCTAGTATGTGACAAGCACTGTGCTAAATGACTTACAAACATTTTCTCAGCTGATCCTTACTATAACCCTGAAAGGTAGGTACTATCATAATTCTTATTTTAATGTCAAGGAAGCTGAGATTTGGTGACTTTATAAAGATCATACATTTAGAAAGTCAGAGGCAAAATTTGAACTCAGTTCTTCCTTGACTCCAGGACCAGTATTCTATCCATTGCACTACTTAGTGGCAGAAAGCCTGGCACAGTAGTACATTGCTATAGTACCTGCAACTAGAGGATGAGACTGACAAAGATCTCTTGATGATTATGGAAGTTCTGAACTGTCATAGGGTAAAGGTGAATGAAGGTGTCTATAGTAAATCCAGACCCAGTAAGATGAGTCCAAGCCCAGGTTTCTCTGTTTACTGGTAAACAGAAATGAGGGTCCCACTTCAAAGGGACGGAGCCCAACTTCTTAAAGAGCTTGTTAAGGAGCACATGCCCTGGAGGTGGTGGTGGTAATGACTGTGTCCTTTGGGAGCTGCCTGGTGAGCTAGATTGAGAAATGGAATCTGACAAAATGAGGAAAAAGATGGATTTCAGATTAATATGATGTAGCATCACAATTATTTTCCTCAATTGGGAAGCCCTTGTTAAATATTATATATGTATATATATATGTATATATGTATATATATTCAATATTATTTACATCTTATTAATGCTGTCCACAATAAAAATAATAATTTAGTTTAGGCACTTATACAAAATAAATGGAAGAAACTTAGTTACTAGGCAAAACAAAAAGTCAACTGTCAAAAGGAAAAAAAACTAGAAGGGAAATAAATGCTCTTTTTAAACTATTCAACTTTAAACAAAATTGAAAACTACTTCTAAAAAAGGAAACAAAGTTCAATTTCTTTTTATATAAAAAATATCTTCTGTAATTTATTTTCATGAGACTAATATCAAATAGCACTTTAATCTGTAAAAAATGGTGGGGGACAGTCACTTGAAAATGCTATGACTCACAGCACCTTTTTAATTGGATGTCCAGAGCAACCATCTATCTGGCCATTTCCTGGTATATTTTAATGTTCTTTCACCAGTAATCCATTAAGACCTTAGGCTGTGTCCTCACTTTACAATTTTCCAGAAAACTCAATTTTTCATAGTTTTACATCTCTTGAGTGGGAAGAGACTTTAAAGGATTCTATAGTTCAAGTCGATTGCTCAGGGTAAGAGAAAAACAAAACCTAGGCATTAGCCTCCAGCAAACAGTAAGAGGCATGTTATAAAACAGTAGATTGATTCTGATGCAGAAATTATTTCTTCTGGTACATGGCCATCTAAACATGTGCACACATCTAGCAACAATATCCCTGGAATAATAGAAGCTCAGTATCAAGTCTAGCATGTCTGTAGAGGACAAGGTAATTTGATAGCATCTATGAAATAATGTGATTCAAGACAACCTCAGATGTTTAGAGAAATGGTCCAACCAAAATAGATTGGCAAAGATGATAAAGAATGGAAATGGACAATGTTAGTGGTCCTTTGGGAAGACAGTCAAGTTGATAACATCTATTAAGCACCTACTATGTGCCAGGCATTGCATTCAACATTGGGAACTCAAAGAGAGGTAAAATCATCCTTGCCCGACATGAAGAGGCAGTTCTCAGCCAAAGAAATCAAAACTATTAATAAGCACATGAAAAAGTGCTCTACATCTCTTATAATCAGAGAGATGCAAATCAAAACAACTCTGAGGTATCACCTCACACCTAGTCGACTGGCTAACATGATAGCTATGGGAAGTAGTGAATGCTGGAGGGGATGTGGCAAAGTAGGGACACTAATTCATTGCTGGTGGAGTTGTGAATTGATCCAACCATTCTGGAGGGCAATTTGGAACTATGCTCAAAGGGCAATAAAAGTCTGTCTGCCCTTGGATCCAGCCATGGCACTGCTGGGTTTGTACCCCAAAGAGTTAATAAGGAAAAAGACTTGTACAAGAATATTCATAGTTGTGCTCCTTGTGGTGACAAAAATTGGAAAACGAGGGGATGCCCTTCAATTGGGGAATGGCTGAACAAATTGTGGTATATGTTGGTGATGGAATACTATTGTGCTGAAAGGAATAATAAAGTGGAGGAATTCCATGGAGACTGGAACAACCTCCAGGAAGTGATGCAGAGCGAGAGGAGCAGAACCAGGAAAACATTGTACACAGAGACTGATACATTGTGGTACAATCGAAGGTGATGGACTTCTCCATTAGTGGTGATGCAATGTCCCTGAACAATCTGCAGGGATCTATAAACACTATCCACAAGCAGAGGATAAACTGTGGGAGTAAAAACACCAATGAAAAGCAACTGCTTGACTACAGGGGCTGAGGGGAAATGACTGAGGAGAGACTCTAAATGAACACCCTAGTGCAAATACTAACAACATGGAAATGGATTCGAATCAAGAACACATGCGAAACCCAGTGGAATCACACGTCGGCTATGGGGGGGGGGGAAGGAAAAGAAAATGATCTTTATCTCTAATGAATAATGCTTGGAAATGATCAAATAAAAATTATTTTAAAAAATCATCCTTGCCCTCAAGGGATTAAAAAATTTCATGTCAACAGTTAAATAAGGGGCAGATAGGTGGTTCAGTGGATTGATAACCAGGGCTATAGGCAGAAGGTCCTGGGTTCAAATTTGACCTCAAGACACTTCCTAGTTGGATGATGCTGGGCAAGTCACTTAACCCTCATAGCCTAGCCCTTACTGTTCTTCTGCCTTGGAACCAATATATGGTATTGATTCTAAGACAGGTTATGGTTTAAAAAAATAAACAACTAAGTAAAAACAAGATAGAGACAGGGCAAAATGGAAATGATCTCAGGAGAGAAGCACTAGAATTCAAGGAGATCAGGAAATGTTCCTTGCAGAAGAAAGAGGAGAGAGGTGCACCAATACTAAAGGAAGTGTAAGTAGGTGCCAACATTCTGGGAAAATGCCTAAAATTTTTTATAAATAGTTTCTGCCCTTTGACTCATAGATTGAACCACTGGGTTTATAGGAGAAGAAATTCAAAGATAGAAGGAAAGGTTCCATGTACTGCTAGTACAATTACTATAGCAAGTGTTATATTAACAAAAAACTAAAAACAAAGTAATTAACAAAAGATCAATGAGCAGATAAAATCTGGCTTATTAATGTGATGTGATATTATCTTGCTTTTTGAACTGTGAAATATCAAAAATTCAGAGAAGCATGAAAAGAAAGTATGAACTGATGCAAAGTAAAGCGAAAAAAAATGAGAACAAGCAAAAACAACCTTAGACCCTGCTAGTATTGCTGGGTCTATTTCCCAAAGACACCAGGGAAAATGGAAAAGAATGTCTATGTTCAAAATATTTATAGCAACTCTTTTTGTGATGGCAAAGAAATGGAAGTTGAGGAGAGGCCCATTAATTGGGGATTGGCTAAACGAACTGTGGTTTATGATTGAAATGAAATGCTACTGAGCCATAAGAAATGATGAGCTGGTTAATTTTTTAAAATTTTTGGAAAGAACTATGAGAGATAATGAAGAATGAAATGAATAGAACGAAGAGAACAGTACATAAAGCTAAAGTTGTAGTATTTGGGGGCAGCTGGGTGGCTCAGTGGACTGAGAACCAGGCCTAGAGATCGGAGGTCCTAGGTTCAAATCTGCCCTCAGACACTTCCCAGCTGTGTGACCCTGGGCAAGTCACTTTACCCCATTGCCTAGCCCTTACCACTCTTCTGCCTTGGAGCCAATACACAGTATTGACTCCAAGATGGAAGGTAAGGATTTTATTTTTTTAAAAATAAAATAAAATAAAGTTGTAGTATTTGAAGAATAACTTGTGTATGTTCACCTCCAGAGAATGAACAGAGAAGTGCAAACATAAAAGGTAACATCTACATGTATGCTACTGTTTGCCAGATGATCCTTTATATGGTGTGAGGAGGGGAAGGAAGGGCTGAAATATCTGGAAATGAATTATTTAAATTAAAAAAAGATATGAATTCAGATTAAAGGCATTGGCCACTCCTATGGCTGCAGGACAATTTGTGAATTATACTTCCTTTCTTAAAGTTCAGAAGTGATAGACTATGGGTAAGAAAGGTTACATACTGTTAGAATTCATCACTGTTGGTTGGTTTTGCTTAATTCTTTCCCTTCATTCCAGGAAAGGATTCTGCATGCATGCCAATTCAGTGACTACTGTGTAAACAACAAAGGCACCAATAAAAACTTAAATTCAAAATTTAAAAAGAAGTGGAGCTCATTAATGACAGCTTCAAGAGATATAAGTCAAATAGCCTGACTACAAGTTGTGAAATGACCATTTGTGAATAAGCAGAACCCTGAAAGATATTGAATTCCTATTTATGCACAAGCTGAATAGAGTTTATGCTGTTATTTTTAATAAGAACTTAACATGATATTTTGATGTATGAATAGAATAATATAATAGTAAATTATCCTTATCTTTAATCCCTAATAGCAAAGGTGGATAATGAATCATGGTGTGATGAAGTAGCTTATTATCTCCACTTTTCTCTATTAATGCATCCTCTTTGAGGGCTTATGGTGAGGATTCTATTTTTTCTAAGATCGGGTAATTACTTTGGAATCAGAAAGAGTCGGCTATTCTTTTAAAGACTTCGCCAAAAAACTTTACACGAGAAACGCAATGCCAATATTTGGACAGTTACTCCAGATGGACAATGAGTAGGGGGGTTAGAATTGGAGGAAGGAAGCAGGATGAATTGCTCTGGGGAAATCATGCAATATTTTTAATGATCTCAAGTGACTCTCTAGTGCAAAGACATTATTTAGATACAACTATTCTACTGGAACAATTATGGGTTGAAAAACTGAAAATATCAGTCTTTACAGAATCAAATTTGCAGGGTCCCAAAAGACCTCTGAAATGTTGCATGGTGGCCATGAGTAGTTTAGAGCATGTTTCTGATGATGTATTATGTTTAATAAATGGTAGAAGGGATATTTCGAAGGCAAAATGTGATGTGGTGAAAAAAGGTAGTGTACCTACCAGTTGGTAAGTGATAGTCATAAACTACTAAACAAACAGAACAAAACGAAGGAATAGACAAATAGAAAAACAGACATAAAGAGAGATAAAAATGAATAAATAAATGAACTAAAATAAAAAACCATTGACTGGATCCTTGGAATCTCTGCAGAAGAGCATTGATGAAGATTGTTTGGAGGAAAATGGGATGGATGTGTTCTGAACTGTATTGATAGAGTACCCAAAAGCTAGTGCTAATTGGTGAAACCCATTTTAATCAGGTAATCATCATAAGCAAAAATTACAGGGGCATTAAAGAACAGACTAACTACACAAGACATAAAGGCACAAGGCATTCAATTTTCATGGTATCTGAATATGCAAGATCCTAGATAGGGTCTAAGTGATAATTTGCCAGAACCAGCTGACACTCATTACTGAATCTGTTATGCTTAAGTAGAAGAACAAGCTAGAAACACATGAAGTCTCCAGTGTATTTGGAGTCTGGTTTGCAAGCTCCTTAGAATTCTATTTTCCACTCACTGGTGACCACATATCCTGACCTTTATCTGGCTGTTCTATATTGTGTATACCTTTTTATGAATCTGTTAATGGCAGTTCCTTCCATATCTCTTCCACTCTTGCTGACTAAAGTTAAATCAGCATTATCAGAAACTTGCAAATCAGAGTTCCTCGGCCAAACCTAAAGGATAGCCCCTTCCTTTAAATCTATAATCTTGTGATCACTTGGAAACGTATGAAAAATTATAGTTGAACAGAATAAAAAAGGTTATTTGTGGAAAAATTTGGACCAAACAAGGGTTTGGGGGGAAAAAAGAAAAATCTTGATAATATGTTCTAAAAAGTTAGGTCCAGTCAACATGTATTCCAAAGATTGACTCATCTCTCCTGATTTCATTCAGATACGAACTCAGCAAAGGTGGATATCATCAGCTAGTCTCTCTTTGTCCTGAAATAGCCTCTAAATCTCTGTTCATTTCACAGCCACTCATCTCAGGAAAACATAATCCTTGTCAGGAAGCATGAAAAGAGCTGGGCTCACTTAATGTATCTTATTCTTTATTCATGTGGGGGTGAAATAGAAATAGTTACCCCTCTCCCATCATGCTGATGTATTACTCAGCTGCTCCTTCTCCCCATTATTCATTAAATTTGTATCAGAAGGAATTAAGACAAGGCAAATGTAGTCTTTTTTGAGAAGCTTTATGTGGTTCCCTTCAGCAGCACACAAATATCTCACTTAACATCCTTGTTCATCTGCCTTCATTCGACCCATCCTTCACCTTGACTGAAGTTGAATGGGCAAAACTTGATTTTACAAATAAAATTCATAAAAAGATGATGATGATGACTAAGAGAAGTAGTTGTTCTGTAACCATGCTTATATGTTATATAAGTGAACCTGTCCATTAGACTGCATATACCTAATGGTTTTTCCAAAATAAATCTCTGAATTCTAGGAAAAGTGAAAATGTTTCGATAACAATGTAGAGACATTGGATTGAAGTCACTCTAGTCACCAGGGACCTGCAATTATTTTGATTACCATGATTACCTGACCCAAATGGGTCCCACCAATTAGCCCTACTTCATTATTATCTTCTGAAAACAAATTGTCCCAGAAATCCTGCTGGAGCACAGCAGGATTTTAAATGAAACTTGGATGGTGGCTATAATAAGACTTTGAATCTTATTAAGAAAGGACTTTAGACAGAAAAAACTCACTTGAATTTATTCTGAAAAAAATTGGAAATAATATCATAGACAAATGGAATTTCAGAATTGAAAAATACCTCAATGGACATCTAGCGCAACTCATAAATAAAAGGAATCTCCACTATACTATATCTAAAAAAGTGGTCATGCAGCTTTTCCTTGAAGACCTTCTATTATATATATATATATATATGTGTATATATATATATACATACATACATATATTATTACTCTTACCATGTTCATTATACTACCATCTTTCTTTATTATTACTCTCTTCTTTCTTCACTACTTTATTCCTATTTTAAAACAGATAGCATGATATGGTAGAGAGAGTATTGGACTTAGAGCCAGGAAGACCTGTCTCCTTAGCACTAAGTCTCAGGCAATTAAGACTTATACAGTAATTTAACTACTAATCAACCCATTGCAGAACAAGGCTATAGAGAATTCTACCCACTCACAAAATCATATACCATTCACATGCTTTTTGTCATTTTAATGATCATTTTCTCATTCAATTCTAATGAGAATTAATTTATTATGAATAATAATTAAGGGACATAGATTAAATAGCTCAAAGGTAAATCTTTATCTTGCTACTTTTATATTGAGTTTTTTGAAGATTGTTGCATGAGATAATAAAATTATTCTACTATCCTATCATTCTCATTCAGACAATAAAGTCATAGGAGTAAGTGTCTCTATCCATGGTTTTGATATCTTTATTAATCAATCATTTGACACTTATTATATTGCTACTATGTATCTGACATGATACTGATAGTACAGACAAAAGACAGTCTCTGTTCTCAAGCAGCTTACAGTCTAATAAGGAAGACAAAATGCTAACAACTATGAAGAAATCAACAGATATAATAAGTGTTACAGACAAAAGAGTGGTTGCCTTAAACTGTGACCACGAAAATATGGTTTCAAGACTTTGAATAGCCAAAACTGTAAAGATAATTTTTTTTGTGTCTTGATTTTATATTATAAATAAAGTGGTCACCATGGGAAAATTTCCCAAATATGAAATACCCAAGTCAGCTGGGTTTTTATGGAGATTTTAATTAATATAAATAAGGAATTAAGGAAAGGGAGATAGAGAATAAGAGGAAATAATGGCAAAGTGGCCTAGGCCATTGGCCTAGGCCTGAGCTTTAAGAGAGACTAGTCAGTCTTTTATCAACTCACCACAAGTTCCTTCCAAGCAAAACTCTAGTGTTCAGAGAGACCCTCCAGTTCCGCTCCTCAGCTCAACTAACGTCAGCCACTAAGCAACCCCACTGAGAGAACCCCCAGCTCTCAGCTCCTGAGCTGACCTCCAATTCAGCTTTGGCAAGCTGCACTATGTTCAGAGGCCTTCTGACCTCCTTTTAAAGAGAATTTTCTCCTACATCACCTCCCCTAAGTTTTCACATCTACCAATCACAGTAGACATTTATCAAAGGACTGACCATTCTTAATTCACATCTTCTTTAGTTCTCAACTTCTCTGGGTAGATTAAAACTTCACACTTCTTTTGTTAAGCTTGTCCCTTGAAAGTTTGCAAGTTGCCTGACCTTTTAGGGATTAATTTGACCTTCATAGGTACTTAGTACCCTTTTGTATTAGATCTAAAAATAGACCTAGCTTAAGGGCTTGGCCTCACTATAAGTATGGGTTAAGTACTTTTTCATTGTTCAGTAAGGAGTTTTACAACTTTATCTTCCCCTAAAGTATGCCTTAGTATGGGTGGAGTAATGTAAAGTTCCCAATACATTCCTGATCAAGTACCTTCATTGTTTAAATGGGGAATAACTTAATCAAATCTTCTGAAGTAGAGTCTGAGAATTTTTAAGATTCACAAGCCTGAGAAATTTTAAGATTCACATAAGACAATATAAGATTAAGGCAAACTAGAAAGTAGGACTTAGCTGATATTTGAAGGAAGCCAGTTAAGGGAATAGATGCAAAAGTTGGAGGGGCTAGGGAAAGAGAACACATTAATGCCCTGCTGGCAGAACTATAAATTGGTTCAATAATTCTGGAAAGCAATTTGGAATTAGGTTAAGAGAGAATAAAATGTCCACATCCTTTGAATTAGTGATTCCACAGGAAGTAAAACATCCCACAGAAAGTAGAAAGACAGAAGAAAAACAACTGCTTGATAACATGGGTCTATGGGGATATGACTGGGGATATAGACTCTAAATGAGCACCCTAGTGCAAATATCAATAATATGGAAATAGGTCTTGGTCAATGGCTCATGTAAAACCCAGTGGGACTGCTCATTAGCTATGGGAGGGGGATGAAAGGAGGGAAAAAACATGAATCATGTAACCAGGGAAAAATGGCCTAAATTAATTAATTGAATAAATACACTAAAACAAACCCCCAGACAAGTAATTGATAAAAAAGAATGACGCTATTTACACAAAAAAAATTTTAGAACAGTATCATTTCTAATAGCAATGTATTAGGAAGGAAATAGTTGGGAAGTACCAAAACAAACTGTGTTGCATATATTTAAAGGAATATAACTGAACTGATTATTACTGAATAAGAGAGGATAAATAGGATAAACAATAAGAAGCATAGGAAGATGTATATGAAATGATGCAAAGAAAACAAAATCAAGAAAATATACCATGTCTATAATGAAAATGGAAAGAATAAATCAATAAACACTCAAATGTTGTGAAATATTAATGACTTTTTTGACCTCAGAGAAGAGATAAGAGAAGATAGGTTGACCATACCCTAAAACACTAGACTTTTTTCTACAGATTGGTTAGTTTTGCCAAACTTTTTACTTCTTTTGCATTGTTACAAAGAATGGCTACAGGAAACTGGAAATTATAATTGAAGTAAAATCAAAGGATGTTAATAAAATTTGCTTTAAAAAAGACATCACAGAAACAAGACAAAAAAAGAGAAGACATCTCTTCAACTCTTTGTACTTAAAAGAGGTACAAAAGTTTTAAATAAAATCCAAGATTTGTTTTTTAGTCGCAATAGTTGAATCTCTATCCAGTTGACCTCCTTTCATCTTATTGAATAACAGATCCTTCCACCTGGTAATTCAGTAGAGATGAATTTCTCCCCATCTCATGGTCTAAAGGAACTTTAAAATTCCATCAATAGTCATCATTTAACATAGATCAAGGCCAATTTAAAGCTGTTCCTCTCAATCCCACCTGGTTCAGCAACTTGTCCAAACTTTGAAGCACATCATCTGCTGACTGGAAAGGCACTAGTTATGGTTATATTCCAGTCCTTCAATTCCAATTTTTCTCCACTATACCTGGCCACACCATTCACAACAGACCATAATAAGTATAACAGAATGGAAAGAATAATCAGAGGAAAGTCATAGGAAAAGAGGTCACATCTCAGCTCTGCAACTTAATACCTACCTGATGTGAAGTAGGATTTACCTGCAAAATGATGGTGTTGGATGAGACAGTTTTTATTATAATTGGTTCCTTCCAATTCTAAATTCATTACCCTATAAATTGCCTCCTAGTAGTTTGGAAGGGACTGGTAGGAGAGGAAGTTTAATTGACACCAATTCCTCTCAGCTTCTTTTAGATAGCAAAACAGTTCTTAGGAAAGAATGCAAAGGACTGAGGAGATAGCATTCCATCAGGATCAGGGAAGGACTGCTTTGGTTCAGAACTGACTCATTCTTTGGAAAAGCAATAGATGCTCATAACCCTTTATATCTGGAAGAGCTTAGGAAACTGGGTAGAAAGTACTACCTCTCCCTTGATGGGTCTTCTGAAAAGGAGATTTGGTTTTGAGCAAGAGCAACATGACTAGAAGCATATGGCTGAACTCTCATCGTATGACTCTGAGAAAGTTGTCTGACCTCTAAAGGGATCCATTTTCTCCCAAAGAGGGTTACTGTGAGGGTTAAATGAGATGATCTTTCTAAATCGTTTAGTAAAGAGCATGGCACATCTTAAGTGCTTGATAAAAACTTGTTCTTTTTTCCTGCTGTTGGCATAAAATGAGTGGATTGGATATGGACCAGATAATCTCCAAAGTCCCTTTTAACCCTAAACTTACGGTCACTTGTCTTGACCACAAATACTAACTGAAGCTTGATGACACAAGTCTTCTAGCATCTTTTTAATACATGCTTTACCTTCTGCCCTAGAATCAATACTAAGTATGGGTTTCCAAGGCAGAAGAGCGATAAAAGCTAGGCAATAGGAGATAAGTGACTTGCCCAGGATTAGGCAGCTAGGAAGTGTCTGAAGCCAGATTTAAATCCAGGACCTTCTGTTTCTATGTCTGGCTCTATACATTATTAAGTGCAAAATAAATGTAAAGTACTTTTTAGGAGAAACACTAACCATTGGGAAAATTTTCAAAGCATTTTGTAGGGGCTGCCACTTGACCTGAGTCATAAGGAAACTAGAATTTCTAGGGGGTAGAGGTAAGGAAGGAAAAATGTCCCAAGAAAGAAAGGCTAAGCAAAGAGAGGTGATAGATGAAATGTCATGTATTGAGAAAAGTAAGTAGGTCATTTTGACTAGAGTGTAGGATCTGTGGGGGAAATTAACATCAATTCATTTTTCCCATGATTGATCATGTATTTATGAGTATTATGAGCAAAGGAATACTTCTCCATACCTCTCTCTTTCTGGGACCTATAGCCTGCCAAATGGCAGACCTTTTACCTACACTTGAATTTCCAGGAAGGCATTATTTAATGTTTTCTTTGCTATCGAAATTCTCAAAATAGGATTATGGGCTAATAGATTTGAAGCTGAGAAGTACTTTAGAGATCATCTAGTCCTGACCCCTCATTTTACAGATGGGGCTCAAGTAGGCTGGGCAACATCCCTGAGGTCAAAAAATATGTGCTGAAGCAAGAATTTACATGGAGATCTTCAGAGTACTCTGATTTAAAACCAACACTTTTTTGAATACTTGGATAAAAAATTGGGAGTTATAGTCCTGTAATTAAATCTAAAACTCCAAACTATATTTTGGATCAGTTTTTTTAAGAACTGTTGGCAAAATATTCAGCAATTATCCCATTAATAATATGATTCCAGAATTTTGTTGGGAATCAAAGACAAGTTCGTCAAGGTATGGTTGGCAGTTTTCATTATTTTTTCCCTTTTTTTTCTTACTCAGAAGAGCTCCCCTTCTTCAGCTTTGTGACACTTCCCTCATTCTCTCGATTTCCTCAATGTCCACCAAGAGTAACTTCTGTCCACTCTAGTTCTTTCTCTCTGCTGGAATGTATCTCATCTGGTTCTAGTGACTTGAATTCAATGGTACCTAGAGATTGTCATGTTATCTCCTTAATTATTTTCATGTTGCTCCTCATTAGGCAGTTTTTGTTTTACCCTTTCCAGCACAGAGCTTGATCTTGACAGAGGAAATAAATGCAAAATAAGAACCAAGTGTTTCTTCTTTTTTCCATTCATCCACAATCATTATCCAAACAATTTTGTTTTGAACCTCTTCTTTACCCCCTGCCTGGCTTTAGAAAACCTTTTTTTTATTGTTTTTAACATTTTTTCCATCCTCAACTCATTCCATACGTTAGTATTACTGCAACTATTTTCATGACTGATTTATATCCTTTATCCATTCCTTATTCAGGTTTTATTTTTCTGTATATGTCTTTAAACAAAACTAAGTTGGTTAGTAAATTCTTTGCATATGTCTTTTCATTGGCAGTGCTTCTTTTTAAGTTACTTCAGAATACCATTCTCAAGAGAATCCCAAAGCTCATGAGCTGACTTTCAAGGCTAAATTGTAGGCAATAAGATCCTATATATACTTTCTATTAACCTTTTGAAACTCATTCTTCCTAAATCCTTAATCTTCTTAAAGAATCTTGGATTCTTATGTCAAGATTTCTGTTTTTCCTCAATCATTTTGTAAGCATTTCATTAAAAAGCTAAGTGGTGCAGTAGATAGAGCAATAGATGTGGAGTCAGAAATACCTGAGTTCAAATGTAGGCTTAAACACTTACTATGTGATCCTGGGCAAGTCACTTTACCATGTTTGCCTTGGTTTCCTCATCTGTCAAATGAGCTAGAGAAGGAAATGACAGACTACTCCAGTATCTTTGCCAAGAAAAACCTAAATACGGTCATGAAGTGTCAGACATGACTAATACTACTGAACAACAAATGTGGTTGAGTACTCTATAAAATGCTTAAGACACAATGATAAAAAATATCCACAAAGATTTGGAAGGAAACATATTTTCAGAGAAGTAGATGGAAAACACATCCAAGGTAAATAGAATTATTTTTAGAATAGGTTGATGAACCATTTTAGATCATCTTCCATAGCATTTCTGTGATTATCAGTAATCATTTAGTGTTATCTTCTATTGGTATGCCCAAAAACTTGACAGAGAGACAGAGACAGAGAGACAGAGACAGAAAGAAAGAAAAAAAAAGGAAGGAAGGAAGGAAGGAAGAAAGAAAGAAAGGAAGGAAGAAAGGAAGAAAGGAAGAAAGGAAGAAAGGAAGAAAGGAAGAAAGGAAGAAAGAAAGAAAGGAAGAAAGAAAGAAAGAAAGAAAGAAAGAAAGAAAGAAAGAAAGAAAGAAAGAAAGAAAGAAAGAAAGAAAGAAAGAAAGAAAGAAAGAAAGAAAGAAAGAAAGAAAGAAAGAAAGAAAGAAAGAAAGAAAGAAAGAAAGAGAGAAAGAGAGAAAGAGAGAAAGAGAGAAAGAGAGAAAGAGAGAAAGAAAAGGAAGGAAGGAAGGAAGGAAGGAAGGAAGGAAGGAAGGAAGGAAGGGAGGGAGAGAGAAAGAGAGAGAGAAAGAGAGAAAGAGAGAGAGAAAGAGAGAAAGAGAGAAAGAGAAAAAGAGAGAAAGAGAGAAAGAGAGAGAAAGAAAGAGAGAAAGAGAGAAAGAGAGAGAGAGAGAAAGAGAGAAAGAGAGAAAGAGAGAAAGAGAGAAAGAGAGAAAGAGAGAAAGAGAGAGAGAGAGAGAGAGAGAGAGAGAGAGAGAAAGAGAGAAAGAGAGAAAGAGAGAAAGAGAGAAAGAGAGAAAGAGAGAAAGAGAGAAAGAGAGAAAGAGAGAGAGAAAGAGAGAAAGAGAGAAAGAAAGAAAGAAAGAAAGAAAGAAAGAAAGAAAGAAAGAAAGAAAGAAAGAAAGAAAGAAAGAAAGAAAGAAAGAAAGAAAGAAAGAAAGAAAGAAAGAAAGAAAGAAAGAAAGAAAGAAAGAAAGAAAGAAAGAAAGAAAGAAAGGAAGAAAGAAAGAAAGAAAGAGAAAGAAAGAAAGAAAGAGAAAGAAAGTCAGACTAGGGTATGGGCAAGAAACCTATAATGTTATTGGTATAGGGAACTCCTGATAAGAAATGTCCTTTCTCTAGTACACTTTCTGGATTTAGAAGGATGCCAAGGAGTAAGAAACTTAGTGACTTGTTCAGAGTTAGACAGTTTATGTCAACAACAGGAATCAAAATCAGATCTTCTTGGCTATAAGACTGGGTCTTTCTCCAGTATATTACTGTATCCACAATCTTACTCTGCCTTATTGAGAAGACCTGGACAATTACAGTAAATGCTATCTGAATGCTTAATTCTCTTAGTGAATATAATTACACAAAACAAGTACTTAAATGTAAACTGTATCTTGTCCTTAGCCTAGTGATTTGGTTCTACTTATGTCTTGCAAGTCATGAGCTCTTGTAATAATATCTTAGGAGTATAACACAGCAAATACAATCTTACTCTCTATGAATTTTCCCATATCCTTTTTTCTATCTTTATAAAAAAATCTCAGTAATGTTTTCTCTTTTATAGAGTACACTCCACTCCAAACTACCCCTTCCTGTGAAACTCTTCCTTTTAAACAAAGAAAAAAAAATTAAGTGAAGCTATCCAACTGATTAACTATGACTGAAAGCAACTGAGGCTTTGTACACCTATGATCTGCAACTTCTCTTATCAAGAGAAAGAAATGTGAATTCTGTCACTGGTCCCTTGAAACAAAGGTAGGTCACTGCATTTAATTGGGTTTCAGATGTCATTTAGGGTTGCTTTCACGTATGCTATGCTAATCACTATGTATATTAACATCCTGCTTCTAATGCTTTCATCCGTGGGATTGTTAGCTTTTTTTGTATTATGGATGTTATTTAGTAGTCTGGTGAAGCCTCTGGAACCCTTTTCAGAATAACAGTTTCAAATCCATAGGATTATAAAGAAAATCAATTTTATTGAAATACAGTTATGAAATTATTTTTTAAAAGCAAGTTCACAGAACTGCGTACACTTCTTAGAAATCTCAGTATCATAAATGTCTCTTATTTGGAGAAAAAAGGGGATGGCAGATTTTGTGATCAGTGGTCACTGGAATGCTTCAAAGATAGCACTGCTATTCTCCTTATCTTTGGGATTAGTGCTTTTGTTGTTGTCCTTATGTTCTTTCCAAACTAAAGAACATTCTCATTTAGAGAAAAAACAAGAGTTGAGAAGCTCTGCTCTTTCTGTCATTTATTATCATGATTCTAGCCACAACATACAAAATCGCTATGCCCTTTGGTCCCTCCCTTTTCTCTAATACAGTTTTTAAAACTACCCCAACAGCAAATTATTCATTTTGTTGTCCTTCACTTTCTTTGCCAGCTTCAACTCTTTGTCATATCTAATTCCTGCCACTTTTTTATAAGTCAATCATTTAATTTTGTGGCTATATAGCTGAGTCTATTAAATGGAAATAATGCTATTTGAATGAGCTAGCTCCATCACTGGGTTGTCATGAAGAAAAGGTTTTGTAAACTTTGATGCTCCATTAAACCCAAGCTATTATAAGTTATTCTAGTCTAATTATTAACACAGAGAAGAAAAGATTATTTCTGTCATAAATTTTCTGAATGGTCCCTGGAAGACCAACACATACACACACACACTCCACAATCAATATCTCAGTGCATTTTGTTTTAAATGTAAACTAAAATTATTTTAATTTAGAACTGAACTTGTTAGGGGAAATGTAAATGAAATATATTATTATAAAATTGTTGACTTTAAAAATACATAGTGGGACCATCATAAGAAAGTAGTTAATGATATTTAATTGTACTGTGGGAATGCTAAGAGAACTTATAATCTTACTGAATTTTTTTAGACTCATACACAATATTTGGTAGGGGAGGAAAGGAAGTATAAATGTGTGTTTCTATATATATATGTATGTGTAGATAGCTGTATATAAACATATATACAGAGATTTATGTATGTATATATACAAATGCATATGCATGCACATACACACACACACGTACCTCCAGAGGATTTCTCTAAATTTTCCAGACAAAGTAGGGAAAAATTTCTAAGTACATGAATAATCTGTTAACAAGCATTTGTTAAGGTCTGTCTATGCACCAGACAGTGTGCTAAGTAGGTACTTGAGGTTTTTAATACAACGCTAGGACTGGAAGCAAGAAGAGCTGAGTTCAAATTCTGTCTCATATGCTCACTAGCTCTGTGACCTTAGCCAAGTTACTTAATCTCTGATTGCTTCAGTTTTCCACCTTTAAAATAAAAATAATAGCACTTGTCTCTGAAGACTGTTGGCAATAATACTGACAAAAGGGATTAGCATAGAGCCTAGAACCTAGTAGATACTACTGAAATCCAGTCATTTTCTCATGATTCTTTGTGATCCCTTTTTGTGGTTTTCTTGGAAGAGATACTGGAGGGGTTTACCATTTCATTCTCCAGTTCATTATACAGTTAAAGAAATTGAGACAAATAGGGTTAAGTGAGTTGCCCAGAGTAATCCAACTACTAATTATTTAAGAGTAGATTTGAACCCAAGTCTTTCTGAGCTTATGTTTTAGAAAGCCCTTCCTTAATCCTCCATCATTTAAGGAGAGCAGTCAGGGAATTCATCTTACATTTCCCAAATGGCTAACCCCAAGGATTTCATGATCTCCAGAAAATTATCAGTCTGTATGATGACACCAATTCTGACACTCACACCTTCTCAGATCATGTCTTACCTTAACTAAAATTCTTCATCATAGACTACCCCTTGGTTTCCTCTCTCCCAAGCTTCCATTATTGTCAAAAAGACCTTACTGGTTTTATTTTTTGTTACTCTACATTATGTTATTTCCCTGTGATGTGAGTAATAATTATTTAATATTTGTTCATTTAAGGGATTTTATTTTGTAGTGATATATGCATGTGATGGAATGTTACTGTGCCACAAGAAATGATTGATGTGATCAACACAAAGAAGCACTACATGATTTCTGTGAACTGATGCAAAGTAATTTAAGGAGAGCTAAGGAAAATCGCATATACAATAACTGCACCATTGTCAACAGTAACAACAATAACCCCAAAATGAATGTAGCAAATTTATAAAAGACACTCTCAGCCCTGAAAAGGAGCTATGAGAAAATATTTGTGGCACATTTAAAAGTGATAATACCAAGAGCTTACATGCCTACCCCTTCAAGGTCTATAAAGTTCATTTTTTCCTCCACCCTTGGAAGGTAGTCAGTGATAACAGTATTGCCCCTCATTTTACAGATGATCTTATTGAGACTTAGAGGTAAAGTGACTTATACAGTGTTACTTGTGAGAGTTAAGACTTGCAGCTACATCTGCTGATTTGAAAGCCTTTTTCTTTCCAAGGTACTAGTTTGAAGCATTTGGAAAATTGGTTAAATAAAATCCAGAGTTTCTCCTGAAATAAAACTAGAATCAGTATACACGAGTTTATATAAACTGATTTCAACTTTTGTTGTTGGTCTTTTACAAACATCGGGATGCTGTTGGGTGCTTTTCTGTCAGTGCTGCGGGATGCTGTTGGGTGCTTTTCTGTCAGTGCTGCCAAAATGGTGAGTAAATCATACTGAAATGATTGATTTTATCCTTTAGTTTGTATGGATATAAAGGACTATCCTAAAGCATTCCATTACCTGTCCTTGAGGAAGGCGTCCTTGCTATTTCTAAGGAGCAAGGCTTCTTCGTGACCGCTGTGTCTGTGAGGTCTCCGAGGCCATTTTCATTTTCAGCAGAAAATGGATCGAGGGAAGCTGATGGCACCATTTCCAGTGTATAGTTTCTCTTCTTTGGATAGGACTCCTGAAAGAGAAGAGAAGAAACTTCATGATCAAAATACTTAGCACTGTTGGACATGCAAAAACCCAAAGAGACAACTAGTTATGTTGCTTCTTCAAAACTGAGAGTAGGATAACTAATAAATAATTTGTAGGAGGAAGACAATGTCATGATTCTCAATATCAGGAAAGAGTTTTAAAGATTATAGATCCGATCATTCTCATTTAACTTACATTTCAAATAGTGATCAAAGCTAGCATCAAACTCAGAAAGTTTGGCATTTTTGGTCCTCTTGGAAACACAATGGACCAATGACCACATGCAAGTGGGTCTTTTCATCTCTCAGTGCCCCAGGCAACTCTCAAGAGAAAATTTCTGAACCATTTATTTTGTCTCACCAACCCCTTTAATAGTCTGATGAAACCTATGAACTACTTCTCAGAATAATACTGTAATTTTAATGCATAAAATACACAGGTCTAGGAAGGTAAATAATTAGAGTGAAATCATTATTTTAAAATGTTGTTTAAATCCAGGCCCTACGTTAAGAGTGTTTGATCTTTAGTGATAAATTAAAGAAAAGGCACCATCCTACACTGGTGGGTTAGTCAGGTCTCAGGCTCTTGATAAAATGCCTGCATTTGACATTTTTCTCTATTATTTTTTATGCTTTAGTTATAAAGTTTTATCTTTATTTTATTTTTAATAACAAATTTATACATGTTTTTCAAAGTCATGACTCATGTTGTCTCCCGTGTGTCTTCCCTCCCCCCACCATATTTGCCATTGTTCACCCCTCATTCGCCTGGATACCTCCTTCTCTCTGGGTTTTCATGACTCTGCTGGTTCTCCTCTTACATATCTGACTCCTTCTCACCTTCTTTTTCTAGATCAACCATATCTTGCTTCCTAAACAGAGGAAATTTTTCAAGATCCTCTCGCAGTCTCTTTACTTTGTACATTCTCTTTATATCTTCATCAGCTCTTATGGGTTTAAGTTTTAAACACACCTAACTCCAGATAACACACACACATCATACATGTATACATATATGTGGGTATGTATCTATTTTTATCTATGCATACACAGATATAGGCAGCCAGATGGAACAGTAGATAGACTGCTATGCCTTTAGTCCTGACTCATTCTCATCTCAGTTGGAATCTTGCCTCAAGCACTTCCTAACTACGTGACCCTGGCTAAGTAATGTAACCCTGTTTGTCTCAGTTTTCTCATCTGTAAAATGAGGAGAAGGAAATGGCAAATAACTCCAGTTTCTTTATCCAGAAAATCCTAAATGAGATCAGGAAGAGTTAAACACACCTGAAACAACTGAAAAACACACATGTAGGCATACATATATGTATGTATCCTGCTGCAGTCTCTCTCCTGGGCTCCATTATCACCTCCCCATTTACCTGGTGACATTCCAAACTGGATGTCCCATGGACAAGTCTAAAACTAAATTAATTATCTTTCTCCCCAAAGTCTCCTCTCTTCCAAACTTTGATCTCCTAATCAAAGGTACACTGTCCTTCAGTCTCCCAAGTTCCCAACCTTGGCATTATCTTCAATTCTCTATTCTGTCACTTTACAAATCCAAACAGTTGCCAAATTTTGCCATTTCATAGTAGTTAGAGCTCAGACAGTGGGGGTAGGTTGTCTGGTCTAAATCCCATCGTTCTAAAGAAGAAGAAATTGAAGTTGAACAAGATAAAAGAAAATGACCCCAAATGACAAATGATAGAAAGTAGCAGAACCAGGTTTCAAAAGTTTAATTCCAAAAAATGAATGTTCTTATTACTCCATCATATATGATATAGCAAAGCCACAATTAAGCAACCTAATTAATTTTATTTTCACATGCTTTACTATCAAGACAAAGATATATCAGAAGAAAACATTACAGCACCGAGTTGTATCTTTCCACATTTTCCCCTTACTTCTCCCAAAAGAAACCTTTCAAGATTTCCTTAAGACTCAGAAAAATTCCTACTGCATCTACTTTACTCTCCATCTCTACATGCCTTTATTTTGGACCTGGCCTATGGCTTCTTTGGTAGAGCTCTATCTCTCTGTGAGGAAACTCTGTAAGAATATCAGCTACTGTTCTACAATTTGCTGTCTTACAGAGTTTCCTGGTTGACTTGCTCAAAATCAGAGATGAATACTTCAGAGACAGGAATAGAATCTATCTTCTCGACTCCGACGCTAGCTCTCCACTAATTAGCACATACTGCATCTAATACTGTATGATGAAAACTCATTTTAAAAATAAAGGTCTTTCTGTCTGCCCTTTGATCCAGCCATAGCACTGCTGGGTTTATATTCCAAAGAGATAATAAGGAAAAAGACTTGGACAAGAATATTCATAGTTGTGCTCCTTGTGGTGGCAAAAATTGGAAAATGAGGGGATGCCCTTCTATTGGGGAAGGCTGAACAAATTGTGGTATCTGTTGTTGTGGAATACTATTGTGCTAAAAGGAATAATAAAGTGGAGGAATTCCATGGAGACTGGAACAACCTCCAGGAAGTGATGCAGAGCGATAGGAGCAGAACCAGGAGAACATTATACACAGAGATGGATACTCTGTGGTATAATCAAATGTAATGGACTTCTCTACTAGCAGCAATGCAATGATCCAGGACAATTCTGAGGGACCTATGAGAAATATGCTATCCACATCCAGAGAAAGAACTGTGGGAGCAGAAACACAGAAGAAAAATAACTGCTTGATGACATGATTCGATGGGGATATGATTGGGGATGTAGATTCTGAACAATCATCCTAGTGCAAACATCAATAATATGAAAATAGGTCTTGATCAATGTCACATGTAAAACCCAGTGGAATTGTACATTGACTATAGGAGAGTGGTGAGAGGAGGGGAGGGGAGGGAAAGAACACGAATCATATAACCATGGAAAATTTTTCTTAATCAAGAAAATTAAACTAAAAAAAAGAATAGTGGTCTTTGAACAATGCCAAGATTATAAATTATCAAATGTTAACTTATTTCCAGTATAATCTACTGAATGAGATAGGATATAATATAAATAAGTTATTTATTTAAAAAATAAAATTTAAATGACAAAATTTAAAAAAAAAACTTTTAAAGGGTCATCTGGATAGAGAGGAGATTGAAATCCATGTCAGATGAAAAATGATTGTATACACATATTTAATCCAATAAAGGTAATATTTGGAATAATCTGATAGTTATTTTGAAATACTTGAATGACTGTCATTAAGAAGAAAAATTCAATGTATTCTGCTTTCCTCCAGGATCTAAGCCATTGGTTGGAGAGATGTTAGATATTAATCAACCCTTAGAACTGGGCCCCAGCTTCACAAAGTAGTGAAATCTCCAATATATAGACACATTCAGACTAAACATGGTAAAGGATCATGGAAGGCTATTGTAGAAAAATTTTTGCAATAGAAGGGGAAGTGTAGCAAATGATCTCCAAGATCCTATCCAACTGGAAGAAATTCTATGATTTTATTTTTTAAGAGTCCAGAACAATCTTCCCTTATTCAGAAAAGCAAATATATGAGAACATCCATTGTAGTGATAAAAATTATTTTAAAATTAAAGTTCCCTTGCTAAATTCTAATCACTGAATATGAGAGCTAGGCATGATTGCAGGTGCCATCTAGTCAAATTTATAAACTGCAGGAATCCCCAATATAATATATTCAACAAGTGACTCACCAATCTCTACTTGAAGACCTCCAAGGAATGAGAAACCATAACCTCTCACTACATCTCATTTGACTTTGGGAGCTAGAAAAGTATTCCTGAGACTAACCCTACATTGATCTCTCTGCAAATTTTAACCAGTGGTCCTGTCTCTATATTCTGGAGCTAAAAAGAATATATCTAATCCTTCTTCCACATAACAGTCCTTTCAAATACTGAAGGACAGTTCTCATGCCCTGCCTTCCCAGTCTTCTATATGTCAAACATAACCCATCTCTTTCAAGAAATCTTTAAATGTCATGGACTCAAGACCCTTTACATCCTTGGTGCCTTCTCTTGGAGAATTAATATCTTATCAATATAATTCTTAAATTGTGGTGCTCCATACTGGTGACAGTATTTCATGTAAGGACTAAGTAGAGCAAAATATAATAGGTCCAGTATCTTCCTTTATCTACAAGCTACTATACACCAGTCATCTCAACTTTTGCATTTGCCACTCTGGTAAAGGCATGGAGAGAGAGAGAGAGGATTTATAAGCCAAGATGCAAGAACCAAGACTGGGGACCTGACTGTCAATCAAGAGGAAGGTTCCATATGGAATAGTCCCAGGAGTGGCAGTTGGGGGTTTCTAACTACACAGAGGAGAAGAAGGAAAAACTTGACTTTGTCTCTGTCTCTCTAGCTCTGGGCAATTGAAGCTGACCAGGACAGAAACTTGGCTTTTGAGTTGGTTGTCTTTGAGAGTTGAGTTGGCCAGGAGAAACTGAGAGACTTTTGAACTTTGTTTTCTCTCTTGAGGAATTGTCTCAGACTGAAGGACCCTGGGGGAAGGAGGGGGGAGGGAAGAAGCCAAAGGCTTCAAGAAGAACTGGGAGGAGAGGGAGGCAGGAATGAGAGGGTTGGAAAAGGGAGGGAGTGAAGGGGGGAGGAGGTTAGAAACGTATACTGATCCATCAGCCATCAATAGGGATCAGTAGGCAAACCCCAGAGCATTCCCCAAAGCAGTTGCCCTGTGTGGCAGCATCCCTCAGCATTTCTCATTCCTACCTCCATTACCCCCAAGCAGTTTCAGGTTCCCTTCTAACAGCTCTTTAGTCACAAGCCAGAGAACAGCAGCCATTGCAAAAGAAACAGTTTCCTCAGTTTACCTTCTCTATTTCACCACTCAACTTCTATGAATCTGGAAGACAGAGTGAGGCTATTGACTTTATGCAATTCTGACTCACTTAAATCCAAATCATGCACAAGTCATCATCTATGGTGTCACTGATCCTATTTGGAAGGACAAGCAAAAACACCCCTTTAGCTGTAACCCAAGATTGCATTAATTTAGACTACTATTTATGACACAAATGACAAAGTGAAAATGCTGTCCACTGAAACCCTCAGATTGTTTCCAGAACTGCTGCCCATCTATTGAACCCAAGTTCAAGATTATATTTGTTCCTACTGAATTTAATTATATTAGATTTGTCTCAATACTCTAGATACTCTATAAAGTAATCATTCCAGGTCTTGAATCTGGAGAGGATTCTTGCTTCAAGAAAGAGATGAGTTCGAGGGTGCTAGTATGATTCCCTGGCATGTATTAAGCCATCATTCTAACAACTAGTGTTTTTTTACAGAAATGCCTTTCTATCTCAGAAAGCCAAAGATTTGAAATGTCTTCTAGTAATGATCAAAAAGGAAAGTCCTTGGAAGGACAACTTCTAGTATTTTAGGAGAAAAAATAACAATTTAATTTCCAGAAGCTCCTAAAAAGCTTTCAGCTAATTAAAAAATATTTACCACATTAGCTCACTTTTCTGAAATGTAATCCCTTAGAAAAGCAAAGCATTTCAGTGCAAGGGGCTAGTATTAATGCTGTTTAATTACCACATAGAGAAATGACAAGTTCATAGCATACAGTGTGTATAAATAGACCTAATAAAGGAGACTTGGGTTCAAGCACTTTTTGTTAATTAGAACATAATGCTTTTCTGACAACATTCTAGTCTCCTTCTTGCTTTCCTTGAGCAAAGAGAGAGGAAAAAAAGATTTGGCTGAGGAAAAACCTAAACAGAGAAGGGAAGATGAAAGCTGGGTAAGTTCTCCCACTGATGAAACATTCAGGTAAGAAATGGGGAGGAGTTCATATGAGGTCAGTTCGGAATTTCATGTCTTTACCCAGTATTTGAACATTTCTAACTCCATTTGGAACCTCTATGAGTACAATCAACATGTCTGAAGTATCTGAAGGGACAGTTTAGGGGAGAAACCACATAGTATAGTACAAAGACTTTTGCCACTAGATTCAGAAAACTTGGGTTCCAGTCCCACCTCTAATGCTCACTGACTATGTAACTTCAAGCAAGTCTCTTAACTCCTTTGGAACTGAATTTTCTCTTCTGTAAGAGGTTGGAGTTGGTTTTTTCCTGTCTTTAAGGTCCCTTCCAACTCTAAATCTATGATGCCGTGATCACTTCACAAGTAGAAACAAATCAAATTGGTGGAGGCAAAATTAGAATCATTTATTAGCTATTTCCTAAAATATGCTTAATAAACAAGTATTTATTAAGTGGCTGCTATTTGTATGCTGATAATCATTTCTGTTATGTAAGTATGGTTGGAGAGGCTTTGAAAGAAAATATAGGTCTTCCTCCTATATTTTGAGTATTTGAACTAAAGAGAATTGAATTATTTTATGGAAAATATTTTAGACCCTATATTCACCAGTATATATTTAGCATGTATTCATTCATTAAATATTTAAAATTCTACAAAAAGCAACCAGGTCCTGCTACCAGGCTCATGGCAATGGGTTGGGTGTTCTCGTGAATAATGAGAGCTATGCATAATCTCTGTCTCAGAGAAATTGTAATCCAGTTAGGGAGAGAATAGCTATATCTACAAATACTACATGAACCATAAGGGAACTGAATAACTGAATGAAATACTGGTATGAAAGAAGAGGATGTATCTAGGTTTGGTGCATATCCAGCTCACCAAAGACAGAGGCACCCATTCTTTATGGGAGGAGAAAGCAGGATGTCTTCTTCCCAAAACAGATGCCTGTCACCTCCCACATGGACATCTTCATATTAAATGTATAAGTATTTGTATAATTCAATACTTGTTGGTACAGCTAATAAGGGCTGTTCACATGCACAGACAAAAACAATGGAAGTCTTTAAGTAAAGGCCAATGACAACTCATTGGAAATGTTACAGAGGAAATGCTTTGGGAGATGTAAATTCAACTAGTTTGCTAATATAGCCCCACACTTGAAATTTTAAAATTCTATGGCTATGAATTTAGGAGATGGAAAGACCATACCATTTCAAATTGGGAAGCCATCTTACCCTGCCTCTTCATGAGTAAAAAACAAATTCTTTAAGGTAACTGACAAGTTGCTAATGCTATAATAAAAGACCACGAAACAAGGGGGAAGCAATTATCTGCATGAGTACCATCTTCCATTTTATGAGAGCTCTGAATTTTGGTAATTGTTTCCTTATAGCAATCCTAAATTTGTCGGATTCTAACTTCCACTCATTGCTCCTACAAGAACTGAGAAGATTCTAGTGCTCCCTCATGAACAAACTATGAGACTTATTTCTACACATTCCACTTCTTAGTGGCAAATGGAGGCAGCTAAGCAGGATGAACTCTTTCTTCTGGAGATCAAGTAGAATGAGTACAAATCCTCTCACATATGATAGTTCTTTAAATACTTGGAGATGTTTATCATGTGTTTGATATTTATCATGTGTTTCTGAAATACTCTCTTATCAAGGGTAAATATTCCCTATTCTTACAATCAATCCTCTTGGGCATGATATTAATATTGTTTGCCATCTTGCTTTCTCTTCTCTGAATGTCTTCCTGCTCGTAGAGGCCCTTCCTAAAAACGGTGGCCAAAACTGATCACAATATTCCAGATGTAGCCTAACCAAGGCAATATGTAGAGAGATTCTCCATGCCTCATTTCTAAAAAATATTTCTCTGCCAATAAAAGAACATCACATAAGATTTATAAACTGCCATCAAACAACTCTAAGAAGGAGGAAGCAGGCTTAATGTGTAGCATTTAAATTGAGAAAAAGAGCAATCCAGACATTCTCACTGTATTTTCTCTTTTTTTAAAAAAGTATTAGTTATTTCATTTTTAAAAAAAAAGATTTGTTTTTATCTTTCTTTAATAAAACTTTGAGTTCCAAATTCTCTTCCTTCCTTTTCCATTGTGAAGGCAAGAAACATATTATCAATTACACATATGGAATTATGTAAAACATAGTTCCTTATTAGCTATATTGAAAAACAAAAGTAAGTGAAAAATATTATACTTCAGGCTATATTAAGCCACCCTCAGTTCTTTCTTTGGATGTGAATAGCATTTTTCATCATAAGTCCTATAGAATTGTCTCGGATCATTTTATTGCTGAGAATAGAAAGTTATTCACAGTAGATGATTGTACAATATGGCAATTATTGGATATAATGTTCTCCTAGTCCTCCTCACTTCACTTTTCATCACTTGCTATATATGTCTTTCTGGTTTTTTTTTTCTGAAATAATCACTTATCATTTCATAACACAATAGTATTCAATCACAATCATATACAACTTGTCTAGCCATTTCCCCAAATGATGGGCATCCCTTGAATTTCCAATTCTTTGCAAAAATAGAGGTCTTATACATATTTTTGTTCATAAAGGCACTTTTCTTTTTTCTTCAATCGCTTTGGGATACAGTCCTAGTAGTAATATTGATGAGTTAAATGGTATGCACAGTTTTATAGCACTTTGGGTATATTTCCATATTGAACTACAGAATGGTTAGATCAGTTCACTACTCCATCAACAGTGCAGTAGTGTTTCATTTTTTCCACATTCCCTCCAACATTTGGCATTATTCTTTTCCATCATGCTAGCTAATCTGATAGATATGAGACAGTAATCCAGAGTTGTTTTAATGTGCATTTCTCTAATCAGTAGTGATTTTGAGAATCTTTCCATGACTATAGTTAGCTTTGATTTCTTCTTCTGAAAACTGACTGTTGATATCTATTGACCACTAATCAATTGGAGAATGATTCATATTCTTGTAAATTTAACTTAATTCCCTACATATTTGAGAAATAAGGCCTTTATCAGAGAAACTTATTGGTTTTATTTACCCAGCTTCTTGGCTTATTTTTTATCTTGAGCAAAATCTTTTTAATTTAATTTAATATAATAAGAAAGTATTCATTTTACATCCCACAATCATGTTTCATCAGAAATTCTTCCATATCCAAAGATCTGCCAGGTAAATACTTCCATGCTCCCCTAATTTGTTTAATATATCATCCTTCCTACCTTAATCATGAACCCTTTGAACTTATGTGGATATAGAGCATGAAATGTTAGTCTATATCTGGTTTTTACTAAACTGCTTTCTAGTTTTTTAGCAGTTTTTGTCGAATACTGAGTTCTTAGATCTAAAAGCTTGAATCCTTGGATTTATCAAACACTAAATTACTATGATCATTTACTACCATGCATTGTATACCTCATTCATTCTACTGATCCATCACTCTCTTTCTTAGCCAGTACCAAACTGTTTTGATGATTACCACTTTGTAATATAGTTTGAGAACTGGTACTGACAGACCACCTTCCTTCACATTTTTCCCATCAGTACTTTTGATATTCATGATCTTTTGTTCTCTGAGATAATTGTGTTATTTTTTTCTTGCTTTATAAAATATTTGTTTGTCATTTGATTAGTATGGGACTGAATAAATGAATTAATTCAGGTAAAATGGTTATTTTTATTATATTTGTTTGGCCTACCTGGGAGCAATTAATATTCTTTCAAAAGATCAGAATTGTCTTTATTTGTGAGAAATGTGTTTTATAATTGTATTCATATGGTTCCTGGGTTTGTCTTTGCAGATAGACTCCCAAGTACTTTATATTATCTGCAGTTATTTTAAATGTTATTTCTATTTCGATTTCTGTCTGCTGGACTTTGCTGGTAATATATAGACATGGTGATGATTTATGTAGGTTTATTTTATATCCAGCAACTTTGCTAAAGTTGTTAATTATTTCAACTAGTTTTTTTAATTGATTCTCTGAGTATACCATCATATTATCTCCAAAAAGTGATAGTTTCGTTTCCTCATTGTCTATTCTAATTTCTTAAATTCCTTTTTCTTATTTTCCTACTATAGCTAGCACTTCTAGTACAATATTGAATACTAATGGTGATAAATTAATTGGGAAAGTAGGAGGAAGGGAGGGTTTAGGAGGAAAGATAATAAGAGTTCTGTTTTGGACATACTTGGAAGTGTCTGTCAAGCAGTTGGAGATATAAGTTTAGGGCAGAATAAGTAGATCTGAGAACTATCAGCATAGAGATGATAATTAAATCCATGTGATCTGATGAAATCACCAAGCAACATTTATAGACAGAAAAGAGGAGAGGATCCAGAATAGAACCTTAGGGGACATTTATGGTTAGATAATATAATAAATGGAAGAGGATTCAGTAAAGATGACTGAAGGAATGGTCAAATGGGAAAATCGAGAAATAGGAGAAAGGGGTATCCTGAAACCCTAAAGGAAGAGAGAAGGATCAAAAGTGTCAAAGGCTGCAGAGAAGTCAAAGAGAATGAGGACTCGGGAAAGGCCACTGGATTTGCCAACTAAGAGATCATTAAGTAACTATGGAAAGAGCAGTTTTGTTGTGATCAGCTTGGAAGCCAGATAGTGATGGATTAAGGAGAGAGAAGATGAAGGGATCTACTTTATATGGTCTTTTCAAGGAATTTTGCTACAAAGAACAAAAGAGATATAAGTTGAAAGTACAGAGGGAAGTGAGAGTTTTTTCAGGTTAGGGGAGACATCAGTATGTTTTTAGACCGTAGGCAATGAGTCAGAAGAGAGGGAAACACTGAAAATAAATGAAAGAATATGCTTGGCAGAAGAGGCATTCTATTGGAGAAGATCAGTAGAATGCAAGTAGGGGGATAGCCTTGATAGGGAATAACGCACTTCATCATTCATGTAAGACAGGAATGGAGGCAAATGGTAATAGGTTCCTTAGTGATAGGAGATGAGGGAGAAGAGGGAGTTTGTAGCAAGTGGTCTCATATTTTCTGTAAAATAAGACATAAGTTTCTTAGCAGAGGGAGTTAGAGAAGGGTGAGCTAGAGGAGGTTTGAGGAAGGGTAGAAGTTTGGAAGAATTGCTGTGTAGAGCAGACTAATGAGAAGGTAAAAGAGTAATAAAGGATTTCCTTGCAGCAATGAGGCTCCAACTGAAGACTAGAGGGCTGACAGTGGGAATGGAAAGGAAGGGTTTGATATAGGAGACATTATGATACCTATCTGGAAAATAGGTAATGATTGTGAAAGGCAGCGAGGTAGCTCAGTGCTCAGAGTCAGGAGGACTTGAAGTCAAATCCAGCCTCCAATACTTACTACCCATGTGACCCTGGATAAGTTATTTAACTTCTGTTTGTCTTAATCCACTGGAGAAGGGAAACTTCTTGAGTATCCTGCAAAGAAAACCCTATGGACACTACTGCTGTTCTTTGGTCCTTGGAATCACAAAGAGTCAGACACAACACATGAACAACAACTGAAAGAGCTGAGTCAAGGACAAACAGAAATTCGAAGTCATCTAGTTCAATCCTCCTTGTTTTACACCAGAGGAAATTGAGTCCCAGTGAGATTAAGTAGTTCACTTAAGGTCATACAGCTAATAATAAGAAGAGTTGGAATGCTTAAGAGATATTCTAAGAGATTTTACAACTTTCTTTTTTAATTTATTACAGTCTGAACCCTTCCTTTGCTGAGAGAAGTTTTCTGTTATTAAAAAACAACAACATGATTTTGACATTACAAAACTTTTATCAACTTAAAGTTAATCGATTTTATTCCTCTTCATAAGGTCATTTGGATAGTTTATTTTTCAATTTTCTGTCTTCTAGTCTACTGTCTTAGACCTATCTTCCATTGCTTTCTCATACCCTCTCTGGTCCTTTCAGTGAAGAATTCAACTAATCCTGTCCCCATCAGGTTTTGTCTACACATTGAGACATATTCAAGTACACTATTTTTGAAGTTTTACTATTCCAGAGGTGGGAATTGGAAGAAAAATGGGAATTATTGCATCATTAGGCCATGACTTAAGGCAAATTATATCACCAAAAAGTGATGATTAAGTTGCATTTAGTTGATCTTGTGATACAGGATTCTTTTCCTCAAGTTTCTGTGTCCTCCCTCTTTTTTCACAATACCTGCCACATTATTAAATGTTTATTGATTGACACAATGATATTATGAAGTCTTTGAATTGGAAAACAGCAAGAAATCTTCTAAGTTAAGCTAATGAATGAAGAAATGCTTCCTACAGTAACTGCAACGGGTTATCTTCCAAACTCTCCTGAATCACGTCCAAAAAGAACTCAGTAAATTACAAAGAAGTCAACCTTCTTTCCTTTAGGCAAACATCTACCCAGTGAACTGGCGACTCACTGCTCCTAGTTCTACTTTTTGGGGCAAGAAGATGAAGTTTAATCTTTCCTTTGCCCTTGAAATGTTGAAGACAGTGATCATGCCTCAGTCTTCTCTTCTTCGGGCTAAATATACCCAATTCCTTCACATTTTTCCCTCATTTTGTACTTATTTTCTTTGCTTCCTGGGCTGCCATAGCCAAAGCAGCTGGTGTGACAGACAGCAAACAATTTATTACTGGGACTGTATTCAAAGCCTTTCAAGTATGACAAATACCTGCCAATGCCTCTGCTCTGCTTGTAAAACCCAGGTTCACTTCCACCCTGTGATAAGGAATAAAAGCTAGACTAAGTGGAAGCCACTACATAAAAGGTGACATATTAGATAATGACTTCCAGAAGTTATAGAATTTGAATGAGAAAAAAATATCTTTATTTTCAATAACCTCTGTTTGCAATTTAATCTTTCTTCTAATTATTAATAACAACAAAAATATTCTGAGAAGGGGTTCAATGTTTTCAACAGGTACCTAAAGGGTCCATGACCTAGGGTAGTTAGGTAGCTCATTAGATAGAGAACCAGATCTGGAAATAGGATGTCCTGAGTTCAAATCCATTCTTAGAGACTCTAGCTATAGGGTCTAGGGCAAGTCACTTAACCCTAGTTGCCTAGCACTGTTCTCCACCTGAGAACTGATTGATTCTAAAATAGAAAGTAAGGGTTTTAAAACAAAATAAAAGGGACTATAATTCAAAAAGAAGTTAAGAACTCCTAGACGAAGTATTTTCAAAGTCTCATCTAAGTCTAAATCCCTTGATCTCTTTCCAATCTCTTTATTAACATTAACAGTTCTACCAGGTTCCCTGTGTGCAAGCTAGTAAACTACTAATTATTTTCAACTCTCCCCTATGAAGAGCATTTACCTTTCTTAGCCTCCATATTCAGTTCACCTTTAAGTCCTGTAAACTATAGCTCTATAATGGTCCTTGGAACCTACTCTCTTTTTGCCCCTCTTTCACCACTAAAATACAGGCTTCAAAATCCCTCATAGCAGCTACAACAAAAACTTCCAGGTTTATTTCTCCATCTCTGGCTATGTAAAATCATTAGAATAGCATTCCTCAAATACTTTAGTATACATCATTCTTCCCCTGCAGAATCCACAGTGGCTTCCTATTACTTTATGCAGCAGAATGAAACTCTTTGGATTAACATTAGGGACCCCAATTTTACCAAGTCTATTCTCTATTTAAGCTCTTTGCTCCAGATAAATGCACTCATTTATTGTTCCTGGCATACAACCTGATTATTTCTTCTTTGCCTCATGTTTTCCCATCTATTTTCTATCAACTAAAATCCCTCGCCTCCCTCAAAAGATAGCACATCCTTGGCATAACAGAACTGAAAACAAAGGGAGGGTCTTATTGATTGGAACTCAGCTAAATAAATTACATGTTATATGGAAAAGAAGACCAATTAATTTAGAATTAGACACATCCTGGCTTCATATTCTGACTCTGATGAATAATCTGGAAAATCTTAGATGAGTAATATTACCTCTTTGGGCTTCTGTTCCCTTGCTTGCAAAATTAAGTTGTGAATTAGATGGCATTTTAGGTCCCCCTCAGGACTGCATTAGCAATTAAAGAATAGTATCTAATCTCTTACTTACTAAAGAGTAGTCTGCCTACCCTTTGGCCCAGCCACAACACTATTGGGTTTGTACCCCAAAGAGATAATAAGGAAAAAAGACATGTACAAGAATATTCACTGTGCTCTTTGTGGTGGCAAAATTTTGGAAAATGAGGGGATGCCCTTCAATTGGAGAATGGCTGAACAAAGTATGGTATATGTTGGTGATGGAATACTATTGTGCGAAAAGGAATAATAAAGTGGAGGGATTCCATGTGAACTGGAACAACCTCCAGGAAGTGATGCAGAGCGAGAGGAACAGAACCAGGAGAACACTATACACAGAGACCAATACACTGTGGTACAATCGAACACAACAGATTTCTCTACTTCTAGCAATGCAGTGATCCAGGACAATTCAGAGGGACTTATGAGAAAGATGCTATCCACATCCAGAGAAAGAACTGTGGGAGCAGAAACACAGGAAAAAAACTGCCTGATTACATGGGCTGATGGAGATATGATTGGGGATGTGGACTCTAAAGATCACCCTAGTGCAAATATCAATAATATGGAAATAGGTCCTGACCAAAGTCACATGTAAAACCCAGTGGATTTGTGCATCGGATATGGGAGAGGGTTGGGGGGAGGGGAGGAAAAGAACATGAATCTTGTAACCATGGGAAAATACCCTAAATTAATCAATTAAATAAAATAAATAAATAAATAAAAAGAAGTAGTCCCCTTCCCTCCAACTGCAAAAAGAAGTAGCCTAAAATTTCTCATTAAGAAAATGTCTGATTGGAAATGGAGGTCAATCAGTCAAGTGACAGGAGTGAAGGGCTGATTACACATAAACAGACCAAGTCTCAAGATGAAAGAAAATCAGCATGATATAGTGGTTAGGGAACTGGACTTGGAGTCAGGAATGCTTGAGTTCAAATCCTGAATTATATAATTAATAACTGTGTGACCCTGACCAAGTCACTTAATATCTCTACACTTCATTTTCCTTATCTACATTATGGAGAAATTAGGCTTGATGGCTTCAAAGTCTTCTTCCAGATATAAACCTGTGATTCTAGAAAAGATTTTCTTTTCAATTTATTGATATATTTTGTTTTTAAATCAACAAATATTTTGCAATATGTACAACAAAAAATGGCCTTACAAAAGACATTCCTGGAAAACCATTTATTAAATATGAACAAAAAGGTGTGTATACACACATATACTCCATATATATTTTATTTAGGTATTAAATTACCAATATTAACCATTATATTGTTTAGAGTTTTGTGGTCTCTCCATGTTATTTATATTGTGGTAACCAGATGTATATTTCTGGTCTGCTTTCTTCACCTAAGAAGCATAGAAGACTAGCTGAAATAAATTCCCAAGACCATGTAGTCAAGTGGTTCTTAAACTGTGGTCAATGAACTTTCATATTTACAGAAAAACATTTGGATAATTATATTACAATAGGATTGGTTTCTTTTGTGATCCTATGCATGCATTCTATGAATAAAAAATATTAATCCAATAAGGGGTCCAAAGTCTATACTGCTAAAGGTGATCATGATTCCCACACAAAACATTTCAATTGATCTACTTCAGTGCCTTCATTTTATACATGAGGGAAACTGAGGTACATGGCAGCTCAATGACTTATCTAAAGCCATATGGGTAGTAAAAGCCAGATTCCTCCATTCTAGATGATCCTTTTACCACTCCAAGTGTAAGTCTTTATACTTGTATTCTTATATTGTGATAATATTCTACTATGCCCATATGCTACTCCCCACCCATTCCCCAGCCACTGGGCACATACTTAGCCCTCAGCTTTTTGTTCTCATAAATAATGTTGCTATGAATATTCTCCTACATTTTTGTCAATATCCTCCTTGAGATATCATGTTATTGATTGGATCTCTTGGTAAAAGGGAATGAACAACTAAGTAGCTTGTTTTACATCCTTCCTAACACTTTTTCAGACTGTCTGGACTAATAATTTACAGTTATATTATCTGTAAATGCTGGTACTCTAATAGCTCAGTCAATAATGAGTTTTTACCTTATTTGTCTATATTTCCTAACATTATTTGCATTTCTCTTTTTTTAATCCTTACTTTCCATCTTAGAATCAATACTCTGTCTTGCTTCTAAAGCAGAAGAGTGGCAAAGGCTAGAGCAGTTGTTCTCAACCTTTCTAATGCCATGACCCCGTAATACAGTTCTTCATGTTGCAGTGACCCCAAAACAAAAAATTATTTTGGTGGCTACTTCAAAACCGTCATTTTGCTACAGTTATGATTCGTAATGTAAATATCTGATATGCATTATGTATTCTCATTGCTACAAATTGAGAGGTTGAGAACCACTGGGCTAGGCAATGGGAGTTGTGACTTACCCTGAGTTACATAGCCAGGAGTTTATGAGGCCAGATTTGGACTCAGGAACTCTAGCCTCTAGGCCTGCCTCTCAATCCACTGAGCCAGTTAGCTTCATTCCTTGCATTTCTCTTAATTTTAGAACAGTAGTATGTCATAATGGGTAGAGAACCAACCTCCAACAAAAGAAAATATGGATTCATATCCTCCCTGAATTTACCATCTTGGCAAACCATTCTGCCTCAGTTTCCCCATCTGTAAAATAATAGGATTGGACTCTATGTTGTTTAAGGTCCTTTCCTTCATTATATTCATTATTCTTCATGTAGTCTAAGTGGCAATGAGTGCTGGATTCCTGGGTTTAAATCCACTTCTGACAATTATTCATTATGTCTGTGGCCACATCAATTTATTTCCATGAGCCTCAATTTCCTCATTGATGTAGAAGATGAAATGATATTTGTGTTCCCTATACATTATTTTTGTTTAGAACTTGTGTTGGATTTCTAAAAGACTCCATCAGTCCTACTAATGCAGCATAATCAGTCACAGCCTTTCAATCCAAGTTCTAGTCATGGTCTCCCTCTAGCACATCTCATATAGGGTTGGATAATGGAGTAACCAGAGAAAGTGAGATTTGTAACCATATTTCACAAATTTTTGCCATCTGTGGATGAAGTGACAGACTTAGTAGATAGAAGGCTGGCCAGGGGGTCAAAAAACCCAAATTCAAACTGATCTCTTGACACACACTAGCTATGTTTTTCAGGGCAAACCATTAAAAGAAATAATAACAGAAATCATATGTAAACTATATATCCTTGTGGGTCACACATTGACTAAGAAAGCCACATATTAATATTATCTATATTCTTTCATATCTTTATTTATTTTGCTGTATTCCCAATTACATTTTAATCAGTTCAGAAGGAGAAAGTGTTTTCTTTGAATGTCTCTGCTCTAGGCAGATATCTAAGATTGTAAGTTACAAAGAAGCTGCCAACCTGAATTGGTAGAAGGTTTTTCCACACCTGAGAGTTCCCTACGCCAATGCTATCATAGATACAGCCACATATCTAATTTGTAATAATTTATAATGTTTTACAAGTGACTCCAATAATAGTTAGGATCTGTATGATATTTTAAAGTTTGCAAAGTACATTAAAAATACTATTTGATTCTCATGACAACCTTGGAGCTAATTTCTATTATAACCCTAATTTTACATTTAAGGAAGATTACCTGAGCTGACGTGTTCTGGATCATATAGCTTGGAAGTGCCTGGGGCAGGACTGGAACTCATCTCTTCTTGACTAACTCTAGCAACCAATCCACTACAACTGTTTGTTCTTATCTTGCGCCCATGTGTCTACTGAAAACTGATTCTTAACGTTACAGACTTATTTCATTTTGCTAGAGATGTTGAGTGATACATTTTTATTAGATGTATTTAATGTAATGATTTTTAAAAATTAGATTCCTTCTGACCTTAGCTGCTGGGAAATGCTTTGTGAAAAGCTATTTAAATTTTACATAATCAAGATTTTCTCTCTGCTTTCTCCACAGGGATGTTATAATCATTTCTCAGAACCACAGATCTGACCATGTCAGTTCCCTGGTCAATAAGCTGTGATGACTCCCTGTAAAGCACGAGTCTAAAATGACTCCTTTGGGTGGTGTTTAAAGTCCTTGAAGACCTGGCACCAGTCTGCTTTTTCAGGCTTCTTTCCTATGACTCTCCTTCCCAAAAGCTACATTCTAATTAAACTAATTTACTTGCTATTCTCCATGAACAATTTTCCATCTCTAACCTCCATGCCTTTGTATGGGGCTGTTTTTGTCATGCATCTAAAATGATCTTTCTCTTGGACTTGACCTCTTACAATGCCTAGTTTCTTCTAAGGTCCAAAGACCACCTCCTACATGAAGTTCTACCTGATTCTCTCAGGAGTCAGGACTCCTCCAACACTATATTATAGTTAATTTATGTTATCTCATATCTTTGTATAAGTTGTGTCCCTGCCAGTACCGTGTAGGTTCCTTGGGAGATGGGGCTCTCCTTTGTTATCTTTGCTTCCACAGAACCTAGCATGCTGCCTAGCTTAATACTTTTCACAATGAATTGAAATTAAATGATCTATTTCATCTTTCATGATTTCTTCTATTCTATATCTGATGATTAATATTTCACCTAACCACAGTTCTAAAACCCATCATCTTTCTTTCTCCTTTAATTCTTTTATGAGGAGAATATGATGCTCACCCAAAATTATTGGTTCAGATGGCTGTTTAGTTTTCCAAGTATTCTTCCTGAATGAAGAGATTCATGCAGTAATTTGTTTTGATTGACTAGTATGTTTTAAATCTTGAACATCTATTATATTCCATACTTTTATTCCTATTAGCAAAATAGTGTAATAGTGTCATTATATGTATGTATATATATATACTATTATCATATATATATATATATATATTTGACATATACACATATATATGTCATTTGAAAATTTTTTAATCTAACACTAAGAGGTTAGTGGTTTGAGAGCCAGACCTAGAAATTGGAGGTTCTGGGTTCAAGTCTGACCATGGACATTTCTTAGCTGTGTGACCCTGGGCAAGTCACTCAACTCCCAGTGCCTAGCCCTTTCCATTCTCTGCCATGGGACTAATACATAGTATTGTTTCTAAAATGGAAGATTAAAAAAAATAAAATAAAATGGAAGGTAAGGGTTTAAAAACATATATAACACTAATTACCAAAAATGTTTTGTATAAAGTTTTCACCTCTACTATGATGACCCAATCCAACAATGAACAGTGTCAAGTTTGGAATCAAGAAGATCTGAGTTTGAATTTCGACTCAGATATTTACTAATTGTGTGAGCCTGGGCAAGTCACTTAACTTTCTCTCAGTTTCTCCAACTACAAATGGACATAATAATATCACCATACTGTAAGAGAAAATGAGTTAACATAGACAAAATGCTTTGCAAACTCTAAAACACAATACAAATGCAACCTGTTATTATGCTGACTTTAAATTCAGTCGTGTGTGTTTTAGTAAATTAATTCTCAGATAGGTAATACAGTTTGTTATCCTAAATGAAATTTCCCTTAACTCTACTTCCTATGTTATATATTCATCAACTATAGATAACCTGATGATTTGATAGATTAATTTTTAACCTGATGTGTTACTGAATCTACAGTCATGATTCTTTTCCCATTAATTGCTAGGGTTCTCTAAGTAAAGCATTATATCTAAAATCAGAGAACTTTGCTTCTTCTTTGCCTTTGTAGAATTCTCTAAATTTCTTTTTCCCCCTTAATGTGAAGAGGTTTTTATTTTTTTTAACACTGTGGTAGTTAATTTATGTTATCTCTTAATCTTTAATTTTAATTAGTTAATAAGTTAATCTTTTAAAAAAGCATTTTTAACACTGTGGTAAATTATAGGAAAGACAACAGGCATCCTTTTTTTTATTCTTGAAATTATTATGAAAGGTTCAAGGTTGTGTGTGTGTGTGTGTGTGTGTGTGTAGATTATTTTAAAGGATTAGAATGGATGAGGCCAAAATTTCAATATTTTAAGGAAATCTCAGGTAATACAAATTACCGCTGTCAATGCAGGTTGGCATTTCTCTGCAATAAAGGGTATTACAGAGTTTCCTAGAGCATGAAGTTGTGGCTTGACTAGAGACATAAAGTCAATATATGTCAGAGGCTGAACCTGAATGGAGGATCACGATGAGAAAGTATAGACAAGTGTGAGAATGCATTGGCTGGAACCCCCACATCAAAGAAATCACAAGTCGAAAGATTTAGCCTGTTGTTATTCCTCATTCAGAACTTTTTCGAACTTGATTCTTTCATCCAATATGCTCATTTTCTGTTAAGTACACATTTGGCAAGCCTACCATCTACATTCCCTGAAATCATTAATAAAAAGTGTTGCACACATCAGGGCCAACTACAGAGGCTTATGAAATGCCAGTATAAATTTATAAAATTATATAAAATGTATATATTTTGTATAAAACACATTTGAATGTTTTTTTTAATTTCGTAGTGTGATTATAATCATTTGTGTATATTAATAAAGCAATTCTTAATGCACTAAATTACAAAAAAGGCAGGGAGGCAAAGGGAGGAAAATGAGACAACCAATCCAAATATAGCTTCCTAAAATCATTGACTTAGAGCCTGAAGAGTCAATAGAGACCAACTTCTTCATTTGACAGATTAAGAAAGTGAAGTACAACAGCATTAAGTGACTTGTCCAGGGCCACACAGCTTGCAAACATCTGAGGCTCAAATGAATTCAGGTCTTCATTCTATCTAATGTACTATTTAGCTGTCTTTTTTCATGATCAGTTCATCGTGGCTTGGAGTAATGGTTACTTCCTTTTCAGGATGATTACCTACAATCCTTTTAATAATACATTTTAAACTTTTGTCAGAAATCATGTTGTTGTTATTTGATAATTTCTATCATGCCTGAATCTTCATGACCCCATTTGAGGTTTTCCTGGCAAGGATATTAGGATGGTTTGCCATTTCCTTCTCCAAGGCATTTTACAAATGAGGAAACTGAGGCAAACATGTTTAAGTGACTTGCTCAGGGTCATATAGTATCTGAGGCTAGATTTGAACTCAAGGAGATGAATCTTCCTGATTCCATGCTGTATGATCTATCCAATGCACCACCAAAAAAAAATCATTTATAGTTGATTAAGTAATATATAAATACATAAATAAGCAAATAAATGGATAGCTAGCTAGCTTGCAGATATTTGTTAAGCATCAAATTCTATGCTAAGCACTGGGAATACAAATATGAAAAACAATGCCAATGCCTGCCCTCAAAGAATTTTCAAAAATGGGGGAGGGGAGGAATGACACAGAAAAAGAAGCTGAGAAGTAAGAGTTGAGGGTGTGGGGGGTATTCAGCATGGAGGCATTAGGAATCAGTCCATAGGAATATAGTAAAGTAAGAAATGAAGAAGTGCCTAGCTTGAGCATCATCATTAAATGCTGATTCTGAAGGAGCCCCAGGGGCAAAGGATACAGACTAGGGCTAACGTGACTTTACAAAATGAAGACATTCCTAGGACATGATGGAGAAATCTAGAGGAGTGAAGCCAAGTGGAAAATGAAAGCTACTATCCAGAGGCTGCTGCTGAAAACTGGCCACAAACTATTTTTCCTTGACTCAGATTGTTTGTAGTTCCAAGGCTTCCCTTCCCCTCATCTTTCCTCCTTCTCAGTCTGGTTTCCAATAAAGCGTGCCTGCTACTGGCGAAGAGACAGCACCCTTTATGAGTCACCCATGGTCTAACTCTCAAAGCCTTCTTTAAATATTTGAGCTGATATACTCATTGAGGTCTCCTTTGTAGAAAACATGACACGATTAGCTGTCTGGGTAGCAAGAAGTCATCTTACATGAACTGAATCCCCTCGCTTATTTCATCAGAGCTGTCACTTCACTTATACTGTCAGAAGAATTGTGCTATGGCTTCTTTTTGATGTCTGTATAAAAACTATTTATGGTTTTACCAATCAATAAAGCCATTTGATATTCACTGAGCACTCGGTACAAGTCCCAAGCCAGGTGCTGGAATGGATGTGAAGGGAATAAGCACTTATAGCATGCCTAGGTGCCAGGTATCATGCTAAGCACATTACAAATATTATCTTAATCTATAGTCACAATAAAACTGTGAGGTAGGCACTATTATTATCTCCATTTTATAGTTGAGCAAACTGAGGTTAAGTGGTTTACCCAGGGTCACACAGTAAGAACCTGTGGTTCTATCTGAAGTCAGATCTGTCTCTTGTGCCATCAGACATCTTTTACGACCCTTCACGGGGGCACACACAAGTAAGCACATGGTTTCTGCCATCAACGATAAGGTATGAATTCCATAAACTAAGAGCTGAAAAGAATCTCAGGCAAACAGCCCTTGTCTGTGAGCATTGATGGGAAGACAAAAGTAACAGTCCCAGGATCACAGGCTTGATACTGAGGGTCCGAATGTCTTCAAGACCACCTCCCTCATTTCACAGAGAAGGAAACTGAGATCCAGAGTCCTTTTCTTAGGGTCATACACAGTTATTAGGTATCTGAGGTGTTATCTCTGCCCTTAAAGAGCTGATAACCCACTGGAGAACACATGGCATATATATATAATATATATATATATATACATATATATATATATATCAGTAGGAAAATAAGATTGGCTTTGGGACTATGATTCTCATGAATATAGGGAATTCCTAGAGTCACTTAAGTAGCATAGTAGGTCAATTTTGTAGAAATAGGTTACAAAAAAAATTAGTACAAAGTCATTTGGGGGAGAGAAGATACAAGTAGCTGAGGGGATAATTAACTTGAACCCAAGAAACCCTTTAAAGTATACTTGATGAATAGTTACCCAGACTTTTTTGAAGACCTCAAATAAGGGGAACCCACTCCCTCTTGAGGGTGTCCCTTCTACTTTTGAATTGCTCTAATTATTAGGAAGGCAGCTAGGTGATGACACTTGGCTTGGAATCAGGAAGACCCATCTTCCTGAGTTCAAATATGGCCTCCAACACTTTCTAACTGTGTCATCCTGGACAAGTCACTTAACTCTATCTCAGTTTCCTCATCTTAAAATGAGTTGGAGAAGAAAATGGCAAACCACTTCAGTATCTTTGCCAAGAACACCCCAAATGGAGTAAAAAAGTCAGACATAATTTTAAAAATAACTAAACAACAATTGATAGGTTCTTTTTTAAAATATGATTGTTTTAAATCAGAGATTCTTAGCCTCTTCTATATCATAGACCTCCTTTGAAGCCCCTTTTCAGAATAATGTTTTGAAATGCATATGAAACATACAGAGGATTACAAACAAAAACAATATGAGTGCGAAGGCTAGAGTCAGGAAGACCTAGGTTAAAATCTGACCTCAGAATCCTTCCTGGCAATGTGACCCTGGGCAGTCACTTAACCACAATTGCCTAGCCCGTGCAGCTTCCCCATGAGGGGAAGAAGGATTGAAGAGTTGAGGGGAAGAAGTAGAGATGAAGAGAGGCAAAGGAGAGACAGACAGACAGACAGAGCCACTCAAGTGGTAGTGGAAGATGATAGGGGAAGACAATCCATTACCCAGTGAGGGTAAGGCCAGAGTCAACCATAAGGACAAAGGAAGGGTGAGCAAAAACTAACTTATTAGGCAAGTCAATGGAAAGATTTGCACATGAGTAAAGTTGTCCTAGCCTAAGTCCCACTCAGTGAGCAGATACAAGCTTTATCCTTTTCAGCAAGGGGATCTTTTTGGAAGAGCCCAGATGTGGGCTCCTCCTATCCCATGGCATGTCACTGTGAAACCATCTTCTAATAGAACAGACCAGGTACAATCCATTAGGCAGCTAGGTTTTATCTAGCATTTACTACAAGTCAGGCAGTGGACCAAGCCCTGAGGATACAAAAAAAGGCAGAACCCTGTCCACATTCTCAATGCGCTCAAAAATCAAAGGTGCTTGGGAAAGAGGATCTTACTTTGGAATTTAGCAATTTAATCCTATTGTACATGTGAGGCAAGTTCCCTGGGACAAATCACTTAACACCAGAGGTCCTCAGTTTCTTCATTTGTAAAATGGAGAGCAGATTATTTGATGACAATGTTCTCATTCAACTCCAAAATTTATTATTTTAGATCAGGAATTCTTAACTCAAGGTCTGTGAACGTTTTTTGAAATTTTGATAACTATTTCAATAGTACTGGTATCCTTTACAATTCTCTGCATTTTAATTTAGAGCATTTAAAGATCTGACTCTGAGAAAGAATCCATAGGCCTAAGAAGACTACCAAAAAGGACCATGACAAAAATAAGGTGAAAGCTCCTACTTTAAGTGAATGTCCTATTTCATGGTCATGCTTCTGGAGGACCTGTCCAGGTGCTGAAGAGAATGGCCCACCTTCTGATTTATCATTGACTGGGCTTCTATAGAAATCCCTAACAAAGGAGCCCCCCCCAAATCTACTGGCCTTTTTTAATGCACAAAACAAAAAAAATAATTGCATACATTACAAATGAAAGTACATCTGCAAAGCCTGGTTTTTGGCTGTGAATCAAAAGTGTGAACTAGGGAAGGTGGGAATTGGAGCTGGGTCTCCCCTGCCCCCGCCTCCCCAGCGTGGGAGGTTCCATGTGGCTCTCTGACTAATCCTGATGGGGATCCACCATAAAACGTGATGATAAAGGAAAGCCTTCTACTGTGTGTTTTGGATGGGTCATAGGAAATCCACATTCCCCACAGGTTCTTTATTAGGTCAGTTATGTACAGAATCAATTAATCAACGATCACTTAAGAATCAGCTAAGTGCCTGATCCTGGATTGGGGGCTGAAGATACAAAGACCAAAAGGGAACAGACCCTAATTTTAATCCCTGCAGATACTTTGTCCATATTTCATTTCTAGAAATAAACCTGTGAGGCAGCCAGCCAGCAGAGCAAAAGCTGCAAGGTGTCCTTAGGGAGGGGTAGGAAGGAGTTTGTACCAAAATTGTCAAACTACCACCATCACCATCAGGACAGCCACTTCCCCTGAGACTGGGGCAGAGACACCCCAGGATCCTGAACTAAAGAGTGCTAGGAATTGGAGTGCCTTCCAAAACACCAGACCTGCTTCCAGCCTAAGCTCCAAAGTCACTGAGGGAAAACATCACTGGAGAAAGAGCCTGCCGCCTTCCTTAAACACCAACAAAAATGACTGACCAACTACTGCCAAAGAGAAAATAAGCCTAAAGTCCAGGGAGTGGAAACACTACCTAGACCTTTCCAAGCCTAGCCTTGACTCCATCACCCTAGCAACCTTTCCCATTGACCAGGCAAGTGCATCTCCAGTGTGCTAGGCAGAGACTGGAACCATAGAATATGGAAGATTTGCTTCTTTACCATCATCAAACCGTTCATCATCAGAAACTGCTATGAATTCATCAACAGAAATGACATTAGAGAAGAAGCATTCCAATCTGCTTGGCTACAGTACCTAAGGAAAAGAGACTTTTCTTGCATTTTCTCTGATATTAGAATACAAGGTCCTGGAAATTACCATCAAACTTTACATAGTACTTTTCACTCATTTAGGACTTAATGCAATTTGAATCATTGATTTATTTATTCATACATTCATTCATTTTAAAGAATGAGGATTAAATGACTTTCTTCTTCTTTGGGGTTAAATTATTTTTTTTAAGAAAAAATACTCCTGAAGAAATAAAAGGCCATAATTTTCCTGTTGAAAAATACTTATGCTCTTAGTGTTTGGGAGGAAATATTTTATTACAGGTCCCTTCAAAGAAGTCTTTACTCTTATTATCAAACCTCTCCAATAACTCAAGAGAGAAGACTGTCACTTTTAACTGATGAAAGATTGAAAGCTTCAACAGAATCTCTTCCTAGCTACAAAGAAACTGGACCTGTGATTTCACTGGGGAAGGAAACTCCAATGAGGAAACACACTTTATCAGTAGATTGATACCTCCTGAGCAATACTTGCTCATAACAAAAGCAATAATGATGACAATATTTATATACCACTTCAAAATTTGCAGTGTACAAATATCTCATTTGATCCTCACAACAAGCCTAGGAAGTAGAGGTGACTATTAGTCCTGTTTTATAGATGAGAAAACTGAGGCAAACAGAAGTGAAGTGATTCACTGTTCAGTCATTTTTCAGTTGTCTCTGACTCTTCATTACGCCATTTTGGATTTTTCCCAGCTCATTTTACAAATGAGGAAATTGAGGGGAAAAGGGAAAAGTGAATTCCCTAGGGTCACTACTCAATGTCTAAGATCAGATTTGGAATGATTTACCTGGGACACTTGCCCTAGGTGACAAAGCTAGTACCTGACAGACATGAATCTAAGAGGTCAAAGCCAGTTCCATATGTGTATATACATATATATATATATATATATATGTATCTTCATTCACATTGCTTCTAATTTTCACTGAAAAGACTACATTAGAATTAACTCTCAGACTATCAGTTGGTCTCACAAACCAATTAATTGATTCAGGATAAGAACACAAATCTCATCTTTTATATGTCCTGCCAAGTGACAATTCACCATTTGTCTCAAGATGTCCAAAAGAAAGGAATCTCTCACCCACCCAAGAAAGCCAACTGCACTTTTGAAAAGCTCTAATATTTGGGATTACTTTTCCCTCTCACAGAGACCAAATCTGCTGAATTGCAACTTCTACCCATTGTTTCTGGTTCTGTTCTTTGGAACCAAGCAGAAAAAGTCTAATAATCCCTCTTCAAATATTTAAAAAATAGATGAAAATGAATTCCTCCATAACAAAGCATGTCAATTATCAGAGGGAAAACATTCTGATTCAGCCAAAGTCCATAGAAATCATTTCCATGTTCACTGTACTTCAAACTTCAGAGTTATTCTTATATCTAGTGACATATGTCACATATCTGAATATGTTTTCATGCATATATTCATGTGCACAGTAACATATCACATGATTATGAAATGCTTAACACTTTGCATTTGCAAGGAAGATTTCAGACAGAAAAAAAGCAGCAACATCTGTTTGTGGATCCATGAGAAACAGTATTTCAGGAGCTTTAAAAAAATCCATTGCATATCCAGTATCTATGGATACGGGTGTAATTTAATTTCTAGGCTCTCAATTCACTAAGAAATTACTTTAAAGGGGAAAAAAAGATGAGAGCTATATAAATAATTCTGGGTCTCAGCTATGCTCTTATAAGGAAAACCATACTTTTAAATGCCATGAAGAAATTAGTTGGACTGACTCCTCAGGTAGAAGAAATCTAATGTGGATGAGTCAGATTTGGTCGGTAGAGTCAATTCTTGCAAAATTCTGTGCTCTGAACATGCATTACAGAGGGTATCACCATTATAATATTGTGAATATGTCTGAAGTAGGAATTTTAAAATTGCTATTAATATAAAAGATGCATTTAATGGCATGTAGATGGTACAAAGAATGAAGTGCTGGGACCTGGAGTCCAGAAGACTCATCTTTCTGAGTTGAAATCAGACCTCAAACACTAACTGTATGACCCTAAGCAAGTCACTTAACCCTGTTTGTCTTGGTTTCCTCAACTATAGAATGATCTGGGGGGGGGGGGGGGGAATAGCAAGCCACTCCAGTGTATTTGCCAATAAAATCTCAAGTGGTGTCATATAAAATTGAACATGACTGAAATAACTGAATAACAAAAATGTATTTAAAGTAGAATTATATTTCTTTAAGGGGAAGAATTATCAGAATTGAAAAAAATCACAAGGTAAAATATTATCTGGAGACATCTTCCTGGCTCTGTGACCAAGGACCAGGGTTCAAATGTCACCAATAATGATAACTTTATGATTTGAGGCAAATAATTTATTACCATCAACCTTGATGTCCTCATGTAAAAAGAAGAGATTGGACTACATAGCCCCCAAGAACTCTTCTGCCTCCTTACCCATTATCCTATAATCCAATGGGGCAGGAAGGGCATAAGTGCATTCATTACTCTTGCCCCTATAGAATAGATGATAAAGGGAGTAGTAAGTAGGTATCATCTCTCCATAGAGATATTTAGGTGTATTAGTAAATTGGGGCACCACAGTATAAAAGGATTGGGAAGTAGCTCTGGAAGCTGAAAGACCTGAATTAAATTCTCACTTCTGACCCATTCTAGTTGTGTGATCCTGGGCAAGTCACTTACAATCTCAATTCCTCAGAAAACTCTTAACATTCTAAATTGAAGAGCAGGTACTTATGTGCTTTGGTAGAGTGAGTTTTCTCAAAGGGAATACTCTATTCTAGTAAAACATTGGGTTCATTGTTTCCCAAGCCAAATATAAAAAAATCAAGATACACAGCACAACTCTCTTGATTATAGCAACAATGGAGGATGACTATGACTGCTCTTAATGAGAAGAGAGTGGCAGATACTCATGATTCCATGATTGTGATCATTTCGTTCTAGAGCTATAACTGGAAAGGACCTCAGAGGACATCTAGTCAAACAAATTCCTTTTATATATAAAGGGATAGACTCTGGCAATTCACTTCTCCAGGGCATAAATTTTCTTCTGATGAAATGCGACTTCTACTTTGAGAACTCTGATCAACAGTGAATGACCAACTATCATTCCAGAAGATTGATGATGACACATAATACCCAACTCCTAACACAAAAATATGGCCTTGAGACATGAGATATCCCAAATGAGATAAATATTTTTGGACGTGGCTAATAAGGGTATTCGTTTTGTTTAAACGTGTCTATGTTACAAAAGTACCCCTCCCTACCCATGAGAACATAGAAGGAAAGAAAAAATATTTTGGTTCATTGAGGGGGGGAACCCAAAGTAAGTAGATATTGAGTTAAATGAACTTAACAATTCACTTTGGCCAGGCATAGGTCTGATGAGAATTTCCTAAGAAACAATTCCTCTAACTCCGAGTTCAAAGATAGTAGCTGTTCTTTTGAATGTGATAAACCATGGCATTAACAGAAAAGTAGCAAACACTCTATCTTTTAGTGATCTGTATGTAAAGAATCAACAAATTAGACAATTGTTAGATTGATATTTGAGGGGAAAGGGATATCAGAACTGTTCTATGAGTATGAGATAAACATAATTTATCAGATCTTAGACAAGAAGGTGGGATTCAACCCTCAGATAAAGCTAAGTTGGAGCTGTTTACAGAGAGGGCTCAGAGTATGAATTTATGAAAACAAGGAAAGATGAAAGGGTAGGTTGTAAAATGTGCTAACAAGAACCCATAATTCTCCCTGTGTTGTTACTTCTTGCTGTTGAAAAGAGCCATTTCAGCTGAGCAGAGACACATTTTGAGAACAGAGAATTAGAAAAGTTTTCCTATGGATCAACTAATTTGGCTAAGATGCTGTGTCCCCAATAAGGTGTTAATCATGCACAGCTGAGCAGTGGAAGCATCTTTCAACAGAGAAGTTACACCCATCAAAGAACTTTTAGGGATAGTTGCTGAGACAAAATGAAGATATTAAATTATAAGTTCCAGATCTTCAAGTTACCCCAAGAATACATGTGTTTCACACATGTTCCCCTTAACAGGCTTCTGCAAGTGTGTACCTACTTTCTCCCACGTATATTGAATGTAGTGGGTGAGAGATGACCTGAATTTGCATTATCAAATTTGAACAAATTATATTATTTCTTTTGTTGTATTACAAAGGAAATGGTTATCCTGGAGATCTAAATATTATACCTTTTAGAGGGCCTGGTTTTAGGTAAATGGGATCACATGAGTAAAGATTGAAAAAGCTAAAACAAGTAATAGAAAGAATATATTCCTCCAAAAAATATGGTTACCAAGAGGACACCGAGATAAGTTGAGCTTTACCAAGACATGATGGGTCTCCTCTGGGAACCAGGATATTCTATGGTGAGAGCAGCATAAATATAAGTTCCCCATATTCTGTGTGAGAAACATGAGATCCTAGAGTGAAGACAGCCATCCCACACACCGGTTACATACAGATGAGGACACTGAAATTCATGTTGACTTATCCACTGTCACATGGAGAATAATCAGAGTAGAGGTTTGAATTAAAGGTCTACTCCTTACCCAGTGAGCTTTCCACTATGTGAGAACAACACATGGAGAACACAGAAGAGTAATTAAGAGGGGAAAAATATGGAGATTCCATTTTGATCCTGGATCTCCTCTCCAAGTCAAATACGAAATCCTTCATGAAGTCTTCCCTAATCCTCCTGGTTGGCAATGCCCTTAGACCACTGGGAGTGAATCATATTCCTGTAGAACCGGAATGAAATTCAGAGACCTTACCTGTAAAAGAATCAGTTCCTTCTACTACATCCCCAAGAAATGTATAGTTTAGTGCAAAGAGGACTAGCTCTGGAGTCAGATTCTACCTTTGCTGTTTTCTGTATGACTCTGGGCAACTCACTTCACTTCTATGGGTCTCTGCATTCTCATCCATTAAATAGGGCAACGGACTACATGTTATCTGTAATAAGGTCTCTTCCAACCCAAATCATTGAATCTATGAAGTATCTATGAGATGGTGAGCTGCAGTAGGGAAATCTTATATGGACTTTGTATCCCTCTGAGCACCTAAGACAGTGCCTCATATATGGTAGGCATTTAATAAATATTTGATGTCTTCTCATCTCAAAAACCATGTTCAAAGTCCAAAAACTACAAGGGCAGAAAACTGAATCTTGTTATCTAATTCAACATCAAAAATGGCTCTTTCCACCAGCCACCTGATTTGTGAGGAAATAAACATCTCAAACAAGAATACCATGATGACCCTAGAGAGGGTAGCTAAAGGGGGCAACAGCATGGCCCCTCACATCAGATCAATCTGAAGGTTACCAGAGCAGTTGAACTATCCTGCTTTCTAAGGTGTGCTCTGTTACAACATTCATTTACATCCTCTACAAGGAGTTTTAAGTATCATATGGCAAGAAGACATCACCCAGGATACAAGCAGTCAACAAAGAATGTAACCCTTGCCCTGTTCAATTCAAGGATGTATCAATGGCTTGTAGAAAAGCAATCTGAGCAGAAATGACATGCTCTAAGGAGTAAGTAAATAACTTTGAAGAGAGCATGAAACTGGGAAGATTGGTGCACATAGCAGAGGGGAGAAATGGAATTAAAGATGATTCAATTGCATTCAACAAACATTTATTAAGGATGCACTGGGTGTTAGGCAGTGGGAATACAGGACAAAATTGAAATAGCATTGCCTTTCAAGAATTAGCATTCTAATGGGTGAGGGTAAGGTAGGGAGGGGGATATATGAGCTTATGAATAGAATAACTAAATCCAAGAGAATTTAAGGGAGAGTCCTAATAAATGGGAAGGGCAGGAGAGTTTTATGGAGCAAGTGGCAAGTGATCCCTGAATTGAGCCTTGGTGTAATACAAAAATAATTTTTAAAAAATAGTTGGCATTTTCATAGTGCTTTATAAAATGCTTTAAGTGTTTTATCTCTCTTGACCTTCTCTCTCTCTTTTTTTTCCTTACAGTAAGTACAATAAGAAAGGCACTTGCCCAGTGACTAAAAGAAAACAACCTTTTGATATCATATGTCAAACAGAGGTCACACATAGCCTGCAACACTCCTGAATGTGGCCTGAACCAGATAAAAATGTATTTGGGGAACATAACAAAATAAATAAAAAGGCAAAAAAATAGACAAGATCACATTTTAAAACTAAGTTGATAAGTGACCTACATAGAACTTTATTTCTGGTCCCTTTTTCTATTTCAGTTTGACATCACTGCTTTAGACCACAGGTGCAGTATAATCATCAATAATCTTTTTTTAGGGAAAATTGGCATATGTCCTAGTAAAGCCAGAGTGGCCTCATATAACTATTGCCTAATTAATGCCAATCTAAAACCAAAATATCAGATTTTGGAATAAGGCCACAGTTCAAGGTCTGGCCCTACTACTTTCTTCCATGGGAAAATCAGGTCACCTCTTGAGTTTCTTTATGCCTAAGATGAAGAGATCAGTCTGGATATAATTTATATGATTTAATATAAATGGAGCTAAAATCTATAGGTTGATGTGTATATAAAAAAGATTTACAAGAAGTTTAAATTCCCAAGGAATTCAAGAGATAGAGGGTTAAACCTAGAGGGCTAAACCTTGAGTCTCACAGAAGAAGGTCTAAATCCTTAAACACAGTTACTAACTGTAGGATCCTGGGTAAGTCATTACTCTCACAGAGCCGCATTTAACTCCTAGCATCAATAAAGAACCTTTCTTTGCCAGCAGTTCTCTAAACAGATGAAATGTCAGGACTTGCAGTACAAATGAATTCATTATCCATTAAGAAGATTATAGACAGGAATTCCACCCTTTTGTGCATTTAAAATCTGACTTGTGTTATGAAAATTGTGTTGACATGAATTCAGGGACACAACTGCTGCATAAAAGTAAGTAAAGCCATAGAATTCTCAGTCTACAGTCGACATTCAATCATGCTAACTGATAAATCAATCTCCATAACAGTCACAAAAATGTGATTCAAGAGTGATATCATGTTTTCCTCTCAAAACCACTCAGCTAAAATGAGTGTTCAAGAATATATCTCCATCCAATTCCTTCTGATCCTTAGAACTGGAAATATTGATTTCTAAGTCACTACCATTATTCAAGAAGATCATTTTTCTCTACTACTTATTAATCCATTTTTCTGTCTTTCAACCCATGGCATGTTTGGTCTTTTTTTTCCAGTCTTGGCTGACTGTTTGTGACCCCATTTGGAGTTTTCTTGGCAAACATATTGGAGTTATTGGCCATTTCCTTCTCCGGCTTATTTTATAGAAAAAACTAAGGACAAGAGAGGTAAGTGACTTGCCCAGCATCACAAAACTAAAAAGTGACTGAGACCACATTTAAACTCAGGAAAATCAGTCTTCCTGATTCCAGGTCTGGGCACTCTATCCTCTGAGCCACCCACTTATCTGAACTCATATCAGGGGGACTCCAATTATTATTATTCATATAGTCTCACAGTCTTCATACTAGTCTTCCTATAGGCTCTCCAACCACCAAATCCCCAAATAAAAACATCCACCAATGTTACTTATTTGGACTTTACCTTATTCCTCCTTCCATCTTCCTCTAGAAACTCAATTTTTAAAATGATAACACATATGCAAAATGTAAGGAGAAATTTTAGGTTTGTGACAATCTAAATTTAATTGGTCACCAGGGAAAATTCCAAATAAAATACCCAAGTCAGTTTGGAAATTTTATGCTGGTTTAATTAATATAGAGGGAAAGAATTAAGAAGAAGAGAAAGGGAGAGAGTATAGGATTTCTCTGGCCCAGCCTGTGCCAGGGGGAGTTAAAAAACCTCCACAATGAGGTCTTCTCAGGAGATTAGGGAGGGGCTTTCTAAGAGGATAGTGTTTTGGAAGGTAAAGGAGAAAGGAATCAGCCTAAACTCCAAGAGAGCTCAGAGAAGACATCTCACCTGAACTAGGTTACTAAGTTTCCCCCAGTATTGTATCAAGGATGTTCACTGCCTAGCCGGGACAATAACTGCCACCACACCAAGATGCCAAGACACTCAGCATGCTGCCGCCAGAGCCACCTCTCTGTTAAAAGAGGCCAGAGAGAGGAAGTGATGCCAAATACATGGACCATTTTTACATCACTTTCCTGCATCTCACATGTACCAATGATAGCTTAAGCTTGACTTGGGACAGCCCAAGGATGTGTCAATTGTTCCTGATTTGTCATTTGCTAAAACATGTCTGTCATAGGCCATCCTTCTCAATACTTAATCCTTAAGTAGGGCTGTAGACATTCCTGTTTTGTTAGACTAAGCAGGGTGGAGTAAATCTAAAATTCACAAAAGCTCTTAAATATTGAAAAGGACTGTCATCATAACAAGCGAGAAGATAGGTATTATAAGTAGTATTGTTCCCACTTTTTGAAGATAAACTGAACCTGTGAAAGTTTAAGCAGTTTATCATGAATCATAATATTAGATAAGGAAGGAATTTTTGAGGTTATCTCATCTACCTCCTTCACTTGATAGATGGGAAAACTGAGACCCATTGGAATTGAGTGGCTTGCCTTGGGTCAGTGCTATTAAATATAGATTTATTTATATTTCTAATTTGTATAGTATATTTTGCTATACTTTGACCCCAGCTTCTCCAGTGATCTATACACTATCTTGCTACCTTTAATACAGAAATATTTTTTAAAAATTATGTAGTTCTTGCTCTGAATGAGTTTACCCAGACACATAAGTGGTACAGTAGACAGATAGACTGCTAGACTTTAAGTCAGGAAGTATTTAATCTTTCTTATTCTCAAGTTCCCCATCACTTGCCTCTCAAGGTTGCTATGAGTAAATAATGGGATAAAATTTGGAAAGAATTTGCAAATCTTAAATTACTTCATAAATGTTAGCTATTATTGTAATAGAATTGTTGTTCATTTCATTCTGAAGGGGGAAAGAATATGTTCACATATAAATGTATATAGAATAAATGCAAAGTCTTAAGTGGAGAGGTACCAGAACGATGGAGAGGAATCACAAAAATTGCTCATGAAGGAGTTGACATTTGACCTTTGACTAATTCTAAAACTAACTAAAGATTATAACATTTTTGTGAAAAGAATACATTCCAGGAATGGGGAACTACCCAGGCAAGTAAGAGGAGATGAGAGATATAGTATCACTTGTGAGAATCAGCAAGATAAATTTCTCTTTCACCAAATATGGTTCTATTGGTACTTGAGATCTGATCTACTCTCATCTTCAGCCACCAACAGATTTGAAGTTATTGTCACATTTTAAGTAAAAAATGGGCTCCAGGTAGTTGCCCTGTCCTGGATTATGAAAAACAAATGGAATTAGGCAAATCTCCCAACTGGGATCTTCTGAACCAATGAGATCATGGATCTCTCCCACTGCTATTGCCACGTAACTGTCTTTCATGGTACAGCTTAAAAACTAACAGACTGAATATTTGATGATTTGGGTTCAAGTCCCAGTTGAGCTATCTATTAGTCATATGAGCTTGAGGAAATCATCAAATGTCTTTGTACCTTAGTTATCAGATTTGTAAAAATAGGGATACTACTACTTATATTACCTACTTCACAGAATTGTTATGATGGTCAAAAGACATCATGCTCTTATATTCTTTCTACCTCATGTGACAAAAGTGGTGTGTTTGGTTTCATTTGGTTGGTCAAGAGAAGGTATCTGATCTCATTATTTCTCTACTCCAGTGAAGCTTTGAAGTCACAGAATTTGTGTTCAAATCCTACCTCTGACACTTATTTTCAGACTAAATTTCATATCAGGTGCTAATCTACATTAGTAAAAGGAATTTTCTTGGTGGGAATTTCTTGTGCTAATAAAATCATTATTTCCAGCTCAGCAAAAATAAACCATGATTTTACTATGCTTCTATAAAAATGGTAAAATTTCTCATAAAAGAACAATACAAAGAAAATTTAAATATTCTAATACTAAAAATAACATTGTCTTACTCATCGCTTTGATTTTTTTTTGCCTGTAAAGGAAGAGGACTTCATGAGCACTAAAGATCATGAAAATAGAGCTCTGGAGAGGCTCATGGTGGGCACAAGTAGATTGTAACACAAAACCAACCACGAACTATGTGAGAGAAGCAGCATCAGGCCTTCAGAAAGACACTTGACTTTAAAAAAAAGAGTGCATATTAGAAGTAGGTCTGGGTTCACCATAAGAAACGATAGACATTAATTTTTTTAATCTTGGAAAGAACTACATGAGATAATGAAGAATAAAATTAGTAGAACCAAGAGAACATTATATACAGCTACAGATTTAATATTTGAAGAATTACTTATGAATGTTAACTTCCAGAAAATGAATAGAGAATGGAAATACAAAAGACAAAATTTATATATTTTGCCAGATGATGTGAGGAGGAGGAAAGAGGAGCTGAATAAAATAAATAAATAAAAGTAAAAGAAATAGACCTGGTTTTGAAATTGGAGGTGTCTGTTTCTTCCTATAAAATGAGAAAACTAAGCCCAGTGATGCCTAAAGTTCCTTTTATCAGGGCAGAAGCAGTTATGTGGCACATGTGGAATCACAAAGACCTGAGTTTAAATTTAGCCTCAGACACTTACTAGCTGTATGATCCCAGACAAATCATGTAATCTCCATCTGCCTCAGTCTCTTTATTTGTAAAATGAGGATAACAATAGTACCTACTCCTAGGGTTATTATAAGAATCAAAATGAGATAATACTTATACCCATAGCACATTGCCTAGCACAAAGTAGGCATTATAAATGCTCATTCTCCTCTTTTATCTCCATATCTATGGTTCTACATTTTTGTATACATATATAAATGTATGGATAAATCATTTAAACTACCCATACCTTAGCTTCTTCATATGTAAATCATTGAACCAGATGGTCTCTGAGATATCCTCCAGTTCTAAATTGATGGTCCTATGACTTGAAGTACATCTTTAAGTAAATAGACAAGTTGCTTCAGTCATCTCATTTATAAAATTAAGGAGTGATTCTCAATAGTCTCTAAGGCCCCCTCCTATTTATTCTAAATCAATGATCTTATGTGTCTGAGAATTTAATTCTACAAGAAGGAGGGGCTGATCATGTGAGCAAAGAACATCTGGACATTCTATGTATGCCTCAGTCATCCATGAAAGCCAAAAGACCCAGAGGAACCACCCCCCACTACCCAGCTGTTAGAATGACGATCTACAGAAAGAGTTGGACAAGAGTCAACCAGAATGAGAAGGCATGAATGTATCTTCATCTCCTTCACCAGAGGGAATACCTCAAACTTGGATAGTACAAATCTAGTCAAGTCTTTCTAATTTATTCCCGTGAAAGCTGACATAAGGGAATCATTATTCCAAGAAATAATGAAAATTATCCCAGGAAGCAAAATGAAAAACAAATGAGCCAAATGCTTTAACCACAGTGAGAGTCAAGAGAGAAGGTCAGATTCAACTCCTCTGTCCTTATCCTAAATCCCCCTAGGATAACTGGAGACAATGGCAAACACTGATGAAAACAGATTTATCCAGGGCTTCCAAGTTGAGTTGAAATAAGAAATTATTATGAAGACATTTATTTTGTGCGCCATTAGCCAGTATTTCTATCTTCTGGCTTCAATCAGGCTTTAGGAAAAGGGCTATGGGAGAAACACAATGACCTCTACAATGAGTCAGGAAACCTATTCAGCTGCCAGCCCTTTCCATTTGAGCCTCAAATGGCTCTGGCAATTCTGAATGGCCTGCCTTAAGGAAGCATGACTTTTGTTTAAAAAACTCTACCCTGCTGCCTAATCAGCCAAGAAAGCTGAGGAATAAAGGAAAATAATTTATGGGCTGCCTGGCAACTCTCCCTACAGGCTCCTCCACAATGCCCACTCCGCACAAAATTAAAATAGATGAACAGCTCTGCCCACAGGATCCAAGGGACCAGTAAGAGATTCACATACTCTGGGGAAGAAGCTTTGTGGAAAACAAGAATTGAATATTGGATTTAGAATCAGAAAGTCTAGGTTCAAATCCTGACTTTGCCACTTACTACCTATAAGAGGTAAAAACAAGTGATTTTATGTCTTGCAGCCTTAGTTTCCTCTGCTGTAAAAGGGAACATGTGGTGGGGTATTCTAAATTGTTGGAACTCTTCAGTTAGAACTACTCCAGGTATTACTTCCCATTATTCTGTCTCCTTCAATCCAATTCATTCAACATATATTAAGTATATAGAGTGGTGAGACTTCCAGGGGAAGAGGCAAGAAGTCAATGTAAAGAAAAAATTCAGCTGGGGTCCCACCAGCATTCCACTTTGAAGAACTTTAAAAAAACACCTCAAATTGAATTTTAGAGTAGAAGGTCCAACAAAAAGTCAGAATGAGTCATTCTTCCTGCCCAACACAACTTCAGAGATCTGAAGGAGAGATCTCTGATGAGGTGGAGGCTGACCTGGAACCTGTGTGACCCTGTGGCAGAAATGCTGGGTGGTAGGACTAGGTGTTAGTGACAGAAGCAACAGCAGCTATAGGAACTCTCAATTCAAATATAGTAAGGTGTCCTGTGAACCAGTTAGAAAGAGACTAAAGGAGATCCCTATGTTAGCACTGGACATAGAACCAGAGACTAGAAATTTCTGTTCCTATGCCCACTTCGGAGACATGGTTGAAGAAAAAGAGGATCTTATTCAGTCAAAAAAGGAGTAAAAACCTTGAAGTGCCATTATCACTTCCAGGGATCATGAAAAACAGTATAGATTGTAGTCCCAAAGATAAAGACATCTTCCTGGATAGAGACCAACGTGCAGACCAAGAGAGAAATGGCCACATCTCTCCCCCAATCATACCACCTTGGAGGCACCAAATACTTCCAAACCCCCAGAACTAGTTCTGAATACAGCAGTGTTAAAAGCTAGAAGATGGGAGCAGAGACCCTCTATCTACTACCACCACACTCATGCTAGAAATGGAGCTCAACATTAACAACAATGATGTCAACAACAACACAAAACAAGAAGAAATAATGTGTGAAAATAAGTGAACAACAAAAAAAGAACATGACCACAAAAATTACCATGGAGACAGGTAAGATCAAGATATAAATGCAAAAGAAAACAACGAAATCAAAATAAGTACAAAGTCTCAGAGAAAATACATGAATTGAAAACAAATTCAACAAGAATCTGGAAGAGCCAAAAATGATTTTCAAAATAAAATATAAGTCACTGAGGAAAAATTAGTCAAAGAAATAAAAGGAAGAAATTATGAAAAGAAAAGTAACAGCTTGGTAAAAGAGACACAAGAAATACTGAAGAAAATAACACCTAAAGAAAACAGAATTGGCTACATAGAAAAAGAATTTCAAAAATTCAGTGATGAAAATAATTCCTTGCAAATTAGAATTGTATAAGTTGAAACAAATGTCTCTGTGAGATATCAAGAAAAAATAAATCCCAGTCAAAAGAATGAAAAAGAGGAGACAATGTGGTAGATCGCACAGGAACAACAACTGACATGAAAAATAGATTAAGAAGAGATGATTTAACAATTATCTCAAATATATAGGAAACTTAGTCTAATTCATAAAAAAATAAGTCATTACCCAATTAATAGTGAAAGGATATAAAGAGGGACAATTTAAAATAAGAAATTAAATTATATGAAAATATGCTCTGTTACTATTGATTACCAAACAAATTGGAACTTTGAGATACAACTTCATACAAACAGATTGTCTATCCTGCCATAAAATAAAAATGACAAATGTTGGAGATGAGGAAAATTGGGGACACAACTTATTGGTAGAGTTGTGTCTAGTCATCCTGGGTAAAATTCTGTAAATATGCCTAAAAGGTCACAAAATTGTGCATATTTTGTCCAAGAAATACCACTACTAAGTCTGTATCCCAAAGAGAGAAAAGCAGACAGGATCGTTTTATACAAAAATATTTCTAATGGTTCTTTTTCTGGTAGCAAGGAATTAGAAACCAAGGAGATGCTCATCAATTGGGGATTAGCTGAACAAGTGGTACATGACTGTAATGGAATATTATTGTGCTGTAAGAAATGATGGGAATGCTTTTAGAAAAAATCTGTGAAGACTTATATGAATATATCCAACAGGAAGTGAGAAGAACCAAGAAAACATTGTGCACAGTAACAGCAATATTGTAAGAATGATCAGTTGTGATTCAGACACTCTGATCAAGACAATGATCCAAAACAAAGGACTCATGATTAATAATGCCATCCACCTCGTGCCACTGGGCTTAGAATCAGACTTTCTAACTGTGTGACACTGGACAAGTCACTTAACCTAATTTGTAAATGAATGGGAGAAGGAGCTTGGCTCTTCCCAACATTCAGTCCATTAAGGTATCTCTCTCCCCTCCTCCAAAAAGGTCAACTGATTTTATGAAGAGAAGCAAAATTTGGATTTCACTCTTTTTGCCACTTGGATCAAAAATTTTAAGCCATACAGGAAGATCTTCATAAATGGTGGTAAAATTAAACTACATTAAATGCAATAATAATGAGTATTTATACTCTACAGTTTACAAGTCATTTTAAATATCTTTTACTATTTGATCCTTCTTATAACCCTGGGAAGTAGATAATTTTATTATTCCCATTTTACAGGTAAAGAAGATTAGACTGAAAAAGGTTAGTTGATTTCTCCCAAGGTCATTCAACTGACAAATATTTAAATCAGGATTTGAACTCAAATCTTCCTGACTTGAATATAATAATACTAATAATAATGCATTTTATAGCACTACAGTGAATAGAGAGCTGGCCCAGAGTCAGGAAGACTCATCTTTCTGAATTCAAATCTAGCCTCAGAAATTTACTAGCTCTGTGACCCTGGACAAGTCACTGAAACCTGTTTGCCTCATAATATGAGATAGAGTGGATATGGCACCCTAAAAGAATCATTCCAGTATTTGTGCCACTAAAACCCCAAATAGAGTCAGTAAGAATCAGACATGACAGGAATAACTGAAGAACAACAACGCAGCACTACATGGGTTGCATAGCTTTTCTACATCTTATCTCTTAAGATCCTCATAAGTCCTTGTAAGGTGTTATTAATATCTTTATTTCACACATGAGGAAACTAAGGCTTGGAACAGTTCAGTGACTTTCCCAGGATCATAAAACTAATATATGTCTAATGATAAATTCAAATCTCAACTTTCTGGACTTTTTTAATGCCAGCCCTTTCTACTACTGGTTGTCTCTATTGATTCCAGAAATAAAGGGGAAATATGTTTTGTTCTTTTTGCCACTTAGATCTTCATCTTCTAGTATCTAGCAAGTAGAAGATATTTAATAAATGTTCACTGTACTGAATTGAACTGAAGAATTCATGCAGAAGAATACCATCAGGAGTTAAAAATAATTCCAACATTTACCTTGATCTTTTCCAGGCTCTCTTTACAGTTTAAAATCTCTTACAAGCTAAAATGTGATGTTATTTTCTAGCAGTACGTTGCTGCAATGGGACTTGTCTCAGCTGTCCCCTCAACTCCTACCAGTAATCATCAACTAGAGCCCTAAGAGTCTGAGACAAAGATAATGAGAATATAACACTTTTAATTTCCCTAAGTGAGCATCATTAGGAATGGTCATGGGATTTTAGAAAGAATCACCAGTTAATAAAAACTAAAGGGCAGGCAAGAAAGTCAATGAGATGCCTTAGAAGTCTAGAAAGAAGTCCTAGGGAAGCTCTAGATAGAATTGGGCAGAGAAAGAGGCAGTCCGTTTAATTATCCCAGCTTAAGATGTCTATTAGATTGCCTTCTCAGGAAAGACCCCCCCTCTGAACTTGAAAGAGACGTCAGATAACATTTTAGGTACCCACAATGTTCCAAGCACTGGACTGTGTTAAAAGATGCTAGCATGCCCATCTTAGAGATGAGGGAACATTTGACAATGGCAGGGAGAGATCTTCTACTTATTAAAGTGTCTCTCATGTTGTAGAACAATGTTATAGAGGTTCACATGCCCTTGGTCCTGGGGAGGGAAGGGACAATCACAACCTGCTGCTCTATCCTATAGCTTCTGACCCAGGTCCCCCATGGATCTACTAGTGGTTGCAAATTTGGGAGTACCTACCTCTGGGCCATCTATCTATGCCCTACCCTACAGCACAAGCAGAATAGTTGGATGCTATTACAAGGAAACAGAATCTGGTCTCCTTCTTCTGTACCCTGCACTTACCAGGAGCAAAAAGAAGGAAGGTTTAACAGATCATCTCAAAAAAGCTGGTGACTTAGTTTCAATCAGTCAATCAATTTACTTTACAGAAGTATTTAATGTCTACTCTGTTCCAGGTACTAGTCTGTGGATACAGGGACAAAGAATGAAGCAGTCACTATCCCCAAAGAATTTACAATATAATGGAGGAGGCAAGAGTACATATATATTACTCAGAATACATGCAAAGTGAATACATACAAAGTAATTTGTTAGAGAGGGATGAGGAACAGCCTTAGGTAGAAGGTTTTGCTTGGGTTGCATTTTAAAGAAGAGAGAAATTCTGAGGAGATGAGAAAGGAACCCCTTCGAGGTATGAGGAACTGCCATTCTAAAGGCCTGAAGATGGAGAATAGAGTACTATGTTTAAGGAGCAGAAAGAAGATCAAGTTGACTGGATTCCAAAGCATGGAAGGAGAGATAATTTCCAATGAAGTTGGAAATTCAGGTAATGAAGAGTTTTAAAAGCTAAATAGAAAAGTTTATGGTTTATCCTACAAAGTTTATAGTTTATACTCTAAAGTCATTTCCTTTGAGGAAAGCCATGTTGCTTCCCAACTCAATCAGCTCCAGTGACCTCAATTGCTTTAAAGGCAATAGTAGTAATTGATGCCACTGGAGCTGATTGAGTTGGGAAGCAACATGGCATACCCCAAAGGAGAACGATTTTAGCAGTAGAACACAGGAGTAGGCTGGAGTGAGGAAAAACAAGGCAGAGAGACCAAGCAAAAGACCATTGTCTAACCTTAATTTTAGGAGAGAGGCGTAATTGTAATGTATGTGTAATAAGTATAATAAATAATAAAGTGTAGTCAGATGTAAGGTTTATAAAAGTGATTGAGACTTCCTAGGGCTGCTTTAAGAATTGCCATGGAACCCTGATGAGGTCAGAGGAAGAGAATTTTTCAGTGTGCCTTGAGCATCTTAGAGTCTGATCTTTGGCTGAAGGGAAAAGAAGTTTGGCAGATTTCTATAAACATTCAGTTCATAAATTTTTGGAAATAGGTTTAGTGAGTTAGAATTTATATTTTAGTTAGTAGAGATTAAGGAAGATTGTCATTTGGTGATCAAAAAAAGCTTCCTTCGTAGGAAACATTTGGATTGAGAATTTATATAGAATTTATTAGTTATAGAGATATTTCTTATCAATATTTATTTTCTTTTTACTTTCCCTTTTACATACATTTTAATAGTTATAATAAATACATTTTATGTAACTGGTCTGACCAAGAGTTTTCTTCAACTACTTGAGCAGCCATTATTTTTCAACAAACTCAAGAGCCTGACCACATAAGTGACAACTATTGGTAATACCAATATCAATAACCAATAAGGGTTTATACCTTTTTCAACAGAGGTGATGAAGACCTGCACTAAAGTTGGGACTAGGAAAAGAGAGAAGGGCCTGGATGAGAAACATATTGTGGAGATAGAAATATCAAGATCTGACAACTATTTGGATAGGTTAGGTGAGGGAAAGAAAAGATAGGGGGCAGCGGGGTGGCTCAGTGAATTGAGAACCAGGCCTAGAGATGGGAGGTCCTAGGTTCAAATCTGACCTCAGCCACTTCCTAGCTGTGTGACCCTGGGCAAGTTGCTTGACCCCCATTGCCTAGCCCTTACCACTCTTCTGCCTTGGAGCCAATACACAGTATTAACTCCAAGATGGAAGGTAAGGGTTTAAAAAAAAAGATACAAAGGCAATCTCAGGTAATAAAGTGGGGGGGGGTGCTTGGGGGCAGGGGGCTTGGAAGAACACCAGTGTTTAGTTGGCGTAGTTGATAGAATGTTGGACATGGGTGTCAGAATGCTATAGATTCCAATGTTGCCACTGACAAAGACTAGCTCTGTGGCCTTGGAAAAGTCACTTTTTTTCTCTCTCTACTCATTTTCCTCATCTGCAAAATGGGGATAACAATAGTACCTACCATAGCTTGGATATTGCTTTAAGGATCGAATGATTAGATGTACAAAGCCTTATGAAGGTTAAAGATCTCTATAAATACTAGCTTAAATTATTATTTATCATTGAGAATCAAGACTTTGAGGAGAATGATAATGAGTGCAGTTTTGGACACATTGAGTCTGAGGTGTCTCTTGGAAATCCAGATTGAAAGTAGGCATTGGTGGCTGAAGCTCAGAAAGGAGACAAGGGCTGTATATATAGATGTATGAATCATGTACATGAAAAACAGAGAAGTTGATGGGGTCATCATGAGACAAGGTAAAGAAAAAAGTGCCTAGGAGCTTTGTAGTAGACCCTCAACAATTAGACAGCATGATGTGGATGATAAGCAAGCAAAGAAGATGGGAAAAGAATAACCCAATAGCTAGAAGGAGAAGGAGAAGAGAACACAATCATGAAAACCCAGAGAGAAGACAATATCTAGGAAAGGCCAGTCAACAATTTCAAGTGACATGAATAGGCAGAAGATAAGATCTGAAAAAGGACTATCACATTTGGCAATTAAGTGGTTATAGCTAACTTTGGAGAGAATGAGCAATGGATTTAGAAGTTAAACTGCAAAAGTTCAAGTATTGATGAGAAGGAAAGAAGTGAAAAAAGGCAGTATAATCATTTTTAGGAGTTGGGATGATAAAAAAGGAAGTGAGATGGGGTAGTCAGGGCTGTGTTCGGGTTTAGCAAAAAAAAAAAAATAAGTTGAGTGTGGGGACTTGGGCTCCTTTGAAGGCAAAAGGGAAAATCAATAAAGAAAATGAAGAGAGAAAAGTGGGTTGAAGAAAGTCACAATATGCTAGAGATAACAGGAAGTGATAGATTAAATGTCTATGTAAAAAGATTGAACTTGATCAAGATAATGCTACTGAACTAAAGAAAATTGGGTAAAATCAGGAAAAAGTTGGGGGTGGGGCAATAGCAAAGAATTTAAGGTAATTAAGAATGAAAGTCAAGGAAGTTCCTGTCAGATGGCCTCAGTTTATTTTTCATCCAAACAAGAAGGGGCAGCTAGGTGGCACTGTGGATAGAATGCTAGGTCTAGAGTCAAGAAGACATCTTCCAGAGTTCAAATCTGGTCTCAAACACTTACCAGTTGTGTGACCCTAGGCAAGACACTGAGTTTCCTCATTTGCCAAATGAGCTGGAGAAGGAAATGGCCAACCACTTTTTGCCAGGAAAACCTTATATGGGCTCATGACCAAAATGACCAAACAACAACAACAATGGAAATGGAAGAGGAGAGTTGTAGGAGGCTGGCAAAATGACAAGAAAACTTCTACAGGGGATGAAAAAGAAAACCAATTAGAGAGGAACAAAAGGAATGACCTGCTGTGGTCCAGTTGTGAAAGTCTAGTTGAATTTGAGGAACATACATATATAAGATAACTAGTCAGTAAAGTTGTGACTCCCAGCTACATTGAGCACCTCATAAGTAGAGGCTGAGAAGGGGGATAATGGGAGTGATTAAAGGCTCAACTAACAAAATGTGAACAGCAACAGGAGGATAAGTGAAACAGACTCCATTATGGAGGAGAATAAAGTTGAAATGGCTAACTATGTGGTAGATGTTGAAAAGGGAGAAAAGCCAAGCCAAAGTAGAGCTAACGTCCTGAAAAATACTTAGAGGTAGAGGGACCGGAGACCTCAGTGAGGGAGAAGAATGAATTTTGGAGGGGTGAAGTTTCACTTCCCACATGGCTTCTGCCCCATGTCCCAAGGAAGCTCATCATTGGGAAAACCTTGTTACTGTGTAAACTTGAATCAATCTTATTTCTCACACCCCATCATCACACTCTGCCCCTCTAATTGAGTTCTGAGCTCCGAAGCCTCCACTTAAAAAGGAAGATCAAGACAGACATTGTCTCCTTTCCCTCCTGGACACACTACTCTGGGACCTCTCTAATTTCTCGACTATTCTCCTAACATTGGGTATGTACTTCCCTACCTTTTCAGCTTCCTTTTGCACATTATCTTCTCTCATTAGATTTTTAAGTGCCTTGAGAGAGGGGGTCTTCCCCCCTTACTTGTCTCCCATGCTAAGCACAATGCTCAGCATATAAAAGGTGCTTAATCATTGTTTACTGACTGCAGAGGCATAAGGAGGAAGAAATTGAATAATAAGAAGTTATCCTTCGAAAGAGGAAAGTCACTATTTCTAAATTAAGGAAGTTTAACTTGTGGGAAATTTTTAAATAGAGCATATGATCAGCCCTATGTCATAATAACACACATATAACTTTTCATAGCTAGCATTTATATTGTGCTTTGGGGGACAGCTAGAATCATAGTATATAGTTCATAAAGTACCAGGTCTGGATTCAGGAAGACTCATGTTTGTGAATTCAAATTTTACCTCAGACACTAGCTGTGTGACCCTGGGCAAGTCACTTAACCCTGTTTGCCTTAGTTTCCTTAAGGTATTTTTTAAACTTTCCTTAAGATTTTCAAAGCTCTTTACAAATATTATCTTATTTGATTCTCACAACCATCTTGGGAAATAGGTATTCTTTATTCTTCTTTTACAAATGAGGAAGCTGAAGCAGACATGGTTTCAGAGATTTGCCCAGGATGACATAGCTAATATGTGCCTAAGACCATCTTTTAGACTCAATCCTCTATCCATTGTAACAACTTACCTGCCTCAAAGTTTGAGGCATTTTGAGGATTGCAAAACAGTTTACCCTCTTTGCCTCACTGAGTCTCAAAATAACCCTGTGAAAGCAGGTACTATAGGAATTTTGAACCCCTGTTTTATAGATAAAGAAACTGAGGCAGGCAGAGGTAAAGTGACTTGCTCAGAATCTCAATCTGAACTCAGGGTTTCATGAGTCCATAGCATTTTATCCACTAGATCAAACTGCCTTAAACATAGTAATGTATGTATCTAGATACCTTTTTAAATAGAATTTTCTTCCTTTAAGTATTAACTCATATTTATATAGTTCTGTACAGTTTTATAAAGCTTCCCTTCCCAATGACTTTCTGAAGCAGATCATATAAATAGTATTTCAATTTAAGGAACCTGGAGCTTAGAGAGATTCAGATATTTGCTAAATCCAAATAGATTTGAACATGAGAAGCAAGATTTGAAAATAGGTCCCCTTTCCACTGTTCCATTGTGCCCAATTAAAATGTCCAAAATTGGAAAGAAATTTAGAGATTGCCTAGCACCCTCTCTTTTTACAGATATTCTATCAGCATGCCAGCAAATAATGACCAAGGTCACCCAGGGAATGTATGACATAGCCAGCTGCTCCCAATATTGTGCCCAAGATCCATCCCTCTGGATTCTCCTACCAACGGTCCACCCTCACGGAATCTTTTTAAGTTGTAAAACCTAGAACCTCCAACTTGAGGAGCAAATACAGCCTCCATCTTCAAGCTCCAACATCCCTATAGCTGTTTCTCACTAAGGCTGTGATTTACAAGATGAGATCATAAGACCCAGAAACCCCGCCTCCCTTCCTCCTCAACACTTAAAACTGGGGACGCTGAACAGCTGGTACCACCTATGCTATTTCCATTTTAGTCAAAACAATCCCTCTCCCAAAGCTAAATCTGTAGCTGGAAAACAAAGTTAGCATCACAGCAAGAAGAGAAAGTTGTGTCTGACTCCCAAACCCAGGCTGTATCAACGAGATTATTTCTGCCTGTGTAGCATTCTTCTAGTTCTAAATGAGTGGTCCTTTCCTGTGCACACAGGCACACACATATTCTTATATATCAGTTGTTTATTTAGAGTAAACTGGGATGAGGAAAGCCAGAGGGTCCAGGGATTTCACACAAATACTCGTTTTCTCTCTCCTTGGACTTTCAAGTTAGAAAGGCAGCCTGGTTTGGATTGGGGTTTGGGGATAGAAATTATAGCTGGTAAACACCCATTCCTTCTGGATTCATTGATTCTGAGCCAACAAAGACCTTAGACATCATTTAGTACAATATCTTTATTTTATAGATGAGAAAACTGAAATCAGGAGGACTCAAGGGCTCTCAGATAAGAAATCTGAGACCCAGGACAACTGGGGTGACATCCAAAGTCACACAAGTGACAAGTGGCAAAGCTGGGATTTGAACTCAGGTCTTCTGGCTCCAAATCCAATGCTTGGCCCACCTCTAGCTTATACTTCTCAGAATTCTTATCTTCCTTCAAGACTCAGCTCAGGGGCCATCTCCTTCCTCAAGTTTTCCTGGATTCCCCCCTGTCCTCCATCCCTTTTACCTCAAACTGTCCTTCCCATGTCCTTTCTCTCTTCAATTTTCCACATATTGCACTTATTTCTGAATACATGTCATCTTTCATGACCATCCTGCTCCCTCACTTATTAAAATATATGTTCTTTAATTGTATATGAACCCCTTCTCAATAGGCAGAAGATGGGTGGCAGGAAGGGGGAAATGTAGAACTGATCATCTAAATACAATTTAAAATTAATCATTTTTAAAAGAACATATGCTTTGAGCAGAGAATGGTTTTTCTCTTGGAATTTCCAGAGCTTTACCCAGAGTTTGGGCCACAGTAAGGGATCATAAACGTCTATTCACAGAATGATTTGTAAGCCCAGCAACACCTAGCACAGTGCCTGAAGTATAGTAGGCATTTAATAAATGTTTATTAATTTGAATTAAGGATCCCAACAGGCTCAAACAGCACTTGTGCTAGAATCAAATTAAAAGCTCTTATTCTACTTCCTCTGATGGTTTGTTAAGCGTGTGGTCTTGGACAAATCACTTAACATCAAGGACTTTCGGTTTCCTTATTTGTGAAATAAGGGCTTTGGATAAGAGAACCTCTAAGTGAAGGACGAGGAAAAAGCATAGCCAAGGCAGCTAGGTGGCCTAGTGGATAAAGAGCCAGGACTATATATGGTCATGGGTTCAAATCCAACATCAGAAACTTCCTAGTTATGTGACCTGGGCAGGTCACTTAACCCCCATTGCCTAGACCTTACACTTCTACTTTGGAACAAATCTAAGCCAGAAGGTAAATATTATTTAAAAAGAGAAAAGAAAAGAAAAAAAGGAAGGTATTTGCTCTGAAATCAGGGCACCTAGATTCAAATTCCATCTTTGATGTTTTAGCACCCATGTGTTCTTGGGTAAGTCAATTAACCTTCATAAACCATATATTTTTTCAAGAAATGAGAGTTGGACCAAATGACCTCTGAGTTTCCTTCCAATCATAAATCTATAATTCTCTGAATTTACCAATAATTCTAATTGACATTCATGAGAAAGTTGAGGTGATAAAGCTTAGAGCATCAAGAAAGACATTGAACAAGGAGAACTCAAGGGACCTCAGCAAATTATAGTCTAGGATGATCTGTACAAAAATTTGAGAAAATAGGCTGTTCTTTCATCAAGAACAATAGCTAACCTTATGGACAGCCCCAAATGTTTCATTGATTTCCATACAATATCAAAAGAAATCAAGAAATGTACCTAGCACTTTTAGGTCAATCTCTTCTGAGAAAGACCCAAGTTCAAACATGGCCTCAGACACTTCCTAACTATAGGACCATGGGGAAGTCTTTTAATCTCCATTTGTCTCAATTTCCTCATTCATAAAATGAACATGATAAGAGAACCAATGTTGTAGAATCACTGGAAGGATTGTACTAGTTGGAGAATCAGGAACCAAAGTTTGACAGGTACCTGAGAGGGAGGGAACAGATAAAGAGAAATACCACTTCCCTTCCAGGCAGAGCTGTCTCAGAGAAATTGAAGTTAATCTATGCCCAGAGCTGAAGGGTAAGAGGAAATCCCCTTCAATCTCTGTTACTATTCTCTTCTTTAGCTGATTGTTATCTATGATCCCCTTAGTACATTGAAGAAGATGCCTGGTTCTTCAGTAAGTTAAAAGATCTATTTTTAAGGGATAGGTCTGGTATAATTTGTTAGGGAAGAGGGAAACAGGAAGTCCCTAATCTATTTTCCACCTAAAGTTTCTTCAAGGGGTTGAAGCTCAAGTCTAGGAACTAAGTCCCAGAAGACCTTAGGATCTTTGTGTAGTCAGGTTGATGTATTTTCCTGAGACAGAGATAAAACTTTTGAAGGAAATCTTCTGATGGATAGGCTCTTGCTAAGGGAAAAAGTTTTTATCCATCAATTATACAGAAAGATGGTTAATCTGGATCTCTTCAGACCATTGAGGGATTTTTAGCCAGATATGATCAGTGAGATTTGCTCCTTTCCCCCTCAGTTCAGAAGGAAAAGCAGTATATTCCCAACCATTCTCCTACTTTTCTTAGCTGGAGATTCCATTCCCATCCCCAATTGGCAGCCAAAGTTCTATCACCTTCTTGCATGAGATTTCACTGCAAAATCCAGTCTTTGTATTCCCTTCAGTATTTAACTCTCTTCCACAGGATCAAGAGGGATAATATTTGTAGAAAGCATTTAGCCCAGTGCCTAACATGTAATAGGTACTATATAGATGTTTCCCTTCCTTTTCTCTTTTCTTTAACTTTTCTTTTTCTTCCTTCCCCCTTTGTTCTCTTCCCCATCCCTTCTTTTTTCCTTCCCTTTTCCAAAGTTATGGGAAAACATAGATAAGAGATCAATATGATTCTCATAAATGTGCTGAAATGTTTAGCATTGTAGGTAATATTCAATAGATAATTTAGTGATCTGTTGCCGTATTAGAGGCCAATTCTGAGAATTTTCACTCGACCCAATACTACAATTCTAGTTCCTTTTGGCCATTAGGTCAAGAGAGGGAAGATGGAAAAGAGAAAATATTGCTCAGACTAAGTGGGTGTGGGACTCTTCATAGCATATGGTCATTGAAGGTGTCTTATGATACTGCCCTTTACCAACTGTACCCCAAACTAGGTTTAGAAGTAGATGAAATTTTCCCAACTGTTCCACCACTCTATGTCATTTCAGAGTCAAAGAGTCCTTCCTAAACTTGGAATCAGGGGAGACCATGGTTCAAATTCCAACTATTATATTTACTAAGAGCATGAATTTGGGCAGATCCCTTAATCTACTTGGCCTCCGTTTCCTAATTTCAAAAATGAGAATAATCATACCTCTAGAATCCACATATTTCACCCACTGGTGTCATGAGGAACCAATGAAATGGATATCAAAGTACATTGCAAATATCAATACTCTAGGTAAATAACAGAAAATATCTTTATCATCCTTAATTTTCTGAATCCCTCAACATGTTGCTGCCTACTAAGTGACCATAAAATGAACATCTGCCCTTCTTTGACAGTTAGGTGGCACAGTGGATAAAGAGTTGGACTTGGAATCATGAAAAATTGAGTGTGAATACCACCTCAAATATTTATTAACTGTAATCCTGGGCAAGTCACTTAGCTCTTCTGTGCTTCAATAGGTTCATCTCTAAGGTGGGAATAATAATTGTACCTAAATATGACATTTGTTGCAAAGATAAAATGAGATGATATTTGTAAAGCAGTTTGAAGACCTTAAAATGCTATATAAATACTAGCCATTACTAATTATAAAATCATTATATTATGTTATGATTAGAAAACATTATATTATTATTTTTAGAGAAGTAAAGTGGTATACTAGATAGACCACTGGACATGGAGCCAGAAAGAATTGACTGATTCTTGCCTCAGACAATTTCCTAATGATGTGACCTGGTCACTTAAGCTCTCTCAGACTCAGTTTCCTTGTTTCATGAAATGAAGATAACAATAATACCTACCTCACATGGTTCTTTAGAGTTCAGAGGAGATTAAATATTTTGCAAACCTTAAAGCATTATTTAAATATTAATTCACCTCATCATAGCTGAGATATGAGTTAAGTCTTTTTAGAAAGGAAAAGAAAATTCACATATAATTTTTAGGGTACAAGAAACTCTTTAGTGAAAATATTTTTCTTCTCTACCCCCAGATTTGCCACATGGAAAGTCAACCGATATATTGGAAATCCAAAATATTCAAGAAGTAAAACTGTTTTTTTCTTACCTTTGTGATGGGTTTAGTGTATGTTTTATTGCCTTCAAACATTTTTTTTTCTGATGACATCTTTTATTCTAATTCTTTTTCAAAGTTTCTCATTGGTTATTGGTGCAGACAGTTCACATATACCATCAGTGGCTCCCTGTGATATTCACTTTCAGTTCTTCAAAGACTATTGTGTTCCTCAATGAAAATTGATAATACCCCCATTGTTAATCACACCCTGAAGTCTGAAAAGACATTCCCTTCACTGGCAATGTCTAAATTAGCATGAGGGTACACATTATTGAGAATTCACTGTGTTTAAAGCCCTCATCCTGATTTGGTGGCTGTGAATAGAAGGCAAGTTCTTTGCCCTTAGAGAGCTTATTATCTGAGGCTTCAAGAAAATGGAGACTATTGAGGAAAGAAAGAATACAATTAGATTGAAAATAACTTGTCACAAGGATGAGAGCAACAAAATGGGAAGTCAGTTCCTTCCAGTCCTTAAACCTATTATCTACCACTATAAGCCATGTTGCCTTGGGCAGGTTTTTTCTGGGCCTTGCTTCCTTATTTATAAAATGAAGTGGGGCTCCACTAAATAATCCCTTCGAGTTTGGCTCAGTTCCAAAATTCCATGCTTCCACCAAGAGCCAGTCACCAGTTGCATAGGAGATCACAAGACAGACATGCAGAGACTGTTTGCAAAAGAAGAAATACCAAGAATCTTCCAAATCATTAATAATTAAGACAAATGCAAATTAAAACTATTCGTATCATTTCTTTTCTCTTATCCCCCCACCACATACACACACTAGATTGACTAGGATGATAAAATATTTTTAAATAGTCATTAGAGAGGCTGTGGGCAAACAGGTACGCCAATCCATTGCTGTAGGAGCTGTGATTTGGTCTAGCCACTCTAGGAAAATAATTTGGAGCTATACAAGAAAAGAAACCAAATCCTTTAAGCCAGCAATATCATTGCTAGGCATATATTTCAAGATCAACAAGAGAGGAGAAAATATGTATTCAACTATATATATATGTATATGTATATGTACATGTACATGTATATATATGTGTGTGTGTGTGTGTGTGTGTGTGTGTGTGTATTTATGTCTACATTTTCTGGTAGGAAAGAATTGGAAGCATTGATTATAGAATGGCTAAACAAAGATTTTGATGTCACCAAAAGGAATGAAAAGAATTCCAGGCACCTTATGGAGATATAAACTGATATAAGGTGAAATAAGTTGAACACACACAAAAAATGAGCACAATGGCTATACTAATGTAAAGGGAAACAATGCTGAGACATTACAGCTTTAATCAACAAAGAGATTAATCATGACTTCAAGGGACTGGTGAGGGCAAAGGACTCCTGAGCTTAGAAAAAGGAGATAAATGAAATGTGCAGAAGGATGCATTCATTATTAGACAAGCGCAACATATCAATCTGTTTTGCATAGCTAGAATTCCTTGTTGCAAGAGAGGGTTCTGGAAAAGGCAAGAGGGACTGGAAAGTGACTGTGATGTGAAAACCCAATAACATGTTTCATTAATTAAAAATGGCTGCTTTAAAAACAATATTCAGGCCTATTTTTTTCACCCTGTGAGAAGAAAATAAGAAAAAATATAAGTAGCAAAATTTTCCCACAGGCTTTCAGCTTTATTGCAAATAATATTCAATATAGAGTAAAATTATACTCTTAAAGGAATTAATTTTCAAATATTTTGAACTCATTTAACCAGAATATGTCTTCAAAAAAGTTTCTATAATAGTAGTCTACACAGAGTGGTGTACCAAAAAGAACACAGGTCTTAGAGTCTAGCGACCTGAGTTCAAATTTTGCCTCTTCCACTTAATAACTATTATCATTAATTAAAATAATAAAATTAAAATTTATTAAAAGAACAATGACCTATACTAATCATTTTAACCTCTTTAACCTCAGTTTCTTAATCCTTCAAACAGATATAAAAATATCTATGTATCCTTCTCAAAGAATCTTAAATGGGACCATGTGCATTAAACTCTTCATTGTTATCTGAAGTCACATTAATGTTCCATTTTTCTTCATTTGTAAAATGAGTAGACTACTGCTTGCCCTGTCTTTCTTTGCGGTCTCTAATGAGGATCGAATGAGATGTGTGGCAGCTGAACAATTGTTTTTAGCTGTAAAGAGTTTTACAAACAGTCAGTCAACAATCAGCATCTGTTAAGTGTCAACTATGTGCTCCTCATCCCTACTAAAAGAAACTGGGGGGGGGGTATCTAGGGAGAGTATCAATCCTTCCAAGATGCCTTAGAAGGAAAGGATTGATATGATCATTTAATATGCAGAAATATTGTCTTTATTTCATACAGTCCAGTGAGTCTTATAATAGGTCCTTTCCTACACAGGCTGCTATAGGCACCCAAACTTACAAATCTAGATAATACCATTTAATTGTCTTAATCCCAGTTGTTAAATGTGTCATTGAGTAAAAATGAAGCAGACTTCCGCAGTGAATGCAAAGGTCCTTTGAAGTGCAATGCACATTAAAAATGTTCCATAGCCCACTTTTGGGGGATGAGTGAACCAGCTCACAGGGGAGATGATTTCCAGCCACCTCTTCGGAAATAAAAGCAACTGAAAGATCCCCATTCTTTTCTGATTATTAAGGTGGTAAATTACAGCTGAGCAGAGATGTAAAAGCCAAGTGGACAACAACTGGGGTGAGCGGCTTCAGCTATTACAAAGCACTCATTTTTTTTTTTTAGTGAGTCAGTGATGATGTTATTGGATCATCCAATAACATTAAAATACTAACTCTTGGAGTCATGGATGACAGGCTGATTAGAAACTGGCATTTTTGTAGATGCCGGGGTGGGGGAAATGACCAGTCACAAAGCATTTAGGCTGCAGCATCAATATCTTCTTCCTCTCGGGAGGTGACCCAGCCAGAGTAGTAGGGGAAGAGCTGTGGAGCTAAAGAGCTTTTGTCCAGTGAGATGAAATTGGAAAGATGCCTCAATCTCCATCTCTTAATGCTCCCTTTATGAGATTATTGCCAATTTGTCCCATTTATATCTTGTTTACAGGTTGACCACATTGGAATGGGAGCACCTTCAGATCTCAACTAGTAAGACTGAGAGATCACTCAGGAGTCTGTCCCAGGGTTTCCAACTCTAAAGACACTAGCCCTCTGACTGCTTCATCATACAGGATATCTAATAATTATAATAAATACTAACTGGATGGAATTATAGTGATTTAATTAAAATCAAATCAAGATTTGTTCAATTTAACTGAAATGAAATTATAAGACATCAGTAAAAATCTTCTGCACCCCACCTCACCCCCCAAAACTGGGGAGATACATCAAAATGCATTAATATCCTGACATATGTCTTTGAGACCAGTCAGATAGGGAATGAGAGGCTGACTCCTGCCTCTGGCTTGTGCTGGCTATGTAGTCTTTAAAAACCTTTAGCTTCCCTGAAATGCACTCTTTCTACTGTAAAATGGGGAGAATAATAGCAGTAGCACACAGCCCATTGTATTGTTGAGATGACTGAATGAAATGAAGTTAGGAAAAGACATTTAGAATCAGAAAGTGTTATTTAAGTGTCAGATATAGTGATGATAATGGCGATGGTGATGATGACAATAATTTCCTCAGTAACTCATTATTATCTTTATAAAGAGTTACAGAAAACAAGAGTCCTAGAGAACTAAGACCACTGCTTATTTTTCAGGAGGCAGAAAGGCAAAATTTCCCAGAGAGTGTTTTTTCCTCTATCAAGAGGGTCATGGTATAGGAGAGGAAACAATTACATCTATTTCTCAACTGTGGCATCTTTCTTTTATCCATCAAACAAAAGCAGTATAACCCTATGACCAAACATTGTAATGTGGTCTTACTCTGGTGTCAAGTATGTTACTTCCACAGAAAGATGGAACAAATATAGAAAGCATTTTTAAATGCCTACTATGTGCCCGACAATGTGAGAACATTCCCTGCCCTCCCTCAAAAAGTTTAAATCTAATGAGGGGAGACAACACACAAAAGGAGGTGGTTGGTGGAAATGGGATTAACAATGCCTATTGAACATAAATCACAAGATGACAATGAGATGCATTCAATTGTTGTAGTTGTTCATTTGTTTTAGTCATGTCTGACTCTCTGAGGCCTCTTGAGTGTCTGTCATTTTCTTCTCCAACTCATTTGACAGGCAAGGAAACTGAGGCAACAGGATTAAGTGATTTGAACAGATTCATATGGCTAGCAAGTGTCTGAGACCAGATTTGAATTCATGAAGATGAGTCTTACTGATTACAAGCCTAATGTTCTATCCACTCTTACACTGAATTGCAGACGATGCATATGAAGTACTTTGTAAATTTTAAAGTACTTTATAAATACCAGATTTTTTTTATTCAGAAAGAATACCTTATAGATTGAACTATACTATTCATGCAGACATCTCTTAGCTCTATATATCCAGCCATGGTCTATCTCCTGCTCTCCAGTCCCACATCACCTACTGTCCAATGAACATTTTCAACCAGGTGTATTGTCAGCATCTTAAATATTGCAGGTTCAAAATGGATTTCATTACCTTTTTCTCTAAACCCATTTCTCTTCCCAGCTTTCCTATTACTATTATTATACTATTACTACATGATACATATTATACTACACTATGACTAATATTGGCTACCATTCAGTTACCAAGCTTTGGTACCAAGTTCAACCACCAGTACCTCAGAGTACTCAAAGTATCCCAATACCCAGGTCTTAAGTTCTACTAATAGAGTGGACAATCTCTCTTGGCCATCCTATTCTCCCCACTCACACAGCAGCATTCTTACTCAGGCCTCATTACCTCTTGCCTGGATCATTATAACAGCTTCCTAAGTGGTCTCCGTACTTTCAGTCTTATCTCTTACAAAACTGTTCTCCCCCACAGCTACCAAATTAATATTCCAAAAGCCATTCAAAAATCTCCAATGGCACCCACTTAAATGCAAATTGTTTTTCATTTGGCCCTTAAAGCCCTTGATAATAGAATTAGCATTTATTTTTCCAGACTTATTGCACATTGTGTTAGAATTAAAAAAAAAAGAAAAATTTAAATATATCCTAGATTTAATAGTTGAGAAAATAACAGGTAAAAGATGTGGCCTCCCTGATTTCAAGTTCCTCTACTATATCCAAAGAAATCTCCTTTTCTGCATCTTCGGTATTTTTATTCCAATGGGTTTAAGCAACAGAAAGAGCTCAATGTCAATCCTATGCATATTAATGGCAGTTATTTCTGAATAGCAAGGCAATATGATAGATGGAGGACTGTCCTCAGAATGAGTAAGTTCTTGGTTCAAATCCCTAACCCCAGAGGTCATCTTGTCCAAATCCTTCATTTGACAGAAGACACTAGAGGCCCAAGGTAGTAGAGAGATTTGCCTATTACATTATTGGTAGTGTTTGTCCTTTGTTTTTCAAAAGAACCAATGGCATCAAGGGATGACCTCTCTTTTTTTTATTTTATTTAATTGGTTAAGTAAGAGAATTTTTCCATAGTTCCACAATTCATCTTCTTTCCCTACCCCCTTCCTGCAGCCAATGTGCAATCCCACTGAGTTTTACATGTGTCATTTATCAAGACCTATTTCCATATTATTGATGTGTGCACTAGGGTGATCACTTAGGGTCTACATCCCTAACCATATCCACATCAACCCATGTGATCAAACAGTTGTTTTTCTTCTGCATTTCTCCTCCCACTGTTCTTTCTCTGGATGTGGATAGTGTCCCTTCTCATAAGTCCAAGGAATGATCACTTAAATTACAAGTGAATTGGATTTAAGTGAGGTAGAGTTGTAGAAAGTCGTCAGCCTCCCTTTCTATTTCAGAGTCAACAAAGTCCAGTGGCAAGACAAAAATGTCAGGATGAATGGTGA